>NC_092531.1:24205227-24823863 GCF_037038585.1 Patagioenas fasciata
GGCAGCATGTGATCCCAAGCCCTCCACATCTTTTTATTTGCTAATTTCAGTGGCCTTTGAATGAGAACCCAAGGGCATCCTAAGCACATCACCTGGTGAGCTTGGGGAAGGGTCCGCACGCCTCTGCGTGCCCTGCACGTGCTGAAAGAGTAGAATAATTTTCTTGGGCAAAGGGTGTAATGAATTTTTGACTGTTGATTAATTCCAAATACTACACTTGTCCCTTTGTTTTCCTGTTGCAGATGAATTCTCCACACTCTGTGGAAGTCAAAGACCTGGCTTCTTCATTGACATTTATACAGGATTACCAGTTGGTGAGTTGTAATTTCTGTTTTGAACTGAGTTCCTTGCTACCTCTGGGTGGAATAATGACTGAACAGTGTGGTGGAGTTCAACCCTCGATTTAAGCCTGAGCCTGCAAGCTTTCTGCCTAGCTCCTCCTAGCTGGCAGCAATGATAATTGCTGCTTGTAATCAAGGCAACAGAAAGCTCCAAAGAAACTGTAATCAGGCCTACATGAGCAGGGCACAGATACCGAGAATAAGAGGTCTGGGAAGTAAGGCCAACCAGCATTTGGGCTGAGAGGAGTTATGTCTTTGCTTCAAACTAAAGCAGAGGTTTAATCTACCATTTCACATCAGTCCCCCGTGTATTGGTTTGACACAAAAATCCTTTTTTCTGCTCCGCTGGAATATTTCTCACATATGTTATTCTGTGTAACATTTGAATCATGAGTAACAAATTGCAAAACAAGAAGAGAGAGAGAATGAGGAATTCTAAGACAAGGAGTTGAGTAAATCCCTAATGGGACTCACTTTTGTTTTTATTCACACAAAAATGCAAATAAGAAGCAGATAATGTGCACTGTAACAAGCAGAGGCAGCATATAGGGAATAGTCAGGGGCTTTAGCATTGCGCTGTTGCTGTGATGCAGTGTTCAGCTACTTAGATGGAAATATTTCTAGTAAAGTGAGGAACGTAATCTTTAAAGAAGTCACAGGAATGTACAGAATTTATTATTTGGCACATCGTTTCTTAGAAGCAAAGTTCCTGCGTTAGCCCAGTCCTCTGTGTACGCTGTCATAATACAGTCCTTGCATGATGTTACTCTTCTGTTTGGATTAAAGTCCTATATGTTTACTCCAGGTGATTGTAGACAGAAGTAGTAATTCTAGTGTAACTCATTCCTTCTATAATCAGAGGATTCAGAGTTACAAAATCCAATGTAGGAAATGAAGGGTTTGATCCAGCAGCAAAATGAAAGAAAAACCAACAAACATCTGATGGAAACTGAAGATAGCTGACAGTTTCCCACCATATCCTCTGTCTTGTGTACATCAGCACGTGTGGCGATGTTCTTCTAAATGGAGAGGCTTTGGAGGAGTCTCCAAGTTCTTTCATGTTGTCAGAATACACAAAATGCGTAACTTAAGGACCAAATACACAAGACACACAGTTGTAATAGCAGCTGGATTCTTTTCTGCCAAAACCAGTTACTTAACCCAGGTGTCTATAGAGCACTGGCAAACCCTGGCTGCCTGGCTTAATCTAATTAGTAGAGTGTTTGCAACACTGCAGATGTTACCTGGCATTGGCACTTTCAAACTGTTACATAAAAACATGAAAGTCTTTTCAGATTAGCGAGGGCAACACAGGGCAAAACTAATTCTGACAAGTGTTTGCGTTCAGTCACGCTCTCCTGTATTAAAGCACAGTCAGTTACATTCTCCCTGGCTTTCCCCAATAACTCCAGTGGAACACCGCGTGTTCACCAGGGCTGTGGGTGGGAGTGGGAAGGACGTGCTGCCCTCTGCGTGGTGGGATAGATCCGCACTGCAGTGAAGAGAACCTGAGGTAATAGGAAACATCTCCATTTCCAGGCTTTGGAATGATTCGCTGTCTATTGCCATTGGGAACATTCTGATGCTCACGTTCTACATTTGACAATTCTCTTAAGGATAGATGCATAAGGACATACTCTGTAGCAGCTTTCATAAAGTGTTGTTTACAAGTGTTTGGTAAAAATTCTTCTTGCAGATATTGATGAATGCAGAGAGATTCCTGGCGTGTGTGAAAACGGGATCTGTATAAACATGGTTGGCAGCTTCCGGTGCGAGTGTCCTGTGGGTTTCTTCTACAACGACAAGCTGCTGATCTGCGAAGGTAGAGTCCCGATCCCACTCGGAGAAATGGGGTCTCACCAGCTGGCAATGAAGACACTGGGAAATCCGATATACTTGCAAGTCATCCCTAATGAGGGAAAATACTGATATCAGTGTAACGAGTCTGTGTTAATTCAGACATTTTGAATTATTTTGCACAGAAAATACCAGATTTTTCCATCAGACATCCAAGACCTTGGAGGAGCATGAGTCAGCAGTCATGGGAAGAAACATTGTTTTGCAGATTTGACAGTAAAGCCAAGAAAAGAGCAATAGTCTTGAGTCAGATCATAAGCACCATTTTTTTTTTAATTCCAAGATATTTTTTTCTAATAGAACAAAGATTTCTGTAAATAATATAAACGCATGATCATTTTTTCCATTTTAAACATTGCCTTGCATTGTATTAGTCAGTTTAATGGAGCAGCTGAAGGCAGCAGTAGGAATTGCTGCCGCTCTCTGGGGTGGGCTCTGGGTGCTGCGAACAACGCATCGAGAGCTTTGAGGAGAAGCATCTTCTGTTTGCTGCTTCTAACTGAAACACAGTTACATTGCTAGGGAAATAAAGTTCACTTTTTGCAGCAGCTTAAGTAAGGAAAGTTGCTCAAATTTGCCTAAAATTTTGTGGCGGTGTTTACATTGAAAGCTGCCAATATCCAACAGGGATTTTGATGCTGTGTTATGATCAATGGAGATCCTTGTAGTCTCCAGTGGAGATCTATGCTGGCCTAGCAGCTCACTTATTCTGATTGCAGTACCAAGGCTGGAATCCACCCAAGTGTTGCAACAGGCCTTTCATGGGCCCTCCGACACCTTGAGAAAACCATTAGAGAAATTTGCTACATAGGATTGTATTTTACAAATGGAGCAGTAGGGAGATACCTAAATGTCACCAAATATCTGCTTTCATGGGTATATTTGTTTTTTCAGAACTAGAAAGAAATTCCTATATTTGGGTAAGGTCATACTCTTTAAAAACAAAGTGGTTTTGATGTCTTTCTAGCGCCAGCTTACCATAACTATCAAATTGCCTTTTTGTATTGACAGATATTGATGAATGCCAGAATGGACCAGTGTGTCAGCAGAACGCAGAATGTGTCAACACAGCCGGTAGCTACCGATGTGACTGTAAACCTGGCTACAGGTTCACGTCAACGGGCCGCTGCGCTGGTGAGTGCTTCTGGCTTGTTTGCGCGAGATTTTAAAAGAAGTCTAAAAAAGCGTATCTCCTCTTCAGGAAGGTGGTATAGCAGGAAACTGTCTGGGCTCCAAGAACCCTCCTTAGGTCATCCTAGGAACATTTGGATAATTCCCAGAAGACTAGTGGGTCTGTCCCATAGAGGCATAAATGAGAGTTAATCACCTGAGTAGGTGTTTGTCTTCCACTTTATCCCACCAAACACGAATGTTTTTCTTCACCCATGTCCTGTCTACGGAGGGAAGACCGATAGATTCTCTACCTTTGACTAACTATTTTCTGATGCTAAAAATTCAGGTGCGGGCCTAACAGGGACCTTCCTCTGCATAAATTATTTGATTTTCTTTATAATTTGCTAGATGTGCTTTAGCAATTTGCCACTTGTATTTTGACAAATAACTCACTGCTTGCTGGGGTCTCTGCTGATAAGGTAGAGACCTGCTAGACCTTCACCTGCTAGACCTTCACCTGCTAGACCTTCACCTGCTAGACCTTCACCTGCTAGACCACATGCAATAACTAACTTAAAAAGCTTATTGTTTATGTAGATTTAAACAGGTCCCTGAGCTTTATTTTTAAATGCTCACTGAATGGGACCGCCGTTCTCTAATCTATTTGCTTTTTCTTATAATATCGTAGTACAGAGTGCCATTCGTGTTATCTTGATTACTGGAAGAATTGTAGAGATTTTAAAGACTGTTGTGAGCCAAGCAGCTGTAAATATTACATATATTTCTGAACAAAGTAATAATTACAATGGAAACTGGGAACATTTTCCTTGGGTTTTCACTTCCGAGTACTTGAGTTTTAGGAAGTGTACTTTTCCCTTCAATTCAGTTCTTCATTGTTTCATGTGACCCTTGATGGAAAAGGGTGTAGGGGCAACCAGAACACTCCTATGAGAACTAAAACTTTGTTTTGTTAAGCTATACAGGGGCACATGTAAATATTCAATATGTTCCTAATGTAATTGTTGTTGTTATGGGTTCATTAAAGCAGTACAGGAAGAGCCAGGGAAGGTTCTGATATGGGTTACAATGCCCAACGTGAATTGGCACAAATAGTAATACTTCCCTGTATTTTGCTCTAATTTTATATTTAGCGAAAATAAAGTTGCACAGTTTGAGTCAAAAGAAAAGTGGTTGATAAATAATTTGGTCCAGCAAAGGAAGGAAATTCTCAACCGCTCTGCTGAGAGCAGAGAGTTCTTGAGCTCCTTGCAGTGTTGGATCAGTCACGCTACTGCATGGAGAATGATCACTCCCAATAGTTCATGTGCTATTGAATCTGAACTGATGTATCACAGCCGCTAGTACTGTGAGTACTGCATTTATCTTACTATCAAAATAGTGCTCTTCTGGGGCAATTTATTTGTGGTATAATGGCGAATTTTTGATATAAACTCATTTTTGGCACTTAAAACAATTCTCCCTCAGTTTTTTAAAAAGTTATAATGTTGTCTGTTTACCCCGAAAGAAGTGACTTTTCCCTGGAGCTTTAATTCACTGTTCATTTGCCCACAGAGCAGCAAAGACAGTGATAGTTTTTCTTTCAGCTCTACTCTCCTGAGCTGTGAAGATTAGGAGTTCTGAAGACAGCATGTTATCCATCCTTTCCGCCTCCTTTAGGCTCTAATTAGCAGCAGTATCATTAATAGCATTGGGAGAGCTTGGTCCTCAGTGAACCACTGTCCATGTTACTCATGGCCCCAGGTGATATCCAGTAATCCTGGGTGTGGGGACTACCAGGATTGTCCACGTGCCAAGTAGAATGTAGAGGCAGGAAAACAAGAGTTAGTGCATGAAGTTATTTGCAGTTAGGAACAATCTGACTCAGTTTTGCAATGAATTGGGGATGGTTTTTTATGAATCTGCATCTGCTTTGCTTAGATTGCATGTAACAGAAAATTACTGAACACTAAGTGTAATTGACTGTGATACAAGCTTACGGCAGCACCTCAGTTCTCGTATTTTGGAGCTGCAGCAGACAAAACGCCAGGAAGTGTATTGAATCAAACCAGCACTTGTTGGACACCAGATCAGCAGAAAGACTTCATTAGATTCGTGTTTCTGATTTGTCGCAGAGGGAAATGTGCTGGACAGCAAGCACTTTGTTCTTTAATATCTTATTTCATTTACTTTTGATAGAATCCTGGATTCTGCCTGCGAGCACTCGTACCAAGTAGCTGTTGCGCTATGTGACAGACGCCCCGCTGTTGTAAAGCAGCAGCAAATCCCCATCTCTCTGCAGAATTATGCAGTTGTGTGTTTGCTGCTGTTGGCAAAATGTCTTCTGATTCCGTATAGCAATGTCTCCTTGCCATTTGAGCTTTGGTTTACAGAATCATCACCTTGCGTGAGGCATGGATGCTGCAACACATATGTATACATGTACCAACTTTATCTCCGCACAATGGGTAGATAAATCTGTAATGCATTTTAGCCCTCTGTGAGCTTAGTGAGAAGAGTGAGGGATTCTTCTCCCTTCCCGTTTTGTATGATTTCTGTGAGTTAATCAAGCAATTTGTGCTGTGATCAAACATAGCTAAAAGCAAGTAGTTTCTTTCATGGGAAGGATACAAACTGTGATTTATATGCGACTTTCATATCTACTGCAGTCAGTGTACAGCACTGAGAAATCTCCATATACGATTTCACATCATTAATTCTACTTTTCAAAGCCAAGGCAATATGTTTTCCCTCCAGCAAGAATTTGTGTGTAGTTAGTATCATTTTATGCTATATTTTTTTCAGCTCCACAAATGTTGGAAACGGTAATTTCCAAGCAAATAGCCTCTTTTCTGAGATTTACTTAGTAATGCTTTTGTCATGAATAAATTAAAAATACTGGTTTTAATTAGAGCCATGCACTGGATTCTAGCTATCACATTTGCTGCTAATACTTATTTCCAGCCCTGTAGCTTAGAGGCCTCATCTTCCACTGCTCTTCTGTTTTCAGATCGGAATGAATGTCAAGAAATACCCAATATCTGCAGCCACGGGCAGTGTATTGACACTGTTGGCAGTTTCTACTGCATTTGTCACAATGGATTCAAGACCAATGATGACAGAACAATGTGTATAGGCAAGTATATAAAATTAAGCTGTACTTAGGCTTTTATTAAAGTAGTTGCTAAGTCTCTCCCTTCTGTCATAAGGAGGTGTGTTAAAATAACTGAAATTGTGAGCCATTTACCACCAAGCAAAGGTGCAAACCCACCATATCTATCAATTAGAGGTGACAGGAAACTCATAATGATTGAAGAACATCTCATTACAGTAGAGTGGACCTTTAAAAATACATATCCTGTCTAATGAATGCTTTTTTCAGAAAAATGGTCAATTCTTAGAATTTTCCGAAGCATCTTGTCTCATTTATACCTTCAGGCAAGAAATTTAATAGATGAATATTGCAATGAAGCAATTGTATACAACTTACTTGTTAACAGAGTAAATTAAGAGATTTCTTGCCAGAAAAGTGCCCTTTTCAGAAACAGAATCATCCTCATAAACAGGGAGATTCTTTCTTTAACCCATTCATAGCTGTTAGTGTAGAACCTGTTATCCAAGCAAGATGGGGAGATTTCAGAATGCTTATGACTAAAGATAGCTGAGAGTTCCTTTGGGAAGGGTGAGATAGGAGCCACAGTAGGATAAATGGTTGTTGGACCCCGATTATTTTGTGTATGTTAATATGAAGTATATAAACCTATGTAAAATCTTCTTTGGGGGAGATACAACAGTCTTTTCCCCTTCTATTTGCTCTGCTGGATTATTCTCTTGCCTGTGGGATCACTGCAGGCTTTCCTTTCCCCATCAGTGATTAAAATTCTTGCTGCTTGTTTTTTCTCCTTTGTAGATATTAACGAGTGTGAGAGGGACGCCTGTGGCAACGGAACCTGCAGAAACACCATTGGCTCTTTCAACTGCCGCTGCAATTTGGGGTTCATCCTCTCACACAACAATGACTGCATAGGTGAGGAGTGTTGAGACCATTTGTGTGTTTCTAAGACTTTCTACGTGTGATCAAAGTCCCATTAGTGCCATCTTCTCTATTGACTTAGAATCACACCTTGCATGGTCTGCGTGATTAAAGACAAAATCTGATTCCTTCAGTCTGAAAAGACCTCTTTTATTATGCACTCCTCACTTTTCTGTAGCCACTTAAACGTTTGCATGTGATATATGCCATACCTTTTAATACTCCTTTTGAATTTGACAATTTTAAAACCTAGACCAATAGTGGTATTTTCCCCTCACTTGCTTTTGAAATTGGATTATTTATGTATTATCAGTTACTGCGCTGATATAGCGGAAAAAGAAATCTCACCTACCCAATTTCACTTGTTGCAGGTGTTTCTTGTATATCTTTCAATGTTATTTTTCTTAGATGTGGACGAGTGTGCAAGTGGAAATGGAATGCTCTGCAGGAACGGTCAGTGCGTGAACACCATCGGCTCCTTCCAGTGCCTCTGCAATGAAGGCTATGAGGTGGCTCTGGATGGAAGGACTTGTGTTGGTGAGTGCTTGCTTTTTGGGGTAGAAAAAAGGTGCAGCAAACCTTGAGGACATGTTCCTAGTGAAACAGTAGAAGAGGTCAGAGACAGCTGACACACCGTTATCATTGTACCTAGCAGAAGAAAACAATGACTACCTGGAAAGTTCCACCATCAGTTTGATGGAATCACAATTAAAGCAGCCTCAGCTGTAGGTTTATTGAGATAACAGCAATTCTCTCAAATAAATTGTCTTTTTTTTTTCTTTTAGATGTCAATGAGTGTGCACTGGATCCTGGAAAATGCTCACCAGGCACGTGTCAGAACTTGGACGGGTCGTTCAGATGCATCTGTCCTCCTGGATATGTCCTGCAGAATGACAAATGTGAAGGTGGGTACAGAACAATCCTTCTTCTGTCCCTTCCGCAGCTGCTCACAGTTGTTATCACTATCTTCTGCATCTAAACATGAGTAATGTTTAGTCTTTTGTGGCAGTGTACAGTCCTGAACTGTGGCCGCTGGTAAGTCACTCCCTAGAAAAAGTCTGACCAGCTTTTGTTTGAAGCAGATCAACTTTATCTGATCCCAAGAAAACTCTAATTCCAGGCTGTTGGGCTGATGGTTCATTGCTGAGATTTGCCCACTGCATGAGGATTTGGAAACTGACCCTAGATTTTGCACCTGGATTTCTTGTTCCTTTTTCTGTCTATTCCTTTTTGTTTGACCTTTTTGTTTTTCAAGTCTGCTAGATATCAGTGATGATGTAAGGTTACATTTTATAGAGTACAGCTGCCAGTGTAGACATCTTTATTTCTCATCTCCTGAATTACTTCTCTTTCAGACATTGACGAGTGTGTGGAACAGCCAGAAATCTGTGCCCTGGGCACATGCAGCAACACTGCAGGCAGTTTCAAATGTCTGTGTCCAGAAGGCTTTGTGTTGTCTTCCACAGGAAGGCGATGCCAAGGTAAGTTCATTCCTATTTTCTGGCACTTCAAAATTTGTTTTCTGTTTTATAAAAGCCTTATTAGCTGCCTGTTTCTAATATAACAAGGAGACTCTGGACTCAAACAGTGTTTTTCATAAGGAAAGCATGATAATTCTGTAGTTGGGGCCAGGTTCTGTCCTGCCCTAACATCTGTTTGTCATTAAAGAGAACATTGCAATAAAAGGGGTGAAGATAATGTTAAATGCACCAGGTTAAGTGAGGAAATTATGTTGCCCTGCAGCCCTTTCTTGCACCCGTGGATGAAATGTTGGGGCTACCTGGACTCTACATAGGCCGTGATGTGTCTGACGTGGAGGGGGAGCGTGACCACAGGCAGGAGGCTACGGCAGTGCACTGCTAAAGGCAGCGTTTCCAGGAATAACGCTGTTCTTAGCACTTACCAAATTCACCCTAACACTTGTTACATGCTATTCCTCTCCACAAATGTGTGGGTGGAAAAAATATCGATGGAAAAAAATTGCACAGTGCTGTGTGGACAATGAGAACCCATCTGCTTAGAAAAGTCTGAAGCATCTTCTGGCTTCTAGATTACCACATGAAGTGTTCAGAGCCTAAACATGGGCAGAGATCAGATCCTAAAAGCTGAATATCTGGTAATGAAAATCCATAGGTTAGTTTATTTTGTGGATAAAGAACAAGCACAGCAAATTAGGGAGCGAGTTATTTTAAAGACTTAGGAAGTTATTAAATAGATACATCATTTAATGTCCTACACACGGTGTGCGCAGTGGGAACCACTCATGAGTAAGACCTTTATAAGGACCTGTGTAGTTATGCTTGGCACAGAACGGTGATGCTTGTTGACACCATAGTGAGTTCTTCGCTTCACAGTGGGCTAAATGAAACTGTGGTTTTGGTAAAAATGAATCCAACCTGCAGTAAATGTTCATCCAAGTCTCCAAACCACCATGCAGTTTGGCACAGTTACTTCACTCAACTTCGAGAAAGCAGCACGCTGTTTTAGCTGTGCTTTTGTCGCTTGTGTAAATGAGGTTTTGTCAGACTGAGGGTATTGTTCTCTTCAGGTAAGGAAAAGAAATCATAAAAAAACCCAAAAACAAATGAAAAAAAAATATGCAGCCTAATCTTCTTCTTTATGAAAATAGATCACACATCTCAGAGGAAAATTCACCCTTGTGTGTATGAACTTGAAGTGGGATTCTCTGCATCCCCTGGAGAAGACTGGTTTTGTGGGGTTTGGGGGTTTGTTTTGGTTGGTTGTTTTTTGTTTTGTTTTCCAAGTATCTCAGGCCAAACAAAGTTTTGTTTCAAACTTCCCATTACCGAGGACTTTTGTAAAGTCTGGACATTGCCCAATGTTGATGCTGCAGCCAGAAACTGGCTGAGCAGCTGCTTCCACCGCTGCCCCGTTGCTGTCCCGCTGCCAGGGGACGGTGAGCTCCGCTCTGCTCCAGCACCCTGCTCGCTCAGCTCAGCGGAGTCCAATGTGCTGCCACTGGGCCACTTTTCTTTGGGAAGAATGAGAAAGCAAAGTGCTATGGAAGGTTGCGTCTCATCTTAACACTACACTGTATTATTGTTGCAAGTTGATTGAAATCTCTTGACTCAAGTGATTCTTACTAATAATGGATCATAAATAAAATAAGCCAATATTCAGTTTTTCCAAAGAGGAGTGGTGATAAGAGGGGAGTACAGCCCTTCTATCTCTGCTGGACAAAAGAGAAAAGCCTTTCCTTTTCCATGACTGCAGTAGGACACTATCCCCCAGCTTTCCTTTACTGGGGCAGGGAGCTCCCCTCCCTTTTCAGATCCTTCCCCATCACACACAATGGTCCCTGCTGATAGACTCGGATGGAGTTGGGTGTTTGGTTGTGGGCGCTTCCTGTAATTTTGCAGTTAACACCTTTGAGTGAAAACTGTGCTGTAGTCACCCTAACTGCTCATAACATTTTATTTCTCTGTGCAGATCTGAGAGTAAGTTACTGCTTTACCAAATTTGAAGATGGAAAATGCTCTGTGCCGAAGTCCCGAAACCACTCCAAACAAGAGTGTTGCTGTGCCCTGAAGGGACAGGGATGGGGCGACCCCTGTGAGCTCTGCCCAGAGGAAGCAGATGGTGCGTTGCTGACTTACCCCACTGTCACAATAACCTCTTGGAACTGAAAGATGATTGGGATTCATATAAGAAGGAATTAGGAAAGCTTTTTTCCCAATTGTTTTAACCCTAACAATTGTGATTGTTCTCTGTAAAGGAGGTGCCATTGGGGTCTCAAAAAAACATTCCTCGTATAGTCCAATCTCAAGCGTATTCCTTGGTTGCTGACAGGTTTGTTAGTATGATTAGCTGGTATTTTGCTCTGGAGGCGTCACATACAGAAAGTGGAAAGTAATAAGTAGGTCCTGAATAGACTCTGCATGGAAATACCTGCAAGACACAAACAGAACTCATCTAATTGTAAATAAGTAGGAAGGGGCGGCATAAACATGAAATCTAATTTATTTAAAATAACAACAGCAAAAAAACAGTTGAACTAGATCCACATCTAAATCACCCTGTTGCATTTTGTGACAGCACTTTGTTATTATAAAAAAAAATCTAAATTTGCAGTCTTGTTAATATGAAGATTTGCAAAACTAGCAGGGAATGACAAAACACAGGCCCTGCTGAAGGAAACGCTCCCTGGACTGCTGCTAAAGAAATGCTTTCCTTGCTTAGTATCCTTTGTCAGACTGAGTAACTGGGCATCAAGCAAGTCAACAGGCCTTTGTACCATCATGGTGCAATTTGCTGAACAGATTTAATTCACGCTGACAAATGTGGTTAACAGCATTACTGGTTTCAGCAATACGTTAATACAGTTCGTTTCATTAATAAGTCATGTAGATGTTGCGCAGACAGTCTTCACAAAAGCCAAGGGAAGAAAAGAGAATCAGATGTGCCAGTTGCAATATTCCTCCCAGGCTTATTGCCTGAGCATGTTTCATTCCACTGCCCTGGAGCATTTGAACCAAAGCTGGTTGGAAAAGCATGGTATACATAGCAGCACATATATTTTTCACAGTCCAAACTGTTCTAAGAGGGTGCTATGAAGGCCATTTTTCTCACCTTTTAAAAAAGAAACAGTTTAAAGATACGTGAGTCTGAGAAGAGTGAGCATACACTTTTCACATGAAAGTAAGATTAAATTATAAGTTCATACATCTACATACTACTTCAGATGGACATGAACATGAGGTGGATGAGTTGGTATCAGTGGATGAGTAATGCTGATTGTCAAGATAGAATTGAATGTATGGTTTTATTTTTACAGAGGCGTTCAGACAGATTTGTCCGTTCGGAATTGGCATCCTTGTTGGACCTGGTGACGCGAGACTGGGTAAGAGCCTGACCTGCACGGTGCTCTTGTTGCACCAGGATGCCGTTTTCTAGCCATAAGCCATGTGCCCTTTCAATTGAGAATAACACCTTTGCAACTATACCCAAAAGCCATTAATTCTGGAAACATCTATAAGTTTTTTTTCAATTATTCGTACTGGTTTTTAATTCAAGCTTGAATATCTTATTTATCAGAAATTAAGATTATAGAGTAGCATATTTGGCTTTTTAATTTATGCTGAGCAGACTCACTAGGACACTTATATAGGACCTAGAGAATGGATCACACAGCATACCTGTCTTTTCTTATATAACACACGTAGCCTGTTTACAGTAAATGGTTTTAATCCTCCAGAAGTGCAAAGCACAGTTTCCCACATCCCTTCAGCACATTCTGTTCTCTCCCAAGACAAACAGCACTTCAGCCTTATTGGCAAAAGTGTTCATTTAAGGAGCTCTGGATGACTACTGCTTTTCATATCTACTTGTCTCCCTGTAGCCCCAGTCAGAGAGCTTTTTATCTGGCGTTTAGAATCAATTTCTGCATTTTGAAAGCTGGTCTGCAAGACAAATTGTGCCCTCATCCTAATATATCAAAATATAGTATCAAAATATATCGAATACTAGTATTTTTTTGTGATCTCAGGAATATAACAACACTTGTTCTTTGAGAGAAAACTAAAAGCACATGAAGTAAAATGCACTTACTGTGTTTGTATTTCTGGTGTAGATGTGGATGAGTGCCTTGATCCAGATAACTGTAAATTTGGGCAGTGTATCAACACAGATGGGTCTTTCCGCTGTGAGTGTCCGTATGGTTACATCCTAGAAGGAGCTCAGTGTGTGGGTAAGTAAAGCTGTTTCGTCTTCCATTTTAAAGAATCTCCTGAATATTCTAACACTGTGGAGTCTCCATCGCCACTGGTGCTTAAAACCTGCCAGGGCAGGGCCTGAGCAATCTCCTCCAGCTTGTGTTTGACCCATTTAACCTCCAGTGATCCCAAATTATGCTGGGAGTCTGTGACTCTAATTCAGTAACTTGAGTTCTTGGATTTTGTATTTTTGCGTTTTTTGGTTGTACAATCAACAATGCAGATTTTATACCTTTTTGGTGAGTATAACCATGTATTCTGGCCTTAACTGCTTGCAGATACTGATGAATGTGCTGTTGGAAACCCGTGTGGAAATGGAACTTGCAGGAATGTGGTGGGAGGCTTTGAATGCACCTGCGTTGAGGGATTTGAGCCTGGACCGATGATGACCTGTGAAGGTGAGAGTCCTGTGTGCTCGAACAGTTCCTGACTTCAGATGCAACCGGGGACACTAAAGGAGCTTAAAAAGAAAAAACATGGACATTTGGAACAATGCATCTTTATCTGAAACAGAAAAATAGGTTCCTCCTTCCTGTATCCACCTGAACCGTGGTGCGCCTTTCTGACTGTTGGGTGAGCAGGCTTGCGGGTAGTGTCTGCTACGGGACTTCCCAGAGAGGAGCGTGGTGGGGCATGGTCTCTCCAGAACGCTCCCCAGAAATGCTGCTTATTGTGTGTATGCTTTTTCTTACCCCCTGGACGACCTGTGAGTAAAGAGAGACACTGTGGATGATGCAACGGACTGCTGGGGTTGGTTTGGGGAAAAACAGGGAACAAAACAGAAGAGATGAACACAGTACAAGACAATTACCGTGGTACCCCTAGGTTGAATACTTTTCATGCTTTGGTCTCTCATTTCAAAAATAGAAATTTGAAAATACACAAAGAATGGAGGAGTAAGGAAGGGAGGAGTGTTGCAGAAGAGCCACAGAAAATTAATTAGACTGGAATTTTTCGGTGTGGAAAATGTGGTCGAAAAGATATATAATTTAAATTTATAAATCCACAAGTGGTAAGGGTACCAAAAATAGATGGAACATGTTAGACCAACCAAAGCAAACATTTTTATATGCATAATACTTAAGTTGTGGAACTCTTCGCTGCTGTGAGGCCACAAGTATAAATTGACCCAGAAAGAGATTGTACAAATTTGTGTGCTAATCCATCAGTGGAAATGAAGCTTGATAGTTTGGTTGTGGCTTTTGGCTGTGGAGGTCCCTAAACTGAGAGCCTGTATCAAAGGGATGATCTCTGCGTACATTTTATGGGGTTTTTTAATCCTCGTCTCCTCCTGTTACAGCCAGAGAGGGGAGAACGTCTTAGGACATTCTGACGCTCTCTTCTGACCTGGCACAGCTGTTCTTAAATTATCTGCCACAATCTGTTTGTTTGCAAACCCGTACAAAAGAATGCTTCCAGTTTTGCATCAGCTTGCATTAGTTTTATATACAGCTAGAGCTTCATTCGCTTCCCTGTGGAATTTGGACGAAAGCTCGAATTGTAGAGGAGGAGTTAGGGGAGTCCATGAACATCACTCTGTAGCAGTAATTACTCAAGTAGCCCCGAGCTTATGTAAATGCACTTCAGAATAATGTTTCTAGGAAGGATATTGTTTTACAGAATTCAGTTTACAAAGAAGCTGAAGAAGCGCATCTAGAATTTAAAAATACCCAGTCATAAAACCAGCCTAGATGTGGAAAAGGCAGAGTTTTAACTGAAACGGTATTTTGGCAGCATGAATCTGGATCTTGTTTCCATTGGCTGCTTGCCGTTAAAGATATTGAAACTTCAGGTAGCTGCGCAAACATCCTGACGTGTCTGGTGCCTGCTCCTGTGCACAAATCCAGAATGCGCAGAACCGTGGGTCCCCAACTGTTAAAATATAGCCCTTGGTAAACTGGGAGCTGTGGTATTGCCTGTACCTAAAACCTGTGCATGCTTCACTTTCCCCGTGGTCTTTGTTGCTCCAAATCCAGATGTCAACGAGTGCATTCAGAACCCCCTGCTCTGCGCTTTCCGCTGCGTGAACACTTTTGGATCCTACGAATGCAAGTGCCCCGCAGGGTACGTTCTGCGAGAGGACCGGAGAATGTGCCGAGGTAAAGCTCCCGCCAGACTCTCACAGTTACGAGATAATGATTTCAAGTTCCTGCAGGGGTAGGGCTCTGACTCACTGCCCTGTTGGGCCAGAGTTTTAATCCTAGGAAGTAACCGAGTCAGAAGGAATTTTGGATGAAATTCTATGGTTTGCATTATGCAATTGATTGCATTAGCCCTGTCCTGCCTGTAAACTTATACATCTGCATACAGTGAGGTCATATCAGATGGTATGGTTTTGTCTTGCCCTGAAAATGGGCATTTGGGAGAAAGCAATTTGCTCTAGGCTAGTGTATCTTACGGTTAGTTTAGCATAATAATAGTATGCATAGAGCTTGATTACAATCAAAATTCCGAAGTCAAGATTTACTACAGTGAATTTCCAGGATTGTCTGTATAATGAAGCCTAAACCTTGTGTTTTAGATCAGAATGAGTGTGAAGAAGGAATTCATGACTGCGACTCAAAACAGATGGAGTGCAAAAACCTAATTGGCACCTATATGTGTATCTGTGGACCAGGTTATCAGCGCAGGCCAGACGGGGAAGGCTGCATAGGTAAGTGACACCGAAGTGTTGAAGCTCTTGAAACACACAGTTCTTCAGCAGAGCTGAAAATTTTGGATTTAACAAAGTGTTGAGGAACTCAGGGGAAGAATTACACAACTACCTGTGTAATGGATCTCCTGGTGCTACGTATTCTTTGCTCTTCAGCTGTGCACATGTGGGCAGTGAGTAAATAATGTGGATGTGGCTGTCTTTACAGTCAGTTTGTGCTGCTGCTGAATTGCTCTGAGTGAGGAAAGCAGAGAATGGGGCCCGTTGCTGTAAGCTTGTTTTTCTCTATTAGCATGAATCTGTAGATCTGAATAATTTTAAAATGTTGGATGCCATTCAGAAGTGCAGCTGTAACTATGAAGAATTTAGAAAACCAGTGAGGAATGTATTGCAGAGAAAATATAGTAACAAAATATATAATATTGTGAGCTGGATGGTCATTTTCCTCTGCAAGTTTAACCAGGCCGATGCACAGCTGAAGAACTCCATACAAATGTCTCCAACCTGCATTCATCCAGCAATGGACTTGATTTTTCATATCATTTCAAAAACACAGATGAGAACGAATGTCAGACCAAACCTGGGATCTGCGAGAACGGCCGTTGTATAAACACCGTGGGAAGTTACAGATGTGAATGCAATGAGGGATTCACTGTCAGTGACACCCAGAACGAATGCCTCGGTAAGGTGCACATTAACACCCTAATGAACTATCGCTTTGATAGGAATTGTGGTTGAAATGTGTAGTGAGAAAACGTGCTCTTGAATTCCACATGCCTTTGGGAAGGAGCCTTTGTAAGTAGGTGCCCTCTTGCAAGTTCTTTCTTCCCGTGCTGCGGCACGGCTGCTGCAGCCAGTGCAGCTGCGTTGACGTGCTGCTCTGCCTTTTCTTTGCTCCTCATTTTCAACCAGTCCTTTTTCTCTGGGTTCAAACAGAAACAGATTTTTTTATAAGCGTAGTTTAACTTGTTTTCCACCTTTTGCTAAATCTCCTGTCTTCTTTGTTTCCTTTAGATGTCGTGCTCTCTTTCTTACTGCTGGTAGTCTTTCACTCTCAGTTCCACAGTCCCAGGGTGAAGTATGCCCTTTCTTTTATATTTCTGACTAAATTCCTAATATCTCATGACCCTCTGGAGGTCGTCACCATTAGAATTCTCTGCGATGCATAATTTGCCTTCCAGACAACAGAGAGGGCTACTGCTTCACTGAAGTCTTACAAAGTATGTGTCAGATCGGATCAAGCAACAGGAACTCTGTCACCAAGTCTGAATGCTGCTGTGACGGTGGCCGAGGCTGGGGGCAGAACTGCGAGGTCTGCCCCTTCCCAGGCACCGTGGCCTTCAAGAAGCTTTGCCCTCATGGCCGAGGATACATGTCTAATGGAGCAGGTACTGATTTCTCTCTTAAGGCTCTCTTGCACAATTCCAAATTCAGCGATAAATTATAAACTCCCTTTTTGCATGTTTGGACACTGTGAGGTCCTAAATATTTTGGATATCAGTTGCAATTTTCCATCAGTTTTCATGTTGAGAGAGTACAGTCCTTTGGGAGGAGGGTGCGTCGCCAAAGGCTCCGGGTCGTGAGGGATCCATCCCAACTTGGCAGATATTTATTTTGCATGCTGGTTGATTGACACGCACTCAAATAGGAATTTGCATTCTCACATTCGAGTGTGTTGTAAATTAGATTAAGAGTCATTTGTGTACGTGAAAGCCAAGTCATGTTTGATTTATGGAGGCTAATGTATGATCAGCTCTGGTTGTTCGCTTCCACTTCTTCATTGCATTTGAAAGTTGTTGTTCTATTAATCTTCCATTCCATATTTCTCTAGTTAAGATTTCTCATTAACCTGTGGAATATTTTAATATTTTATGTAACTTTTTAATGTAGGGTGTGGGTTTTTTTCATGGCAAGTCACAAGAATCTGTTGAAGCTGTGTATAATCAGTTCTTGTTTAATTGCAGATATTGATGAGTGCAAGGTTATTCATGACGTCTGCCGTAATGGGGAATGCATCAATGAGGCGGGATCTTATCGTTGTCATTGCAACCTTGGCTATACTACAGATATAACTGGCACTCTTTGCATAGGTAGGTTTTTCATTATGGTGTGTCTATATAGAGGAAGTTTATTCCTAAGAGATTACTTGAAAAAGGAAATACAAAGATTTTGACAAAGGAGAAAAGGAAATGTCACTGTTAGAATGCTTTGGGGATTTTTATTTCCTTCTGATGCCTCCTGAGCGCTTTGAAAAACATCACAAATCTCGATCATCACCACTGAGGTATCTGGTTTTGCTTCTTCTAGATCTGAATGAATGTAATGAGTCCCCCAAACCTTGCAACTTCATCTGCAAAAACACGGAGGGAAGCTTCCAGTGTTCGTGTCCGAAAGGGTACATCCTGCAAGAAGATGGGAGAAGCTGCAAAGGTAAAAATCAAGAATTTACTGCGTGAACTCTGTGTTTCACAGGCAAATACCACTCCAAGGACATTTCAGTTATGTAAATCTGCCTCTCCTTGATACCTGTATTTCCACTAGAGACAGTGGAGGTGACCTGTACGGGATGGAGCTGGTGTTTCTGTTAGTTCTTTGATAATCTAGGTGAAGAGTAGATCCATGGGAATTTTTGCAGGCTGATGGCAGCTGATCTTAAAAGACTTCCTAACCAATAGTATATACGATTGGTCTTATTTGGGTAAGCAGGTTGGTTTAAGCTGTGTTTTTCAGTGATAAGTGTATCTTAATGGATGCGAAGATGAGTACGGTTTGCAATGCGTTGTCCAGCATCAGTAGAGTTTTCACCTGCCACCTCTGCAGCAGCCGCAGTGAAGGACAGCAGTGCGGGAGAGATTTGGAAAGTTTATTATAATTTAATTGATTTCTTTATCTTGGTAGCAAAGATCTGACTGAAATGGTGCAAGTCAGAGCAGCAGTTCTAAACTCTCTTTCTTCTGGAGTAATAGCATGCTTGAGCGCAACACCGTTTTGCAATGTGCCATTGCTTCTCATGAAGACAGTGACTTCCCAGTTATCGACTGCAGTAAGAGCGCTAATTATGTAATTGCATCATTCCAACAGATGAGAGTGAGGTCTGTAATCCAGCGTTAGCATGGCCACCAGCGTACCTCCAAAGTCCCAGCTGTGGGGCTTCATATGAGAGGATCTGGAAGCCACTGTGGAAAGTGAGGTGTAGATTCTAAAGCTTTATTTGATACGCTATTTATTGGTAAACTCTTCTCTTCAAGTCCATCTGAATGGTCAGGTCCTCCATAGGGAACTGAACTGAAAGATGTTTTCATGGTTTTTTTAGATCTCGATGAATGTGCAACAAAGCAGCACAACTGCCAGTTCCTTTGTGTCAACACTATTGGGGGTTTCACTTGTAAATGTCCTCCCGGCTTCACTCAGCACCACACAGCCTGCATTGGTAAGTGACGCGGGGATGGCAGATGCAGATTTGCGATTTATTACTGACTCTTATTCCAAAAGCAAAGTAGCAAGGAGATGAAATCGGCTTCCTGAGAAACCAAATGGAAACATAAGCCAGTTTCTGATCCCAGTCCTGCCAGAGGAGAAGATGTAAAGAGGCCATCCCTTCTACCTTTGCTTTCATAATCTCTGTCTTTGAATTTTGCACTTGCAAGAAGCAGACAGTAAAAACACCAGCTTGGAATCCTTGCCTCACCCTTTCTTACCCACTGAGCAAAAAGAGTTATTATATTTCTGTTCCCGTAGTTCATTGCAGGACCCACATTAGAGATCATGTCAAGGCTTCTTGAAACAATAAGCATGACACATACATTTCTGCAGTTGTCCTTTAGCCACATACCCATTATTCTGTGGAAATGTTAAACATTTCCTGCAAAACTTTCTTTTCTGCTCTGCAAGTTGGGTCCTGCTTGTGGCAGTCTGGTGGTGCTGTGCCATTGCTGTGAATTTGGGGGTGTTTGCAGACTGGAACACCGCCCTCCATAGGCTTGGTGAAGAAAAGGAGTGTTTTCCTTCCCATAGGTGCTGTTAGTGTTTTCAAATTAAAATGTAGGTAGTGTAAGCTCTCCTTCAGCAGTGCAAAGTGCAAAATGGAGAGGGCGGTAAGACAGCTACGTTGCTGGTGTCTCTTTACCTTTTGTCACAATAGCATTACTAAATGGTCATCTTCGCAACAAGGAAAAAAAAGTAACGCTCAGGCTTTGGTTTCCTTCAGATAATAATGAATGTGCTACTGAAATCAACTTATGTGGAGCAAAGGGCATTTGCCAGAATACACCAGGAAGTTTTGTTTGTGAGTGTCAGCGTGGCTTCTCACTCGACCAAACCGGGCTTAGCTGTGAAGGTAGGTGCAACACACAGTGCATTTACCTGGGCCTTCACTTGCTTTCCTTCATCTTCTCTTAGCCACACTGTCATCCAAGGAGGGACCTATGGAGTAAGCACCAAAACCTATGGAGTAAGCATATATAGATTGAAGGCAAGTGGGGTACGGAAATTCAGCACCAAGGCAGTATTTCTCTTCATGGACCTGAATCAATAGATCTATTGCAGGATGCTAAAGAGCTGGACAGATATTTTCTGAGACTTCACTTTAGCCTGGAATGTTTTAGTTTAAGCGTTGTAAGTTCAGCAAACTTCTGTTGCATCCTCCATGGATTTCTGAGGGACTCCCCGAGGACAGGAAGCCTTGCATGTCCAAGGCGATCTGCTAAAGAGACAGTTCAAGGGCTGCAGACTTTATTCCTCTGGGTCCCTACAACCTCTTGAGACTTCTTCTGGGTTAGAGTTTGATTTGCTCTGCAAAGAAATATCGTGGGATTCCTGGGCTGGATGCTTGGATCAAAGCAAGGGACTGTCTGCTGTGGAGCTGGGAGCCTTAGGATAGCCTTGGGGTCCCATATACTAATGGCTTTCTGCTGTCTGCTCCATAGGAGAATGCAAAAGCTCTGAAAATTGTGGCTGAATTTGAGCTTTCAGTGATTTTCTGCCCTAAGTTACTTGCTGTGGAGCCAGAAATCTGAACCTCAAAGTTCTGAAATGATCTCCCAGCACTGGCCAGGTTGTTGGAAGATCCTGAAATATAGCTCTATATATACAATATATGAATATATATGATTATTTGTAACATACTTTTTCAAATATAGTGTAATTCGATCTTCTCTCCCAAAACTCACCATGTATCTCCCCTTTTTAGACGTTGATGAATGTGATGGAAACCACCGGTGTCAGCATGGCTGCCAAAATATAATTGGAGGATACAGGTGTAGCTGCCCACAAGGGTATCTCCAGCACTACCAATGGAACCAATGTGTTGGCAAGTCACGTTTTAAAACTCATACATTAAATGCATGTTACAGTTGTTAGCAGCAAGAAGTGAAGGGTGATGGTGCAGTTTGCCATTATTTTCTTTTTCTTCACTATCTAAACTTTGGTTGTATCACGAGTCTCTGAGCCCTTGTAGATGGGGCTGTGTGTGCAGAGCATTGATGTTGGATATGACTTGAGCAGACAGACCTGGATCCTGTGCAGAAGTCATGGGAAAAGTGTCTGTGCGGTTCAGCAGTGTAGCATGCAGCATATTTGAAGAAGAGAAGCAGGAATGTTTTTTCCTCTAGTGCAAGTTATGTGCCTTTTTGGTCACATTTAATGGGCGTCATACAAGCTGATCTTGTGTGAAAACCCAGAGATGAGCTGTTTGACCTCTCTGAGAACAAAGGGCTTCATAACTCTTTGTTTGGCTTTCTTTGCTTTCAGAAACATAAAAACACCTTTGCTTGTTATCACTGTGGTGCTCTAGAGAGGTCTCTGCTTTTAATGTTGTTTCCCAAACCTCCTGACGTGTCATGCCGTCCTTGCTGTGCCGTTAGCTTGCTCGTGCTCCAGTGCTCTGTGCCTGTGACGTACAAGAGAAACGAGGAGGGGGCACAAACATGGGCTACCTTTAAAAACGGGCCATTTATAGTAAACAAGCCTGAACTGACCTTGGACTCCTACAGCGCCGCACTTGGGAAGTTTGGAGAAGGGCTGGCTCAGAATCTGGTGGTCTCTTGTATCTACAGCTGCTTGTATTTTTACTTTACTACTTGTTCCTGTACCTTACCTTTACCTCATATTTAAATGTGAGTGTGTAGGGAGGGATTTTCAGTGCCTGGAAAAGGTGCCAGAGCTCCTCACTCTTTTCCTTCAACATTGAATAGCATTGTGAACATGGGATTACTAGACCAGATTGTTGGCTGTACAAAGATTTATTCTTCTCAGTTGTTTCCGGAGGAACAACAATAACAACAGAACCAAATTGCCTCCTCTGCTTCTCTGCTCTCCAGAGCGTGAGCTGATGTGGCGTGAAACATCTTCTGTAGAGCAGCCCGAATGTTGCTCTGTTGTGTGGTCGTAGTCGTGTCCTCACAAGCGCTGCCCTTGCCAAGGGTGAGGCCAAGCCCCGCTCGCCGCCTGTGTCTGGTGCAGCACGTTCAGCAGCCGTCAAGCACAACGCGTTGGACTACACCTGGGAGTAAAAGCTAACATGCTATGTTCTGCTTCTTTTCCAGATGAAAATGAATGTCTCAGTGCACACATTTGTGGAGGAGCATCTTGCCACAATACTTTGGGAAGCTATAAATGTATGTGCCCTACCGGATTTCAGTATGAACAGTTTAGTGGAGGTTGCCAAGATATCAATGAATGCGGTTCTTCGCAAGCCCCATGCAGTTATGGTTGTTCAAATACTGAAGGTGGCTATGTCTGTGGATGTCCACCTGGTTACTTCAGAATAGGACAAGGGTAAGGGCTTCTCCTTTTAAACTAACAGACTGTCCTGTCCAGAACCAGGGGGATTGTCACCAATGAAAGGGGGACAGGATTTGGAGGTGCTCAAGAGCTGACTTTGGAGATGAGGGAGGGGACCGGTAACCAAGGGAAGGGAACAACATGGTTTTAATGCTGAATGAATTTGGTGAAGGCTACTAGGTTAAATTACCTCTTTTCAGCTTCTGCTTTCACCTCTCTCCTGCACACCCTAGCAGCTGGCCAGGTTCTCTGAGCTTGCTCCTTCAGAGCTCGCACCCCTCACTGTGATTTGTGGTGCATCTCTTGTCTCCTTTAGAAAAAATAACAAACCCCCCCCACCAGCTCCAAACGATATTATACAAGTGGCTTCACCCACTGGTTGCAATAACAATTCTCTATGCTCTTATATGTTCCATATTCTTCTGTGTTCCAAATGAATATTTTTTTTAATGTCTGCTTTATCAAGAAAACCAATTTCACTTTTCCCGGTGGGAGCATTAGAGCTGTGCATCATGGTGGAGCAAGCAACTCAAATGGAAAGCAGACTATGGCTTACATTTTAGAAGTGACTAAAAACTTCGGGATACATGATGAAAGACCTCACTTTTCAGATTTTTGAGCAGTTTCTGAAAACTGGTCTCTTTTAACGTGTTCCAGATTGGATAACAGAAATGTTTCATACTGTTAAATATTGGCAGGTCTCTCTTAGGCAAAGCCTTGTGGAGCCAGGTTCCCACAATCAGACGTTGCTGCACTGTGGTTCATGAGAATTTTGCCTGTTGACTTCAGCAGAAATTTTTCGTAGGAAATGAGTGCAACATAATTACTTTAATATTTGTATTCAGTCCCCCAAATTCAGCTTTTGATAAGATCTGTGTCTCACTGGAATTCATTTGGAGTTTCTTCCTTCCTCAGACACTGTGTTTCTGGAGTGGGGCTAGGAAAAGGTCAAGGACAAGAGCTTTCACTCGGTGGAGAAGTAGATGACAACTCCCTCTCTCCAGAAGCTTGTTATGAATGTAAAATCAATGGCTATCCCAAGAGAGGAAGGAAACGCAGAAGCACTAATGAAACAGCAAATGAAGCAGAGGTAATTGACCCTTTTTGGGGGAAAGGGTTTGCGGTTGTCTCGTGAAAGCCAGTCTCAGGAGGAGGTGTGCCAAGAGACAGTCCCGCAGGAAACATGTCCACCCCAAACAGAGCAGACCAAGGAGCTGGGTTTGGATGTCAAGTAGTCTGTGCAGGGGCTTTCTGAAGTGGTTTGCTGTCCTTAGGCAAAGGTCGTCCTCTGGCGCCCTGCGCACCTCCTGTCTGTCACGTCAAACACTCAAATGCCCATCCAGCTCTCTAGAGTGAAGTCATAAACTCTTTTTCTTCAGTGTGTTTCTGTACTCTCTGTGAGCAGTGCTGGGTTTGTCTCAGAGGTGACACACAGCTTCCCTTGTTTCCCAAACGAAAGCGTTGCAGCTGCTGTGCTGTCTGAAACGCTGTCACCCTGCCCCTGCAGTGCGAATCGCGCACGGGGGGCTCGGGGAGCCCAGCCACCATCGCTCGGAGGTGAGGGGCGATGCCGCTTTGCCACCGGCCACCCTGGCTCCACACCTAAACAAAGCAAATCTTGCAAAGCAGAAAACTCACCTAAATGACGTGCCGTCCCCGCAGACCCTGCGCTCTGCTGCACATGGTGGTTCACATCGGCTTGTGGTTCCCCTGGCAGAGAGGAATAAGCCTTTGCTGCTCTCTCTGGTCACGGACTATAAGCACAGAGCGACTTTGTTTGCCAGGCAGCGGGACCCATGTGCAGAAACACTCAGTGCATCTCAGGCTCCCGTTAGCCTCGCAGGGACAGTGACAAAGACCGTACATCCTGACAAGTCCTACGCCCATAATAGTGGATTTGACAGATCATATTACAAAAATCTCCTTTTAAAAATTATTTTATCAATAATGAATGAGCTAGGCGAGAAATACATACACACAGGCGCATGTTAAACGCTCTCTGACAAAACCGACTGACATCGATTGTTCTTGTGCAGGATCAGCAGGAGCTGGAGCCGCCGATCAGTCTCGCCAGCTGGGACATCGAGAAAGCAGCAGTCTTCTCCATCAACATCTCGGATCTCAGTAACAAAGATCGCATCCTGGAACTGCTTCCTGCCCTCACAACACTGACAAACCATAACCGATATTTAATTGACTCCGGAAATGAAGACGGTTTCTTTAGAATCAATAAGAAAGACGGGATAAGTTACCTTCATTTCACAAAGAAGAAGCCAGTGCCCGGAAACTATTCATTACAAATCAGTAGTATTCCACTCTATAAAAAGAAGGAACTTAACCAGCTTGAAGAGAAACATGACAAAGACTACCTCAGTGGTGAGCTGGGAGATAACCTGAAAATGAAAATTCAGATATTGCTTCATTAATTCATCAACCAAAGACCAAATAATTAAACCAAAGATAGGTAGGTAGGACTGAATATTTCTCCCAATCAGATTCTCCATATCATAGGTACAATCTTACATGAATACATTTGTATGAACGAGCACTATTCTATTATTACATAAACAAGGTACAGGATGAATACCCTAGCTCAGAACAACCACTTCCTCAGGCTTTTAAACGTAGCTCAGCTACCTTGATATGTTGAATCTTGAAAACTGGGACTTTGATCATTGGAAGTTGGCCACTGATGCTGAGCCGTGTCATCATTTCAGCAGAGGTACAAGAATGTGCTTTCAACCGATGGACAGCTCTATTTTTGTAATTCTTAAACTTCGCTTCTCCAACTACAACTTACTAGGTCAGCCATTTATGATATCCATTTGGTGCTAGTAAATGTTCAACCTAGATTTATAAATGCACTGTAATATTTACACAACTTAGAAGCCAAAATTGCCATTATTCAGTCTAAATACTTCAATCAACCAAAGTTAGCTCAGTAGTTTATCTCAGTTATGCCTATAATACATTACATGTAAATTAAGTGTGTGTATACTGTAATCATGCTATTTTTATCAATGAAGCATTTGTAAACTAGATTAATAATACCCTTAATGTGAGGGTTTGTAATGGTGCTTATAAGACCAACTACTTTTAACTGTATACACAAACCTGATGATAAAGTTTCTGTGACTTGCCGAAATGCACTGAGGTCAGTAGGGACCATTAAACATTCTCAAACGTCAGATGACAATCAGTGCCATCCTACACCATGACATTATGTAACGTGTCAGGAGTGCCCATAGTCATTCATATCAACAAGGGTTCAATGTCATAAATGTCACAATAAAACAGTTTTTTTTTAGTTTATTCTGTGGCCTTGTATTCTTGCTCAAAGTGTGACAAACTGCATTCTTGTGTCGCAGGCATTATCGGTAGGGTTGGCTGTGTATCTGTGCACAGGTGCTCTCTCCCTGCAGGTGCGCTGCTGCCGTTCGCTCGTTCTTCATGCACAGGAAGAGCAGAAGAGACACGGAAACCTTCACAAACCTAAACAGCAGTGGCGGACCTCTGTCAAATGATCGCGTGGCTCCAGAAAGCAAGTGTTAGAACGTTTCCATTGACTTGACCTGAATAATC
Source organism: Patagioenas fasciata (assembly GCF_037038585.1). Lineage (NCBI taxonomy): Eukaryota > Metazoa > Chordata > Aves > Columbiformes > Columbidae > Patagioenas > Patagioenas fasciata. Next base: position 24,231,316 of record NC_092531.1, read on the forward strand.
CTTTCAATAAGTAACTTTCGTAGCCAAAACATGCAGAAGTGGATGTTAAATCATTAGAGAGAAAATACATTTAATCGATTTCGAAATTCTTGTTTGCTAAAACTGCCTTAAGATATTCTATTCTTTTACCTCTACTCCAACAGCTATTGTCAAATAATCTAAGAGTGATAACAAAGGGATAATCCAATACCAAAAGCCATCACAATTTGTAGCTGGGTTTTAACATCAACTGAATTATTCGATGGTGTGGGTGTTCTTGTATACGCAAGCGCCGTGTGTATCTTTGATCAGCCACAGAAGGTTGTACTGAGGTGTGATGCTATAAAATCTGGAAGAAGAAATTCAGTGTTGTTGCTGAAACTGCTGACTGGACAGCAGTGTAGTTGATAGAGGGAACATACATTGTGCTACAATAGCTTTGGAAGGGAAATGTACTGTAATAATTCACCCCAAATTGTATTATTTTCTGTAATTGGATTTCAGCTCTCTTTGATTTCTTCTGCATAACAAACATAACCATATAAAAAGGAGCTTGTGCACAGGGTTACTTTGATATTTTTAATAGACCGTGTCTGGATTTTATTTATTAGTGTGCCAAATGTTGAACAGTGTATTTTTTCCACATGTTGCATAACTCTGGCGAAACATCATCAGCACTTTAGAGCTGTAAGTGGCACTCTTATTTCAGCGCCTTGGGAGTGGTTTTTGGTGCCAGCGTGCAAGATCGTATGGTGTACAGTGAAGTGTACAGTCTGATATTTTCTCTCCAGCCCTTAAACACTGAGAGAAACTGTGAAGAATGAGTTCAGAAAGACCAGGACTCTGCAGAGTCGGTTTAGCATTTAAGCTGCTGTGTAACACCTTATCATGCCAAAGCTTCCTTGATTGTTTTCCAGCAGGCTGTGTGTTGCCTGCACAGCTCTGCAGTCACCCTGTTATGCTGCAGAAACAAGACACCTTGACAGCTTCTCTTTTAGTGATTTAAAAACGGCAGGTCCAGTCTTGCTGTACTGATTTGCACATAAACTCCCATTCTCTCGTGCAATCATTCGCCTGTCTCCCTGCAGCGGTGCCCTGTACCTGGTATGTCGCTTTTGCCTGTCACTTTTAGTTGCTGTACATGTACAATTATTTACGTTTGTTTGAATTTCTGCAGTTTCCTCAGTTACAGTGGAGTACAAAGGTCGCATCATAATATTACGTGAGACCTGCAATTAAAAAGTGGTTTGTACCCTACAGAGTGATTTAAAATCATTTCCTGTATTTGATTGGACAGTGGGATCCTGGAATGCCTCTAAGCACTAGGCAGACTGAAGCAGAGGTCTTGCTGAATGTGTATCCTTTTGCACTTAAAGGATATTTTTCAAATGCAAGGAAATGGCAAAATCTTTAATTTTTTGAAAAACCAGCGTGGCTTCCCTCCATTGCGGTTGTGCTTGTGACCCAGTGTAGATGCATGCACGGATAATAAATGTAATTTTTCGTTAACAGAGTTTAACAAAGATGGCTTGTTACTGTACATTTCAAATCATTCTCTTGTTGTGTGTTGTAACTATATCTTGTAAACTTGACAGCTGACGTGTATTTTGGCAGAGCATGACTGTTTCCAGTCTCCCTTTTAAGCTGACTTTCAAAGGACCTGAAGTGTTTGCTTTCTTATGGCAGGTCCCAAAGGCTCACGCTCAGGTTTTCTCTAAGATAAATGTTCTGCGCTGTGATTCAAGTTCAGCTTTGTGCTTTGGAAGAGCTAATGTGGTCGAGACTTCTCAGCGCAGACAGGCCCGAGCTGTTTGGAGAGCCGGACACCACGGCTGTTGCCCGACAGCTGCCTGCGCCGTCCTGGGACCAAGTGTGGGCAGCGCCGGTCCCTCCGGCAGCACCGCGCCAGGTAAGTGCGGCACAAGGCAGCGCCAAACCCTGCGCGAGGCCAAGCCGGGGGTGGTGGCGCTGGCATCGCAAAAACCTCGCTGCTTTTGAAAGCTGATGTTTGCTGTGAGGCAGCTTTTAGGATTCCCCCTTTAAACTGAGGCTGGACTTGAACTGTTAGGTTCAGTAGTACCTCACGATACTCATATGGATTGGATGGCTTCTGCCAAGGTGAGCCAGGCTAACAGCCTACATTGCGCTGCAGTGCTGCTCCTTTCTCGGTAGGCACCAGGCAAGAAGGAGACAGCAGCTCTTCAACTTCACTGCTCTGCCAGAATATGCTGTATTTTCAGTCGTAGAGTGGAAGGCAGCGTTGAGCAGCTGCCGAGGCCAGGGCTGCCTGCGGAGCCGCAGGAGCTGCGTACCCCCCTCAGTGCCCCCAGCTGCCCCGTGCCAGGTAGGACAGGAGCTGATGGAACTGACCAGCTTCCCAAAGCTGGGGTGTCTGGGCCCAGGATTCTGCCTACTTCACCCTCTCCTTTGAGCAAGTCCTTAAGCTTTTCTGCTTTGGTTGGCTTCATGCTTGCAGGAGTGGCCAGCAGCTAAGGCCAAGACATGATGTACAGCAGGGTAATCCAGTAAATCCAGGTTGGCGGTGAGCTTCCAGAGTATTTGCCCAGAGTAAGCCCTTGTGTTATCGCAGTCTTGGCAGAATAACGCTCGGCTACAACTCTTGTGTTCAGAAAATCCCAGAGCTTCTAGTTACCGTCTGTGGCTCGAGGGTGTTGGATGCCTGCAGGAACCCGTGCAGCCCCTGCGCGAGCTCCTGCGGTTACACATCTGCGCAGAGGTGCTCTGCGTGCAAACTGCGCACCGGCAGCGCGGGTCCAGCGTGTCATTAACCTGCGCGATCACGCTGGTTCTGGATGCTGCCAAAACTTCAGGATGGGCAGACAGCTGTAATTTGGGGCAAAATGTGCCATCATTTACACTAATGAAAGTGCAAATGATTGCAGAGGTAGCAAGAGGGGGAAAAAAAAGGGAAGGGGGGAGAATGCTGCAGTCATTCAGTGGTCCAGAATATCCCAATGGATGTGGCTTCTGCGTCACTCGCAGATGCCGGTCCTGCCCTAGCCCTGGTGCCTGGTGCTCCTCCTGGGCTGTCACTTGCAGGTCCCCATGCAGGCGCTGCAGCGGCCAGGAGCTGTCCCCGCAGAGGGGGATGTGGCACCGCTGCTTTCGGAGCAGGCAGAGGCACCGTGGGTGCCGAGAAGGTGGAGGTGACCCATGGCAGGATTCCATGGTGCTGCCACATGCGCGTCACCACGGTCCTTGGTGCCCCCGGAGAGACGTGGAGGGGAACACCTGGTCCCCCTGGAGTGGGCTGTGTGCATTGGTTCACCCAAAGATGAGGCCATCTTCCTGTGCAGCAAAAACCTTGAAGATACCAATGACTTCAGCTCTGACAAATTCCAACAATCTACTTCTGCTGTCCTTAAACTCGCCAAATATTTCACACCCTCAGAACAAATGCTTTTGAGGAATATCACGCCCAAGCCAGCTTCTCAATGATGAGCTTCCCATTGAGTTCAGCAGAGGAACCTTGAGGCCAGAGAGGTCACCAAAGTGTTTGGTTTTGTATTTCAAGCTCTGCTTTCTATTTCTACCCTGCCCATGCATGGTGCAGGGGTGGCAGGAAGCAGCTGTGGAGGACGGGGCTGCAAAGCCAGGCTGCAGCCCCTTGTTGGTGCTGGCCAGTCCAGCCTGTGCCGTTAGTGTACAGCCGAGTCCTCAGCCCACGAAAAATGTGGGTTTTTTCTGAAGAGTCTGGACAGAAAACTGTATCTTGGCCCTTCCAGGTCAAAGTGACACTGTGCTAACCCTTTGCGAAGTACCCAGGAAGGGCTTTTTCTCCTTCCCTCTCTTGGGCTGGACCCGTCCCTCACATGCGGTGGCAGTGCAGGCCCAGCCCTCGCCCTGGCTCTGCGCTCCTATCTGCAGGTTTGTTTGTTTATGAGCTTTTCTATGGCTCCCAGGGCTGTAGGATGTGAGTGCCTTGCAAACGTGTGTTGAGCCTCGCTACACCCTTGTGAGGTCGGGATGTGTTTGTCATCCTTGTTTTACAGGGCAGGAACCGAGAACCAGATGTTTTGGGTTGGGAGAGCACGTATGCAATCGCTGTTCTGTCCGGAGCAGCCCCTGAAGTACTGAGGTGTCCCTGGAGAAGAGGACATGGGCTCATCAGCTGTGACAACTCCAGCAGGCGCAAAGCTGTGGGAACTGCCCCTCTGTACTAAAACGTGTCCCAGACAGAGTTTGGCGGAGCCCCAGCTGCTCCCCATGCTCTTCGGAAAGCTGGAGACAGGGCCCCATGCCCCAGCACACATGCCTGCGGTGGCTGTCCCTAGGGACACCCATACAGGACACTGCCCCTGCAGATGCAGCAGCACCAGTTACAAGAAAACAAAACAAACCCCCCCCCCCCAAAAAAAAAGACAGTGCCCAGTTGTTTTCTGCTGGAAAAACGATTTTTGGTTAAGTATCTGGGTTAGCCAGCTGTGTGGACATAATGAAAAGCGACAGTGCTGGTGAGCAGGAGCTGGGCTGTGCCAGCTTCCCCAGCTCGTCTCTGAGGCTGCTGGATGAACCAGCCAGGAAAACCACTTAGTTTTCTTTGGAGCTGGATTCTTTATTCCTATCATTCCTGAGTGAGGTGCTTCAGGGTGATGCATTTTTTTTTTCAGTCTGGGACAACCCAAGAGAAATGATTATTTTGAAGCAGCCCGTGTGGGACCAAGTTTGGGTGTAGCTGTAGTGCAGCACATTACTCAGCTGGTCACTCGGACAGGTAGGGAAGCTGTCTGGTCTTTTTCACTTCGCAATGTGTGTGCTTGCAGCTCTCTATAAATGTGTTGTTATTGTAATCATAATAAATACTAGAGCCGTGAGAAATGTCTATAACCAAACCCAAACCAGGTGAAACTCCCCTGGTTTTGGGTTTCATTAGACACAAGGCTCAGGCCAGGTTTATCGAGGTTCATGAACCTCCCTCTGAAGATGGGCTCAGTTTCAAGCAATCCTGGGCCAAGTTTTGAATAAATTTGGAACAAATTTTAGGTGAATAAAAGATGATTTATGATTTTAGGTCGAAACCGTACAAACTGTGGGCTTTTTGCTTGGTTTCAACCTGTAACCAGGAAACCTTGGCACTTTGGCTGAGCTTCACTTTGATTTTGAATTTTGACCGTAAAAACAAACCAAGCAAAGAGGCGAGTCCCAGGAACAAACCACACAGGAACTGTTTCACGGGGGGGAGCCCAAAGCCCCCGCTGCACTGAGCACACAGCTGTGATGCGGCACCAGCGCAGGGGTCCCCCCGCCCCAGGTGACACCGCGCTCGTCCAGCAGCACCCCAGTAAATCCTCCAAATAATTAAGCCTCCCCCAAACTCTTAATATGAAGTTGCATGTGCAATTTCCAAGCCTGGAGTGCGCTGACTTTAAGTTTGGCTTATCCCAAAATGATCCATACTGTGTGTTGGCATTTTGAGGGGTAAATTCAGCTAAGGAATCTATGGAAGGGAACAAGGCCCATGGTCCTCATCCCTATACTGCACTGAACTATGGCTCACATCCAAGCACACAGTGGGGAAATCGGCTTTCTACGTGAATTGATGAGATTGAGAGTGATGTGGGGCCAGTTCTCCAGCCCAGAGGTGCCCAAAAGGGTTATGGGTCTTGGCTTGCCAGTGCCAGCTCTGTCACAGCACAGACACCTTAAAGATGGAAAAGAGCTGAAACCACTTCTCATATAGATTTCTTCAGATTCATTCAGGCACTTTAAAGGAATCTCCAGACATAAACTTGTCTTTTTTAAATAAAAAAAATCTATATCATCATTAAAGCCCTTGATCATGAGATTCCTTTTGCACCAAACATAAACTGTAGATGGAAAATATTTGAACAGGAGCTGGCTTCAACTATGAGGCAGAATACGAACAGCTGAACTGCGAACGTAAGTGCTGAGTCCAGAGGAGAAGGTGATAGCACAAGTTGCTGCTGCTTTGAGAAACACGTGGTTGGAGGGACGGGCAGGAAGAGAGGAGGAAGGTGCCAGCGCAGAGCAGACGAGGAGCATGAAGGGAACCGCACTGTCAGTCTGTATTCACATCAGTGCAAAGCTGAAACAACAGGAAACCGGGAGAGAGGAGAAAGGGAATGAGCAATTCGGCAGCGCTGGCTCTGCAGAGCGGCTGCCCAGAAGGCTCTGGACATGAATCCACAGCCATCTGCCCTCGCCGTAGCCAGCTCCACTAGGCTACCAGCCTTAATGCAAACCTTCCCCATCGGCTGACGCTCCGGAGCCAACCAGCACTCCAAGAACGACTGTAAAGCTGCCCACAGGATTTGGGAAGAAGTTACCAAATAAACCAAACAGAAAAAAACCCAAGGCCCATCAAGATCAGATCATAATGAGACCTTAACGAGTATTGAGCGTAGATTAATAAGCCCTTACAGACAATTCCTCATACTGAATTTAAAAAAAAAGGTAACTGACCAAGAAAGAATTTAACAGGTTTCCCATTCCAGGTGTTTAAATTGTACTTGCCAATGGCATAAACCCATTCACTGAAAGCTTTTTGCTCTCAGATTTCTGCCTCCACTTTTCTAATCTGCCCCTGTAACAGATGTCCCAGTACTTTCTCAAGATCGCGATGTCCTCGCAGCACTGGGGAGAAGGAGCTGCAACAAAGGATGTAAAGCTCTGAGATCCTGTGTTAGCAGAGCTCTTACATCAAAGCACCACAGAGGCAAGAGGGACGCTGCCACACGTTAGACCAGCAGCTTTTTCTGCTCTTGGGGCACAAGTGTGGTGTGAGACACATGAGGCCAGACCTGGAGAATCCCGAGTGGAGACTCGGGGCATGAGAGCTGCTGTATGGCACAGCAAAGCTTGCGGGAGAGATGTGCACAGGTCCTGAGGAGACCTGGTCTTTATCTTTAAATCGTGTATTGTGTCTCTGTTGCATGGATTAAGGCCAAAAGCCGCACCCAACAGTGAAAGGAAATGCATACAGAAAAGGGTTGAAAAATACCTGCTGCACATTCTCAGAGCAAAGACAAGATGCTGTGCACCAAGAAGCAGAACTGTATTTCACGTTTCAACTAAGCCAGCTCCATGTGAACTTGCCTGTTATACACTGGCCCCATAATTTGATTATGTCGTTATAGAAGACTTATTTTATTAAAGATCATGTTGTCGCTCATATGTGTGCCTACCATGCACTCCTGCATCCCAAACTATGCTGGGAACAAGAGTGTTTTCTGCTCTACAGTGACAGCACAGATAAAACCATGGGAGGAAATTGTGGGTCGCAACGTGACCACCAGGCCCATGTTGAACGCCAAGTCTGGCAGGAGTTGCACAATCCTCTGGTGAAAAAGACCGATTATTTGTGTTGGGCTCATTTGTGCTAACAAACAGTGCAGTCTTGAGTTCCCCACAGACCAGCCAGGAATCCACCCAAAAAACCAGAGAATTGGTAAAGGATTTATGCAGAGGGACCCCTCCACCAGCCTCCAGAGCATGAAATACCTCATGTCCTGCATCATCTCTAACCAGGAGAAGCAGCTGAAGATTGTTCTTCAGGAAGACAGGACGAAAGAGAAATCAGTGCTGGCTTTGATGTCGGCTGAAGCCTCATCCAGGCAAAATCTGCAAGTAACCAAACTCCATTTGCTGCGAGTCTCAGCAGTGCCACAGCCTGTCCCAGCCAGGCAGCAGCACGCTCCTCAAATCTGCTGCAACAACAGAGTCCTGAAACAATAACCAGTTGCCCTGCCACATCGAGCTGCTGGGATCCGTGCTGGAGTTGCTGCTCTATAGCACACGCTGGTTCGGCGCAGTCAGATGTGGATGATACTTGTCTGCTACTTGTGCAAAAGGAGTGATGTGCCACGAGGCTTTCGGACATCTGCTCCAGAGACAGAGCTCACACGCAGAGATCGGCTACGGGCCTGCAGCCAGTCGTACATTAACACAGAACTGGCACTTTCAAGGCAACAGTAGTGTAAAGGCAAGTGAAGTACCTCCAGCTGCCAGAAAGAAAATGCATATTAATGCATACAATTCTGTTCTGTGTGGGAGTGGATCCTGATACTACTTGTTGCCCCTTTTTCTTTCCTTGGAAATGAGAAAAGGGAAAGCCAACAGTTATTTTGTGTCCTGTTAGTCTAGACTTGTCCAGATCTGCTCTTCTTGGGTAGATACCTTTAGCAGCAAGGAGGTTTGGTAGAGGGTTGCTCTGTGTACGCTTCACTGCTCCAAAAGTATGTCAGCAAACTGATCTCTTGTGACCCAAGGTCCTGCTCAGAATAGCTGGATTATGTTTATAAAGTGAAATAAGGAAGATGATGGTTGATCAGAGTAATATAAACTATGGCATGGAAAATGCATTTTGAATGAAATGCACAGATAAATCATTTATCCTCACCAATACCCTCTCTATGTTTCTTATCCTGGTAATTGAGACCATGTGTTGTGCTGCAAACAATAACTATGGGAAATTACTCATGATTCTTCCTTCATAAACTTGGGAAATGAAAGTGATGGGAAGTATGATCATCTTATTTTTTTTTTTTATGTTAACAGCTCTAAATTATTAGGGTGGGAAGAAAATGTCAATAGAACATAAAAGTGCTTTGTATAGTGTTCACATTTGCTCATACTTTCAAATCCACTGTGGCTTATTAGTTCATGGGAAAAATGACAAAAAGGAATAAAACCCAGAAAATGCATCCAGTATCAACATCTCGCCTCTATAGTAACAGAGAATTTGCAACTTGTGGCTAAAAAGTGACAATATTAGGAAATGTTTGTTGGGCAACCGTGGTGATTAACCCCTTCCTTCCCCCTGTACCTTCCAGCTTCACATCAGCCTGACACATTCCTACAGATTCAAGAGTGCCCGTTGCTCTCTGCTGCTCCTTGTATTAGAAGCCTGGAGCTAGCGAGGCCCTTAACCTCTGTTTCAAGAGTTTATTGCTCAGCTGTAAAAATTCTCCTAGGGCTCAAACTTGACAGGAAAATGTCTCCGCCTGGGAGGAGTTTCTGTTCTGCGTTTGGTTTGAATTAGTTCAGTCCTTTTCCACTTGCAGTAGGACAATGGAGCAGGATTCCCTCTCTCTTCTTCTTTTTCTTTTTAAATAAAGTGGACATCTCACCCGGGCAGAAGCCATGGCAGGCGGCACTCAAACCACGGCCTCTCTGCGGCTGCAGCACAGGGTCAGCGCTGGCTGCTGCCGCCCCATAGCAGCCGGGCTTCATCCCTTTGCTTGTGCAGATGGTGGCTCAGATGGTGGCTCAGATGGTGGCTTGTGCCATCTCCATGCCGAGGCTGCTGAGGGCCAGCTTGGCCATTGCGCAAGCTGGGAAATTCCGCCCTTGCTGCTGTTGCTCAAGGGACCAGCTTGCTGCAAAGGCACAGCCACCTGGGCTACTCTTCCCTGGAGCTCGTGGCTCTTCCCAGAGCTGGACGGTGTGCGTGCCCGTCCTCCCATGGTGGAGGCACAAGTCAGCCCCGCTTGGCCCTGGAAGTACCAGGCGGTAGGTTTCCTGGCTAACGGGCTTGGCCCAGGGAAGCTGCTCTCTGCAGACCTTGCCTGAGCCAGGGGATTCATTTCTAGAAGCAAAAGCGCTCAGTCCATTACACTGTTGCATGGGCTGCCTGCAGGGCTGGGAAATCTATTATAACAGTCAACACTTTATGAATGAAGTCCGGCCCCACCAAAGTCAATGGCAAAACTCCCATTGATTACTCTGGAACAAGATTTTACCCCAAATCCTCAAAGTGCCCTTGGGATCTCACCCGTGCTCAGCACAGCCATCCACAGCTCCTGTGGGGGAAAGAAAAACAGAGAGCAGAGAGAAGCCCTGGTGTTCCCTCAGCTGAGCCGGGGTCCTGCTCAGGCAGATGTGCTGAGATTATCACTTTGGCAATATCGACAGGCTGGGGGGTGAGGTGATAGGTGTCGTGCAGCTGAAGTGGCTGACAGAGATACTTTGGCACAGAAACAGAACTTTAGAGGCCAGCAGAGTTTTGCCCTGAGCTCTCAGAGGGCTGGAGCCTAAGTAACAAACAAATAAGAATTTCTGTGGATGGAGAGATGTCCCACCCGCCCGGGAGTGCCTTGACCCTGTGCAGTAATCCAGCACCATCATCACTTCTTTCTGTGCATTTAATTGACCGAACAGCTACTTGATATCATCCAGAACCACTTATAAAATTAAATGTTATTAAACAAGGGCAAACTCCTAATACTTGCCAACACTTATTTTAATAACGATGCTACGCTTGCCACTCCACAGATCTGACCTGTCACTTGAGAACTCAAATGACCCGTATCTTAACATGTTCTATCCAGCTATAAATTCAGGCAGGTTCATTAGCTGGACCTGGCATGCTATGTTATATACTGTCCAACTCTTTTGCAGCCATTTAATTGCTTCCTGCCCATACACTTACCCATCACCCCAGCTACATCTGACCCTTCGTGACAATGTTTTCCCATCTACCCAAGTAAATGAACAGGTAAGAGCAGCATCTTATTCTAGAAAACAGAACTAAGGAAGCTAATGGCTGTTATTGAACAGCTGTTTCACTGGTTTCCTCTTGTTTTGCCAGTTCTCCCATACTTTACAGTTTGCTAAGCTGGCCAAAAGGTTTGCTCCATTTTTGTATTCAAGTAACTTTTTTCTTTAACAGCTACTTTAGAGTCCCCCTCCCACTGATCACACGTGAGCTCATCTATAAACTACGCTGTGGGATTTCTGATATACGGATCTCTTTAAACACTGATACTGGTGAGGGAGTTCAAATCTTGAGTAAGAGCAGCCTAGCACCCTAAAGGCATGGCTTGTATGTGGATTTTTTTGATGTCTAGTAAGAGCCAAGGTTCAGCTGCCACATGGACAGAGCATCGGTCGCAGCTCCTTCCCATTCGCTGCAGTCTGATACAGGCGATGCTCATGCCGCATCCTTTCATTTGGGTGGCAACTAATCCAGCCTCTTCTTCACGGCTGCCTTCCTGAAAGGCAGATATGAGCTCAGCAGCTGTGACATGTTTATCCCTGGTTCAGTTTGGCCGAAGCTGACCAGCGGCTTTGTGCTTTCACTAGAAGTCACTTAGGTACATATACAGACAAAGCAACTGTGAGTATTAAAGGTAGCTCATGATTTATAGTCACAGTGAAAAAGTTCAGCTGCACAGCACTTGACACAATTTCAATCAAAGCTGTAGGGGGGGTCCTTTCCACTCCTCCCTCTCATTATAGAAGCTAATTAGGAAAGCATGTCTTATTTTTCTTTCATTCTTTAACCTAAGGTGCTGTAAATGCCTCTTTAAAAGGGAAAAAAAAAGTCCTTCACTCACCTTGTGCTGTGATAGCACAGAGGTTTTAACTTAGAGCCAAAGGCACATCAGGTTGGACTCTGAAAATTAATCTATTATTTTTATTTTTCCTTTGAATGCACAGAGATTCTTTCTGCTTTTCACAGTCATTTCAGATTACTTGCTGACATCACACGGCATCAGAATCGTTGCTCTAACAAATGAAATGGTGCCCCAAAACATGCCACCTGGCCGAGCACGTGAACTCCTTCGCCCTCTTTCATAGCACCTGGTCCCTTAAGGTCAGAAGCAGCAGCAGGCGTAAAGCCACATTTCAAAAGGAATTATTTTTTATAGATGCCACTAAGACGAGTTGTAGTTGTAAAGTGAAGAAAGTCATTCTAGATTGAAGCACCATAACCATAAAGATAAAATAACATAGTCAATAAAACAGCTAGCTAGAGATATAACAGTGCTGGGAGTAAATTCTTCACTGATTACTATGCAAATCAAATATTAAGAAAGATTGCTGGTATTGTAATAGCTAGAGAAGGATGATCTACTGTAAAACAACTTCCTAGCTTAGAGTTTATGGTTTAACATTTAGAAATCTCTTTCAGAAAGCAGATTGTTACACGGAGGATTAGCGACCCCAGCAGAAGGTGGGCAAACTTTCAATGGACTCTCCGTGCAAGTTTCTGATTAATGAATATGTTTTATTTTGCAGTCATTTGTCTGTCATGTTCAGTACGATACCTAAGGATTTTTTTAAAAATATTGTAGTGCAAATCTTTCCTGATTGATACAAAAAAATCTTTACATAACACCAGGAAATTGCATAAGCAAAAAAATAGCTGTTAACAGCTGCAAATGTTTATGTAGCTCTCCTGTGCTGGAGAACACTGGCAATTAAAGGTAGTTAGCAGGAGACTGGCTGGTGTAAACATCTGCATCCAATAATTACTGTCTGTTCTTATTCCCCTGTTTTCTAGAGGATTTGTAGTATTGTTGAGCTGGTTTGGTAAAGAAAACATGATCAGTGTGTTTGGGATTTTGAGCTACTGAAGATGATGTAAGCAGATCCTGTTTTGTTCTAGTCTAAGCTGTTATAGCTGGGGGGAAGTTTCTCTTTGCAAATTATGAACCAGTTTGGTTGCTAAAAGAAATAAGCAACGAGTGATGTGAAGCCTGAGTTCAAGGAGCAATTCAAAAGACCCTTCTAGCTGAGAAAAAAAAAATCTGATTTTCTAAGACTGAAATAATTTCTCAGGGAAAGCTTAATTTTATCAGTGAGGCATATGGGAGAAAAGGAATTGCTCTTGATCACTGCTGCTGCTTGGTTTGTGGTCTGTAAACACCAAGTGAGAAGGAGTAATATCCAACCTGAGAATTATATTCCTCAGTCACACTAAGGCAAACAATGCTCTGCAGTGCTGAGTCCCAGCTGCTCTCCTGTCCTCGGTTCATTCCCCACAGCTGGGGAAGCACCAGTGCTATGAACCTCACCGACAGATTGCAGAGAGCCCTAATGTCCAGGTACATCACTGTAAGTAAAAGACTGCAGATTCCCTTTTCTTTTTGTACTGTGCAAGGCTGCCAGATGGGGATTTAGTACTTATTTGTGAGCTGATAATTAAAGTGTTTGTGATATTAAAGGACAAATCACTCTGTCCTGGAAATTAAATACTCATGCTACAGCCTCCTGATCCTCAGTGAGTATTACATTAGTCAATCTGTGGCTAGCCCAGTAACTCGATAGCAGCGAGTTATGTGGTTATGTGGGAACTCTGGTTTTTGGAACAGGCTGATGTTCCCAAGCTCAGGCCCAGCACCGCTGGGGTGTGTCATCTGTGTGAGGCACTTAGCGGAAAGAAAACGCTGCGGTGACACAGTCTCTAGTGCTTTCCGGAGGACAAAATATAGCAGCAGTATTACATTAAGGTAAGAATGGGAACAAACAGAACACCAAGAACTCTTCTCTGTACTGAGAGACTAATTGGTTGAACAGGATTTCAGTCTATGCCATGTTCAATTATCTGTTATACTAATGACTTTTAGGTTTAGACACGATAAGTCTGACAGTGGATTTGTGCTGACCACATGTTCTGTCTGTACCTTCAACTCCATGCTTGAAAGTGTTACAGGACCCAGTACAGGTCACGGGGAAAGATTATTTCATTGTTGTGGGATAATGAGTGAAAGAAACTGATCCTGACTTGTGGCAGAAGTAAGTCTTAGTCCTGGTTTCTGCTTACACTTGTGCTGGATTTAGTCTACTTCTGGACCAAGGGTAACTACCTGAATCTTAGCCCAATGTTGCCATGTCAGTCCAGACTGAAGAAAGGAGAGGGATGACACCTGAAGGCCTAAGACTAAAAATGTTTCTCTCTGTTCATTCACTCTAAAAATAGTTGTTAAATTCCAGTCTGAATGCCACTGATTTCAGCCATCAGTCTGGCACTGTACTTTTGAAAATCACAGCTACCTTCAGTACCTACATAACAGCCTAGTGCTTCCTCATGCTTTCTGATGCATTAAGACTTCAAATTTACTCTGGAAATCAGAGAGAGAACTGGATTGTGATAGAGCCAAGTAATAATCTGCTGAAATAGTAAGAAACATGCAGAAAGATCTGTTACAAAGTGCCAGATTCTGCTGTGCTTAGTGTACCTGTGCAGGTTGAGTTACTAAGTACCAGGGATGCTGGCCTGTGTGGATCCCTTACAGCTTTCAGCTCCAGTCAAGGCTTCTCCACAGAGCCATTCTGCAGCAGATGGGAAGGTCTAAGACACCTTTCTAAAACACACAGTGGGGTGCATTTGTGTGTGTGGGTCCTCTGAATTCCAAGAGATATAACAGCATTGTTTTTTTTTTTTTTATTTAATACAATAGCAAAAGAGATAGCTTTAATTTTATGCTTGTTGGTGTAAGTAAACACATGCATCTTGTAATAAGTGTTTGAGTTATTGTATGGCTGTATCCAAGGCTATCATATCAAACATGTCTTTCAGAGCCAGGAGTCTTGTCCAAGAACCCACCCAAAACGTTACTGTATGAGGTATGAAGCAATAATGGGACCCACTGATTCATCATTTGATGAAACCAGGAGTGCCCAGGATTGCCCAACAGAAGGTTACGTAGGGTCCTAATGAAGTGTTTCTCTTGCATAAAAGGGAACAGATGTAGCCAACCTCATGAGAAACAGAGCTGTGACCTGCTGTGAGATCCCACTGGGCAAAGTTTCTTCCAGATGTGAGAAGCTGTTCCAGCTGAGTCAGAATACTCCTCTGGTACCACCATGGCTCCGCAGGCTAGAATTCTAGATTCAGATCTGGGTTGCTGCAGGCTACATTCTACCATGTTTCACTTAGTTACTGTATTGGCAAAATATCTTTAGACTTTGCAACCTGTTGGAAACCTGGCTGCCAGCTGAGGAGCGCTGCTCTATGGACCAACAGAAACTGTTCACAAACCGGTTCTGTCCCAGGGACTAGTGGTGTATCTCACGTGGAGAATCAAGCCTTCTTGCTTTGTCCAGGTTCTGGATAACAAGAGAGATTGCAAACCTTCATGTTGTACTTTGAGGAATAACTGTAGTTGTGTTTGCCTTTGTCACTCCAGTGGCAACAGGGTAAAGCAGAAAGTCCGATGTTTCAACTGGAGAATAGATGTGACAAAGTGGCTCTTGTGAGCTTGTACCCATCTTAACATAAGGATGTGCTGTAGTGAAGAGGAAGTAGGCTTCTGATGGTAACAGACTAGGTGAGGAATAGAGAAGAACTACTGACACGTGTTGCTGTCTGAAGATTTCTAGATGAATTCCTGCAGCTCCTAATGAACTAAAGTCTTCAGACCGGGCCAGACATAGAAATTTATAAATCCAAACAATATCTTGAGTAAACAGTACAATAAGTGGTTATCCACTGTATTTCTTCTGCTTTGAAGCAAGCAGCATGCTGACATCCATTGCAGTTACTATATATTGATGCAAGTGTTTCAGGGAATTCTGGTGTTAAGGGCCGGAATAAACCCAACTCGCACGATGGGGCATGTTCCCATTGGCATTCTTGTTGCCTGTCACCTCATAGTAGAGTTATTTGCTCAGTGGTGTTAGTTATTCTGAGTTCCAAACCAGATCTTTATTAAAGCTTCCAGGAAAGCAACAGCAATGTGGATGTCAACAGGGCCTTCAGCATCAAAGCCGCAGAATAAAATTATAGATGGAAAAGACCCGTTAGGTCATCTGCTCAACCCATCAGCCAATGCAGGATTGTTCTCTGTGGTGTGCTTTTTCCCTTCTTTGTCTGCATCAAGCCAAAGGGGTTTCCACAGCTTCCCTGGGGAGACTACGACATAGCTGACTAGTTCTTGCCCTTAGGAATAACTTTGAGTCTGTGAAATAACAGAAGAATTCTAAATTTCATTTTGATGGAGAAAAGCAACTCTGAGAGAAAGACCCTGAGGCTATACTGTATCTCAGATGTAATTCTATATTAATCACTTCTTCTATACAGATCACATGAGGCTAACAGTGTGTCCCACCCCACAGTTGTCTCTTTCCGTAATTATTCCTTACACAGTTTTTATCATTTTTCAGTAGTAAGTAGCGCACAAACACTGAACAATTCTATTTCATTTGGCAAACATTCCAAGTTTGCCCTTACTAGTGTTTGAAGTGTTCTGCTGACTCTCGCTCCTTTTAATTGTGTTGAAGTTCTTTGGCAATTAGTGATCTGATGTCCCAGAAACCCATAAAAATTAATTGCAACATGTTTTCTTTAGGTGAACTAAAAACACTCAACAGATGTTTACTAAAAGCAACCGCATTTATAGATAGAGGACTCTTCACAACTATTGATTTAAGACTGCCAAATGTTTTCATTCTAATCCCTCAGGCATCCACTGTTGGTCAATCATAACTTTCTGACATCTTGATCTCTTCCAAGGAAATGCTTCTGGCCCAATATATGAATGCCCTGTTTGACCTTGGGCTGTATTGGTATCACAGTCCTTAGCCACTGAAAATTGTATTTAGCATGCAGGATGACTTTCAAAATCTTAGCTGTATAGCTATGGAAGGCCATGATTAGTACTGTTTTGCGACTGGGTCGTGTTTCACACAATGAGCAAGGATTCAGAAGAAGCCTTTGTCTGACTGCCACTTTGGCTGTGAGGAAGGGGGGGGAATCTCAATACCCAACATGTCTTTGTTAGCAGTTGGATGTCATTTTCTTTTGTTTAGCTTTTGTGCAGCGCTCTGTGTAATGCAGGAATATAATACAGCTTTGCCAGCTACAGCACCAGACCGTAGGAACGTGCACAGGCCAGTGAGACCATGTAATGCCCTTTATCTTCAGGGAGCAGCCGAAGAGGCAACTTAATAGCCTTACGATGAAGTTGTAACAAAAGGGTTTTCCCTGGGCTACTGGCATATGCTTTGAAGTACTAAACCAGGAGTTTTGCTCTTAGGTGTAATTTTGGTTCTAATGCCTAATTTGTAAGCACTTTTCCTTTACATCAGTTAAATAGAGCTTAAATTATTTCTCTACTGTTCATTAGAAGTGAGCAAGTTTCACACGACTCGTTCAGCTATTTAACCGTTCCTACCATTGCCTGCTAGCACACTGGGAAAATGAAAGTTTGTCAAAGCAGAAGGTAGAGATCAATGAGCAAAGGCATGAGAGGAAAAGATGCTATCCAGGGAGACCCTAAGGGATCATGAGTTAAGCCTTAGTTTTCTCCACATCTACTCTATTTGCACAGTCACAGTATCTGTAATAAACCTGTTTCATTCCTAACCTGGGTTAGTACCAACAACATAGTGTAAGGCTGAAGAATCCTACCACAGCCAGACAGCTCTGGTTTCAATGTTGCATTATTTTTGCTGATTTGTGGCTCTAGAGGCACTGTGTGTCCTCCAACAGTTCAAATATAATGGAAGCTGGAGGAGTAACCCCTTTGCTGGGCTTTATCAGTGCATGCCATGCACCAGCCCAATGCTGGGACAAAGCTGCCTCTTTCAAACAACTACAGCTGTGGCTTTGCCCAAGTGCCAGCCTATTCCTCTCCTCATCCAACTGTTCTATTATTTTGGCAGCTACTCAAAATTTATTTGAACGATTGCAAATGAGCAATATTTTTTTAATTTAGCTTAGAGGAAGTTCTGGCATCAGTGATCATTTGCATGCTTTAATATATACACAGCCATGCCTTCAACACATGCTCTGAACATTTGAATAGCAAACTTCAGGAGCAGGTGACAGAGGTGGAGTCCAATTTGTTATTGTGGTTATTAATGTAAGTTCTCATAGTTTTAAAATCAACTTTATTACCAGAAAATAATGATGTAAAAATAATAAGGTAGGTCCTGTTGGCAAAAAGGTGCCCAGGAGCAGACAGGAATGGAAAATCTAGAATCCTGTTGTAGGAACCAAACTCCTCAAAAGGGCCTGAGCTGTGCTTTTCTGCTCAGTCCAGGCTGTCCCATAATTGCTAAGGATCCTGAAGGTCATCCAAACAAAAAGTAAATGCCAGCAGAGGCTACTTCTCCCACACCTGCTCAGGATACGATAGTGAAAGGTTGCCTGTTTTGACTGTAAGTCTTAGCTGACATTTGGGAAAGTTATGAGCAGCAGTCTGGAGGCTCTGTGCAGGTGACCCAGGGTGGGACACAACATATGTCATGCTTCCAGAAATGTGAAGCCCTCTTTAAAGCTACTCGTGAAGATAGAAACTGATGATAACCAGATGTACAGTGCTGCACTTGGGTGAGGGATGATGTTCTGACAAAAAACACCCACACCTTGCTGCCTCCCTGGAGCAGCAGTTTGGCTTCTCATTTGGTAGCAGTCTTCTAGGCAGTAAGGTTGATACAGTTTTGCCTTGAGAACTTTTATTAGTTTAAATGATAATGATTAATATTAAAATAAACAAACAAAACCAACCGAACAAAAAACTCCATCCTAAAAGCAAAAAAACTCACCAAGATGATGAAGTGGGAGCTCTCAGTCCGTTCTGACTCAGCTGTCTCTTTTCTTCTCATCCAGAGTAGTCAGTGAGTTCTCTGTTGCTGGATCCATGATTTCCTGTTATTGTCACAACTCCTTTTCCGGTTTTCTTACATTGCTAATGCCTAAAGAAAGTTGAGAAGAAAGGTAAGAACAGGATTGAAGACCTCCTCCTTTTCTTTGACTGCTGCCAGTCTATGTATTGGTACGATACGCTTTCATAGGATAGGATAGACGAAAAACCCAAAACCTCTTGCAGAATTTAAATGCTTGAATTACCCATAAAGCTGACAGTTTGACTCGCTGCCAGCAGTAATTTTTACATGGAAGTGCATAAAAGCGAGAGCGGTGGTTCGTGTTTGCTGCTGCAAAAGCCTGACAAGTGGGGTTCCTTGCTGTGGTCCTGCACCTTGAAGAAGGTGCCAGTAATTTGGCAGTGACCAGAGTGCAAGCGAGTGCAAGCAGGAAGGTTGTGGTCGGGACTGAGGTGTGTTAGCAAGGCAGAACCGGATACTACACACTGATGTGCTTGCTAGACATGGCACAATTAGCTGCAAAGGAAAGGGAAGGTTTTCTTCCAACTAGGACACATAGTTATTTTGTCTTGGACACTTGGAGACAACCTTTCAGACTAGGAATCCATAAACCACAAAATACTCATGTTAAAAGAATCTGGCCAATGATACCACACTCATGACTGTTTGTGTTTTTTTTCTTTTTCCTTTCACAAAACTGAAACAAACAAATTCCTTTGCTGTAATCAATAGTAGCAAAATGATAACTTTCTTCAGTTCAAGGATATCAGCTTTAAATATTAAGGCTACAAGCAATATTAATTGATACAAAACTTATTTCTGTTACAAAATTTGCTAGACAAATGTTTCCTAAAAAGCCAATGCTTAATATTGCATTTTTTGTGACATAATGAAAAAAACATCAAAGTCTAAGGGGAAAAAAGTGTGCATATACAGCTCACATATGTTTATTTAAGCATATTTTACATATTAAAATACAGTAGTTACTTTCTGGATGAGGGCTCTCAAATTATAAAATTAACCTGTCAGGTTTTCAGACTTGGCAGGGTAAAAGGCTTTCTTGCTGTGCTCTACCAGAGTAGGGGAAAAGCATTACTTCAGTGGCAAAGAGCTAAATAACCACACAGTTAACGGAGGAAAAGTTTAGGAAAGTAATTACGTTAATTCACTTCAGAGCTGATCCTGCCCCCTTGAACATTCTTTGCCCAGCAGCAGACCCAAATTTACACTTTGCAGAATCACATCCTTACTGAGGTGGAGAGTGCCAAAGAGCTGTTAGAGTGGGAAGTGCCATGTGTGCCAGTTCCAGAAACCAGTAAGGCAGGACAGGCTGCCCTATATTTTCAGACTTTCGGTACCTTACATAAATAGGTGCAAAATACTTTTTTTTTTCTATTATTTTTTTCTGGTTCTTTTCTTTGCAAGTGCAGTCATGTGCAATCAGGTGGAATAAGCGTGCTGATAATTTTCCTTCAGAAATGGTAATGGTTAGCGATGCGGACTCTTTTCTTTTTAGGCAGAAACCATGAGGCACTGAAGCAAGCATTCACTTTTCTTGCACTTGAGGTCACAAATTTATGCAAGTCAAAAATGTTGGGCCTGCCAAAAACATCATGCTACACTCCACCAAATAAAAGGACACTGTTATTCTTACAAGGAAAGGTTTGACAGGACAGGAAATAGGCAGGGTCATAGAAGTTTACTTAATACTGAAACTTAGTTAACTATCTTTAAGCCAAAATACAATGATAGGTATTTAAAAAAAATTAGAAGCAGGCAGGGAGGGAAGACAGATATAAGAACACTGGACTGTGCTATTACAGGAGTAGCAACCCATACAGAAACTAGGGAGCCTTAATAGAAGTTCACATGATTCAGGTTACTATATGTCACCTGCCTTTACTGGGTTAACATGTATTAAATAAGTTTTAATTTATGTCCTGAACTTGCAGCCAGAGGCATCTGATTTGGAGAATCCAATGTAAAGTTTACCAAACTATACGCTACTTTGATTAGAACGCAATCCTTAAGTAGACTGCATTCCACTTCAAGGAGCTGGAGGAAGGGGGAGTAAGAAGAGAGTGAATATGGAAGATAGGAAAAATGTTGCTGTTCATTACAATTTTCCATTTTTTGTTGAAACGCAGCAGGAGAGCAAAGCCACAGGCTTCTCTAATGCTCTTGCATGCCAGGAGGGATTATGCAAACACTGCAACCACCCAAATCTTATTTAAATTACAGTCATTGTTCCCCCTTTAATGGTTATACTTTTGCCTGCTTTCACTCAAATATTGCTGCATCTTGCTTTCCGCCAACACAGTCCCAATGGGAGTCATCAACTCTTAATTATAGATGAACAGACCTTTGAAAAATACCTCTGGAAAAAAGTGGAAAAGAACGCAAACTTTAAGTGCCATCTAGTGGCTGATCAACTAAAAAGCGTTAAATAGATCAAAAACATTCTTAACATGCCACAGAGTAATGTCACTGTAGCTGAACTGAAGAAGCAGAACTTAAATTCACAACCGCTAAAGAGCAGGTTAATACTTTGTGGAACCAAGAAAAGGACTAAAGATCAATGGTATCATTACCATTATTTAAGATTTTTGTCTGTAAGTGGAGAGTTCGAAGGTTAGGAATTGTCTGGTGATCACCTGTTCCTTCAAGACCCTCGTCAGTTTATCAGCTTCTGCCTTGGTAAGGAAATCCAAGTTGTCCTATGTATCTCAGTCCAAACTAGAAAATAGAACCCTTTCAGGTTTCAAAATAGAACCCAAACCATGGTGTTGAAACTGGAGCCAAGCATCAGATCAGAATTCAAAAGGTAGTATTCTCCTCCAAATTCAGCTGGAGTTGAAGGCCAGATTTTATCTATCTCTACTTGTAACAAGACGAATCAATTTCTAAAAGAAAGGAGGCAATTTGTTAGTTAGTAATGTCCTTTTCCTTTCCCTGCAGGCAAAAAGCCGTTTTCTGCTCTAGAATGTCATCTATAACAACAAATTATTTTCCTTTATAAGAGCTCCACGTTCTGTTTACATGGAGGACGTTCCACAAGATCATTCCTGAAGATTTAGGTAGCTCCTTGTTGAGATGTGTCCCTTCTACAACAGCGGTTGACAGGCTAAACTTAAACAGCTCTGTCTCAACCTGTTCAGTGACAACTGAGAGTAGCCCAACATAGTTTTTATTTAATGTAATTTTCATTCTTCTACAAATAGCTTTATACTTTGGGCTTGCTTTGGAGATTTACATCTCTTCAGTTTCATACCTATAGCGAGCCCTGGGGATCAAACCTCAGCGACAGGTTCTAGAGACATGAATCTGTCTAGATAGAAGATCTATGCCTGTTAATGTCTAAATTCCCATGAGGTTCCTTGGTCAAGCATGTTGTTCAGTCAATGGCACATTTAGCTAGTTTGTCACTGAATTACAAAAATACTTTGTAACTAGTTAATTTAGGCAGAAGGATAGATCTCAGATAAAGTAATGAACATGATCAATGTGTTTCCGAGTCCTCTCTTCGTTTTGCTAATATAAACATTTTAAAACATGATGATTTTTGCTTAAGACAGGCTCAAATGTGCTAATTATAGCTAAAAATATATCATTATAAAGAGGGAAATGTAAACCTTGCTGAAGAAGTGCCAGTCTACCTTCTTCGCCTTGCTTATAGGGAAAGAAAACAGATGCTGCTCTGTACCTTCTGTGTATGTTTGCCAGATACCAAGATAAAATACTTTCGTAGCACAGGTGGTAACAATGGAAAAAGAGAATATTAAAATAATTTGGAGGATATTACTTTGCATATTAATGACCTCGTGGAACTTTTTTTTTTTAAGGGGAGAAGCGATGTAGGCAGCATAGTTTGAAGCTGCAAGTAGTAAATTCTGTTATTAGAATTCCCTGCTCACTACCAATACAAAAAGTTCCTACAGGTTTCAGTAAGGGCCCTGGTCTGCAGTAGCGAGTATGAGCATCAGAGCTTTCAGTACACAGGTCTGTAACTCTGTGGTGTGGTTTAACCCGGGGGCAGCTAAACACCACCCAGCCATTCACTCACCGCCTCCCCCGGTGGGATGGGAGAATCAGAGAAAAAATGTAAACCTCGTGGGTTAATAAAGACAGTTTAATAGGACAGAAAGGGAAAATAGTAATAGAAGAATATGTAAAACAAGTGATGCATAATGCAATTGCTCACCACCCATCAACCGATACCCAGCCAGTTCCTGAGCAGTGGTTGCCCCTCCAGTTTATATGCTGAGCATGATGTCATATGGTATGGAATATCCCTCTGGCCAGTTTGGGTCAGCTGTCCTGGCTGTGTCCCCTCCCAGCTCCTTGTGCACCTCCTTGCTGGCAAAGTGTGGGAGGCCGAAAAGTCCGTAACTTAGTATAAGGACTACTTTGCAACAACTAAACCATCCGTGTGTTATCAACATTATTCTCATACTCAAACCAAACCACAGCACTACACCAGCCACTAGGAAGAAAATTAACTCTATTCTGGTTGAAACCAGGACACCTGGTTAGAAGTCATTGTCTTCTGTAGACTTGCTACTCATAATGAAGAAACATCTCAACACTATAGAAGGAATTATCAGAATTTGTTACTCTAGTGCAATGGTTTGATGCACAGGGAGGAGTTTAGTGTAGAGGTGAGCTTGAAAGCATTTCGGTTACTTCAGAGTCAGACCCTTCCACAATCCTACTGGGACAAAGCCTTGCAGTAACCTTAAACTAATTACATGCTTCTCTAGATAAGTATTGAGAAACAATGAAAAGGAACTCAATTATACCCACTTTCAAAATAACTGACCCTTTTTTGGTAATGACACTTAGATAATTGTATGTTGACAACTTACAGCAGGCATGGATTTGTAAATATATGTATGTCTTCCTCATGCATCTAACATAGCGCTTTTTCTAGCAAATAGTATTCCCTAGCTCAGAATCTCCATTCAAAAATGGAAATTAGATGAGTTTTCAACAGGTACAGAAGAAGATAGGTATCAACAGAACATTTTTCTTGCAGCTTGCTTTTCCAAGAGACCATCTTGTAGTATCTTTCCAACAGGACTGGCCTCAGTGTATTCCCTGCTGGTTTTTTGCTTTGGGGGGTGGGGACAGAAGAAAAGCAGCAAGCTTGTTCTCAACTTACAGTCCAGCAAAAAGAAACAGCTTTACACAAAAGGATTATAGTTATTTTAAGATCTTCAAATAGTGTTTGGTAATTGAAGTGCTTTTTTGAAATGGAAGAAACTTAGCGTCAAGATCAGCTTTTCCAATGAATTTAACACTTCATTGGTATCATGTGCTTCTTGCTTCCAATAGACTTTTGCGTGCTCAGCCTGCTTGTGAAGGTCTGGGTATACAGCTGTAAGTACAGTGTTGTGATAAGAGCATGGGGAGGGGAAAAAAAAGACTGATAAGCAAGTAATGCACACGGAAGGAAAGACTTGTGCCCTAGTGAACGATGAATGTACTTACTGTTTCAGCATTGCCAAGTCAATGTAATGACTACCCTATGGTTGAAGGAATCCGAATGCTGTCTTATTCCACTTTATCTCCCAACTCCTCAGGGAAGAAGGCAGGGGTAAAATGTATAAAATCTGCAATATTTTGGGCCTGCTTCACCGGAAATGGTTAGCCCTAGACAAGGACATGAAACTAATTCCAATAGTGTTATTATCATCTGAGAACACCACGGAGAAGAATGCTGGAAACATCTTAGCCTACAAAAGGCCCTTCTCTTGTGTCCATGTTCTTTCACCTGAAAGCTTTTGAGTCACTTAAAGATTATCACGTGTGAAAAAAAGTAATGGGGTTGAGGACAGGTTCCAGAAGAGTTCTATGTCAGCTGCTTGAATAATTCAGAATCTTTCTTCCATACAGTAACTTAATGAATTTGTCAACAAATATTTCAGCAATGTATTCCATACCATTTATTTACTATGTAGAAGTTATTTCCATGCGAGTTCTGTTATTTAGCTCAAACACTGTCTTGCCTGCCCTTTTAATAGAGAGATGAAAAATTGGCTGAGGATCAGCTAAGGATCAAAGACAGAACTTTAGCTTTGAACAGAAACCCAAGTATTTTGGCAGGTTGCAGAAGATGCAATATTTAATATCTTTGTCTTACTCCAATTAAGGGGTCAGAGTGGGAAGTCACATCAATACCTGGGTTATCACTGATTCTGTACGAAATAGGCTCTCAGCATGACATACTGAGCTACATGGCAGATAGCTTTCAGCATGCTAACACAAACTGGCAAGGGAACAATCAGCCATTTCTGTTCAGGTCAGTAAAACAAAATCAAATAATTAAGTTGCTTTTAAATTTATTAGCGTATAATCAGCACATAAACAGTGAGTTCTTATTCCTAAGGGCTGAACATCTAAAAAGAAAAAATAATCCATCAACTAATCAATGAAATCAGTCATGCACTTTTGCTCATAATGCAGATGAGTTAGCTGCCTGTAAAAAGAGAAAGGAGGACAGATACAGAAAACTGAATAAAACTTGCAGTTTTTTCTCATGTATTCTAAAATCCCCGTTCTAATGAAAATTTAGAAATAGCAAAATAACAAAAAAAGCATATTCAAATAATTTTCAGTTCTTTCCAGTAGAACCAAAGCCACCTTCGCCACGTTCTGTATCATCTAGAGCCTGAAAGACATCAATTATAAGTTGGTTTAGTGTCGTAACTTGCCTTTTGTTCCTACACAACAGATATTGCTTATCATAGAGAAAGGTATATTTGCTCATAACAATAGCTATAACTGAGAAACCAAACCAAAACAATGTAAAGAGACATTTTAGAATACCATTTGTACAAGCTTAAACAAATCCCACATCGTGAGAAATCTGTTTCTAGTATATACTGAAGAGTTTCTCAAGCATCTGTTAATGCTGAAAACTACCCCCCCAAAAAATCCATGTAAATGCAGGCAAAGCATCAAGATTTTTATTCAGGTAGCAATGCTAATATGTAGTTTTAACACTGTAAGTAGTTTTAAAGCAAAGTATTTATTTATTCCAGAAATTTCAGCTTATATACAACTATCTTAAACTATTAATTACTGAAAACAGCACAATCATTGTCTTTTGGCTACTTACTTGTACTTCTTCTAGCTCAGGATAACAAATGCGTTCACAGATGAGCTGGGCAATCCTATCCCCTTTTTTAACTGCAATTAAATTAAAATATTATTAGTTCCTTCAAAAGCCTGTGAACAATCAATATAAAGTTTAGACAACCCTCATTCAAGAGTATCAGAATGCACTGAATTGTAAACATTTATTTGGAACTTAGTTAAGAAGATGTTAATAGTCCCAGAAAAAATACAGGCTGATAAACTTGTGCTTAGTCCTTTTAAAGCCAAGTTTCAGCAGCAGTACCAGCTCAAGGCATCTCCCCTCACTCCTGCTGCCATACGGTGGCATCCTAAGTGTCATTATCCATAAATACTGCAATGTGTTAATAAGTAAGAAGAAAGATGTTATCAGCTAATTCTAACTCTTCGTGGACTTGAAGGAAAAATTAGTTTTTCATTGTGAGTCAGATGGCTGAAAATAGGCTCTGCGATGCTTAACACTTACCTTCAAAAGTCTCCTTGCCAAAGTTGAAGAGTACCACACCAACATTTCCCCTGTAATCCTCATCAATAACACCAGCTGTCGTAAGAAAGAATTAAGAGGCATATCCAGTTAATACATGTTGTCAGTATATTAAATAATGCTGATTCACATTAGTAGACCTGCTGAAGCGGGTCCAGAAGAGGCCATAAAAATGATCAGAGGGATGAAACTCCTCTCCTGTGAGGAAAGGCTGAGGGTTGGGGTGTTCAGCCTGGAGAAGAGAAGGGGCCGGGGAGACCTTATTGCAGCCTTGCAGTACTTAGAAGGGGCCAATAAGAAAGATGGGGACAGACTTTTTAGCAGAGCATGTAGCGATAGGGCAAGGGCTAATAGTTTTAAACTAAAAGAGGGGAGATTTAGACTACATATAAGGAAGAAACTTTTTTCCAATGAGGGTGCTGAGAGCCTGGCCCAGGTTGGCCAGAGAGGTGGTGGATGCCCCATCCCTGGAGACATTCAAGGCCAGGCTGGACGGGGCTCTGAGCAACATGAGCTGGGTGAAGATGTCCCTACTTACGGCAGGGGGGGGTGGAATAGATGACCTGTAAAGGTCCCTTCCAACCCAAACCATTCTATGATTTGCTTTGTTTTATACAATAGTGAATACCGAGTCTATGCTGCAGAGATGCACTACAAAGAGAGATTCAAAAAACTTGCAATGGCAGCACAAATAATTTTAAGCATCACTCGAGTTCTGCAGCCAGTTGCCCATTAATTTGGTGTATTTGTTCACATGAGTCAGCTTGAGAGCTGAAAGCCAGAATTCATATTGGGTACATAAATTTTTGTACATATGTTCATATATGCATATAAAAAGATCATTAGACCTTTGGATAAATTCTTAATTTGACAAACTATTCTCAAGTATTTCTGTACAGCTAACACAACATTTTTCTAGACCATTTGCTGGGACAGATATTGCTATGTGTTAGAGATTGATAATGGAATTTGCTAATTTAACATAACAGGGGCTATTTTTATTTCTATTATAATATGGTATTCTGCTCTGATATAACACAATACTCAAAATTTATTACAGATTACTCATTCTATTTAAATTGAGATTATGCTTTTATACATAGAAAATGTACCAACTGAAGTAGTATGGTGAGATTTATACGTGCAAGAAACCCTTGCATGTCACACTTTTGCTGGAATTATCTCAAGAAAATTTATAGAACAGAATAACTGGGGCTACTTAAAGTCATTCTAAATTAACTTTTCTGCCTTCAGATATCTGACAGAAAGCAAGTTTATTTCTACATAATGACAAAAATTGTCTATACTGATTTACAATGCAACTGTCTGAATTCTGAACATGAATATCTTGCATGATCCCCATTTTTCCCTGACCCTTAGGACTTCTGGCAAGGTATTTTTACTTAAATAGATAATGCCCTCATAATGACAAAAGTACTTCTGCAAGACAAGTTAAATTATGTAACAATTGTTTTGGTGTTTTTTGTTTGGTTGGTTTTGTTTTGAGTCCTCTGCTAACTGTCAATAATAGTTTTTACTCATGTTTTGTCAACTGTCAGCTTTTTATAGATCTGAAAATAGGTCATCCTGCTAAGCACTTCTGGTTGCCTTCTGGTATTTCTTAGTTTAACTTTCAAATTGAAAAGACTGTTACAGACCATATATATTTTTTCATACAAAAAAATTGGTTTAGAAGTGTTGTTTTAAAGAACCACACTATAGTAGATATAGTAGACCACGTATACTACGGAGAGTCATAGGGGCGTGGAGAATCTTTCATTCCCATCTTAGTGCTCTTGTGTGTGTTGCCCAGCAACACTTAAAACCCTCAGAGTAACAGACACGCAAGAATCAATTCTTATTTAAGATGAAGTCTGAATGACACAAAGCTGGCACAGACACTCCCCTTTAACCTTGATGTCAGAGCTGTATCACAGGCACAGCCAGACTTTGATATGCCGTAAGGACACAGAATAAAATAGTGCTGCAGAAGCTCTTAATTATACTTGGAATTGCTTTGCTTTTTGGCTGTCTTGGCATCAAAAAGTGAAAGATGCCAAGAGTCACCCTTCCTTGCCTCCAGAGCTGAGCCTATAAGCATGTAAAGGCTGAGTACCACTGTGCTAAGTAGTGTCTCTTGTTTAACATTGGGGGGGATAAGGCAGAACCAAACAACAAACCAACAACAAGAACACACAAAAAAACACTAGAGAAGAGGAAAAGGCCTCAACTTTTCAGCACACTTTTCTTGTCAGTTTCCATTATGGCTCACATTATAATGTGCTTGCAAAAAATGTGCTCTTGGCCACCCAGCACTTTTGAACAGATCCATTAGATTCATCTTCTTTATGTCATTACATCAGAAATGTAGTTTTTGGTTCTTTTACCACAATCTCTTGCCAGAAAAAAAAGAATTGCTTGGGACTTCAGGAGGCAGAAAACATCTTATTTAACTTAGAACTGTATTCTTGTACAATTAGAATAATGTAATACACATTTAGTGCTGGTTGAATTGCTGTGATTACGGCTGTGCTCAGAATAGCTCCACAATAATGTTAGCAGTGAGAACTTCTGTGACATGTAGATGCCATTTTATAACACAATACTTAAGAGAATCAGCCCCACAGTAAAACTGGAATTGAACTTTCAACATCATTTACTTTATGCTGCAGTTATAGGGATATGGGAAAAGGATAGTGAGGCTTTCATGAAGGCTTCTGATTATAGATATGCCTATAATAATTGTTTTTGGAGAGGTATCAGTGAATTTCTAATCAAGATAGAAGAAAAGCTCAAAATACTTCTAAAAAAACCCACCCTGTTCAAAACAAATCTGTTGCTAGTACTGAACAACAAAACCCCACACCTCTAAAGACCTGTATAAAGTGGGATTTTGGTTTATTTCTGTTTCAAAAGACTTTCAATTTTTAAGCAAAATAATGCATAAAGCTATGAGTTTAAATTTTATGTGGTTTACATGAGTTGTTACATTTTCATCAGTCAGCGTGAACTAAAGCTCTTTTCATCCTAATAGGCAATTTTCCGTAAGTGAAGAACTACCTACAATAATGGTGTATTCCAGTGCTTTCTATCATTCTTTTTGAATATCACTACTATATATTCTCTGCATAAAAGAATATCTGTATGTTATTGATTTAATTCATTCGGATTTTACACTGGACTGAAAAGAAACACACAGAGACGTTTACTCAAAATGGAGCAAGCAGAATGTAAAAAGTCATCTTTAAAGCCTAATCCAAAAAGATAACTTCAATGCTAGGCATTGCCTACAAAAGTGCCATATGATTATTATTTTCAAAAATCAGCAATATTTTTATAATTCAGCAAGTTTTAAAATAATTACAATGCCCTGGCTCTTGGAGGTATTTCCCAGTTATCTCCTTTTGCCAGACTACCAGTGAAGCTAGCATTATTTATTTAAACATATTGCAATGTGAAATTAAGGCACTTCTGCAATCAAGATTTTATTATAAGGAATAAAAATCTTACCACCAACATCTATGAAGTGCTTTGCTGCTAAACCAGAACGTGGTGCTGGAAAACAAGAATTTTTTCATAAGTATAATAATGTCTTTATTTTAAAACTCTTACACAATATTTATAGCTTAGATAGCGTGTTTGCACAGTCACGGCAGCAAGAACTGTGTTCACAGTCTTTCTAAAATAAACATGACTTTACAGGAACTACTGTAAGTGTTAACGTATATATTAAACAAAATAACAGCTGCAAAGGGCTACAATACAATTGCAATCTTTAGCGCTATAAACACACAATTGTTTAGACCACCAGTTGCAGAATACGTTTCTCCAAGGAAGGCGGCTGGAGCAGACAACTATTATCTAATCTTGGTTTATTTTTGGCCATGCGAGGCCACTGCTTCAGAATAATCTCAAAAAACTGTTAGGTCAATCCATTTAAGTTACAATGGAAGGCAATATTTGGCAAGCAATTCACTAAGAAATGTTATACACAGATAAATTATGTGCAGGCTTTTTTTTTTCTACTTACCTCACCCTACTTCGAGGTGCTAAAATGTTTTATTCTAAAAATTTTGTCTGGGATAAGAGAAATGCACTCGCATTCTCCTTCTAGCTGAAAGGACATGGCAAACTCTGACCATGCTCTTCCACTGGAGTACCTATTGCTTTTTTTACTTTAAGAAGTGACGCATAACTCAGAAAATAAATGCATAAAACATAATAAAATATTTTTGTACAGGTTCTCTCAAGTATTCTGTCACAGAAAGTAGTCAAATTCTCCTAGACTAGTACTCTTACTTTAGGGTTAACTTTTGAACATCCAGGAGTATATTTTCTGTATGTCCATTACCTATTGCTATTTGTGACTTGAAATCTGAAACTGCAGAGAAATAATGAACTATTGCATAGCCTATAAAGTGGTATTTAGATACAAAAACTTTGCTAATAACCTTTTTGACATCCACCAAACCTCAAATGTATTTCACAAGAAACTTCTGTTACAAAGCTTAATAAATCACAAAGCCACATGACACCTCTTTTATGTATAGACTAATTCTGAAAGCTTTAGGCAGAATCTAAATGTGAAGATGGCATCAAACCTGTTCTGTAATGACTCTGCAGCATTTTTATAACCTGTTTACTTACCTACTCGGCCATAGCATCCTGAAGGAAGCGCAATTTGAATGTCTGTTTTCACGACAGCCTTTTCCATGGGTGGTATCACACAGTCATAGGCACTATATTAAAGAAAGAAAAACTAATTTATATAGAAAATTTTGAAATTTTTCTTCTCCATAACTTAAGAACTTTCTGAAGCTACCCAACTGGAGGCTTAATGAAAGGCAGTGGTAACCATACCACAGCGAGACTGTTCTACTTATTTAAGGCAAGCATGTCTTGGCCTTGACGAAGAACTTATTTTTAAGCACTGGGATGCATGGAAAGGTTTTTTTTATGAAACAGACTTTTTTGAGGAGCACAGTGCACCACTGGAACAAGAAATAACCAAACCTGGTAAGACAAAAGGAATACAAGGGAAAAGTGTCAAGTGTAGTTGGGTGAAGCTTCGGGAATGAAGTCAGATAAGCGAAGGCAGGAAAAGACAGGCTTATTATTCTGATACTCAAAAAGGGAAGCTAGATTGTATTTAATCACCAAAGCACTGTGCAAACAACCACAAGCTTAGCTGCAGATATTCCTGAACACAGTGAAAATCTGCCACAGCTTCCTCTGTCAGGCAGCATCCACCAGCCAAGTGGAAAGCAGAAAGGCATGAGTGCTGCAGGGAGGGCCCACATGTGCTACCGTTTGTTTCAAAAGGAAGGCACCAAGACCATGCTGGTGCAAACCACCAGTTCAGGCTGATGTGTCAAGCCTGACTTTTGGCCAACGTCTGTTTCGATTCCAGATGAAACGGGTGCTGCAGCATGATTGGACCACAGATATCTGGAAATGGAGCGGGATGGAGAAGCCAGGGAGCTGATGAACAGGCCAGCTCTGGCCTCCCCTTCTGCAGGGCCGGGGGCTCCGCTCGGCAAGAGGCCCTTCCTCGGGAGGGACCCGCCGAGCGCCCCGCAGCGCCTCTGCCTGAGAGGACAGGGGCCAGGTCGTGCCGTGGGCTCCTCCCCTGCGTGGGGCACCCTCACCTGTACAGATCGTAGCCTGCAGCCCGAGCAGAGCCCTTGGAGGGGGCGAAGGCGTTCTCGGAGAGCTTAGCGAAGCGGAGCCGCGCGGTGGGCTCCTCGGGCACCGAGCCTTTTTGCCTCTTGCTGGGGGACGGCTGCAGGACGGCGTCGGATGCGGGCATCGCTGTACAGGGACGGGAAGGCGAGAGAGAGCGGCTGTGGGGGAGATGGAAAAGTCCGCCAAAACCGGCCCGACCCACTGAAGGTGGAAACAGAGGGGGAAGTTGCTCCATCCCCGGCCGCTCTCTGTGCGGTGCGCCCTCGCCACCCCTCCCCGGTGAGAATGGCCTCGTCCAGCTCCTCCTCAGCACCCAACTCCCCGGGCCGCACCGAGGGGCTCTTTTTCCCGTCCGGGTGTCGGGACGCTCCGTAGCCCCCCCCTTGGCCGCGGCCGAGCTGGGCCGCAGTGCGGCTGGGCCGTGTATGGTTCCCCCGATGCCCCCACCGCCCCCTTACTGCGCCCATGGGGGTGCAGGAGCCGCCTGAGGCCCTGGGCTAGCATAACGCTGTCGCCGTGTGGGGACCGTGCCACTGTGAGGCCGCCCGGCGCTCCCCGCCGCTGTCCGGCGGTAGCAGGCTGGTGGGGCGCAGGCGGAAGGCAGCGGCGCCCCTTTCTCGCCCTGCCCGGGGTGTACCTGCCATGCGAGGCCGCTCAGCCCCTCCGCCAGCGGGCCGGCGCCGGGCGCCTCCGCGGGACCCGGCGGTGGCGGTGCCGGGGAGCGGCGGGCGGACCTCGCGGGGCGCGCAGTGTTGCCGGGGGACGCGATTGCGGCTGCACGGGCGGCGGGCGGAGCCGAGGCCCACCGGGGGAGCGGGGCCGGAGCCCGGGGGGAGCTCGGCTCTTACGACTGCTCAGAGGGCCCCCCCGCCCGGGTCCGTCCGTCCTTTCGTTTCCCAGTCGCTCAGCAGACATGGCTGTTCTGCCTTGCAGCCTGCTGCACACAACCTTCCTTTAGAAACTGCCAGGCAATGACAGAAATATTTGCCTTCTGAAAGGGAAACAACTGCTTCCCCTCCTTGTCGAGGTTGTAGATAGGCAAACCTGTAAATGCTCCACTTGTCTTGTTTTCCCGTCTCAGAACAAAATAATTGTATGATTTTGCCATCTCTGATTTTGATATTCACTGCCCTCTTCTGCCACCCTGTCTATAAAAGCTTTCCCTCAATTCCCCCTTAGTTGTCTGTGCAGTGGGCTAAGGCTGCCCAGTGGGCTCATGGTTGCAAAACTTGTGCTTGACCACTCCGATGGATGTAATTTTCTTTATGCAAAATAGCTGCAGACTGTTCTGTTTGCTGGTCCAAATTTTGTCAAAGAACTCTGTCACTTTTGGGGTTTTTTTACAGATCAAAGTGTATGTGACTGTCTCCTTGCTATGTTACATTTTTTACATTCGGCCAGGTGGCAGTGAAACCATTGCAGTCCAGTTATGAGAAAGATTTTGAACAATATCCAAATCAGAGGTTTCTTTTATTGCCGTTCAGCACTTCCAGTCTTAATAGTATGCACTGTTTGAATGAGAATATGTATGTATCACAGACCTATGTGAAAAAGCTACTCAGAATATTTAACAACTTCTGATATAAGCTATCCGGAAATTGAAGTGATAAGAATTTAAGTTGTATCCAATGAATATCTAATTATAAATGGTTACTTATACAATCAGAACTTTATAGAGGTTGCAAATGTGTCCTACACTATGGTGTAGAAAAGGACTAATTTTATAAATGGCCTGGCTTGGTGAGGCAGGCTGGGTTCCACACTAGCTCTAAGGTAGGCTGAAAGTCCATGAATAATAGATAGGAGGACTCATCTAAATATACTATCAAGGAGAAAGGTCTCAATCGAGTGACACGTTTTTTCCCCAGATCTTTACAAAAAAACCTGTGCTTAGAGTCTGAGCAAGTTTGCCTTGGTCCTGGGAATACGCTGTTTGCTCTGTAGATGTCACTGGCTCAACATTCCTGCATTCTTGATTGCTGATTTGTGCCGCTCTCTATTGCGCATTTCCTCCTGACTTTGAAAAACAGTAGCGAGATAAACTGAAATTATCTGCCTTTTACCTAGATTGAGAGTAGGAGTGGAGAGTAATTTGTTGTACACAGAAAGAAACACAGAGCTTATTTCAGGGGTAATAATCCATAAAATTCTCCCCACTGAAGGTTTGGTGTTAAAATGAGCATTTTTATTAGAAGAAAATTGTGGCTGTAAAAGAGAGATGCCCCACCCCAGTCTCCCTTAGAACAGCTGTCTCTCTCACACTGATTAAGGTCTGTAATTTAAAAGGCTGCTGTGAGGGTGTTTATGTATAATTAACCTCTACTTTTGATTGTGTGCTTTGCTGTACAGTGTGGGGGGCTGTGGAATTTTGCCATTGCTTTTTACTCTGTTCCAGAACAACCTTAATGCCTTATTTTGTTTGAAGCTGAATTTCCTCTGATGAAATTCCAGCAATGGCATGACTGTGGGTTATCACTCTTGTTATTTGTGGAGAATGCGAGCTAAAAGTTGCTCTATTTGTTGTTGCACTTGCACAGCTCCATTTCTTGTTTTTCCTAGCAGAGCGAAGGCCAGTGTGAGGTGTTACCACGCAGCCTCGATGAGCTACGCACCTGCCAAGGGGCCGTGCCAGCCAAGCACCAGAACAAATAGATGTTTGAACAATGATCTGATGTATGCTAAGCTGCATTGTTACAAACCCTTTTCCTCACCTGTAACTTGAGAGCTGAGTTACTCATTTGGCAAACAGCTGCAGTATTTTAAGGTTTTATTGCCCTTCTGACAGAAGTTACAGTTGGGTTGTAGGGGTGAGAGGGCAGGACTGTGGAGTGATCCTCAAGTCACTTCATTGGAGTCCAGTGACCGTCAAATAACTTGAGAGGGACACTGAACTTCCAAGTTGAAAAGGCTGAGGTTTGCTCCAATTCTGTTCTCCCAGCCTCGCTGGTAAGCTGGGCACCTCAAAGGGAGGTGACAAACGGGTGTGGGGAGTTAGAGGAGTCAGCAACAGCTAAAATTCAATAGCTCTTTGCCCCATATCTACAACTTCAGGGCCAATTCATGTTATTTGTTGCCTTGTCTTTTACTTGTAAACTACACATCAGTTGCTGAAACTGCTTTTGCTTTACAGATCATGTGGAATTGTAGAAAAAGAGGGAAAAGATGAGAAATGTCCAGGTTTCCTGAGAATGAAGGGCAGCTTGTCATACTTTGCGTAGCCAGGAAGGCTTTTGGCAGGACTTTTCAAAGATGTAATGAAAATTGCAGAAGTTTAAGACTGGTGAAATTTGCTATGCAAGTGGCAGGAGCTTTGTACTTTATGATTACGATGATTAAGCAGAGAACTCCTTTGGGTGTGAAATATAGCAGCATGCTTTTTGCACTATGTGGCCTTTGCAGTTGCAGCTGTTTATCTTTAGAATGTGATGCCTTTTTGGTTAGGTAGGTTTTCTACTTGCGCTATTGGGTTGCTGATTTAAAAATAAAATAAACAAAAAAACCTGCCCAAAACTAATCTCTGTTGAGGACTGAAAATCTAATGAAAGGTGCTTCGGAAGAACATTGTTCTGGAGGGATACATGGGGACACCTATTACCATTCCTAAGCGCTATGCCCTAGGGCTATGTGATCAAGATGGATGGATAACTTGCCAGTGGTTGTAAAAAGATTTAAGGAAAATGTATCCTCTGACCTATGGTGGAATGCCTTCTGTGATACCTGTTGGAGCACCACTAACATTAGGAGGGAAAAGTAAGATTCACTGATGAGAGGAGAGGTAGTGGATCATTTTAACAGGCCCTTAGGCACAAGCTTAGCTGTGCAGGATGCCTAGACATTTGAAGAAGACTCTTCAATTCTTCAAAGAAGAATTCTTTGTTCTTGCTTATAGCAGTGGTATTTTCACACTTTAATGCCCTCGGTCACCTTATCTGTGCTTGCTTTTGTTGTGGCTGATCAAATCAACCCTAGATTAGATAAACCTGCAGAGCTGGTAGTGTGATATAAGCTCAAAATGTGCTAGATGGCTTTAGAGCCCTCTTCGAGAGATGTCAAACTTGTAATTAGCATTCAGTTATTAACATGGTGATTAAAATTCAGCAGTTGTTTTATGCATAATGTATGTAAAAGAGGAAATGTCTGTTACCGAGTAGGAAAAGAGGTAGGTGGACTAGCGAAATTTTGCAATTGAAGTTGCAATTTAAGGGAGTTCGTAATTAGCGTGCTCACCAAATTTGTCATGCACACGCTTCAGAAGTCATGGTGAGGAACAAGAAATAGAAGCTCCTAGGAAACTGCTGTGTTGAAATTACTTCTGAATTTGTGGAAATAACGCTTTCGGGTAAACACTGTTGTGTCCAGAGTTTGTGCTGCTCATCCCATAACGTTGTTGTGTGGATCCATCATCTAATTAATCACGGTAGTCTGGGCAAGGAGTTTTACAGGGATGTGTATGTTAATACTTAAGTTTTGATGGTTGTTCATTTAGAATCATACCTCTTGGTATTTATTGTTGTAATGCCCACAGTGATGTGTTTGTGAGAGAGAAGTGTGAATAGTATTGAAAGAGCCATTGCTGGTGTTGCACTCCTTCCCTTTTTGGATCTGCTTAGGTCCCTCAAATCAGTTTGAGTTGATGTTCCCTGTAGACTGAGAATTACAGTATTTGGGAATATTTAGCAAAGAATCCTCACTCATGTAGGTAGTTGAAGGTCTCAATACAGGTAATTCCCCCAGGAAAGGCCTAAGTGGAGCCTCTGTAAAAGCTCCTTTTCTTCCCATTGACTGGGTACCACGTGCAGATTTGTACCCGTTTGGTGTCTAAAGTGAGGCAAAAAGGGTGGTGGCCACTGCAATTCTACAAAGGTGGAAGGACCTGACATCATGTAACAAGCTCCTGTCTCAGTGCTAACGCTGCAAAAGGTGAGAATCATCTCACTGTTTTGCAGGTGCAGAGTGCGGTGTTTGGTTTGCTCAGAGCTGTGCAGGAAGCCTGGTATATCTAGGAAACTCGTACATCTCTGTCATGCAGTTAAGCTGCAAAATGATCCTTCAGCCGGGTTGTAAATGTGTAAGAAGGAGCGAAGGAAGAACATTATGAGAAAATGTCAGTATTTCATATCCTGCCTTCAATAGGTGGAGAAAATAAACCATGGATTATTGGGCCACATTACCATGTTCTGCTGAATTGCTGCTGTTGAACTTGGAAAAATATGAATATCCAATATTTGTCATTTTTGGAGATGGAGTGCTAGATCCTCCGCAAGCGAAGATGGAATGTGAGACCTGCTTTAAAATAACCATTTTGTGAAATTCAGGGTTCCTGGCTTTCCTGGGGTGTAGATTTTGGTTCATCTCCGCAAAGGAGTTGCAGAACTACAGTAATTAAGTTAGCTGCACTCCTTAATGGTCTTTGGTTTAAATAATGCTTACACACAGGATATAGCTTTCGCCATTAAAAATAGAAGCCACTTTTATTGACAGCTGAAATTATGAAGTACTGTAATGTTGCAGAAGAGATAATAGAAAAACTACACAACTTAATGGGTTTCCTTTATTTCAAGTTGGTACATAATTAATATTATTTAGAAAGTCTAAAAATAAGATAAATATTTTACATAAATCAAAAATTAAGGCATTCAACTCAGCTTATGGAATTTATTTTGTTTTCTAATCACATAAATCACTGTACATATTATCCTAAAGTTTAATGTCAGATTGTATTAACCTGTAACATTCATATCAAAAATTGTCGGAATATTTAGTATTTCACTAATTTATTTGTGAAATTTACCACATTTAATTAATGCAATCATACACTCCATTCTATACTAGAGCTTGAAAATTGATTATCAAGTCTTGTCATATAGAGGCCATATTTTTGTATATGTAACTTGTTTGTCAGTTAATTAGAAGCATTTGAGTTAATATAAATTAGCACAACAATTTAGGTACAAGCATCTACTGTTGGTATAGCTCTTAATTTGGCAATATGGTAACTAAACAGCATCACAAGTATTCTACTTGTGTTTTACAGGGTGTTTCAAAAAGATGGACCCAGTTTGAAATCACTGCATCTCTGCAACCACGAGCGATCAGCTCTTATCTTACCATTTGTAAGTTTTTGTGTGATTGTAACATATTTGATCCATCTTCTTGAAACTCCCTGTATATATCAGTTTGTGACTTCGACCTGCTGGATACCACACAGGTTTCTTTTCTGCCTCCCACACTGGTGCATTTGATTGTAATCCTCCTGTATGTGCATTAGCAACTATGGCAGTGCAATTTGAAAAACTTACTTCTAGATTTAATGCTTTTTGTGTTGTAGCAATTAATTTTGGCTTTCTGGGATAAATATCAAAAGCATTTTCAATGCCTTATAAAGTTAATGGAATATTTGCTGTCTCATGTGATACCTATATATAGGTATGCATATGTGTGTGTGTATATATATATATATATATATATATAGGTAGATTTTCCTTCTTTTGTCTCTGCTGGAGAGTAACACCAGCAAAGACCATTTACATTTTTTTGTCTAATTCTTCACTGCGTTGCTTTGGAGTTTTGAAAACAATTCTGTCAATTATTTAAGTTACATAAGCTTGTCTTTAATCGCTGTATTAAAAATGCAGGTGTTGAAATCAAGCAAGGGATATTCTAGGCACTGATGTTTTGCTACGAATAGAAAGTCAGTACGTTTTTGTGGTTGCCTCTGACCATTAAGACTGGAGGAAGGTTCTTGGAGAGAATTTCTAGCCAAGCCATATACAGGTAATCAGACACTGCTCCTTTTCTTGCCACGGGGAGGCTCCTGTTTAGACAGAAAATAGAATTGGTGTTATGAAGACAGGAGTAGCTCTGATAACATGTATCTCACTAAATATTAAGTAGAAAACATCAACTGTTCATACACAACTCTGAATGTTCATAATTAGACTACATGACTCTTTTAGTCTTATAAAGCACAAAGCTACTGTTAGGCCTTAATCTTGCAAACTCGGCTGCTTAGTGTCATTAATACAGCCAATTGTACTGTAACATGGGCTGCTGGTGATTAGAAATTTAAACTGGTAAAGCAGCATTTTCAGGGCCATAAGACCCACGCATAATGTTTTTTAAAAAGGATAAAAATACAATGCATGCACAGTTTTGTGTTCCATCCACTTGTTTTCTGATCTTTAATTTTTAAATTATGGGTAAATTTATGGTAAACATTACCTGATCACCCCTTTTTTGGGACTAAACTAGTAGAGCTAAAGAGCTTTATTTGTGCATCACAAATACTAAGTAGTGTACTGAAGCTGTGTATAAAATGTGATTGACTAAAAATTGATTCTGAAAAATGGCTTTTAAAAATTTTATTGGTGGACTTGATGCAATTGCATCATTTTCACTCAGTTTCATGGAGCTCAAACTACATCATGGCCAACAACTCCACTAATTATGTGCAAATGAAAAGAATCCTTTCCCTAACTTAGAGTTGTTAGTAGTTGGGGGAAAAGAAACGCAAATGTGTATTTTCTGCAGGTGAGTAAGCGGGTGTAACACCATGCAGATTTGGGTGTGAGGATTAAATTTTTGACACATTTTCGTGAGTAGAACGTTGTTTTAAGATATGACTACTAAGATATAACTACTAGGGAAGATTCATATTCAGTGTGGTCCCATAGAACCATCAGTCCGGATGCAAGTCCTTCAAAGGGTACTTAAAAGATTATTTTCACCCTTGATGAATTAACAGAACTGTTTCTGCCCAGGACCCCTTTACACACGAGATTATTCTCTAAGTTAGAACCAAGATCTTGCCACTCACAGGACAATGAGGTTAGCTGCCCTTGAATGTTCCTGTAAGAGTTCATTCAGACGAACTTGGCGGTAACTCTGATTAAAACAAAACAGGGAAATAAAAAAATCGGTTAGGTAAGCGACCCTCAATTCTGGTGCCTTATGGAATACCACACTACCCACTAGATTTTCTACTGTTGCTTTGGCAACACTGAAAGCCAGGTCTGCTCTGTGGCCTGCTGATGGAGATGGCAAAATATGAGGCAAAGCCTTGATTCATATGGCTACCTAGGGGGTAACCTCTTAAACAGAACACCATGAGTCTGGAGTAAGACCTGGCTGCTTTATGTATTGTATATATGTATGGACTTCTGCAAATTGCATAAATGGCCGCTACTTTGAGATTCAGCCAAGGTTACTTTGTGGTCACACTCGGTCTCTCAAAGTTTTTATAGCTTAACACAAGTCATAGGGAACAAGAGACCAGGGCAGGTTTGTGTACAGGGAGACTGCAGAATGGGAGATATCTTAACCGGGCTTATAAATTAGTCTCTCTTTCCCTGGAGAATGTAAAAAAACTAGTTTTTCTCCATTCAGGCCTTAAATTTTCCTTCTCTACAGAAATTCTGCTGTTCTTTTACATGCTAGATAAGTAAGAATCCTCATAATTTAGCCAGTTGTTATCTCATGAGAGTCATCCTATAACATCACCCCGTGCGGCCAGGCTTTTTCTCTCTTGAATTATAAATATGTTCTAATGTCCTCCATAACATTCTCAGAAGATAAAGGACTTGTCTTTCCAGGTGTGTAAGCTAAACTTTCTGTTGCTGTTCTTATTTTATAGACAGATTTGACACTTTCATATTGTTGACTGCTTTCAACCTACGGGATATTTTCCTGGGCAAGGTCAAGCTTAAGCATGTATTTTTTTCCTGTTTTATCCTCACTGTTTCTGCATGCATGCATGTATATCTGGGGTTGTATTCCTTTTATTTCTCATACGGAGATATTCTAAGGGCTCTGCTCCCAAGTTTTGATGATTTATGCTGAGAATACTTCAAAAGTTTTCTGCCCACAGCTGACTACCGTAACTTGTTATCAAGTCTATCAGAAGGGTAATACAGTGAGCAGTCAGTCTGCTTCCCAGCTGCTGCGGTCGGTAGTATAGTGTGTTATCTTAAATCACCATTGATTTCAGCTTATGTTAATGTGTCAGCCTGTGACC
Organism: Patagioenas fasciata; assembly: GCF_037038585.1. Lineage (NCBI taxonomy): Eukaryota > Metazoa > Chordata > Aves > Columbiformes > Columbidae > Patagioenas > Patagioenas fasciata. The sequence goes on from NC_092531.1 coordinate 24,271,932, forward strand.
TCTGGCAGCTCTGAGCTCAGGCTCACAATCCTTGCTCCGCTGAGGAAGTTACTAGCACCATAAAGTGGAGATAACTAAACTCGCAGTGCACTCAGGTTAATCCAACAGGAACCATAAATAAAATTGCTGGATTAATGCTCTGTGAGTTACAGGAGAACGTGTCTCCTGAGGGTGGAAGAGTTTGTAGTGTCCTTTTGACACTGGCCTGATGAAGCCTGGCCACTTAGTGCCAAAAAGGTGTGTTCCAGCAAAATTAAAGAACCCAGGCTCTAACTTGCCCAGTGGATCAGGCAACATCAGCATCAGAGGGGCCCTCAGCTGCGGGAAAGCTCTTGCAGCATGGGCAGATGAGTCTTCACACTACCACCGAGGTAAGAATCCCTGTTAAATTTTGCCTTTGGACAAATTCCTAGGTAGAGTCTGGATTCAGTTCTGAATTTCCCAAAGTGGCGAATATTTGGAACTGTGCTCTTTCTAAGAGGTTCAAGCCCTAAAACAGTGGAGCTATTTAATGAACTGCTCAGCTCAGGCTTAGCACAGTGCTGTGTGGCTTTGGGTTCAGGGGTGGTTTTCATCTGTGTGGCTCTGATGTGGGCAGAGCTTCTCATCAGCTTGCAGAGTACTGTGTACATGTGCCAAGGTCTCAGGGAATGCTGAATAACACAATCCTAACACACCTCCACAGTGTTTACAATATAAATCCAATTTGGGAATATCAGATACAGGTTTGGGTTTGTACATGTCATGTTGCTAATTCCATATCTGGTATTTTCACATTTTCTTGCTAATCGCTTCAAAAATCTGGAGTGTAAGAAAAGCTACTGCTATAAAAAGGTAGGCAAGGCTTTACCTTCTCCTTGAATGCTTCCAGCTCTGTATCTGTAATTTTCCATGGAGTCTCCCGCTTTAATTTCTCAGCAGTTGTTATATCTTTGCAGCTTTCGTGGAGGCGATATGGTTCAATCATCTCTTCAAAGAATTTCCAGCTGAAACAGGAATTACAAAGGAGGCCTTGCTGCAGGGTATGAACTCACTAACTTATTTCATAGACACTGTGTATTGCAGACCCCACTGACTATAATTGGAGCTGAAAAATGTGCAAAATCTTTTAGCTATTCTTTGCTACATTGTGCCCCAAGTTACTTCTGTGCCACTTCAATATGTCGGGGTTATTTGAGGATAATTAAAAGATTATTTGGGGATCATTAAGCACTGCATTGGCCTATTGTAGTTACAGAGAATTTTCTGCATTTTCCTGGTTGTAGCAAAAACACCGAAATGAGTTCTACAGTGACTCCAAACTGCAGTATAGTGGTCACTAATGTTAACAATGAATATGGGTCTCCTAATAATTACTGAGCTTTTATTATTGTTTTAGCATTATCTGGAGCTATCACCTGGCTGATACAGTTTTACTGGTACAGTTTTAATGAAATGGAGAAACAGGTGATATAAATCTCTTGTGGCTGAGGGAAATGCTGTAGGTTTTCTCGCTATGTGTGGGCTCAGATTTGTGTTAATTTCCCAACTTTTCCACAGATGTCCTCTCTCAATTTCAGCTTGTTTCTTGGAGCTTTTGACTGTCGCCATCTGGAGAAACTTATCCTTCTGTACTTCCCTGCTTGCCCCTTTATTGAAAGTTTCTATCATCCCTCAGAGACCTCAGGGAGTTTCTTTTATATGCACTTTCTGCTGCCAGGCCTCCCTGTGAAGCGAAATAGGAGGTTGGCCTTTGCTATATGGCCACAAAGTCAAGAGATGGGTTAAAGACCATGACATGCAGCATTTAATGTTGCTAAGTTGCCAAAGAGTTTGTCAACATGCTTAGTGTCTGTTTCAGTAGATAAAATAGTGATAATCCTCTTATTATTAGTGAAATAAATGGGATGCCAGCTGAGAGGGAGATAGAGTGGTCTAGCAAGTGTCTGGCACAACATTCACTTGTTCTGTTCACAGAGTTCTGATGCAGCAAATGTATTTGATTTTTATGTTAGTGCCAGATATTAATTCTTCTTGTTAGCTTTTATTTATGTAAAAAATCACTGCGTAGTACTGGAAAAAAAAGAGAAGTATTCTGCACAGTTCTTTGTATAGTTACAAACTATTAACTGAGAGATCAAGGGGGCACTAATAAGTGACTTTAGCCATCTAGTAATAAAATCTTTATATTCTTTAATCGTATTTCCCAAGTCAAGCTCTCCAGTGCACGGCAGAAACTCTGGTGAGTTTAATATTGCTTTTGCAAAGTTCTGTGTGTGTGGAGAAATGGGACACAGGAGGATGAAGAGACCAACCTGAGATTGCACTTGCACTCGGAGGGAAGTCTTTGGGTGGACCTTTGCCTATGAAATAGCTACGGACCTGTCCAGAGGGGTGTACGGCTGGGGTGGAAGAAGGCATAGCAGGGTGAGAGCATTTTTAGAGGGTCTTTAAGACCAAGAGCAATGTTGTGAATTGAGTTAGGATTCAGTTATTCCATTAATTCTGTAGATAAGGTAATTTTTAACAGCATTGGACCTTCATTATATTCGAGTGATAGGTGAGTATTGTAACCTTGTCCTCCTGGGGAAGGAGAAGTATGCTTATGTTTGGGCACAAAAATGTTAAGTTTCTGAATTCATGGTAGAATGCAGAAGGCTGACTTGGCAGAGATGGTGAGTTTACGAGAGAACTGTGACTGACTGAATAATACGATGAAGTGAAGTCTATGCCAACCTAAATAGATACAAAAAGCCACCATAAAATGCCTGTTAAATTTAGTGGCTCATAAGTATGGTGTCTAATTAGTCCTTATTAAAATTGAGTCTTATCATTACAACATAAAGAAAAAGGCTGCTTGAGTTTTGACCCTCTGAGTTGTGACTATTAAAACATTCTTTTCTTTTTTTCTTGCTCTACTTACATGGAAAATGATTGCAATAAAGCGACAGTGTTATCCTTTGTGGTGTGTGTGTGTTGTATTTAATGCTCAACATAAAAGAAGGAAGCTCCTGATAAAGGCCTGCAGCTAGATAATGGATTTTGGTAATGCTTCTTACCTCTCTTTGTTGGGCTTTATATTGATATCACAAATGATATTAATATCAGCAAATTTTATTCTGAATTTGCTTAGAAGTGAAGCCATCCTGAAAACAAAACAGAGAACATTTTATCACTCTATTTCTGAGTGCCTTGCATCAAAGAGCACTCATAAATGAGTTAAGATGTCAAACGCAGTTGTCTCATTATCTTTAACTATATGACAAATTACTTTAAATGCTTTAGTGTTTCACTTCCCAATTACAGAACTAGATTGATGTGATTGCTGTAGTATAATTCATTTAACTGATGATCAATGAAATTCACAAAAACTGGAAATGAATAGCAGACAGAGGGAGGGCGTTTACATTTGGGGGAAAAAATGGTACTCTAAGTATTTGCAAAGGCTTGAATGATAAAGGAAAATGTTCAAAATACAGGAAGATATATTCTCTAATACTTAGAGAAGGCTTCTGTTATTATATTATCATCAGAATTCTATGTGTGGAATATGTACAACACTGGTAGTATGTATAACACTGGTAGTATGTATGTCAGTGAAAATTTGGTCCAGAAGGTTGATGTGCAATACTTGAAAAGTCTTTTTCACTTCTAAATTTATATTGATCTACTCACATGTTGTCTTTAGATATTTTCATAAAAGAAAATACTTTGATGGTTTTGCCCCAGTTTCCAGCAGGAATAGTTTAGAGTTTTGTGTGTGTTTGTGCTGAGGTTGGTGAAGTTTAGTTAGATCAGTTGTGCCTTTGGTTAAACTGTGGTTGACAACCTGTATCTTATATCTATCTATATCTATCTATATCTATCTATCTATCTATCTATCTATATATATATATATATATAAAAAATATATATTTTTTTCCCTCACTTTTGCTCTGCTCTTTTTTTGGGTATGTAAGCTTTGGAATTTGAAAAGGTCAGAAAGTTCCTAGGAGCAAACCATGATAGAAATACATATTTGCTCACGACCTCAGAATTTACTTGTTCTTTTTTTATATAATAAGAACATGCTGCTTATATAAATCTCGATGTCCCTCGGGGCAATCCTTGTTTTGAAAGCCAAAAAGAGCCACATCTGAGCTTCTGTGCGAGGGTTTTAATATTTGGGGAATTACATGTTAGCAAAAGTCCAGGTAAATTTGATTTCTGAATTGGAAATATAATGGATGAAATTGCACTTGAAGTTGTATTGGATCTACCTAGGGGGCGGATTAGCCACCCTGCCTTCGGACTGGGCTCATTGAAGGCTTCTGTGTGTGGTGGGTGGAATATGCTGTTGAGGAAAGCTTGTGTTTAGGTAGAAAAACATACACATTGTTTTCCTGGAGCCAAACTGGGGCATTGTCAACTGTACTGACCATGCTGTTCACTCTGGCTTTTGCAGGACAAGCAGTGTATACAGTGCCAGAACTGCCTCTGCAAAGAGCTGTCGTGGTTTGCCAAACTCCATTTGATGGCAAAACCTCCTACTTCCTCGCAATGAAACTGGGTGAGTGGAGTGGCTGGATCCAGGAGTGGTTTGGGGTCCCGAAGAGCCAGGTTTGGACAGACTCTGGACAGGGAGCAGAGAACACGGCCCTGCGCGTCCTTGAGCAGCTCTAAGGCTTTTTTTAAACTCAGTAATAGTTTGTACAAACACTTGTGAATCTCTTCTATGGAAGTATGTTAACTTTAGGGTAATCCTTACAACTGACAACCACAGCGGAGTAAAGTTTGCTTTATGTGAAAGCAGAAGCTAAAGAGACCATCCGTGTGGCAGCTGTCTTTCAGATGCACTGTGTCGTGATCCTAGCGATGCTGGCTGAATTTTAACTCCTGTCCTTGCATCAATCTCACTTGTTTTCCACTGGAGTTTTGGTTGGATATGTTGTTTTTAACTCACGACATGGTGCTGCTGCTCTTAGTTAAGCTGTTACTGCTTCTCCCGGTGGTAACACGGCTGTGCCTCTAGTGTGTAAAGTGCTTTGGAAGGAAAGGTCCTATGTACAGTGATGATGAAAATAAGTTTATATTAGTACCTCTCGTTTGCTTGAAGGCCAATGATGATTATGAAAGCTAGTCTTTTTAAAAAAAGCTAAGTCAAATCAATTTGGTACTAAAGTTGATGAACTTACTCTTTAACTTCTTTACATTTTACCACAGTTAATCACATCTGTCTTTGGTATTTGCATATGAGAAGCTTCATATGCAATTTCACCGGACGATCTCATTTAAATCCTATAAAACTAATTATATTCTCATTACAGAGTGCAAACTACTCTTCTTAGAGAAGGGAATATGAGCTATTAATGGGAAAAAATTGCCTGATGTGACTTTCCTTTGGTAATCACCATTTACACTGAGCCTTGAGATCTATGCCATAAGCTCAGGACCTTCCTATCAAGTACATGATTTTTTTTTTCACGCTGCCCACAGTAAAACAAACCAGTTGTACTGAGAAATTCCCAGCTTCCTGCTGGGTATGCATTACATTCAGCATCAATTCAAACTCTTTCAACAGTGAGACAAATATACTTACACTAATTTTTCTTCTTCAATCCTGTTGACCTTTCCTCCAGTGAAGATCCTTAATTTGCAATTTTTCCACTTCTTCCTCATAGTTAGAATGTAAGGAATTAGGATTGTTAGACCTGGAAAAACATGTATAAAATTGCGAGAAGATCAGGTTAGTGCATCGTGTGGTAAAAATGCCATCCTTCGCTTTGGCAGTGTTGCACATAAGTTAATCTTAAAACATTTAAGAAATGGCAGAAAATCGACTATGTAATCTTTAAAAGAAAACAGTTTTGTGCAAGTTCCCGAGTCTGTTTTTTGTATTTGGTAACAGAGAAGTCTCTCTCCCTGTGGTTCTGAGTGGAATTCCTTACCTCCATCATCGAACAGCCACCAAATGTCAATTGTACCTTTTCCTTGCTTCTTTTTAAATTGAGTGCTGGCTTCTAGCAGCTTCTGATTGAATTCTCCCACATGCATTGACTGTATTGTGTTAATGGTGCTCTCTGTAATGAGAGAGAAAAAACGTGGAAGGATTTCTGACAAGTGAGGCAATGAGTAGCTTTAGGGAGCCAAGCGGAGAGAAAGCTTTGGGAAAATGAACTGTTTCTGACATAATTTTTATACTTTAAATCTGAAAAAAATTACAGCACAGCTGCGGTGGACTTTTAATATACCAATACACACAGGAACCAAAGCTTGTGCAATGCTTTGTCACTAGATTATAACACCTTGAAAAGGGTTATCAGATTATTTGTTCCCTGGATCTTTTTAGTTAACCTAAAATTCACTGGGGCCTCAAAAAGCAATTGTGAAATATGTGACAGGTTTTAGAAGTAAATGGCATCATTTTGCATCATTTACAAGCTCAACTGTCTGCTGTAAAATGCGGAGCTCCCTGAAATGCACAGTAATGGGGGACAAAGAGCTGCCAGGGTACAGCGGCGGCACAGGTGAGGCTAAGAATGGAAGGCAGAAAACATAGGCACACGTGGCAGCTTCCCTGGGCTTGAGAAGGTGGTTGTTAATTGAAAATAAACTTTGATTCTTGCTGTTTGCTTGGCTGGCTGTAAAAGGTACAGTCTTGCCTAGGTACGAACAATATCTTCTCTCATTCCATCTTTTGAAGCCTGTGGCTTTATTACTGCTTCTCTTTCAATGATTTCAAAGAGACTGTGTCAGAGCGGTGTTTTAAATGGAGCGGACAGGCATCTTTAGAGGTTTTACTCTGATCTGCCGGGTTCTGAAAATGCTTTGTTTGGTTTTCTGTATTTCTGTATTGTGGACAGGATAGTTCTAAAGCAGTTATTGGCTTTCCTCTACAGTTCTAGCATCTATGCTGGAAGGTGCAACAGCTCTGGGGAGGATGAATGTCTAAGCAAAACGGAGAGGCAGGGATATTTATTAACATCATCTGTCTCATATATAGAGCCAAAGTGGGTAATATGTATTTCCTTTATGCCTTTCTGAACTAAATCGAAAAGGGTAGTTGAAACAGAGGTGCACATTCGTGTGGTATTTGTTATAAAAATATGGTCTACTGAAGCTTGCAAAATGAACTTGAGGTCTGCCAAGTAAAGAGTAACGACATTTTATGTTTTCAGTCTGTAGATCTTCTCGGTACCCGTGGGAGCCGCGTGCACAGCCAGATGTAATAGTCTCGGCAGGTGAAAATCCTGAAAATACTTGTCTGCCTACCAGTGTGGCTTCAGGTGGGTCATTATCATTACAGCCTAGCAATTGTGAAAGGAGACCTCTAATTCTGCTTGCATTTCTGTATCATTTGACTATATCCTGAAATGTAATTTTGGTTTCATCACCAATACATTGAAGTTATGTGTTTGTTAGTTATCTGACAGCATGATGTGTATGTACTTTGAGTATTTTTACCACCTTCATTTGTGCAGTTTTATGAAATTATGCTTGGAGTACACAGCAGTAGGGTTATTTTTACCTGGTTTTCAGCTGCGTGCTGGATTTGTGTGTGTATGTTGAGTAAAGCAAGGTTGCTTGTTACCTGAGTATTGTGCATATGTTCTTGTTTTCTTTAAGGAGAGAAAGGTCTCTGTTTAATAACTGAAAATACCCTATGAAAAAACAAACCAAACCAAAATAACCCACCCCAACATATTCTGTATTCCTCAAACTTTTAATAACCGTGCACTATTTTTGACGAATAGAAATCAGCATAAGGTGAGCTGAGAAACTCATGAGGGAAAACCAGTTGGTTGTGTTGTAGGAAGCAGCGTGTCCCACCAGCAGAGGACACTCGCTCTATTCTGCATTGCAAGGTTGTGGCCACCAGGGCAGGTTTGCACAGGGCAGGGCCTGTCCAGGAGTGTGGCGCAGGAGTTTTGGCCAGTTGGTGACAATGTGGTGCATTGAAGAGTTGAGAAGAAGCTATCGGTTTGGAACTTACCCTTTTTTGTTTCATGTTTCGAGATATTGAGCGTGCCGACTTTTCTGAAGAACCCACAGATGCCGCTTTTTCCTTCCTCGAAATCATTTTCTTTAATGGTAGCTTCCAGTGCCAATCTCTCCTGCTCCAGCTTCTCTAATTCCTCTGTATATTGGGAAAAGTAAGGGAACTGGTAGCACATCACTTTCTGGTTTAATTTAAATCACTTACTGAAATAGTGGCAGTGATAAAATTGCTGTTGTGGTACTTTGTACACAATGGAAAGCTGCTGGGCAGAAAAACCTCGTTTAGAATGTGTTTTCCTTGCAAGCCAACAGGGAGGAGAAAGCTGAATTCGCCTCTGGAAGCCCAACCTTAGGGCGCTCACGCCTATGGCAGTGGTGTGTGGTGAAGTGGCAGGTTTAGTCTTCCAGTTCAAATTCAGTAGTATAGTTACATGAAATACTATTTATTGAGTTATGGTTGTGGGTTTGTTTGGCTGATTTCTTTCCCCAAGAATTTGAAAACACATTAGGAAAGCTGTTTTCCTAAAGTAAGAAAGCTGATGTATGTAGTTCTAGCCCTTGGGTCCCTATTCTAAGAACAAGGTCACATGGCTTTGGACTTTCTCAGAAATATGTAAGGATCCTGAATAAGTGATCATTTCTATGTGGCAATATTTCTAATGTTTTAATTTTTTCAGTATTTGCTGCCAAGATGTAAGCTTTAGCTTACCGTTCTGTAAATTCAGCAATAGAAAAGAACAATTTTGTCTTAGCAATATTGCACTTGCTGAGAAAAAGGTATCACTTGTTATTGTGGAATATGTTACGGTGAGACACTAATTAATATGATAGAGGCATTTGCCTCCAGAAAGCTTTTTTCATAAGGAAAACTTCTATTTGAGTAATACCTAGACTAACAGTGAGGTAAATTCATTTAAGATAACGTGTTTAATAAAACCCCAAGCCCTCACTAGCTGGACATTATTACGTCTGTTGGCACTCTCAGTTGCCAACAGAAAATAATAAACTTTCTTTCAGTTTAGAAAGAAAGCCACGTACTTCTGATTATTAGACATGATGATAGCCACTAACTTAGTGGTTACCCAAAATGAACATTTCAGTTTCTCTATCAAACAGAACTCTGTAGCAAGTATAATAGAATACAATGATGTCTTTTTTTCCACTACATAGACTTTGTATCTGCTTCAAAACTATCTGTATATTTGAGGGGTTTCATTTTTTTCACCTTGTGTTCCTTATTCTTTCTGATTGCCGTGTCTCAACACCTGGAGAACGCGCGCTAGTTTGTAAGAATGCAAAGTTTGTAATTTCACTGTAATGACTGTGTCTTCTGAGCAGTTTCTGACTTAGAGCAAGCAAAGACAGGCAGATGTCTTTGTGCTCTCAACAGGGAAGAGGGAGAAAAAAAGAAGCATAATTAATTTGGAATTTTTTCTTAACTCTCCATAATTTTGCCCGGTAGCTCTCCATACACATCAAGCTGCCAGAGTCTGCTGCGTGAGTATTCATCTACTCTTGTTTCTTCAATGAATCTCTGGTGCCTTTTAATTCTGAGAGGCAATTTGCTTTTGGGGGTTGCCTCCTCCTAGAAGCCATCCTCGTAAACGGGGAGTTAATTTTGGTTTTAATTAGCTAAGGTACTTCTTTCCTTTCTGGGTGTTCTCCCCAGCAGCCAGAAGAAGCTGGAGGCAGATTTACAGCAGGCGGCAGCAAAGAGTCACCAGCCTTCTCATGCCTGCCTGTTCCTTCTCTGTAGGTTTTATCTAATTCATTTATAACACAAAACATTTACCTGCTGGGGAAGATAAGGATGTTAAAGTCATGTCCAGGTTTAGGCTGTACCTGTCTGCTCAAGTGGACAAACTTACAAGAAGTGAGAAAATTACCATATTGAAAACCTAGAGAATTGTGCTGGTGGGGTTTTATTTGGAGTCATTCCCTCCCCAGGGTACCAGAGGAACCAGTAAGACCTCTGTGTCCTGAGGAAGAAAAGGAACAATGAAGGCCACCATTGCATGTGGCTCTTGGAAGCCCATCATGTTGGTGCAGCTGCCTGCACACCCTGTCTCTCTCTACCTTTTCCACCCAGATGGCATGTCTCCCCAACCTTGTGGGGTGGTGGGAAGTTTTCCCTTTTCCCCTGAGATATGCACCACTAACCTAAGGAACAATGAACAAAAAATAGAACCAGTGTTTCCTATGGGTTCCAGGTTTTTGGATGGGTGGGAACTTTGTGTGCCCAGGTGTTACACAGAGGTGGCACCAGAACTGCAGCTTCCTAGTTCCTGCCAGTCCCAGAAACCTCAGGTATGCTGAGGGAGGAAGATGTGCCAGGAGCTGAAGGAAACATGCCACAGAGCGACTGCTTGCTGTGGCACTACGTGATTTTACTGCTTTAGTCTGTGCCTGTGCTGGAAGTGCTTTGGGGGTTGAGTTCTCTGGTGTGCAGAGCCCCTTCATGTGGGAGGCTTGGCCTCCTTCTCCCACTGCCAGGGCTTCGGCAAGGATTTCGGGCACAACTGACACTGCAGAAGCCAGGAGAAACTGTAGAAGTTACAGGTATAGGAACTATTCTAGAAACAAGATAGCGACTCTAAGACTATTGCTTGTATTTCTTCTTGTGCTGAGCATGTAACCAACATAGACATTGAGGTATTGAGTCACCACATACCTTGAACCTGGAGGGCCTGAGATATATCAAATCCTTGGCTAATTCTGACAATAATCATGCCGAGCTCAAAATCAAAGGCATCACTGAAAAGAAAGAAAGAAAAAGAAGAATAAATTTCCTTTCACATCATACATGTCAAAGAGGAAAGCTACTCTGAGCAGATCAGGAAGTGTTAGTGCTCACAGGGCGGTGTTACAGCTGTGTACTGGGCTGCTCTGGGTAAAACTGCAGATTAAATAAAGTACTATCAACTTTCTTCCCTCTTTTTAAGAAAGGGTATTATTTGGCATGGGAACAGATGGGCTATTCCTGAAATGGGTCTTTCTGACAACACTTTTGAGTAACTAGGTTCCCACTACGTAATATTTTTCTCCCTTCTCTGAGGAAATAACAAATATGTGGTGGGTTTTGTTGTTCTTTAGCTTGCTTCAGCTTTACAGGTGGATTTTGAGCAGGAATCTATGAGAAACCTGATTCTAAAGGATTGTTTCCTAGCTGAATCCCAACCCACAGAGCTGCTGAGCCTTAGGCACACACGAGATTTGAAGCAAAGCTCTTCCTCTGTCTCCCAGGCTTACAAGAAGAATTCCATGATGTTCTCTTATTCCCTAAGTATGTGCATTAGAGATGTTTTTCTCAGAGCTCCTGCCCACTAAAAATGGAAAATACAGTTCTGCAAAAGCACTGCTGACAGCGGTGCGCCTTCTTTACGTAGCATTGTCAAGCCATATCAGCTCTCATGGTACCAGCTGTTTGCTAAGCAGATCTTGCTAATTGTGTGAAGCCAGGAACCTTTATAATGGCCAAAACTTCAGTTAGAGAGCTAGCACATGCAAACCCAGATTTGTAGGTGTTTTCTTGCGTTGTTCCTACAGGTCAAATTCTGTGCGGAAATGCCATGTTAATCTAGTGTTAAGAGGAGAAAAAAGGAGATGCTGAACTGTGACTTACTGTATAACACCCACATAGTTTTCAACCTGTGTGGCAGTGGCATTTCTCCAGTCCTTCTTAAATCCGATCACCAAGGTATTCGGCTTCATTCTACCCAAGCCTGAGGCCTAGCAATATTAAAACACTGCTTGAGAAGGTACACACGCATGCTTTTACCGTAAATGAAAAGTAATGGCAAAAGATAACTGAAGTAATGTTCTGGAGACACTTACAACTAGATTGCATTTCATAAATGTCCTTCATGCTCATACCCATGCAGAAAGCAGAAAGATTAGCTCTAAATCATTGCAACTATAAATGATTTTAGATGACAGAAATGTAGTTTTGCTAAATTAGCATTCATTTGCATTTCTTCTGACATGCTCTCATTAAAATGGTTCAATAACTTGGAATCAAGAGAGTTCAAGCACTGTTTGCATGCTCATTTTAACATAATAGCATAAAGCTTTTATCAGATTTGGAATACTTAATAGATGAACTGGGTCTGAAGTCTCTTAAAACACCTCAGATATGCAGAGAAGGCATATCCTCGTAAGAATAATGTTTTGCCTTGAACTTAGAAACTGTTGCTGTTCTGTTTGCCATGTTCTTTCCAAAAGATTATCCAAAATTAGCTGAGCATGCTTTATAGATAAAATTACAGTTTATAAACAGGAAGAAGACATAGTTTGTCAAGATATTAGATTGCCTGAAAAAAATGAGCCTGGATGCTGAAACCCAAGCAAGTAAGGGTTGTCAGGTATAGATCCAGCTAACTTGAGTTTATAGAAATCTAGATATTCAGTGTATTAGGAACCTTCAGGAGAAGACCCATAAATACACCAGCTTGTCAAGTTGTTACGCCTGCCAATTTTTACTGCTCGCAAAAAGAAAATAGATAAAACCCCTTGCAACCTTGGTGGGGTTGCAATATTTACATTGAAATGAGTAATTGGTTGACAAAGCAATGCAGATGTCCTTAGATGACAGTGGTGGTGACATGGTTATCCTTCTGTTTGCTGGGAAGGAGCTGTTTGCGGTCCAGCAGTTGACTTTGGCAATAGTGTTCAAGTAGTAATGGAAAGGAGGAGATCATCAGGCTGTAACAGTTCTCAAACACATCAGAAGCATCTCCTACTGAGACAATGCATAAACCCAAGATGAAGCGTCCTTGTGAGACTTTGACAGAGCAAAGGGATCTTTATTAATAACATTTCATCTTGCTCAATTGCACTGTCCATTCAGCGAGCATACAAAGAGCCCTGGTAGGCTACCAGCGGGTGACTGCTACCCAGGAGTATTTGAGTTGATTCCCTACTGTCTCAGTGTGCACTGATGTCTTTTCAGCAGTGTATTTTGTGCAAAGGATGTGAATTTTCTCTCAATTTTGCCTCAGTACCTGTATGTTTAAATATTCATATATGTGAGAGAGAGGGAGTTGAGAAATATGAAAACAGTGCCTCTGTGCCTTCATTAAGCCCATTTTAAATGGACTGTTGAAAATGATCTGCTGTGTTCTTAGAGCGATGGAAAAATATTGCAGACTTTTATTTAAATGGATTTCTCTCCGTTTGCAGAAAATGTGTATTACACATTTTCAGTTTTCAATGAATGCAAAAATATTCTCAGATATTCAATGTTCTGTGTAATACCAAATGATAGACTTGATGTGTATCAAGTGTTGGCTGCACAGACATTCATATTTCCCTGTAGCTGCCTCTCTCTTTTTTATAGTCGTGTCTTGTTCATTTAAAGAAGTATCAGTCTGCCTAGTCTCATCATTCTGTAGCCAAGGACTGGATCTCTTTATGAAATAACCTGTAATACAAATACACGTACCCCCAGAATGCCCTTTCTGTTTATAACGTTATCCATATATACATAGGAGTTCTTAACAAGTAAACAGCAATGCTTTACATAAAAGGCTGCTTTGATCTAACACTCTCCTATGTGTTCTGTAAACAAAAAGCTTACTTGAAGGAGACTTTTGACTCCATCTCTGAAGCTGTCAGCTGCCACTGCTGCATAAAAGGCTTTTCTTTTGTTCTTTGTGAGCCAGGCCTGCTTTTTTGCCATGCCACTGTTCATCTCCTTAACACACAGCTTGCGTGGTCCCTGCATGATACAATAAAATATTGTTAGGAAGGCTTTGTATTATACATCACACAGTGATATTGAAGGAGTTACCTGGTCTGCTGTGGGAGCACAGAGACACACTCAGAAAAAATACGTTTCCAAAAAGGGTCCACAGAGATTCAGCCCTTTGCAAAGAACTGTGCTGCTAACGTAATTCACATGCTGCTCAAGAGGGCTCAGGCTGTTAACGCTACTTAAATATAGTGATTCTGACAGAAAGAAGGACTACTCCAGATTGTAACATCTTAGAGAAATGTCCTAGGTATGATGAAGCGTCTCGGAGTGAATAAAGCCCCTCCCTGACTTGATGATGTAAACAAGTCTCAGCAGATCTAAATATACATGGCTAAGCTCCTATCTACTAATAGTAAGGAGAGGAGAAACATCTTACCCTTCTTCCCAATCTGAGTACCTGAAGATAGTTCCACAAATGGCTTGCATGGTATGTGTCTGTGCGCCAAAGGGACAGTCCCACCCTTCTATCAGTTGATAGCCTGCCTGTGTCCTTCTTTCCTTTCCTTCCTGTCAGTGTTAGTTTGTGCAATTGCACAAGGAGTCCAGTGAATTTACTTACCAAAGTATTTTTGCATAAAGTCAGGGAGTAAAAGCAGAATAGCCCATTTGACTAGAAACTCAAACTGTTCAAAACAGTTACAGCTACAGCGGCTACAACCTCAAAGACAAATAGCTTTTAAATATTCTTTATGTTCAGTTGCCATATTTATTTTAAGTTTCTTGCTGCCCTTTGGGGAACAGGGATGGAAGATCTCCCTGGTATGGTGTCTTAACATTTATTCAGAGCTAGCAGCTAGCGGCTTTTGAGGCAAAGTATGATGGGCGTTACATTGATGGCTGAGTAGTCTTGCTGTATTTGTTATGATATATATTGCAGGCTGCTCTTCAACATAGTCCCTAGGGGTTTTATCATCCGTTTTTTACCACAATTTCACAAATCGCAAAGGTTATGTCACATTTACGTTGCCAACCAAATTAAGTTCAGCTTACGTTGCTGAAGAAATAATAATTAAAAAAGAAAGTGAAAATTGTTACACTAGCAAAATAGACTTGGTGTTTTGCATAGAAAGGAATGAAATAGCGTTAACGTGAGAGAAACATGCCTAATAATTCAGAAAACTTGCTGAAACTCAAATTTAGGAAGCCGCATAGTCTAAGGATCTAGTTGGGATTGAATCTACACTTAGTGAATGCAGTGGGAAAGCTACAGGTAATTACAGTAGAGAGGAATTAGGACCATTCACGCTTTATAGATTCATTTCCTTTGGGAAGAATCGCACGTAGATCTTCTGTACTCCCCTTCTGCAATCTGGCAGCATCAAATGAATTATTCCTGCCCTCCTGTAGAGGAATACATTATCTTGCCTGGACTGACTCTATTTCTTAGATTCTGCAGCCCCATTTGCTGCCATGAGCTGCTTTTTTCCTCTCAAAATTAAAAGGTCATTGTAATATTTAAAATACGTTTTTATCCCCTACACTACAAACCCATCTATTTTTTTCTGTCCTAATGAGAGACTAGATCATCATCCTTTAAGATACATCGTTTCCTGTGTATTTATAACTAGAATTATACTTTGCTTCTTTCTAGATCTCAGAAGAGCATGTTTATCCTCAAAATTAGCATTGTTACGGTTTTGGAGAAACCACTGCAAAGAGGGTGGGATCACTTGCCAAGCCAAACACTGCAAATCAGTGAGAAAGCTGAAAACAGAGCCTTGGTAACTTTACTCTTCTACTATAATCCTTCAAGGTCTGGGTTTTGTGTTTATTTTGTTGTTGATGGTTTGGGGTGTTTTTTAAGCCTTGCTGCGTCCATTTAAAAAAATACCTTTTGTTGTAATGCTTTATATTTTCAAACAATTTCTTGGTCCATCTACGATGAACTCTGAAATGCATCTCAATGAGGCGTTCACCAGCAGGCTCTGCATCAGCCGATAGCTTTCTTGTCAAGACTGATGGCAAAATTCACTCTGGGTGCGAATCTCTTTCATGGTCTGCACAGGCGCCCGTCAGCGCCAACGGGAACATTGTGTGCCGAGTGAGAGAGGAATGTGTAATGGAGACCTGCAGCATCCGCTGGTGCTGATTTTCAGCTTTATATGAGTTGACCTTACCGTGTACACTTCACAACAGATGCACAGCCCGTTGTTCTTTGTGAAAGTGTGTGTGATGTCTAGCAGAGCAGGCCTGATCATAGGAGCTCCTGTTAATGCTATGCACTGGGGTCTGTTGGGAGGAAAAAAAGAGATTGTATTTAATTGGGTGATGTGCTTACTCAGACGAAGCCGTTCTGCTATTCAGTGGAAATCTTACCTGAAGTTTTTCACATGGTCTTCCACTGTAGTCAAAGCCAGCGCGCTGTCTAAGGCATTAACATAGTAAAGAGCCTGTGTAGAAGATCCCCAGTTTACTTCTGCATATAATAAAGATAAAGAATGCGTATTAAACGATGGGCTTTTCCCTGCGTTCTATTGCAAAGGTCAGCGATCATGTTATCTATGAGCCAAAGCAGGGTGTATTCTCCCGTGCTTCACAGATACAGACCTGCCGTTCTTTGTCCTTCATAGAACAGGTCTTGCTTGTGTGATGCAAAATCAAGCATGCAAATTAGTTGTCCCATTCTTTATAGAAAAACTGTAGGGAATGGCCTTCCTCTGCTTAAAAGCTTTTTTCTTACCTGTTCTATTAACTTTGTATCCTTCTGGCATGTATAAAACGGACAGCCCTGTGTCACGTATTTGGTGCGCAATTGCAGGAAGTTCAAATTAAACCATTGAGAAGCAGCATTGCTAGATCCAATTAGCCCTATTCTACTATATAGGTCAAAAATCATTCTCCAAAACCGATTTTGTCATATACATATTTTCTTATTATTGTGCAGCTGTTTGAATGGAGACAAATAAGAAACAGCTTTCCGCACTTTGAGATCTACATGAATACAAATCAAGTCCTGTTACGGCAAGAAACAAAGCTGATACTTTGTGCAGCCATGTGGAGGTTTGTGTAGAGGTCCTTTTATCTAAGGAATATCAGTCTTTTCTGAACCCTTCGGTTGCTGGTGGTGAACAAAAGTCACTCTGTTAGACTGCAGGAGATAGACAGATTTTATATAGTGTTTTCAGTGAATTTAAGCAAGCTTTAAGCTGCTAGGACACGGGTGATATACCAGGAAAGGGTAACAATCCTCAAATGCTTTTGAGAAGTGTCTTGTGCCAGGTGCATTCTCCTACAGCTGATGATGCTTCCAGGAAGAGAACCACGGACCATCCCAGTGGGTGTGAGAGCACAGACAGGGAGGACACACATCAGTGCAGCAATATACACAGGAAAGAATAATGCAGGCTTAGAGCAGGTGTTGCTATCCCAAACTGGCTGCAATGGGAGCACATCTTCTGCTGGGAAACTTGCCTCTTTTATTTGTGTATTTTTCCTACTACAGAAGTAATTTGGATGGTTAGCACTGAAATCTGGACCTGGGTGCGTTTTGTCTTGGATATAAATAACGAGACTGTGCAGTCTCATACTGGTGCTGTATTGTATTAGCGCGCAGATTTCTGAGGACAGCTGCTGTGATTTGTTGAGCTACTAAGCAGTTTTTCCAGCAGTGAAGTGCACCCATCTTTCTTGATTTACTGAGGAATTGTAGGGAGGTGATCAGTTCATAAGTAATTCAGCTCGCGCTTTTGTTGTGTAACGGGCAGCACGTTTACATTTTGGGTGAAGACCCCAGATGAGTCCGCTAAGAGCACAGCAACATTCAGGTGAGGTTTTGTGTGTGGATGGAAAGTTATGATGAGCGATACTCAAGTAAAAGCTCAAATGTAGTAAAGACTTAGTAGGAATAAACTGGTGTGATGGAATCATTACAGAAAGCCCTAAGCCGTACTTGGAGTGTTTGTTAAATGGGCAAAAATTCACCAGACTATCATCTTAATCTATATTATATACAGTGGGATTTAATGGGATCCTCCAATCTTCCCTCTAAAGAAAGGTATCAGAGAAAAAGTAATGTCAAATTCTGCAAGCAGAAATAATTCTTCTAAAATCCAGTCTGGCTGTATAATATGCACAAAATAATGGTGTTTTGTGGACTTACCTGGTTTCTTATACGTTACATAAATATATAGAAAGAGCTCAATGGCATAAGTGATGAGAGCTGCCCACCAGTTGATGACAAACATGACGCCGCAGCACAACAGGGCTCCAAAAAGTGACACCCACATGTTATAATATCTGAATGCAGGTCTCCAACCTGTTTAAAGAGAATTGATGAAATTGGAAGAGCATAAAATATAGCGATCAAATGGCGATCCATTGATTTTTGTGCGTATGTAGCCCTGTGCAATGTGTTTCAGGCTCTGTCGGAAGGGATGGAAGTGATAGGTGCAAATTCTTAGGCAGCAGAAACTCCCAGGTGTTGGTTGACTTAGATTTCTGTATGTATAGAGTATGGGGTCTTTACAGGCCTTTTACTACAAACCTTTTCCTTCTGCTTTGTCCAGCATGTCTTGGAGTCACCATTCTGTTTATATATATATATTTGCCAAATTAAAACTCAGTGGTTCAGAACTGAAAATAGATTTTCCTGTAAATCCAGGTAATTGGTTTCTGTGTCCTTTTGATGCCTATACATAGAACTTATTATTGGGAGCAAAACACTTGCTGAGAGGAGAGTTTATCCCGATACTGTATGTGCACCTGTCTTAAGCATCGAAATTGCCTGGCCTCACTGCAGAAAAATGAAATAATTTGCGATTGACTTTAAAAAGATATTATTGCTGCTGCTCTTCAGCTGCAGTGCTGAATCCATCCCCTGCTGGCAATTAAAATGAGGCAAACAGTGAGCTTCCATGGTTTGCAGGTCTCTGCCAGATGTTCTGTGGAGCAGGCTCTTTGGAGAGGTAAAAAACACGGGCGATACAAGGAGAGGCTGAGCAACCCTGTCTTGGCTCATCTCTGTAATGAGGGAATGGGAAGGTCTTGCTGTGCAGAAATTTCCTGTCCTGAAGCCTTGCAATTATTATGGTCTATCGCTGTGAATTGGCAGAAATTAACCGGAGGAAATGAGAAAACAAAATAGCGGCAGTTTTGTCTGAAATGTCGAGTAGTGGCAGAGTTGAGTCAGATTCACGCACGTGAAGTCTGGAGAGCAAGTTTTACTCAGCTCCAAGGCTGTGTAGAGCAGATCTGCGTTTGTTCAGCTGTGCAGGTAATTAGCAGAAGTGCTCATCTTTTCTGGCCTCTGAACAAACGGCACCATGCAGATCTATAGGAAGGAAGTTGATGTAGGCATTTCTGTCACTATGCAGTTTCGTCACACTGGAAATCAAAAATGTATTCCTCGCTCCTTGGATTGAATAATTGATTCCCAGCAGCAGGAAATTGTCTTTCCTCTGTGCCAAAGCCAGTGTTGCTCAGCTGACTGAGTTCAGTCCTGAAGGTGTCACCCCTTTGTTCATGGAGATGATAATTGTTCTGCTGTGGTGATGCACAAGCCTGAAAGCCAGTGTGTTCCTGTGCTGCACACATGTAGAGAGGGGTCCCAAGTTACCCTTGAGCAGGACCTCACTGCGCTTCACCCTACAGTTCTGCCCCAAGCCACTGCAGAGCTGTGCTGGTGCTGTTTGCCGGACCTGTTCTCGTTGTACGTGTTCCCTTTCAGGAAGCAGCACTTCTAGCACAGTCACTGTTCTTAGGAACTTGACTGTAAATTTCACTGTAGATGTGGAGAAGGGCACTATACCTTGTTGACTTTATGTGGCTAGAGTTGGCATAAGTATTTATCCACCCATGTTGTGTAATAGTGAGGGGAAAAAGACACCCCGAGGAGGAGATTTTCTGCTCCAGTGGGATCCACCAAAGTCTTTTTCATCCTTTACAACTGTAGGGAATGTGAAGGCTAGAGCCATTATTTTTATCTTTTGGAGATAAATAAAATGTCATCGTATTCAATGAGAGCAGTAAAACCTCAGGTCACATGGAATAGATATTTTACAGGTACTGCAGCTTACTCTGACATACAGTCAATAACTTGCAGAGATGGGGCTATGAAACCTCCATTTAAATCACTGGTGGGTGCAGACTCACCTGGAGATTTTGCGTATGAAGCGTGAAAGCAGGAGAAGTTAATCAAAGCATATGAAGCCAGGAAGAAATTGGAGATGATGGGAGCGATGGTATTCAGTTCAGCTGCAAGACACACACACACAAGTCAGACACAGGCACCAGTTTCCTAGATTGCTGAATAGCTTTTCCTGATGATGCATTAAATCTGGACACTGTCTAAATTTGTTGCCCAGGGAGAGCTTGGGTATTTTCCTGTGTTCTAGTCTAGGCCCACCTTGATGTCTCTTCATTCATATTAAGTAGTGCCTGCTGATGTTGATTTTAATAATACGTGCTATGCAAGATTATACTTGATACTCTGATTATATAGACTGGCTCTTAATGATGGAAATCTGATGTAAATTTCAAAATTTTAAATACATAATGAGAGAACATATGCGTTTTACAAAGGACTTATCATTAAAGTGTATTGTTTTGCTTTAAATGGTAACCTGAATTCTCTCTACTAAACTTCCCGTTTACTTAGTGTCACACAGTTTTAACTTCAAATCTTGGAAAAACTGATTTAACAATCCCTGCACCCCTAAATATGGTGGCTGGGGTTTTCTACCTGGGATTTGCTTTGGGGCTGACTGGGGGGAAGGCTTGGAGAGTAGGCTCCCTAATTATCTCAGAATTAGTTGTGTAATGAGATACCAACCGATCAAAATGAATGCCATGGCAATCACGAAAGTGAGAACATATCCCCTGATGGGCTCGTTGTTTTTTCCGTATCCTTTGGCAAAGAAGTGGAGCCCTTTGTAGATGTTGTCCTTGCAAAGAGCCTGGGAGACAAATCAGAACTTAATTCTGTTAAGCGGTGCTTTCTTGCATTGGAAGTTCATTTTCTACAAGTGACAGCTTGCTAGGCATTTGCTAAGCAAAAATTGTCTTAGTATTTCAAATACATCTACTGCTATGGCATGTAAACATTCAAATAAGGCGATAAGCCAATGTCCTACTATATTATTATATAGTGGGAAAGTGGAATCACAGGCATTTAATACTTATTTAGTGCTTGGTGTGAGTTGTGCGGGTTATCGTTCTGTCCCGTACCCTCGGTTGTGTTGTGTCCATGTTGCTGCTGCCCAGACCCTTTATGGATAGTTTAATTTTACCTGGAAAACTTTGGGTGCGCTGACAAGAGACGCCAGAGCTGATGACAGAGTAGCAGAAAAGATGCCGGCTGTGATGAGAGGACCGAAGCCAGACACCATGCTCATCACCTTTAGGAGAAAAAGGGAAGAAGAACCGTCAGGTTCGCATTTGGACACACTTTTTGATCACAGACCCATTTAAGCACCCTATTTCTACATGTCTTTGCTTTTCACAGTTCTAAATTCAATATACTACAAACCAACTGTGAAGTAGCGAAATACTATTATTCCTGTTTTAGTAAAGAGCAACAGAGTTATAGCTAAATTTTATACAAGTGTGCAGCTGTCTGCTCAGGCGGATGAGTACTCCGTGAGCTTTTCTCACCTCCTTTACTAACTGGTTGCTATAAGTAACAGTCTCTACTTGATGGGTAAATAGTCAGCTTGTAGCAAGAAGTGCAAATGAATACCGCAGGAAAAAGCACCGGAGTACAAAATGTGGTTAGAGGCACTTTGGTTTGGCTTCTTGTTGTTGGTGGGGGAGCAGGAGGGAGGGTTTGTTTTGGGGTTTTGGTTTGGTTTGTTTTTTGGGGGGATGGCGTGGGTGTTTGTTTCTGTTTGATTTTTTTGTGTGGGGGTGCTTCTTTGTAATTTTAATTATTTAATATGGGTTAAAAAGAGAGAAAATGCCTGATTGTGCTGGCCTAACAGACAGCAGTGATGGTCAACGTCAGGGCTCCCGCAGCCTCCCAGAGGGGCTGCGCTGGCCTCTGCCACCACTGAAGCAAAATGAAGCGGACAGATGTGATTGCCAGATGCTTTTTAGTGCGGAGGAAGTTCTGCAGGAAAGAAACCAGTTAATTCCGGAGATTTGTCAGATGAAGACACTTTTTAAACGGCTTTTGTCTGGCAAAGATAAATGCAAGGAGTGAAACTCTGTTTATGGCTGTGGGGAAGTCACTGATTTTAAGGGTTGCTCTGGGTCCGGGCAGCTGAGCTCAGGTAGGAGTGCAGATGGCAAATGATCAAGAAAAGGAGGGAGAAAGAGTCTGTGACAGGGACAGCTTATCCCTTTTAAGGTGGTTATCCAGCCCTGACATTTAGCAGAGCCAGCTGGGAAAAAAGCAAGTGACTTTAAAAGCTACAAATGGCCATTGAAAGGCGAGTGC
The DNA here is from genome assembly GCF_037038585.1 of Patagioenas fasciata. Taxonomy (NCBI): domain Eukaryota; kingdom Metazoa; phylum Chordata; class Aves; order Columbiformes; family Columbidae; genus Patagioenas; species Patagioenas fasciata. The sequence goes on from NC_092531.1 coordinate 24,294,014, forward strand.
AGGTGGGTGGCGAGCTCCTCTGCAGGCCCTGGAGCACTGGGGCCGAACAGACAGCGTCAGGCTGCACAAGAACTGCTCGACTTTGATGCTTTGCCTAAGCTTTATTTTGAAGAATAAAAATGGCAGACAGTCTCTGGCCTAGGAGAAAGACCCCATTGCTTCTCACTTAATACTACACTTGACTATTTATGGATACTTTTCTTTTAAGAAATCAGAACTCCGTTTTTTCTTTTTGTACTGTGGCACAAACCTTCAACAGTGACCACAGCACCCCTGAAGTAAAATCACATCTGTGCGTAAAGAGCAATGAGATGACTTCTTCATCTGACAGAAGTTCCTGAGGTCTCTGTTAAGTCTAGGGTTTGAGTTTGAAGATGTTACAGCACATACTGCTGCATGGGACTTGTTGAAAGAGGAGATGAAGACCTTACTGGAGTGCTGGGAAGGTTAGCGATGGGCGGTATTAAGGCAACGTGGAATACAGGGGACCCTTCCTTTTGATTATTCCTATAGCTTTTTACTTTTTTAGATAAAAGTGAATTTACTGTTGCAGTTAGTTGTCAGCAAATAATGGTTTTGCATGTTTGTGCTTATGTATTTGTATATTGCTTAGGATTATACATATTATCTCATTAAAACCTGAAAATTATTCATCAGCCCATAATCACATGGCTGACTTGCACATCTGGAAAAGTCATAGCCTAGGCTGCAGGCAGATGATCCATTGCAGCTCATTCCAGGTACAACTGTATCATTGATGTTCCCAGTAGCATCTCGTACAACACAGGAGGCTGTGGAAACAATGATATATGATTATTTTCCTTCGTTGTGACACTGGAAGAATGTTCTTGCCACACTTTGACTCTTCATCTGCACACATTTGGTTCAACTGCCGCCTTAGTCTCATCCCAAAGAGCAACATTTCATGTTGGGCAGAGATTGCTTCCCCATATTGTGGCTTAGTTTCTCGTGTTGTCTATAAGCAAACATTTACTTCTGTTACTTCTAAAATAATCAGCCAGTTGACTAATGAGGACTAGCATATTTCTGAGAGTAGAGAAGCAGGCAGAGATCAACAATAAATGAACTCACTTAGAAGTGTGTTGTTTGCCTGTGACTACTTTTATAAGTGCCAGTGTCCAAAGCAAACAGGTCAGTGAGGGTCGCGGGTCTAGGCACACGCTTTTTGTTGTTTAACAAGGGCACGCAATTGCTTTAGAGACCCAGATCCTCAGCTGTTCAAATTGTCATAGCCTGACTGATACCAGTATAGTGAGACAAAGTTTAAACAGGAGAAATTACCTACATTTGGTTTGGTTTTATTAATATTTATGCTGTGTTCTCTTCACCGCCAGAAGGGGGAGGAAACAGATGGAATTAACTGAGAGTGCTGATCTCAACTTCTTTAGTGGCCAAAATGTAAGTTTATATGGTATCTTCAAATATGTAAAAAATGTTGTTATTGGGAGTCCCAAAGCAACCATTATCTATTTAGCAACGCAATATGCAAACAGACAGGAAAAAAAGTATTGTACTGAAAAGCAGACAGCTCTGAGGCTGAAATACAGCTATTGCTTGTGAGAAGACAACCATGTATTAGCACAGATTTATAACAGAAAGTGAAGAACTACTGCTTCTACTTTAATTGCAGGGGAAATTTAGATCCAGATAATGAAATAGCCTGAGCTGCAGCTCGAATTGAGTATTCTGCTTTTGCATAAAGTACAAGAACCACAGAAGTCAAGAAGATGTGAGATTCATCTTGCAGCAAAGGGAGTACCCACAGGGCTCCCATGCAGTATTGAGGTATTTGCTCATAAGGAAGAGTGTCACTTACAACACTCTTTCTTACAGTAGTATTAAAATAGAAAAAGAAAAGTCTTTTCTGGAACAGAGATTTATTGTACCCTTGTAATGAGAATTTAATTGCATATTTCACCAGCACAGTTCATGGCTTCAATACAGGTCGTCTTCTTACTCTTGTGTCCCTTTTGTTACCTCACATTCCAATATTGTAGAGCACCTAGTCAGGCAGTGCATCTTCTTTAAGACAGGCAATTGATTTCTGTCTTTGACACGTAACGTACAAAACGTGTGTGTTACCCTGTTACTCATGAGTGCTCAGTAAAACCAGGGAGAGCAAGTAGAAGCCATATGAAATTTCAGTGTGAATGAGGAACATGCTAGTGGTCTTTGTCACTGAATTAAATGCAAAAGTAACCGTACAAGTTGTACAAAAATCCAGCTAATTGCTGCTTTCCCTCCTACTGTTTTTACATATAGTAAAATCAAAACAACTCTCTCTGTCTACATAGTAAATCCACAGGATGAAAAATCAGTGAGGTTAATCATTCATTTGCATGCCAGGCTTTCAAATGTTTTAACTGTGTACATTAAGACACGAAGCAAAGGTTCTGTACTTACCTGCACATATTGCAACGCCAATGTAAGCCACGGTTGTAATCAGAATGGCCAGCATTGTTCCTTTGGGTATTGCGCCTTGTGGATCCTTGAAACAAAGCAGTGACCCAAAAAACACTGTGAGTTTGTGCGCTGCACCCTGATAGCGTTTGCGTGCCAGGGAGTCCTGCCACACTGTGCTTATGAAGATACCTCGAGGGGACGGATTTTTATCATTGAGACCTGCGCCAACCTTTCCTGTCCCAGCGTGTAGGTGGTGAAGTGGTCCTGAGGGGCAGGGCTCCTACCCTGGACACAGGGAAGGGTGTTCTGCATGAGCAGAGGGCACGTTTATAGCAGCAGGAGAAGCCCGAGCTCTGCCTTTCCAGGAGCTCTAAACTCTCTTTACATGGCAATGGGCTTTATTTTAATGGTTAATGATAGAACGGGTAAACAGTCACTAACCATCAAACTCCTGTGGATGATGAGACAGGCCCATTTTTGGTTAATCAGTAAGATAGATGCAGATAGTCACCCTGTACAGAGCACAGTACTTCTGTGACTGGCCACCAGGAATTGTTAGCTGTGTCTTCATAACAGAACTACTTCCTTTCATTGTTTTGACTTTTGATTTAATTAATTTAATCAGGCTGAATTATAGTGTTTACAGACTGCAATATCAGCTTTGATCATGCAACTGGAAGTAAGGGTCCAACGATCTGCATTATCTATTGTAATTTTAAAGGGAATTTTAATACTAGCCCACCTTACAATTGAGTATGTTAGTTGATGCTAGGAACCCCGCTTAATGAATCGTCTTAAGTTGGTTTAGCGAGTTTGGTTTTGTGGGTTTTTTTAAAGTCAAATATGTATGGAATACCTTTTAACTCACAGACTTTTGTACTTTTATATCTATGCTTGTTGCATGGGAAAAAACCCACGAATTTGGAGTCTCATGAAACACAGATGAATGATTTAATTGCGTTAATAATTATCATAAATTTTAAACAAGGGAAGGATTTATCGAGCTGAAAAATAATTGCAAAGTCACTCCAGCAGCATAAGAGCTTTTGCCCTGAGATCATGGTAACTTTAATTGATGCAGTTGTGATGTGCGTGTCTTAGGTCGCTGCTTTTGTGGAGTCTCATGCTGCAATCTTCAACACTGTAAACAATTTTAGGATTAAAGCTTCTTACAGCTTTACAACAGAAACGTGTATGTAGGTGTTTGCAACAAGTTCCAAGGAAAGTTTGACTGGTCAATTTTACACTTTTTTTAAATACTTCTTAGCTTGTCTTTTTAGGTTTCTGGAGAGGCTGCTTAATTTAATTAGAACTGTCTAATGCATCTAAACATCTCAGTGGGGAATCTGCAGCCTGGAGGACTTGGTTATAGAAATCCACTTATTGCCAGACTGGAACAACCGCAGAGAGCCAACGGGAGAACCGCTTCCCTTGGTCTGCTCAGGCTCTCTCAAACAGCTTCTGAAAGGAGTGCTGCTGCTTTGGGAGCTTGCCATCTATAGAGAGCACCATATATGGCGAAAGCATTATTTTTGTTTGATGAAAGGATGGAGATTGTGTGAGGCTGATTCAGTCTCAGTGGACGGAAGTACAATGATTTTTGGTTTTTTAATTAAAAATGGAATCTCATAGATGCTATTAGTGGCTCGGTTTCTACATATTGCTCTCCGTGCTTGGCTTCAAAAGCAGAAAACAAAGGAGATGAGGCATGCAAGTCGGTGTGAGGAAGGGAAGCAGAACTCTCTGTCAGGGTTGGTGGGATCTATGAACTCGTGACTACTGTGCCAATACAGGAATAACAGACCTTTGGTTGATTCCTTAGGGTGTAACAGACAGTGTGTCTATATGATCAAGCCAAATAACTTGTATTGCGTTGCTCCACACTTACTAGAGATGTTTTACTAAAGGCTTTGCTGAGCTTTGAATTACTTCAGTCTTTGCATTAAAGACACCATGCAAAGCCATCAGAACTAAAGGGCACTCTAAATTCCTATCTCTAATTATGTTTCGATACTGGACATATCATCTTGTACAACTGCTATAGTGCAAGAGGAGAGCAGGGACCTGACAGAATGGGCACAGCAAGACAGTTGGGCACCTTTGGACCTCCCTTCCCTTTCTCTTCAGACTCCACTCTTTTGTCACAGCTGCAAACCTGCAGCTTTTCCTTCGAGGAGCAGTAATGACATGGGACTGGGACACAGTCACTTTCATTAAATGCTCTGTTGGCTCTGCCCTTGCTATGACCCTGGATAGAAAAAACCAGTCTGCACTGATTCTTGTGAGTACAAAAATGAGCTTTACAGGTGTGCTTTTTGGGATGAGTTTGTAAAAGAAGAGTGTCAAGAGATACACATGTAATTTATGTCTCGTGCTGCTAATGGACCATTAATGATATAGTGCTACAGGTTATTGAAACATGCTGTTAAATGATATAGCAACCCAAGTAATTTATGCAAATAGCCATAATGCATTATGAGGGAAAATGTGAACTGATGTTGCTAAATAATAAAGTAGGTACTTAAAAATGAGAGTTTCGCTTCGCAAAATAGACATGATTTGAAATTAAATACAATGTTGATTCATAATTTGTTTTCTTGTTCTTTTGTCAGTCTGCAGATAGTCGTATGAAGTTAATGAAATACATACTTTCAGATCTCCTGAGATATTGGCTCCTGCAAGAATGCCAGTGGCAGCTGGGAAAAAAATGGCAAACACCGAGAAAAATCCTTCTCCGCTTCTGAAATTCGGTCCAAAGTTTTCTGCAAATATTGATGCTGCAAATATAGATGAGAATGAAACACACCGCCAGGATTTGATTCCAAAGTCACTTAATGAAGGAGGTGAATAAGCTAGTCTTTCACTTCTGGACGATTGGGTTTGAATCTGTCTCATGTCATAAGCAAAGTGAGTTTGATTTCCTTAGTCTGGTCCCCAGTAGGATGTGCGTGTCTGCATCTCAGAGCTACGCATCCATATTGAAGTGACAGGAGTGTCACTACAGCACTTGCACTTAGCTCTGTGGAAAAGTTGGTCTGTGCTGTGCTGATATAGAAAAGACTCGAGCTGCAGCTAACGGTGCTGTCAGCTTCCGCAGCACAGAGACAGGCTCAAAATTAAAGATGAAATAAATTCCCTTGGTTTGCAAGCTTACTTAAACTCAGGCAGAAGCTCCTGATCTTGTGGCCTTTTCCAGTGGCATCCTTAACTCAGTATGAAGCCAAAAGGAATGCAAAATTACTATTTTATGATAGGTAGCGAGGTTACTTGCCTTGGTAATTAAAAAAGCCTCTTGCCTTCTTCTCGTTGTTGGTAGGAATGACTGTCCCAATAAAGAAGTTTGCAATGGCAACAAGGAGAACAACTAGAAGAATAACTTGAGCCTATTAAAAGAAAGAAAAATATTTTCCTGATTTTAATTTGCATCGACTGTGGAGATGGCTGTATAGTAAGTTATCTGTATGCGTTCCCTATGACAGATTATTGATTTCTGTAGTTTTCGAAAATACCAGGAATCAAGATAGCTGAATCAGCCAATGACAACTGCAGACGGTTTTTACTAAGGGGATTATGATATATATAGTTATCATTTAATTTTATGGTAGTTTCTTTACAAGAAAAGGCAAAACAAAACAGCGTATGCATTAATATCAAGTGTAAGACATTTTTATATTGTTATAAAATTGGTTTAGTTGCAGTGGGGTGTCACTTGGAGGGCTCTAATATCTAATTGTTTTTCTGATCTCTTTTATAAGTAGTTCTAGTCTCCATCAGAGCAGAATGTAAAAATAAGGGTGCTGTTCTAGACCACATTTCGATCCTGTATTCCACCCTCTGAAGTACTTCCATTTGAATTTCCGTTTCGAACTTTTTTCACGAGCGAAGGAATAGCAGAAATCATTAGAGATTAAGAATGGATAGCAAACAGAGCTCTTCTGCTGAGTAGGGCTTGAGAGAGTACAGTGATGAAACTATATATTGTTTTTACTACTGTTTATTCTGTCAAGCTACATCAAAACTAAGAGCAAAAAGGGCACTTACCCAAGGCTCTAAATGATGGCCTGAATGATGAAAATCAATAGAATCAAGCTGTCTGCAGAACACAAACTTCCTCTTCCCTTTTAAATTTATGTTCAGGGAAAAGCATGGAGTAATTGGGCTTTAATGGAGTGTAATGATTAAGCTGCTATTGCTTTTAGAAAGATTAAGCCTAAACTGAAACTGTTGTAGAGCATTCCTCACACACAAATGCTGTAGGGTAACCTAATATGCTGCTTGCTTTTATGTTCTTTTAGAGGTTTACCTTTGCTTCCCATTCCATGCCAGCAACAGAGATGCCGAGAAGACATATAACAGTTATGGTGCCTATTATTCTGATGTCATTGGACTCATCGACCATCAGGGTATCGCTCTCCTGAAAGCAGTAAGAAATGTTATCAGAACCAGCCACAACTGGTGGGGCTGGGTAACAAGGTAAAATAGAAAGCAGCGAGCTGTCAAAGTTTCGGGGATTTGTGAGACCATGTGTTTGTATTTCATGTTCCAGCTGGATCTTTGTAGTTGTGGTTATTTGGCTGTCTAATTAGATGTCTTTTCCTTTTCTTATTTTGAGATTCTTGTTGAGAAATGTATGAAATATATTTGTTAAGTAGAAATAATGGTGAGGCCCCCTATGGCATGTTTAGACTGACCAGCTTCTTCCCTGCTAAAGGTGCCCCTCAAACCTCAGCTAAGAACTATCACCACTTAAACAAATAGAACACATAAACCAAATAAACCTTACACCAATCAACCAACCAACCAAAGCAAAACAACAAACAAACAAAAAACCCACGCCCATTCAATAATAGATATGAAACATCTACGTTTACCTTAAGAAGTTCTACAACTGTTTCGGCAAATCCAACTACATACATAGCAACCGCCACTGCATTCGCAAAAGCAAAGATAAGTCCTATAGATCCACCAAACTCTGGGCCCAGACTTCTTGAGATAAGATAGTACGCTCCACCTGCAGACAGAAATGTTTGTTATTTCAGCACAACTAATGCTCAGTTTTTGCTATTTTTCTCTCATAAATAATACAACAGGAATCTCTACTTTTAGCCTAACAAACATAATGGATATTTGCCCTATATTTAGAGTACACTCATAAAGAAAGGAATGTGCTTTGTACTGATTCTGCCTTCAGACTTTTCTGTATGTCTTTCTCTTGCAGAAATCTTTTTAGTGCGTGTTAACATGCACAACTGGACCTTCACATAATTTTTTCATGTTACATAATATAGAAACACAGCAGAAAGAACCTCGTTCCAGACAGGTTCTGACTTACCTGGATCCATCCCAATGTTAGCGTGAAATATCATAGTCTGTAGTACATTGTTAAAGCTCCTGCACAGCGATGCAGTGAATCTTTAATCCTTTTGGCATATTACCATAAATGGAGCATATTACTTTGACAGTTAATTAATTCACTTCATCTTACTGGCGCTTAATATTTATTGTCAGGAAGTGTTTATATACATTTTAATTTACTCTTGATCCTTTGAGAGAGATCACTCCGAATACATTTGTTTATTATTGCTCTGCTTATAACACAGTTATCTTGATTCCATTCTTTTGATAATCCAAATCTACACATTTTTGTATTTGTCATGAGATCATATTCACTTACCTCCTCTTACTACTCCATTAGTGCAAATGGCAGACATGGAGATACCTGTTAATGTTGTTACTACTACACTCAGACCAATAACTATGATTCCAAGACCTGAAAGATCCAAAAAAGAAAGTATATTCAAGTGTATTCAAATACCTGTTCTGATTAAATGACGTAGTAGGAACTCCCCATTTTCAGCAGAGGTTAGAGCAGGCCGGTTATAACTTTAAGGCTCTGAAACGCACTAGAACTTTGTTTCATAAAATACCTGACATGCACTTTTCCAGCGAAATTATTTACTCATCTTTCAAGGAGTGGCTGAAATGTAAGGAGTTTTATAAAGAAGGTATTAAATTGAAGACATCCACTGATCTCTATCAGCCTTTAAAAATGAGAGGAGGAGGTGCCTCGTGCTTAGTTTGTCCAACGATGTCCAACCTGGAATGTTCTCAATAAGAAAGACCTGCTGAAAGGTAACAGAAGATCTCCATGAAAAGCCAGAAGCCGTCCCTCACTCGGTGTTAGGCAGGATCATCTGCAACGTACTTCACAAACTGAACTGAAATCTGGGATTTATTAAACTGGCAACTCAAATGTGCCATAAATTGTGATTAGAGGTGGCTAGAATCATTACCTTCCAGTTCCTTTCAAGGTACCACTTGGTTTATCGTCCTGCTGGTTTGCCTCATGTGAAAATACTACATAAAGGCCTTTTTGGGATTGAAAGCTTTAGTAACCCTAAGATTTTTACCTCCACGGACAAACCCATTAGTTGCTATTGCAGAAGTTGACAACCCAGTAATTGAGGTTACCATCGTGGCGAGAAGAATTATGATTACTCCAAGACCTGTCAGTAATGAGAAGATAAAATATTTTACTCATGTTCCGTGATTCCTACAAATCATTCTCTCTTTAAATTGAATTTTCAGGCCAGAATCAGAGCAATAAACCGAAAAGACGGTTTGTTGACCACTTGCAGTTTGCAGCACGTTTCCAAGGAGTCCATGTCATAGGAGTAATTTATTCCCATCAGTCTTCAGACAGTGATTCTTCCTGCTGGGGGTACCCTAGCCAGAAGCTCTCATGATTTTTCAAAGGCTGGAGGAAATGAGCAAAGAACTGTCCCTGGCCATGAATGCTTGTATCTGCCTTTAATAAACATCCCGGCTATTTAAGTGAAGAAATCAACAAATTAACCAGGGCGTCTTGTAAAAGTGCTACTGTCTTCCATCAGTTAATTAATATTGAATTGGAGAAAGACTGTTGGTACAGTTTCACAGTGCACCAGGACAAAGAGTCCATCAGGTAGAGACAAGACCTGAGTGCGAACCCTGGTTGTCCTTACTTGCCAAGCTGCCACGTGCTGCGCTTCCCCACTCCCTCCTCATCTCCTGCTTTCCCTGCAAAAAGTAGTTTTACTCTAACACACGACAAACATTTGAAAATGGAAGCTGCTTATCAGATGCCATTTGCTTTAATAGGCGATCTGTAATGTGTAATTTTAGAAAGCTTGGAATCTTGTTGTTGTTGTTGTGATATTTATTGACCAGGGCTCATCCAAATTGAAACCTGGATCCTACAGCCGACATCCAGCTACGAGTGCTGCAAACATACTGATTTATCTGCTGTATTTCTACCTTCTGGCTTCCAGATCAGATTCCTGACTTCAGTTCATACTGGATGGTTATAGACATCCAATCCCTGAATAAATGTTCTTTGCTGCTCACATTATAGCCATGTTATCGCAATCCTTTAAGACAGAGCAATGTAATGTGTGAGATATAAATGATACATAACAGAGTGGATAACATAGGATATTTAAAGTGATTTGAGCCTCTAATAAATCACATTTTTCCTGTTGATTTTTGAACTCTTACTGTATAACTAATGCACCTATTTTGTCTGTAGGTCTATATAAAAAAAATCAAAACAGTCATTCCTTTTGGTCAGGTACTGTTACACAGAAGGGTATTTTTTAAACCATGCAAATATTGTGCATGAGAAGTGGCTGAATATGACTTTTAATCAGCTATTAACTCTTAAATTGGATAAGATAGACACGTTATTCTTGAAATAGTTTTCAAATTATTTGGTAAGTGCATGTGCATCCTAAGGAGTAATTTTCCAGGATTTTCTATTGCATTTCACAATCCATGTTGTTAATATGTATATGATAAATAGAGTCAGATATTTATACAATGAGTAATACCTGCTTGGGAAGGCTTCCATGTTAATTAAAAAAACCCCACCATAAACATTTAAGAAGAAAAGTGTATAAAATAAAGTGACTCAACCAAAATATCACTGCAATATAATGTTATGTAATATTTGATGGCAGGCTTTCATTAACTTGGTGTTTTTCCCTGCCTTAGGCTGACCATTCCACGTGTAGCTACCAATACAGACTTTGGAAATAGCAGCCTGGTTTTGGACCTGGAACCTTGTCAGGACCACACTGTCCCTTTTTCCCAGCTGATGAGAAACAGAGAACTTTGTTGGAACATTGTTTTTTTTCCCCTGTAGGAGCTTTTGCCCAAGACAACCTATCAGGATATGGAAATAATTGAGTTTTGCCTCTTTGGCCCTCTAATGATGGGGATATAAATGGTGCCCAGATGGTGGTTTAATGGACTCATTTAATTTCGATGCTAGTAGCAGTACCCAGTGAAATCCCCGAGCCTTGGTGATGATGAGCTTCCCTCACTGTTCTCCTTAAGCAGCTTGGCTAGGGACTCAAAGCTCATTGCCTATAAGACATTCAGAAAATGCATCGAGAAATTATTGAAATGGAATTTGATGTCTCATTTTCAGAAGTAAAACGAACCTTCCTTACATAAGGCATGCAATTTTAAAAAGCAACAGCAGAGCAATAAACCATAAGAAAGGAGGGTCTGCTTATCAGTGAATTAAAAAGGTAAAATTAAATGTGAAAGCAGAAAGGCTGTAACTGATGTTGGTGCAAATTAATGTTAAAATCTGATTAAAGTTTAGATGGAAACCCAGGCATATGGCTGCTAAGTAAGTTGTTCTAAAATGAATTACTCTTGCCTGTGGCTATTCTCACACCTCAAAACAAAGTAATACTTCTTGATGATCTCAATAAGTTACTAAACTGCCCTTAAAAACTAATTTTGCATGAAACCCCAGAGCAAAGTCTTGGCAATATTAAGATGCAGAATTTTCATGGCAAGGCATATACTTATGAGTGCCCTGGGCTGTACGCTCTCATTTGGTATGCATCATAAAGCCAGCAAGCACCCCTTTGTCAGGCACGGCGCTGGAGCCGTGCACGGAGCGCTGCGAAAGTGGGTAAAGTTCTTCCGCTTACTTCTATTCCCTCTTTGTGTCTCTCTAAGTTTCTGGCTGAATTTTTTTTCTTAACGAGTATTTCATTTGCATTTTTTTTTTTTAATTATTATTCTTAAAGCCCCAGTGAAACTTTGCTGAAGTTACTGTATTTTGTTGGAGGCGACACTTCAACCATGCAAAATTTTGGAGATGCTTCAATTCGGTGTTTTATTTTACTTCCATTAACGGGGAAGTGAATTATATTTATATTTAGTCCGAATTTGAGCACTGAGTTTTATCCCAGACCAGGAGAGTTGATGCCCTGAGGCCAGAGTTTGGACTCCAGCTCATGTCTGCTTAATATTTCCATTCTGTGAGAATGCAAACTGGAAAACTTGTCACCCACCCTTTGGATTGCTGATTTAGATTACAGCTGGGTCCCAAGTTGAAGACTGGGGCTGCATTGTTGTAGCCTGTATGATGAGCATGAGCCAGCACTGGGCTCTTGTGGCCAGGAAGGCCAATGGTACCTGGGGTGGGTTAGAAGGGGGTGGTCAGTAGGTCAGAGAGGTTCTCCTGCCCCTCTGCTCTGCCCTGGGGAGACCACACCTGGAATATTGTGTCCAGTTGTGGCCCCTCAGTTCCAGAAGGACAGGGAACTGCTGGAGAGAGTCCAGCGCAGCCACCAAGATGCTGAAGGGAGTGGAGCATCTCCCGTGTGAGGAAAGGCTGAGGGAGCTGGAGCTCTGGAGCTGGAGAAGAGGAGACTGAGGGGTGACCTCATTAATGATTACAGATATAGAAAGGGGGAGTGTCAGGAGGATGGAGCCAGGCTCTTCTTGGTGAAAATCAATGGTAGGACAAAGGGTAATGGGTCCAAACTGGAACACAAGAGATTCCGCTTAGATTTGAGAAGAAACTTCTTCATGGTGAGGGTGTCAGAGCCTGGCCCAGGCTGCCCAGGGAGGTTGTGGAGTCTCCTTCTCTGCAGACATTCAAACCCGCCTGGACACCTTCCTGTGGAACCTCAGCTGGGTGTTCCTGCTCCATGGGGGGATTGCACTGGATGAGCTTTCCAGGTCCCTTCAACCCCTGACTCTCTGGGATTCTGTGATCATGCAATGCAGGGCGACGGTGCCTTCGCAGTTCACGTTCTGTGCTTCCCTGGAGCAGCAGCTTTGAAAAGGAACTTGTACCCCATACCAACTGCTGATTCACTGCACCTTCCTGAGCTGCTCCTCTAGCTGCTGCAGATCTTGCAGAGCTGTGAGCACTTTCTTACTGATTTCATTGAACACTCCGCAAAGTGCTGGCTGGAGGTCTCAGAGCCCAGTCTCCAGGGGCTGAGATCTGCGATTTGGATTAACTAAATTGCACAATGAAGAAGTAAAGATACAGCACACAATGAAGTGTACTCAGTTAACTTAGTGTTTCAAAGTACAGTAGTATCTAATGCTGTGCTATAGTTAAAAATAACAAAATCCTGATGAGATGAGACCTCCTTCCACTTCTGTTTTCATCTTTGTAGAGAAGTGTGAAGAAGCGTTGTTTTTAATATGTAGATGGCAAGGTTTGGGATTCACAGATAAGCGAAGTGTGAACTCTTAAAGGTTAACTCTGTACGCACATATTAGAAATTGGCCCGAGTCATGAAGTTTACATCTGTTACAGGATCTAAATACAAATTTCACTAAAGCTTAGAAATATTCAAATGTGATGATCATATGCATAGTTAACAGATCTGTGCCTCTAAGCAGTAATTTGGCCGCGAGTCTGGAAAATTCCAATAGTTTGGAGGATTAACATCTTTTACTCTGGCAAGCATTTGAAAACATTATTTAGTTCAACATGCAAATGCACATCTCGGATTATATATTAATCATGATCATGTATAGTTTATCCCCTTTATCCCTTTCACTGTTGAAAATGATATTAAATAAGATACATACCAATTCCTGCTTGACCTACAATCCAGGAAAGTCGAATAAAAAGCATCACGCCCCAAATATTAAGCATACATCTTACCTAGGTTTTAAACAAAAAATACTGCATTAGTGCAACGTTAAAAGTAGGGTGACAGTGTGCATTGCAGGCTTTGAAGAAGCACCCCAAACAGCCCTCGAGTCCACCTCCCGCTCTTCTTAGAAGACCTTAGTGTTGCAGAATTAATCTTAAGTTGAATTTGTTTTAGAAGCACAGGTAAGTTTCTCACCAGCACCCCCTTCACCCATCCAAACTTGACAAATCCTGTTTTGTTTTCTTCTTCCTTGCTGTCTGCTGCCTCCTCTCCAGCGGTGCTTTCTCCGTTAGCCACTCTCTCGACGGAGCCGGTGCTCACGGCTATGTTCTAAGGATCACACAGAAAACAAAGACGTTGTGGTGCCCAGCAGAGGACACCTGGCTGCCTAAGAGACACATGGAATGAAGGAATTTCAAAGATCAGCTTTTGCTGGCTCTGGAATAGAGGGCAATATTCTGCTCCTACCGAGCATCAGCAGGTGGGCTTGCTAACAGTGAGAAATAGGAAAGAATTCCTTAGGCGGAGTAAATACATTATTATCTGATGCTAAATCGTTTTTATTGTAAACTGTACTCATCATATATGTCGTGTTGATATGTTAGTAAAGCATCTGAAGTAATGAGGTTGGCCTCCACATGCTGCTGTGAAAATATATGGATAATGCTAAGTGTAGAAACAGGGATGATTGCTGAGTGGTGAAGAGACCTGGCTGAGTGCTGCATGGCAAAGTTATGTGAAGAACTCTGGTGTTTTCTGTTGGATAAAGTACAAACGTAACTGCAGCAGCAAATGGGTAACACACTCTCGAAAACAGAGAAATACCAGTGAAATGTAGTAAATAATGCAGTAAATGAATAATCCTTTCTGTGGTTTAGCCGTCTCTGGTATAGCCATAGTAGATAGGATTAGAAATTGCCACTTTTGTGGTGTAACCAGAATAAGTAGCCCAGAATTTTAGATTGTTCACATCCAGTTACAGACATATATCCGTTTTACCTCTTTAGCTCTTCTGCCCTTCGAGGCAATTTAACATCATGATACATTTCTTGTTGCTTGAATAGGAATCACTCACAGTACTGGGGTTTCTACTCGTTGTCATTGCTGCTTTGTTTCTTTTAGTTTTATTTCTATACAAAGTTCTGACTGGTTTTGTGAGGAGCTGGCATTAGGTTGACTATTGCCAGGTATTGTCTGGATCTTCTGCAAAGACCTTTAGGAAGGACCATTTACCTCACCATAGCCTGGCAAAGGGTCACGAGTGTGTATCCCTTCCGGAGAGGAATCAAGATGCTTTTAGGGTTTGGAGGGGGATAAAGGGATAAAGATACTTCCAGATTAACTAAACAGGCCAAGGAGGGGAAACATCTGTGTTTCTGTGAAATATATAAAGTTTTTTTCATCTTGCTTAAGCTTCGAGGCTGTTCCTATATTTTATCCGTGGACTTAAAAAACCACAACAAATGAGAACAAAACAGACATAAAGACCAACTGTATATGATACTCAGGCTAATGTTTGGGCTCTCCCCCCATGGGTGGGGGCTCCAGCCACTATGCTGCAGGGTTGTAGAATGCCTTTGACGCAGTAAATCCCAGATCATGCTCACAAATGAGAAATAAGTGACTGGATGATACGTTTTGGCATGGATTAAACTTGGTGTCCCGGCCCTTTTGGCCCTACGTGAAATGGGAATACAAGATCTATTGAAAGCCTGTGACTGAACTCCTGAGCTGCTTAGGTAATTTTGACAATTCTTACCCTAAAATAATAATGGCTGTGTTTGCTGAAAATACAGTAAATTATTAAAGTGAGTTGAGGAAGATTAGCAGAACAAAATGAGGGGGGTTTGCTGCAGCAGTTAGAATTTCAAAGGGGTTTGGTCTTTGTACTTGAAACAAGTTGTTTCCTATGTACTTTGAATTAATTTGTGTTTTCTATGCCATTATCATAAATTATGGCCTTAAACCTTCCATAAATGCATTTTAAATTGGAGTGCTTTAGTGAATGATTGGTTATTTACCCAGCAGCTGTACCTGCGCTACTCGTGCATTAAGGATGTGGAATGAAAGTGACACAACATTTTGAAAAGCTACCAAACCAAACAAAAAGTTTGCTGCTTTTTTAAAAGAAGAAATGTTTTCCTTTCCTTGTTTCAGAACAGTTTATTCTTCATCTCTCCTGAGGCTAAGGATGAGGAGCTCATCAAGTCCCTGTAACAAGAGTGGAGAGTAGCCAAGATGAAGAAAGGTTAGATGATTTCTTATGTAGGGTAAATATTAAGCCCAAGTAATTATCACCAGCCATCAGCTGTGAAATAGCACTTAGGCTATTTTTTAGGGATTTAATTGGCGCTTTGTGGCTTAATGTGTGCAAAAACTGACACATCTTGCTAAAAGATGACACACATTTGGCTCCAGCAGTGTGGGAACTAGATATTTGAAGTTCCTTTCAGCAGTTGAAAAATTACATTTTTAAAAAAGTGTATTAAACATTAGTATTTCTCTTCTGATGTTAAGCCCAGCATCAACGCACAATAGGAATGCTTATGTGATGTTTAGAGATCTGAAGTCAAGCCTACTTCAGTTCTTATTGGAATGTGGCAATGGGCTTTGACAGGACAGTTGCCTTGAGTTTCAAAAAGCTGGGAGCGAGGGCGGTGGGATTGCCCTGCGGTACGGTGTGGTAAGCCTAGATTTTACTGCTAAAGGAAAAAGGAATAAAGCATCTTCTCCTGCGTCTCGGGCTATTACTCTAACCCGGTACACACTCAGCGAGGCATTTCATCCTGCCCTTAGTGGTGGCCGGAGAGCCTGCTGTACGCTGGGGCTGCTGGACGGGCACCCCATCCAGCTGCACGTACCGCTCCTGCCTCCTGATAGGAACTCAGCCTCTTCATTCCATCTTAATTCCCTTCCCTACTAATGCGGTGACCTTGTGTTTGTTTATTCTTCAGACTAAGCTCTGCAGACCGAAGTGATTTGTCCAAGGTCACCAAGCGAGTCCACGGGACAGCCAGGAATAGAGTCCAGCCACGCTAATGGTGGGTCGTTTGTTCCAGGGCTGTGGTTAGTGGCTCCCAGACCAGGGCCACAACTCACATAAGGGCACAGCAGGTTGCCAGTGTAACAAAAATCTCGTTACCTCTGACATTCACCTTCCTATTTCGAGAGGCATAAGATTATCCTTCTGTAAACTGGATACTGGAAAAAAGTCTGGAAACTACCAAGCTGGATGATGCTCTTTTCTTTTCCCTAACAGCCCCAACCTGGGAAGCAGTTTTCCCTTCGTTTTATTCAGGGATGGAATCTACCTTCTTTTTAATCTTCTCTAAGTGAAAGCCTTAAAATATCTTAAACAAATGTATCTAATTTTGTTTAAAATAAATCATTGAGAGATGCAGCAGCAAATAACCCTGAATTTTCTGGTAAAAGTCAAAACTGAAAATCTCTTAACATGCTAATGTTCAGTACATGTTAATTTAGCATTACGTCCAAAGCCAATACACTGGTTTTGTCTCCTCTGGCCACTCCTGAAGTAAATTATCTATAAGAGGAAGTTTCTTTTGGGCATGGAAATGTGTTTAGCCCCTTGAGTAGCAGCTCACACATCTGCCAATGAGTAGGGATACCAGATTCATATTATTCCCTTTTCACATCCATTTTGCCTTCATTTTTGGAAATAGATGGTGACCCAGGTAACCTGTTTCTCCTTTCTGTGTAAGCCATTTTATGCAGGTCTGTGGAGACCTTAGTTTAAATAAGTCAGGCCCACACTAGGAAGGTGTCCTAATAAGATCCTAAAGAATCAAGTCCTAATTTCCTAATGGCTATTTTTTGCCTTGATTTCATTACTTTTTATTAATCCTCTTGAGGCAGGTGAATCTCCAGAGAAAGAGAGTTTGACCAAGATCTGGACCAGCATCCAAAAGTCAGATGCTTGTTGAAATTACTCAGACCCCAGAAGTACGTAAAACTGAGTGGAATGGTGAGGAGAACACGTTTCCTTGGGACATTGCTCTTGTCACTATTGCCCAATGCAGAAAAAGAACAGGGGGTTTTGCTGTGTATAGATGCTTTTAGTCTGAGTTTGACTATAAAGGTGATCTCTCTCTTTCCAGCTCTGCCCTGACAAGCGCACAATTAAGAACCTCAAAAAGGGTTTGATTTTAATTCTGTGAGTAGGTGTATCCTGTATCTCTCCCCTGCTTTTTACAGAGAACTTGGTATTGTGGCTTAAGGGGGAAGAGTCTAATTTTGCTGAAATCAATGGAGTATTAGATTATTCCACTGTTTAGCAGTAGGTTTTTTAATAGCTTAACTATTTCAAAGTGCTTAATCTAGTTGTTCTTGTCGCTGGAGATTCTCGTTACAGCTTACTTATTTTGCATGGAAGTGATTCTTCCACATAGGGAAATCAAGCCTCAAAAGATCTAGGTAGGTGAATAATCAGCAAAATTCACCTGTCTGCCTGAGGCGGTAACACACAAGTTACTGAAAATTTGGTATTTGAGACTGAATATCACCAACTTCTTAAATTCTTTCCTGTGGAAGTTTTGAATGTGCAAACCCCTCAAGATTATACCTGAACAATGTATATTCTGGCAACTAGCCACAGAGGGAGACAAAAGTGAGGATTATCACAATAAAGGGCAGGTTTTGGTATTTCATTATTCACTTACTGTGCTGCCTAGGTGGAAAAAAAAATGGAGCAAACACGATGAGTCTGCTAAGGGGAAGCTTTTTCCATAAAATCCATTGGGCATATGTATAAAGAGTAAACTGCTCAATTGTGTTAACCAAAAGTAGGTCCACTCAGAAGGGGAGAGGAGGAACAGCCCTAGAAAACCCTTCAAAGGCAGGTTAGCCAGTTGTATCCTGTTCAGTAGTTTTCTATGTAAGTGTATTTTACATGGATATAGTCCTATCTATTACATGAGCAACGTCTGAGCAGCTCTTCTATGTGATAGATTAGGAGGAATTCAGCCAAATTATTCCTCCGTAAATGCTTGCTATGTAGTCATTAAAGAGGATCTTCAGATTCTCCCCAAAGTCATTGGTATAATGAGCATGAAGGCCTAGATTCATTCGCTGAATCAGTACCTGAAAACTGTTGTCTGCTCCTCCTCTACCGAGCCAACACTTTCAACCTCACACCCTTGTTCTGGATTCTTTCTTGCTTTTTGAATGGTTTGTTACAGCAATAAACAGGTAGTGCTTTGGATTTCTGATTAGTTGAAATTGTATTTATTATACATTTTTTTAATAATACTTTTATATTCATATATTAATGAATACAACAGAGGAATCCATGAAACTTAGTTATGCATTGGTGTTACATTTAAGTTTAGAATAAATGTGAATTGTGCAGCTTGGTTAAATTATGAATTGATATTCATAATCTGCCATCCTATCTCTTAAGTGGAACAGAAGAGATTCAGTAGTTTTCTACTTCTAGACAAGATTAAGCTATGTTTGTTTTTTTTGGCTAATCAAGAACATTACTATCACCTTTCAATAAAAATCTTTGCTTTGAGCAGGGTACATGGCAAAAACCGTATTGCAACTACTAAAGGAAATATGCTAAGAGATTACTTGTACTTCTTCTCTTGGGCAAGGTCTATGAATTTAAGGACTTTCTCTTATTAATAAAGAGAATTAACAGCCTGGAAATGGAATAGAGAAAATTTGTATCTTTCCACTTACCTTTGCCAGTTGTTCATGAATTTCTAATAAGCTCGGCCTGCTGAGCTTATTCCCACTGACACTGCCAGTGTTTCTATAATAATCAATTTTGGGAACTGGGTCCACTGTGTTATGGCCGAAAGTCTGCAAATAGTACATTTTAGTGTGAGTATCGTAGGGGTGTAAACTCGCTTCTGTTCTCTCCCCATTTTGAAGGAAATTGTCAAATAATTCTCTTTTTCCTGGTCTGTAACTGATTCTCAGTCTGTTATGTGCTTCGTCAGTAAAAGATGTTTCTTCATATTGCGGTGGGTCAGAGCCCACGTCCTCTTGGGGCGTTTCATTGTTGTCACGGCTTTCATTAATTATGTTAACTTGAAAGCGATTTGCATTTGGATCCAAGAATACATTCGGCGCATTATTCATGGACATCTTGAGGGATGCTGTGGATTCAGGTCGCTGATCCGCGGGCACTTCTGTACCTGCAGCGAGTTAGTGGCAGCTGCAGCAAAGGCTTTAGTGCTGTCGCATATGAAATCTTTGCTCTTAGAGTAATGAAGCTCCAAGAAATGGTTCTTGAAACCTCTAAGCAGTCTTCCTAATGTTGTCTGCTGTGTTTCTGCCATAAAAAGATATAAACAAAACATTTCTATTAACTTGCATAGTTAAATTTTCCACCATATGCTTTCCCCCACCTCTCCAAGTATCCATGAGGCTGTCTTCCTGTGACTTATTGAGTAAAAGTGGTTGAGTCAAAGATGGAGTTTGTGGGGATGTTTCCAGCTGTGATGGACGCATCCAACCCCTTAACCAAACTCGTGGTAGTTTGGTACAGGCTCCAAAGGAGGTAAAGACCTGAGTTCTAAATGGGCCAAGAACTCCTTTAGTTTCAATCTCTTCTCTGAAAACCCATGAAGGAGCAGAGTGACATGGAGAACATCAATAAATATGAGCTTGGAACACTGATCATGCGATTAACACATGGTGGCTTTTCCAAGACTGCTTTGTCATGTAACAAAGTATGTTGTGGGTACAAGGAGTCTCACGCATGGTTTCCATCACATATAATCTGACTACAAACAAGCGCTTTATCCCATAAATATGACAGCAAAAGTGAGTTGTCGTTGAGCTCTCCCAGCTGAGCAGCCTGGCTGTGATGTGGCGATCTCCCTGGGCACCTCTCCAGGTTGCTCCTTGAGGCAGAAACACCTTTTATCAGCGGCAGATCTTGGGTAAGTGACTGAAATAGTGCAAAACTTGGTAGTGTGGTAACTCTGATTTGTGCCTTTGGTAGTTTTGAATCATTGTTCAAATGATTGTGCCGTGCGGTAACTGAGTGAACTCTGCTGCTGAGCTTTGTTAAGTCGCACATCTACAACATGGTATGAAAACCACTTTTGGTAATATCTTTGATGGCGATTCTTCAAGAGATCCGAATCACCCATTTCTGACAAATTGGCAGGATTCTAAATCAGGATTCACGACACCATCTATGTAAAATGAGCTTTGGATCAGATTCTAAGTACCTAAAATTGATTTTCAAATATAGTATTTCTTTTAATAATGTAATGTTTAATAAAAGCCAGTGAAAGTGTAGGCAGTACAAGGACTGCGACACAAGATTCCATGCGGTGTGTTTACTGTTTATGTTCCACTTAAATCTTACGATACCGTGTATGTTTCTCTCATAGTCTGGAATTATATTTGCATGAAAAGCTTAAATCAAATAGTTGATTTTAAATTAGCTACATAATATAGGCTTGAAGTTTTCAGTAATTCCAGGATGGCAACTATTTATGAGCAGGCAATTAAGATGCAGCAGAACATTAATTTTTTATGTGAATAAAATTAATGCAATATGAAGGAATAAATAGATGACTGAAACAGATCCAAAAATAGGGTTTGGTTTCCTAAATTGTAATGGAGGAAATAAATGACTGTGGAAAAGAATTATTGAGAAATACCAACAGTCCTAGGCAGTGGAAGTTTCATAGAATTTTACACACAATTTTACATTTGTAAACTCAAAACGCCCTTTAAGATGTTTTCAAATAAATTGTAGCAAGCCATAGAATCACAAAGGTTGGAAGGGACCGTGGGAGCGTATCTAGCCCAACCTCCTACTCAAAGCAGAGGGAACATTCAATGTAAATCAGGTCACTCGGGGCTTTCACCAGTCGGTCTTGACACCCTCCAAGAACAGATTCCACAACCTGCCTTCTCCGCCTATTGTAATACTTAATTGTTCTCATAGTCATTTTTTTCTGTATATCCAGTGGGAACCTTCCATGTGTCACTGTGACCATCATCTCACTCTCCTGCTGTGCATCTGAGTAAAGAGCAGCCCTCTGCCTTGCCAGGAACCTCTTGGTAAGTACTGGGGGGTGGCTGCTTAGCATCCCCTTCATGCCTTTTGTTCTTCTTATTAAGCAAGACCCATTTGCCCTGCAGGGCAAATGCTCCTACGCCACCCATCTTGGTGTCCCTCCATCAGACACGCACAACTTTATCAACATCTTTCTTACGTGGGCAATCGGGGGGACAGGTAGACAAACTGAGAAACTGGGTTCCAGGTGCAGTCTGACGAGTGCACTTCACTTGCATGATCACTTTACTTGATCTGTGGGCCTGGTAACGCAGCCCAGGGCACCGTTCACCCTCACTGCTCTCGGAGCATGATGCTGATTCCTCTGGAGCCAATTTCTCAGCAGGGCCCTTCCAGGAGAGCTGCTCCCTGCCAGTGAGGGCCCAGCCTGTTCAGGTTTCATCTCTCCAAGGTGCAGGATTTGCATTTGTCCTTGTTGAACGTCATGAGATTTCTGTTGGCCCATTGCTCCAGCCTGACCAGATCCCTCTGAGTGGCAGCCCATCGAGAGGTGAACATATGACAGCTGTACAATCTGCTTCCTGCACCGCTTTCCCACACAGAACCCCTCGAAAAACCCAAACCAACAAATGAAATCCCTGAGAGCAGAAGGGGTGCCTATTTTTAAGGCCTTTAGTGGGTTAAGTACCTTTGCAGCAACTTACAAAACTGCCTAGATGGCCCTGAAATGAGCTATTGAAGCAATGGCAATCCTTATGCCTTGAAATATACTTCTATGGACGTGATTATACAGACCTGTGTGATTTAGTAGGAGTTCAGGTCTGTTCGAACTCACTAAAACAGACCACGCTCAGACATTGAAACGCTGCCAGCGTGTGTGAAAGCAGAAAGTTTTAGAAACAAAATATACCTGTATAAAAGAATATATGAACTGAAAATGTGGGTAAATAAGCCCATTAGGTGCATTTTTTAAAGTTCTGTGCTTTCATGAGAGGTTGGACTAGATGACCTCCAGAGGTTTTTTTCCAATTTAAATTTCTCAATGATTTTGTGAAATGCGTCTGGCCCTTTGGCACTGAAAGGTAAAATACTGCATCAATATTTATACCCTGGCAATGCAAATTTTCTCAGAAGTCACATATCAAAATTATAATTTGAAGAGCTGATAATCAAATGTCCTCCATCGTTGGTATGAGATACAGCTAAAGCTTATTTTCTCACTTCTTCCATCAGCTCTAGATAATATTCTGCTGTGACCTCTCTGCTATGATGCCACTTTATAATCCCCTCATATTCATGTTGGTTCTCCCGCTTACTGTTTTGTAAGTCTCACAGCAACATGTTACGTTTATTTAGTTTATTTTACTTCTACTGGGTTTGGATGATCAGTATTATTATTATTATTACTCCTATACATTTCTGGTCATAAGTAGCATTCAGCTTCCTTCGGCCTTTTAAAGTTGGAAGAAAGTGTCTCATCTTCAGGCATGAAGGAGCAAAACCAAATCTTTCGTCATTAAAGTCAATGAAAGTAGGTGTGTTTCCACCTCCATGACTGAATGAAATCCTGAGTCTTTGATGACAATGAGAGTTTTGCTAGCAAGTAAAATGAGTCTGTAATTTCACAGTCTTATTCCCATAATATTACTGTTTTGCTAGGAAAATAAACGTCTCTTACCTTTCTGCTATTCTTGAAAATAATACTTTGATTTTCACCCTGTATTTCCAGAGGTCTCTCAGCTGTTGTTTGCCATTAATTTTGTGTTTAGTATTCTAGCATTAGGCATAAAAAATCAAGTTTACCTTATTCAGGATAGTTTAACTCACCATTCAGTCCTGTCTTCTTAGGGAAGGACGATCTGCCTCTTTGATGCACGCGTATAGTGCGTCCCTCTCTTTGAGGCATTACAGACCCTGCCTTATTGGCCAGATTTTTCTCCTGCTTAATATACTGAATAGACCATCCAATCCCTCTCTTTCAAAACATTCTAGATGGTGATTTAGAGAAGCATTCTAGCTTGTTAACTATTAACCACAAAATGTACCTATCCATTACAACTACTGGCTTTATGGTATTGCACAATTTCTAAGGGGGCCTGAAATACTTCTGTTATCTCCGTTTCCCTCTCAGCTATGGCCGATTCTGTGCACAGATCATGATCTCTCTGGTTTTGAGTTCTGCATCTATAGTAACGGAGATAACAAGAGTTCGGGCTTCAGCGCATTTTATGCAGAAGAGATTCCAATGAAGTCAGTGGGATTGGTCATTGATGGCTCCCCATGTCCTACATGCGTTTTTGAACCATTTGCTCCTAACCCTGTTCAAAGCTTTACTCTGAATATTGAAGGAAAACCTTTGAAAAATTATGTTCTGTGTATTCTTGCTAGGAGGGCCAAATCCCTCTCTTTTCTTTTGGGGGTGCAGAGGAGGTTGGTCAGGAAGTGATGAAGCTTGGTAATTGTAAGGGAATTTAATAATTGCTTACAGCAACAGGTCAGGTCAAGAACAAAAATAGTAAGACAGTATTGGGATGCTTTGGGTATGTTTGCTCTGTAGTTTAGAGATAACTGAACTATATTTAACCCAGATAACTGAAGTAGCTTCAGCACTCTAACCCGACAGCACAGAGCTCAGCTGTGCCGATTGGGTGGACGTAAACAGAATGGCAGTGTCAGGTCTCTGCAGTGGATAATCCTGTCCAGCCATAACACATCACATGAATCAGGGTACTGATACCCACCTTTGATTTCGTGGTTAAATTAACTTAGGATAGATGCAATGTACTGAATCGTTGAGAGTCTGGCATATATTTCTTATGTAGAATCTGAAGCAGTTTAAAAGCTCTTACATTTGCAAAATTGTTTATGTTTTATAATTAAAATGGACAAGTGTAGATTAGTGTTGGCTGTTCCTCTTTTACATCCTTCAGACAAGAGATTCATGTTCTTCCTTGTACAATCAAGTATTTCGTGTTCCAAATGGCATTTGAGGTCTGCTGCTCTACCGGCTGCCTCTGCCTTGCATATAGGGCAATAGGGACAATATGTATTTTTCAGAGTACATGCAAAAGAAACCAAGCGCTGTAACTGATCTCCTTGTCTTTGCTCCTCGTTGCAAACAGAGCTGTTTAGCAAAAGTGACAGTGCTTAAAATTCTGATGCCAACCTTAAAGCCTGAATTGAATTTCTGTCAAGTACTGTCACACTTGCTAAACAGCTGCGTATATGAGGGTGACCTTGAATAGCCAGATTTGTGTCTCTGCGCTCACCGTTAGTTCTTCTGCCTTGATAGGAGCTCCTATGACTAATTCTTCACTTTGACAGTCCAGATCATACACTGTGTACAGTTATAGGAGCACAAACAGAAGAACCAGCTGTGGAGAGAGGCTGGAGAGCGCAGAGACCTCCAGTCACCTCTGTCCCTTTCAGGGGCTGGGCACAAATGGGTTGCAGCACAGCTGTCTCTCCTTTGGCCTTGCCAAGCTGGTGTAATTACTGCTGGGAGCTGTTAAGCAGACAGTTTAAGCTCCAGTTCAAATGGAACCATTTTCCATAACCAAGTGGAGTCAAAAATTGGCATGCCCTGACCAGTTCAGCTAGACTTTTTCACCACTGGTAGCCTGGGACTGTGGTGGTGGTTCAGACTGGAGTTTTGAGCGGGTAGTATATTTTGTATTGTTGAATGTTTGTAGTATGAAAAATCTATTTAATGATGTTTGTTGACCTTCCACTAATTCTGTCTGACTTTCTGTTGCTGCAGAGTAGGAGAAAGGAGGCCTATCAAAACAACATGTGAGCAGGCAGGAATAGATCTACACACTGTTTGCAGAGGACCACGTCAAGTTTCACACAGCAGAAGCAATGTACGGTTTCCTTATAAACAGTCAGTAGCACAGCACCTGCTCTTCATGGGAGATGAGAGGTGAGTTAACAACTGACGTGATCTTTAGCTTTCTGTTAGTTCCTTGTTATTGGTAGCGCATGGACCAACCCTTGCTCCTCTCATCAACGTGGACACACACCTCTTGCAGGCACCTCCTCTGAGCCACAACCATTTGCTGTCCTCCACTTTTGCATTCTCAATATACAAGTACAGTCTCCGAGCTTCAGCAAATTGTGTCAGATGGGGAGAGGAATGAGTTACCACTTAAGCATTCACCATTCATGACCCTGTTTTTTGTCCTTCAGTTTTCTCCCCAGCCTATCACGAGACACAGTAGACATGAGATCATCCTCCTCTGAAGAGACAAGCATCATGTGATTCTTAAAATACTTTTTGGCAGTGATAACTTTCTAGTGAATTGCTTATTGTAGTATTTCTTTGCTGTTAACAATTTATCTACTATTACACTGTTCCTCAAATAAAAGCAACTTGAAGTGCCTGTTGAGTTTGCAACAAATATTTATTTAACAAAATGGATGTCACCAACATATCTCCAAACTGCAAGTATGTATAGCAAATGTAACAACAGTTGGTTTCCAAAATGAAATCAACATCAAATTTAAGGCAGGATATTCTGTGAGTTTTCATGCAAGAGCATATTCAAATGTTCCTTTATCCAACCCCTCAACTTCATCTTCCCACGTAGAAGAGGGCATACTGCTGTAGGGGTCTAGCAAGATTTTGAAGCATCTGATAATTAGAAGTCCTAGGAAAACACACAAAATGCCCACAAAGGCAAAGCCAGTTTTTTGCTCTAAAGTCAGAGGGAAGGCAGACATTTCGTTGACACTCATGCTGGCTGAAGTGTTGCTGCAGTAATTACTGCTCATCATTGGGCATCACATCCTGGTGACTCTCTGGGATTTTCACCTCTGTTGCTTCTTTGCCTGCATAGAAAAGTAGAATCAGTCTGGTTAGGTCTAAATGGGGTGTGTATATCTGAGCTGTAGTGTATGAGCTTTAGTCATGTCCTGTTCTTTTTTCACATTTAAATTATTGTGATAAAATTGCAACTTCTAGCCTCTGCACACCATCCACTTACCGGCCTCTGTTATGAGACAGCAAACTCACAATTTTCTGGCCTTTTTTCTCCTCAAAACAGAGCAACTTCAGCACATGGCTGTTGCAAACAGCATTTTGTCAGACTGGGCACAAGCCCATAGATTCTGATTGGGCATTGCTCACCAAGGTCTCCACCTGGATAAACCAGTATGCTTTCTGAAATGGCTTTACATGTCAGTCCTTGAACTAGCTAAACTCGCATTGACCTCAAAGGCAATTTCAGCCAAATAATGTGGATTTTGCTCATTTTCTTCTTGGTCTTCCCCTTTAAATACGTACATATCCTGCCATTTTACAGGCATAGTAAACACCGGTCTGAACGTGCTCCTCATGGAGCTCAGGGGACTGACACTGATGTGTGCCCTATGGAGGCAGGATGCTCAAGCATCTCCACCCCCCATTGCCACCAGGAGAGCTCTGTGTGTTTGTCTTTTTAAGGAGATCTGATATAGAGATCTTTGCTAGGGGTGGGAAATGTTTTGCTTTATTTTAGGTTTTCCATCAGATATTGAAGTCGCATCCTTCTTTTGTCTCTATAGACAGCAGAATTGGAAGGACTGGGACATCAGAAGAATTGGAAGGACTGGGACATCAGAGGTGCTAAAGGACAAAGGCATTTTTATTCTAAGGTTGGACCTGGAGGTTTTTTGGCTCTTGTTAACTAAAGTGCCTCAGGGGAAAACTCTTTTTGTTAACAATTCAACCGTCTTTCCCCCCCAGAGAATTCCCAGTATCCTTTTATTTCTTGGCAGAGTAATTAGGCCACTCAGAGCTCGGTGCTGCCATGGCTACAGGGCTTCAGGTACCTGTGCTCTCAGCCAGCTCAAAAGGAGCTCTGGACTGCAGTCATGGCTGAGAGTGGCCATACCCTGAGTCAGCCTACAATTCATAACCACAGAAAAAGTAAAAATAAGATTTGGTATTCCTGAGAAGACAGAAATGGGCAGAACTTTTACGTTGCTTGGTGTCTCCTTTCTCACTTCAGAGTTTCTGGGATTTTTTAATATTATCCTAAGGAATGAAAATTTTAAAACAAGGATTAAAAGGGCAAGGCACAAGTCTCTTTCTTTTCACAATAACTCTCAATATAGTAAGTATTAAATAATATGGTTTCCTATTACAATCTTTACACATTTGCCAGAGCATAACAACCAATGTCGTGCTTGTTCTATAGACCTGTGTATGAGATCCTTCCTTGCTTTGAATGATACTCTGCTCTTTGGGTCACGCTGGTTTAATTCCTGTTAAATTAGAGAAAAAAAAATCTAGATATAGCCTGTGGGAATTAGAAGTAATGTCAACAATAATCAATATTTATTCTCTGAAAATATATTATTGATTAAGCCCACCTGCTGTATGGATTTTCATTGGGCATAATTCCCAATTTTCTACTAAGTTTCACCTTACGTAGGAAAAAAATAATCACATAAAATACAATATCACAAATTTTTGTCAGAGATCAGCTAATTTGAACAAGAGCCAGTGAAGGAAAATATTACCTTCCAAAAATCTTATGACACTGGATTATAAAAATTGAATTAAAGGCTTATATGAGAAAACGATGTGTAGACACTACCTGAGAAACCAGACCCCAAAATCCTGATTGCTATCCTGAAAGACACATAGAGAAATCTTAGGGATAGGCTGGCCATGGAGAACCCTACATTTGTACGAAGTCCAGAGAAATATGTATGTGTTTGAGGTGACATTTCTTCACCATAGAGAATCATATTTCAAGAATATGACTTCCAGTCTTATTAATTTTGCAGGTTACACACTGGAATTAGTGGGATCTGTTTGTACATTATCTGCTTGTCGGAAGACATAATGGGACAGATCCCTATGCAAAGCTTGACTGATGCTGAAACATGGAGTGGTAAGAAATTGATACCTTAGTCTTATTTAGCAAGAGTTTGGCTGAAACAGCTGCATGAGAAAACAGTGGGCATTTTGCTTGGGAAGGGAATTGGTTCTGGGAAACTCTACTATGCAGCTTTGTGTTTTCTTCCTTGTCCTGAATATCAGGAATTGTAATTGAAGCCTTCAAGTTCACGGAACATTTTGCTCTAATTATGTATCCCCAAAACTGTGGTACCAAGACTGACCTTGGGTGCCTTTGGCTGGTTCTCACATTGTAGTGCAGCATGCGGGTTAGATGTCCTAGCGCAGTTAGTCACATATCCTTCCGTTTGCTGCAGTGTACCTGTCAAGTCGTGAGTCAGAAGACTCTGAATACTAACTGACATGGCCTGGATCCAAAAATCCTTGAAGATAACCTTTAGGGCAGTACGATGGGGACAGGCATTATATCAGTTAGAACCTGCAGAGTCATTTTGTAGGGGCTGGCCACAGACTGACCTCTCTTGACTTTTCTTTATAGGTCAAGACTCTACTCATCTTTGATTCATTGCCTGCATAAAAACACTGGCATACAGAAAGGCTCCTTAACATCCAGCTGTGAAATAAAAGGCCACTGGAGGCCCTTGTGAGGCCAGAAGAAACAATTGGAGTCCTAGAGAAAATAGGAATGAGGCAAACAGCTTAGCACATAGACCACTGAGGTAAGAATGGAGGTATGAGCTGGGCGTGCTGGCTGCACCTATGGAGGGTGAAGGGGAACACCATGGACACTAAGTATTGCGAGGCAGCTAAAAGAAAGATGTTGCAATTCTTAACATTCTAGCAGCATCACCAGCCCAACTCTGCCAATGTTTGGTATGGATTGAAGATCTTAACCCCAGCTCTTGGGTGATTTGGGTGTCATTTTCTTTTCAGACCTAGCTTTCACCCTTGTGTTTTCAGAGATACTGAGAAGATTGAGGAAGTAGCCAGTTAGTAAATAAAGACTTCCTCAAAAATCTTCCCTGTATTTTGGGTTTCAGTCCTTACCTCACAGAAGCCCCTATAAGTTGGTTTTGTTTTGTTTTGTAATGGCTCAGTAGTGGAAGTTCGTACCTTTAGCATCTGCTCAAGCTGGGAGTATTCATCATCTTGGCATGATTAAATATGAGGTGCCTGAAAACTCACTTCATAAACCACAGTGTGTAACAAAATGGACTATATCAGTCGCCATCTGCTCTCCCCTTGGGTGTCTGCAGCCCAGCTGCTGGTTCATGGATCTGGTCATTCTGAAGGTACTTCAAATAGCTTTAGTTGTGGGTTTAAGTGACAGCAAACCTGACTTGCAAAGGTGCTGGTGTGGACAGGGACACAAACAGGCATCCTCTGGGAGTTTCAGAAGCGCCTCATTTGCACTTAACTATCTGGTCAAGGAAACCAAACCGTATTCCAGGAATGCTGTTACAGGAATTGGGCACAGGAGGTGCTAAGGTGAAAGGATTAGCAATGGATAAGACCTAATGAAATAGAACTCAGCATTAATTCGGAATTCTCCAAAGGCTCTGAGCTATCTGAGTTCTCAAGACATGGCCAGAAACGCTGCAAGCTGTCATGCTCATGTGCACATTGCATGTCTATATTCTCTAAACTGCTGGGGAGAAGACAGTCTCTTCAGGGCAGAGTTTCTAAGAGAACATTCAGAGAGGTGTAAGGTAAGAAGGCCTGGGCATGGATGCTGAGCAAATGAAAGCACGGCAAACTGTTCTGCAAGGATAGCGAAGCCCCACAAAAGCAGGCAGTGTTTTTGCAGCATTCTAACTCAGAGTGCAGGCGACACTTTTTCACATAAATGGCATTCCCCTGGAAAGAAGAAGCAGCCAGGCAGTGACATTTCCAGCCTTTAGAGAAGCAATGAATTGTGCAGAAATGAGACTTTATCCTTAACAAATACACAACCCCAGAGCCTCCACTGGACAAGAGCCCCTGTGCTGTGAATTCACAGATGTGGTCTAGGTTTGGATAATATAGAGAGGCAGGAAAATAAAACGTTCGCTAGCATCATCCTTAACTTGTGAACATGAAAAAGCGTTGCCTGCTTCCCTGGGGATGGAGGCTGTGAGAGACCGAGCACCTGCAAAGCAATTGTTGCTGTAGGATTGCACGCACAGCCATCACATCGCTCCCACCGGCCCCGCTTCCCTGGGAGGGCAGATTTCCGCCTTTACCCTCCCTCGGTCGCCCGCCCCCCGCCCGGGGCGCCCCCCACCCGCAGGGAGGTGCGGGCCGGGCCGGGCGGCGCCGCAAGATCAACCCCGCCGCGCCCCCCGCGCCGCGCTACGAACCCTTCTCCTCCGCGCCCGCGCTGCCCATGGTGGCGGAGCGCGGAGCTTTCCGCGGCTTCGGGCTCGGTTCGCCAGTGGTCGAAAGCCCAGGCTGAAGCCCCGACGGCTCCGGCCCCGGGGAACGGGGTCCCGGGCGGCGGGGGCGGCTCGCCCGGGCTCCCCTCGCCGCCCGGCGATGCGGCCCCGCCGGGAGATGCTCAAACCGCCCTAATTAAAAAATTAAACACGGCCGCTGCTGCCACCGCCTCCTCCCCGCCCGCCCCCTTCCATCGCCATTCAGCCGCGCTCCTCTCTCCTCTCCAACCCCCCTTTGCACGGATTAAACTGAGGAGCGTGGAAAGTTCCTGCAAAACACTACGTGCGCTGCATGGGTAAGGGCCCGGCCCCGGGCGCTGCGGAGCCGTGCGGGAGCTGCTTTCCTCCTCCCGCTCCCGTGCCGCTCTGGCCGGGTAACGGGGCTCCAAAGGCTGGGTGGTCCCTGCAGGGATGGAGCACCGGGCTGCGGTACCCGCGGGAGCGGGGCTGCCGCGCTGCCGGAGCCCTGAGCCCGGGAGCGGCCGGCGGGGCCCCGGTGCGGGACCTGTGGAGCCGCGCTGGGTGCAGCGGGGCCGTTCTGCTCGCCGGGAAACGGCCGCCGTGCCCTCGGCCAGCAGGGTTTTACATGCTGATGCTGAGTTGCTTTGCGTGGTGACCTAAAACCCTCTTAGGCTGCATCTGCACTGTGGCCTCAAGTCCTCCCAGTAGCTTTAATAGTAATAACAGTTAAAGCACAGAATATCTGGCGACATATGGCTGGGAGCTGCTCTTGGTGCAGAAGCCTAGACCTCGCTTTATATCCTTTCATTAGCTGTGTTTAGCTGATGCTGGTTGTATATTAAAGAGGTTTTCATTTGCCACAACAGCAGGTGTTTAAGGTGGATAAGGAAAGAGGATTTCTTTTCCCAAAGCTGGATCTGTATATTGCACTAATAAACAGCAAATCATTTTTAAATGATAGTGATTCCAGATTTGTATGCTACCCCAGTGAATACACCCCTGCAGAGATGCACGTGAGCTAGTGGAACAGGACCGTATCATAGTGCCATGCATCATGAGATTTTTGAAGGCTACTGTAGAGCTACTAGCAGAATTTGTTCTGTAGAAAATAATTTAAAACCTCTTCAGGTTTTTTTGCTACGTGCAATAACACCAGGAGAGGTTAAACCTTTTTCTTCCTAATACAAGCTGGGAAAAGTGTTTTGCGTTGCTTGCCCTGTTAAGGTCTGATTCTTCTGCTGTGTCTGCAGTGGGTTTCTAGGCACCAGGTATTCTCAAAAACATGCTAGGACAACTAATGGTTAAACTAATGGTTAACTCTGTGCTCGCCAATGGTTATTAGTTTGATCTTCTAATGTTGCAGCATCAGTCATGTCTGCTGCTGAAATTATAAATCAAGCTAATTTTTGAAGTGCCTCTCCTATTTAAATATCCATGAAGGCTATATAAATAGATTGTTTTAAATAGGGTAAGATTGTGCTTTCAGAATATGTATATAAGGAGCCTCTTCTGTTCCTAAGGAGCTCTAATTTTCTTTTTTAGCTCTGTCCCTGATTTACTTGGGGCCCCATGGAGTTCTCTCGCTGGGGGGATTCGGGGATCAGCAAACACACAAGGGCTCACAATTTCATGGTGCCCCCCACCCTAGCACAACTATTTAGGTAGAGTGACATAAATCCAGGCTTTTCCAACATTATACTTGGGGAACGTTACTGTACGTAGGTCCTGGGAGTAGCCAGGACCACTACGTCTGCTCTGGCTGGGAACGAGGCAGCATTGACAGTAGGAATACGTAACCTGTGAGTGGGTGCATCTTGCCTCTTCTGGCAGATTTTGGGAATGGACACTGGGTCATTCACTACCATTTTTCCTGGAGAAAGGTTTACTTGGGGGATCTTCCTCCCTATAGCTGTATTATCCTTGCTTCTCATTATTCTTGTAAGAGTGATGTTAAAGAGATTTTATTTTTCTAACTGTGAAATACTTGTACTGTGTTGTGGCAGAAGTTACTGAAATCATGTGATTATTCCTAGGCATCTGATACTTATGTTCGATTTTAAAGACCCCGTTTTTGGTTTTATGTGTTGCAGATCCACTTTTCATGGGAATGAAGCTGGTAAAGAAACTGGCAGCCAGCGACAGGGAATGAGTCTCCTCCTTCAGTTACGGGCTGGCAGCAGACAAGTGACACTGTTTCTGTTCAAGATGTTCTCTTTTAAAATGGAAAAGTGATGGAATGACTTCATCTTTTCCTGTATTTCATTGTTTTTCCACATGAAAGTCGCTAGTGTTGCTCTTGCATACGAACAGTGATGTTTTTGTAAGGCAAGTGGGATAACTGCATGTGTTGCCGTTCTGGATACGTGGACAAATGGAGTGCTGAATACTCCTCACTTTCCGTTTCTTTATCAGGCTCCATCTTTGTATTCAACAGAACAAGAACTATTACTTCCATCTGACTTCAATCATATTTGCCATTGATTTGATCCATATTTTAGGGAGTACTAAGTGTGTCCTCAAAGGAGAGCCCTTGAACAGAAACAGAGATTTTATAATCATCTAGTAATTTGGTACATTGACCTTGCAAATTCAACTGGCCTAGTTTGAGGTTGGGCGAGACACTTAAAGCCAAGTGGGTACCAGTAAGTGAAAGACAATAGGGAATTTTTAGAGCTATTAGCAGGTTAATACTTTTCAATGTTTAAGGATCATTGGAGTAACGTTAGTGTCAATCAAATGTAACTATTTTGAGGTATAACTAACTCCATTGCAACTTGCTTTTCAGTTTAGCTTTAGAAAGCTCTTTGAATGTTCTTTCCTTCACAAATAAACAAACTTTCCCTTCAGTTGCTAGAAATTTAAAATGGGCTGATAGGATAGAGTCAGTGAAGAGTGTTGTGCATAGAAGAAACAGATCAAGTTGAAATTCCCCTCCTAAGTAAATTTAAGCAAGTCTAAACAGGTCTGAACAGGCTGCCCAGGGAGTGGTGGAGCCACCATCCCTGGAGGTATCTAAAAGACACGCAGATGTGGTGCTTAGGGACATGGTTTAGTGGTGGACTTGGTAGTGCTAGGTTAACCGTGGGACTTGATCTTAAAGGTCTTTTCCAAGCTAAACGATTCTATGATCTTGGGGGGTGGTGGGGTGGTCCTGAGCCAGTTAGTGCAGTTGAAGACTCATTCAAGATGGGGGAGGGAGAGCAAGAAGGATAGTGAAGGCAAACTGGAAAGGTGTGGAGAGGGCATGGGAGCAAGCGGCAGAAGCAATCAGCACCGCAGCTACAGGTGGGAAGGGCTGTGCGCTCGGTGGGCTCCGGTTGTGAAATGCTTGTGCCCTGCTGCAGCGAGGCTGGAAGACGCCTGCTGGCAGACAGGCTGTTGCATTTGATAGTTTGCCCTTTTGAAGTGTAAAATGTGTTGTATTCCAAAGTTAAAAAAATAACAATGCATTTCTCAGGCTGGAAAGATAATGTTTAATTGCAAAGAGAAGGTTTGGGGAAGAGAATATTTTAATATTTGCTTTACTGGAGGTCCTTTACAGTATTGCAAAAGAGGGTGTCAGTTGCAGATTATTTTATTTTTTGAATTTTTTTTAGCACAGAGTAGTGTAGGTTGGGTGCAGCCTTAGACAATGCAGTTGGGTTTGGAAATGCTTGTGGCCGTGCAAAAAGACATCTTTAAATGAGCTACAAAAGTCGAATGATTTACAAAGCGAAGCTGCTCAAGCAGCCCTTCTCCAGCTGGACCCAGGGCTTTCTAGGGAAGGAACACGGCCTAGAAAATGCTGAGCATGTTCAGGTGCCATAGCAAACAAAACAAGAACAAAGTACGTGCAACACATTGACTATGCAGGTATCATAAAGGCGAGAACAATGTCTGACTGAAAACAGTCATTTACAAAAAAGAAGTCAATGGGTTTAAAATGTATGAGGCTCAGAAGTCCCATTCTCTCAAGTTCCATGCAAACTGACTTTCAGGAAGATCTTTTTACAAAGTCCCACCCGCTAAAAGTGTTGATGAACTGCTTTTGATCATGATTTACCTGGAAGCAAAATGAAAAATAATATTGAGATAAAGCAAAGACCAATTAAAATGAATTTTTCTAAAAGGATGGTTATACTTATTTGGTCATTAGCAAGTTGAGAGCAATGACTTGTTTTTCGGTGAGGACTTGAGACATGAATTTACTGGAGAGTTACTGTACTGAAAAGAATGGAGATACTTAAAACACGTGTTTTAGCTCCATAACTACTACTTGTACAAGAGACTTCCAAGACTAGTTCATTTACATTGTTTATATTTATGTATATATGCAAGAACACTAATAATATTCCATTACCTTCTATCCTCAACTCGGTGTGTAAATTATAGTCCTGTCAACTCCCCGCTTGCCAAGACTACACAACCATAACGCCATAGCCTGGAATGGGCTGAGAAACTCTGTTCACATCAGGGGCCAACAAGAGGAATTTGTCAGGACAGCAGATAACACTCCTAACCGTTTTGTACTGAATGAGGGACCCCCTTGTAGCAGGAACATTCTTCAGAGACCACGTCTGTCTCCTGTGAGGACATGAACAGAGCCAGAAGAGATGTTGGAAGTCCGTGTATCAAAAGATAAGTTAAAAATATTCTCAGGAGGGATCAGTAGTGTGTGACAAAGGAGGCTTTCTCAGCACAAGCATAGAAATATTCTCTTTTTCCTTTTTGCACTTGCTGTGCCAAGTAGACTTGTTAATTTTTATTTCAATCATTTCATAAGCGGAAATCTTCCTAGGGAAAAACTTAAACTGTTTTCAACACAGTTTGTAGACCAAAGAAATCCCACCTTTTAATCCCAATTCGCCCATTCACCCCTGTCAGTTCCCTAACAGCTCCTTGTGGCATTGCTCTGCCATTTTAATTACTGTTCTTTGAGGACAGAAATACTGAGTGATTATGTGTGAGGCTTCTAGAAAAGGACTGCAAGACTCCCATAAAGATCCTGAAATTGGCAACTGGGGTAAACAGAATTCTGTAAATAGGAGTTGTAGTGCGAGGGGGACAGGGCAAAGCTCATAGCACTCCTCCAGGCTTTAAGCTAAATAATGTCCCTATGCAACCGTCACACAGAACGACTCTACATTTATAGATGTGCATCACGTATGGAGTGTACGTTACCACTATTTATTTCAAAACACATTGAGTTACAACTGGTGCAAAACTGTGTCTATGCTGAGCCATAAAGTCACACAAACTTGAGAAGGCAGCAGTTGCAATAGCCACTAGATTATCTGGAACAAGTAGGCAAACCATGTGTAAGAAGGTCAATAATTGTTCCCGTTACCAGCATGCACCGGCCCGTGGGTGCAGGAATTCAGCATCAGAGGCTTGGTGCTGTTATGCTGGGTTACGGCGCGCAGGATTCCAACACTTGAGATGCTCTGTACAAAGCAAGATCGAACAGGCATCTGGCAACAGGGTTTAGTAATTTGCACATGCAAATTTCCTCCTTTTATCCTTTAAAGTGAGAGCTGTAAAATGTAATGACAGCAGTTTCGAGTAAACATTAACTATTTCAGTGATGATTATTATCACAAATACCAAGTTATTTATCTAATTGTGGTTAATGTGTGAACAGAATTACACCTCTTATCAGAGCTCTAGATGTACCCTTCTGCCTTCACCTGGGATGTAGGTTATTAGTTTATTAGGGTGTTTCATAGCATCTTTGGGCTTTCTCCAGAATCTCAGGTGTTACCAATACCTGGCGTGACAGTCGTGAGGACAGACAGACAAAAGAGAGTCCTACCAGCTCATCAGGAGTTGACTTCAAAAACCCACGTTTGTCCAGGTCAGTGATTCTCAACCATCTCTTGCCAGAAACACACTCCCATAGAGGTGTGGAGCCTCTGTACAGCTCAGCTTTTCTTAACCTTCAGCTATGGTTTTCCTGAAAGAAGTGCATGGATTCCTGTGGGGCAGCAACCAGAAGCCACTGATCTAAATTTCACAGCGGAGGACGGAATGGTTTTCCTTACATAACAGATGTTGATACGCCATTTGGTGACCCCTTCAGAAATACTTTGGTACTTGTGCTTAGTGAAATGATTAAACTCTACATGATAGAATTTATTACTTTATTTTGAAAATATCTCTTAAAACCTATTTTTTCCCCAAGTGATAGAGAGAAAATGACATTGAAGAAGCCAAGGGAATCTGAGAGGAATGTCTCATAGATTCCACTTTGTAAGTAAATTAACATCTTCCAGGATAAGTGAAAGAGAATGCAAAACGTTCAGTGGTTTGTGTGTGTGGACCTGTGTAATTTAAAAATTTTATAGCAGAATTACAATGATACTTATGTAATTGTAATTTATATTTAAGAATAAACCAAATGTCACCCTTCCAATGCTCTAATTGAACTTGCAGCTTAATCTGGCCAGTATCTTTATATGTTTATAAGCAATCAGACATCTGCGGTAGGAGGAGAATTTAAGTGTAAGCTGATAGCTTTTTAGCCAGGAGAGGCCGGGTATAAGGGTTGTCCCCATGTTTGGTCCTCCAGCTGTCTCAACCACAGGTGATTTGAGTGCACAGAATTCAGGAGCCTTCATTTCCACATGTGGGATCTTCTTAAGGCTGGGGGTGCTGAAGTGTTTGGAGAAAGCCCATACAAAATCTTACAGGCAGGAGGAGTACTTTACTTGTGGCTGCATTGACTATAAATGTGGGAAAAATGCAAGGCAAATTTTGTTTTAAGAGATCATGACTTCAATTCATTGAGTATTCCTAGCATAAAATTTGAATAATAAGTTACAGTCTGTTTTCTGAAGTGGAGAGGAAGCGGTGACCGCAGTGACTTGCTTTGCAACACAGATGATCCCCAAACGGGCGCAATGCTCCTCCATTAAATTAAGGGTCAAGCAGCCATTTGCTGGGGTGCACGGTATTATTAGAAACATAAAGGTGAAGAGCTGAAAATGTGCAATAGCTTATTCATTGTTAGCACCCTACAGCTTGGCAGATATTCCCAAGCTCATGAAAATGGTGTTAGGCCTCCAGAGCCAGGCCCATTGGCTTTGTGAGGTACCTGGGCGCCCACCGAGGGCTCGGTGAAGCTGCAGTGGTTCTGTGTGTAGGGGCCGCTGGCCACTTCAAGAGGTGGTCGGTTTAAAATCGAGGCCGTTTGCACACGCCAGGCTGTGGCGTTGCGGGGGGGGCGGAATGACCGAATACCCGGAGCAGGCCGGAGTTTTGGGCAGAGTGGGCCACAGCACCCGCGGGTAAGGCACGGCTCGGGGCGGGGGCTGCACAGCACACACACACGCGAGCGGCGGGTCCCGTGGGCCGCGGGGACAGACACACACACACACGGACACACACACGCAAGCGGCGGCTCCCGGGGGCAGCGCCCGCCATGGCGGCCGCGGGCCCGGCTGGGCAGCCCCCAGCCGTCGCCATGGCAACCCGGAGAGCCGCCCGGCGCGTCCCGTCCCGTCCCGTCCCCTCCCCCGCGCCGCAAGCCGCGTTCTCGCGAGACTTGTCCGGCCCGGCGCGGCGAGGCCGAGGCGCTCCGGGCCCTGTTCAAACGGCGGTAGCGGGGCCGCGGCCCGGCCACGAAATGGCGGAGACCGACAAGCCGGAGGCTGCGGCCGCTGCGCCGCAGCGTGGAGCTGAGGAGGCCGCCGCCGCCAGCCAGCTGCCGCCGCAACAGCAACAGCCACCGCCGAAACAACAGCC
This sequence comes from Patagioenas fasciata, assembly GCF_037038585.1. Lineage (NCBI taxonomy): Eukaryota > Metazoa > Chordata > Aves > Columbiformes > Columbidae > Patagioenas > Patagioenas fasciata. The sequence continues at coordinate 24,332,354 of NC_092531.1, forward strand.
GCCACAGGAGGAGGCGACAGCGACCGAGAGCGGCGGGGGCAGCGCTAATGGCGTCAAAATGTGTGTGCGGGGCCGGGCCGGGCGGGCGGAGCGGGGCAGCGCGGCCGGGACAGCGCGGGGGTGCGGCGGGCCCGCCTAGGCCGCGGCGGGGGAACGGCGCCGGCCTCCTCCTCCCCCCCGCCGGGCTCCTCCCCCGCCAGGGGATGGAGCCGCTCCGGGGCTGCGCGGCCCCAGCGCCGAGCCCCCGGTGTGCGGCGGCCAGAGGGGGCCGAGACTGAGGCGCTGGGCAGCGAGAGAGGCCGCTCTGCCCCGCTGAGCTCCGGCGGGTGCACTGAGGAGGCCGCGGTGTGAGGGGAGGAACGGTGCTGGCGGGGCGGAACGAGCGGCGGGAGCCCCGGGCCGTCCTAACGGGCTCTGGCCAGGCCGGTTCTCACAGGCTCCGTTCCTAGAAGGGTTCTGCATTGTTCCTGTGGAACCTCAGCTGGGTGTTCCTGCTCCATGGGGGGATTGCACTGGATGAGATTTCCAGGTCCCTTCCAACCCCTGACATTCTGGAGTTCTGTGATTCCTGGTTTTGTTCAGTTTCCACTTCTCACCATAGCGGTATGTGTTGTGAAGCCTTTGAACTAATCTTTGTTTGCGTGAGAATGGTAAGACAGCCCTATAGTGATTTACTTTTTAAAAACAAACAACCCCACATACATGCAGAAACTTTTCTTGTGAATAGTAACGTTATCACATACAAAATATGCGAACTGTGTGTTATATAGCAAATCTAAAAGGTGTATGAGAGCCAGAAGAATCAGCTCTCTAGAAAAATACTGTGAATTACATTTAATGGGTTTGGTTGTTCTGGATGCCAGGCTTGGAGGGTTGTTGTTCTTTACATGAACCAGATTTTGGCCTCACACCATTGGAGTTGTAGGATCTCTTCTAATCTTGTTCACAGCTTGGAGGCGAGATACACTTAGAGCAGGCCCTGTTGCAGTGCATCAAAGCTGTGGAGATCTGGGAAGCTGACATCTTCTGAGCAGCCCAGGTTTGATACTGTTGTGTTTAAAACATGCACAAGAGATCAAGCTCAATATAAAGCTGCAGGAATAAAGGTGTACTTCATGCCTTTACTTGACTCCCTGTGAAATTCAAATAGTTTACAAGTTAGAGATTTCTCATTACCATAGAACAGCAGTTGGTGGTTTGGTTCTGTTTTCTTTCTTTCCCCTGAGCGTGGCCCTCAGCTTCCAAACTACACAAACTATCATTGAATTTTCACAGGAATTGTGACCCTTTTGCACCCTTGAGGCATAAAACGTTTTATTGACTTTTGGGGTTGCTGCTGTTAAAATAATGACTTAAACTCTCTGTATCTCTCGTTCTACCAGCAATTTTCTTCTTTTCCCTCCAAAACTAAGCATGTGAAAAATCCCAGTCATTTTGTGTGGTAGAAATTACAACTTCATGTTTGAAAAGAATGCAAAGTTCTTGGTAATGGAGTTTCAAATCGTATTTTTTTCTCATATAGTTTCCAGTCTTCCCCAAAACACATGTACAAAGGATTAAGCTGTCAGTGTGCAGGTGCAACGTACTACTTTAAAAAGTATTTCAGTAACCAGGTTTGCTTAGCACTTGGATTAAATTGGAGAGGAATCCTGGTCTCAGCTTGCACACTTGTCTAAATATGTTGTGTTGAGCAGTGGAACTGTTCAGAGCAATAAGCTAAACTGATGTCTGTGCTTTAGAATCATATGCTTTGGACTTCTTGCATTTCTGTCTGATCATATTTACATTGACACTTGTGAGCAGAGTAGTAGAAGTTGGTTTAATAAAACCCCACAGCTTTTAAGGCTTTCATGTTGATTTATCTTGTGCTTATTATTTTGTAGGCTTCTGGTTTTGTATTTATATATGGAAACTTTGTCTTTTGTTTCCAAAGAAATCACAGAAGTTCAAAGGTATTACTTTTCAAAAGGTAAAAATTGCCCCTTTTAGGAGGATGTGTTTGGGTTTTTTTTTTCCTCAAGAAGTTAATGTAGACATCTTTTCCAACCCTAGAAATCTGTTAGTGATTTCACAGGCAAATCATAATTAAAAGTATAAAATTATTAGTTCATTCGAAAGATAAAGAGTAGAAATTACTGGTTTTCCCCCAAGAAAATGTCAATTTGTGGTTTCTGAGACTGCCTTTTCTGTGGTCTGTGCGTGACTAACATGGCATTACTTTGAATGTATTATTTGCTTGACGTTTTTTCAGTATTGAAGGAGGAGGATAAGAGCTACATCCATAGAAGGATCTTGGCCTCCAGCTTGTTCACTGGCCAGTTGGTTTCAGCAGTTTAGTTTTGTAAGGATTGAGGTTTCTTTAATTAATCCTCTGTTTTCACGAGCCCGGCTGTGATCCCCAGAGTGAGCGAAATGTCTTCTCATTTCCCAGATTTAAGAGTTTATGCCAAACTCGTATCCTCTGTGCTCTCTACAGGTTTGTACAGACAGGTCTTGTAGAGCCTGTGGAGTCCGTATTTGGAGACCTGGCTCTTCCTGTGCACTAGATTGAGTACCAAGGGGCTGTTTCATAATCCTTTAAGCAGGCAAGAGCTTAAAAGGCTACAGAGCATCCATTGCTCTAATCCTAAAAAGTTAAGGAAGAACTCGGGTTTTACCAGGGGTCTCACTGGGGAGAAGTTTTGCATTTGCAAATGGGACTGGATTGGAAGGAACTGATTTAAACTGGAAAACCTGATACTGTGCTCTTCCCTTCCCCGCTGTCTCCAGCTCTGTGTTGTTCCCCCCATTTCAGTTCATTACACAGCCACACAAGAATGATATTGCCACCCAGACAGGGTGGTGTGGAGGAGGGATGACACAGAGGGAAGCTGGAGGATACTTGAACCAGATAACACGTTGTTGACTTCGAATGCTTTAAATTTTATGAATACTTAGCCCAGAGTGTCAACACATTTCTCAGTTGCTTATCCTCTTTTAATCCACTTGTAAACACGAGGACTGTGAAGTTCATATCATGAGTGCTTTAGAATTTGGGAAGAAGTCATGAGAGAAATATGGATGCATTTGAATTTATTCCCCCGAGAAAGGTGCCCAAGCTTGAGTAGATAATACATTTAGCTTCATAAAAGGCTACTTGCATGTTCTCTGGAGTGCAAGACTGCCACTTACTGTGTTGTTAATAACTATGCAGACAGCTGAAAAACTCATTTCAATTAATCAAAATAGGTGATCTTGCCATATGTTGCGGTTGTAAAACTGAAATGTGTGTTTTGGCTAATTTTACACCGGAAACTCTCCAGGGTGTCAAAAGGAGATAAAACCTAAGTTTTCTGAAATGGGGGAGAAAAAAGTGAAGATAGTGATGTAATGTAAGGAGGGTTCACAATCAATACTTGTGAAGTTTCTCATTAGGTGTGTGAGATTTGAAGCAGGCATTGACGTATATCTTTAAGTAGCATCTGTTTAGTGGATTATGTTTGGATTCTTTCAGTTCAGCAGTTTGCCTTTTTTAAAGTAGCAATGCGGGCGCCTTGATCCTCTGTTAGCATGCGAAACCACCTCTTGACAGTCACACTATCAAGAGTGCTGAAGAGTTTTGGATATTTCATCTAATTCTGTTCGAAGTGTGTGGTTTTATCGAAGTTGAGATTTGTGCTGCTTTAAAAGAGAGGAAGGAAATTTTCCTGCATTTTCATGTAAAAACAAAAAGACTTTAAAAGGAGAACAGCTGCCATTGCTATATTGTCGAAAGACTGAGGAGCAGAAGTCCGTTATGGTGTTGTTTCTAGCGGATAACGCCTGGTGACTTGGTTAGTCTGAGATGCAGAGCATACCTTAATGTACCTATTTCCTATGCGGTTAGCAAGTTTGCAAATTCTACGAGTGTTAAACCATGAAAGAGCATCTGTTGTCCTTTATTGAATTTTGGTTTCTGTCTAAAAACGGTCTGGCACAAATTGTGAATCAAAACTATCTCCATAATAAAGTGTAATTTGATTTACAACCTATTAAGAGTTGCTTTTTAGATATTATTATTATGTTGAATGAAGTGTACCAAGCTGTTCCATAAGTTAGACCGTTTCGACTCTCACTTCTCTGGTGGCTATTGTATAATGTAGCCAGGTCTGATGTGAATATTATTGAAGCACCAAAGTAACAGATGCTGTAGCTTATTTTTCAGCTATACTGTGGTATTTTGATATTTGTAGTAGTTTCATAGTACCATATAGCTGGATCTTGGCATACATAATGGAAATGGAATGTGACTGAAGTAGCAAGATGTGCTTGCTTTACTTACGGTAGTGAATAAATCTATGGTAACATTTTTTGTTCTAGATAAAGCGGCGTATTTTGGAATTAGACCGGTAGCATGAGTTGATTTTTATTAATTTGGAAAGCAGGATTTGACACCCTGGGAGTTCCAATAGCATAGGGAGTATACTAGGAAGTATACAGCTGTATCTGTAGGAGATACAATAGTCTAATGATCCAACACAAGAGTAACACGTTTTTGGTTTTGTTGTTTTTAATGTAGGGATAATGATGAGACAGCAAAAGAAGAGAAAGCGCCTGCAAAAGAGAAGTATGCTGCAAAACCAAAGGCGATCCCTTCTCTTGGAAATAAGAATAGATTCCACCCCTACGCTAAGGACAAGAATGCAGGCACTGGAGAGAAGAAGACTATTAATCGTAATAGAGTTTTTATTAGCAACATCCCGTATGACATGAAATGGCAAGCTATTAAAGATCTGATGAGAGAGAAAGGTAACTTATTCCTTATAATCCACTTCCCGTAGAAAGGGGTAGAGCTGAAATGGAATGTATATGTCCTTTGAGCCACACAGATTTGATTTGACTTCTTTTTTTTTTTTGCCTTGGTACATCTATCTCCCTTCCCCCTCTTTCATCTGAGACAATTGCATTATAGGGTAGGATGGGTAACTGAAGTGCTTACGATCTTCTGCCATTCTAGTGTGACAGTAGAGAGTACATGCATGACCTCATGACTCTTAAAGAGATTGTGTTTCGTCTAGTTGTAGTCTTTGTAGATTATTTTTTTAAGGGCTGTTGTACTTAAGCAACAGATTTAGTGTGTTAACATGAATAATAAAGGATGTCTTTCAAAAGTTGTTTTGTATTTCTTTGGTGGAATCTGGCTGTGGAATTATCTTTGTCTGCATTGTCACTACTGCCATGACTGTTTGTCTGGAGATGTGTATTAAAAGCTTGTTACTATTGTTGCAGTTCCGATAGAGTAATCTTACTACCCCAAACATTTGATTTTAAGTTTGGTGTAAAACAATGCTAATATATGAATTCTGTAAAAAGTTAGTTCTGTGTTTTCTTTGAAAAAATTGATTCTTCAAAAGTAATGCAAAGCACACTTGGCTTTTAGGCTATGAAAAATGCCAACCCCCCCTTCTGTAACTGCTGGTTTATCTGTTGTAAGGTGACGTGACTATTCGATTGGTTTATTTACTGAAACTTCCTACTTTAGAAAGTGAGTGGCTTGCTGTGAAACATCTGATGAGTAAATTTAGTTATTATTGAAGGCAAACTTACTATTGAAGACATTCAGGTAGAAAGTCACCTTAAAACAGGTGTTGTGAGTAGGATGATAAATGTAACACTTTCTAGTGAACGTTGACGTTTCATTTGTGAGGTTAAGGGACTGTGTATATCTGAATTTGTTCACCAACTATATCATACTGGCCAAAATATGATCTGTAGTATGAATTAGGTTAAATATAGTTGTTTGGTTTTAGCTTTTGAGAATGTGGCTGCTGCATATTTCTGAAAATTAGCTAAATTCTATAGCCATTGGCAGGAGGTATGTTGGTCTGGTTTTGATTGTTGGTGAATAATAGGTGCTGCTCTGTAGAGTTGTGCACAGGGGCACAGTAAAGAAAGATACTGGTGTTTAAATGCATTGTCTCTTGGTATTTTCCCTTTGTATGTCTTATGTAGTTGGTGAGGTTACATACGTGGAGCTGTTTAAGGATGCTGAAGGAAAATCAAGGGTAAGTGCCGTGGGCAACAATCTGCTAGAGGTGTAAAAGTTCCTCAGCAGTTTTATTTTTGTATAATACCTGTACCAGTTATTGGAAAGTAAGTTTCATTTTTACATTGATTTTCATTATGATAGCCTTGAGGATTTTGTCTTAGAAGTAGTCTGACACTTCCATGCAACTCAAGCTAGCTGGCTGTAAAGGACGAAATACTTCTGTAAATGTTAACAAATGGCATTTCCTTAATTCTTTTTAGCCAACATCTTTGTTTTGGTACAAACCTGTTGCATACAAAGGATGTTCAATAAACCACTGATTTTATTTAAATTTTGTTAGCATAGAATTCTCTTCTTGAGGCCAATGAGTATAAAATGTTAGCTAAGAAAATACTGTTTGAAGTGCCTGATTTGACAGCTTTGCAGGGTTGGTACCCTAAACACTGGATTAATGTATTTGCTTTCTTAAAACTAAATGGATGGAGATGGTTTGTAGCCAGCAGAGTGCCAGCAATGAGGCACCGAGAGTGATGATTGTTAAAGCTCCTTTGTCTTCTTAAAAATAGTCAAAAGTTTGGCCAATAGTAGCTCCGAACCTGCAAAGAGAACATGAGAAATGCAGGTTTTGACTCTTAACTGAGGTCGTATCAATTGTTGTAAATGACTTTCTTTAACACTTGTTAAAACTAAAACATGCTGTCAGCTTTGCTTTACTCAAAGCAATCCTCAGCTCTTTGCTTTATTTGAAGGATTCTGGTGCAGTCAATAGGTGATTTTCTTACAAAGTAATTTCTCAATTACGCTTGTAATACTGCAGAGGTATGCAGGCTCCTTGTTCATCATACTCGTATGCTTCATGTAGGTAGATTTGACTTCTGTAGTCAGTGTGAAGCTTTTAAGGACACAATGAGTGTCTTGATTGTTTTTTTTGTTACGTTTTGGGGCTTTTTTGCTTTCCACCCTTTCCCCACCTCCTCTCCCCAGTTGTCCTTACATGGATCTGTGTGGCATTTTTCCAATTCTCGTTTGGCTCAAAGAGAATAAAAGATGATGCATTCTCTTGCATTTGAAAGGTATGTATGTTGGGAAAGTAGGAGCAATTCGGATTGGCTACCACTAAAGAGCATATATTATGGATTTTGAAGCTGAGAATATCTCCAATAGTTATTGAACAGTGAGCTGGGATCTTTAACTAGAATCTTAAATGCTCTATCATATGTGCTGACTGACTTGTTATTTGTTTTTTTCTCTTTACATATGATGACAAACCATGATGGATGTAGGGTTGTGGGTAAGTTTCTTTTTCTCCGTGTGTAGAAACACACTACTATCCAAACATTCTGCTAATTTTAACATTTTAAACTTGATTTTAATACTCTGAATGTTTTGTTCCTTCAAAGTGTGGTTGAATTCAAAGATGAAGATTTCGTTAAGAAAGCATTAGAAACTATGAACAAATATGATCTTAGTGGAAGACCCCTGAATATTAAAGAGGTATGGTTATTGCTGCTGTTTTTAATTCAAAATAGTGACGATGCTATAAGTAATGAGATGACAATACATCTTAGCTGTGTGATTTCCGGTTGAATTTTTTGTGCTGTTTTCTTGGTGCGCTGATGTACCTGGTGGCTTGCAGAAGGTCTTGGTGCTGTGCCAAGCGAACTGACAAAAAACGTGTCCTAAAGTCAAAATAATCTAATGCTGTTTTTCTTTAAAACAACTTTAACTTCATATTCTTACTTTAGCGTCATCAGGTCTTTTCCAACCTAAATGATTCTATATTTACATTGCTTATTACTTCAAGATATGGCACAGGATGAGCTGAGTATCAGATTGCTATGTACGTGCAAAAATGGAGCTGGAAGTAGAGAACTTGTGCTGCCTGGAAAGTGAAATTTATATGAACATGTCTGTTGTAGTGTTGTTAGCATATGACAGTGTGTGATGCAGTTCTTTATGTCTATTAACAAATAAAAACCACCCCGAACCCTAAATTAATTCAGTTCTTGGAAGAAGATGCCAGACTGACAGTCCTATAGATTGAAATCTCTTCTACTTGTCCATAGGCTAGGTACAGCATGTGAAGTGGCAGTGCACGCTTCCTCAGCAAGTGCTTTGCCAATATGCCTCAACCCTCATCCGAAAGGACCCACCTCTAGAGGTGAGGGAATTAGGTCTCCGTGCTAATTCAGTTCTTGATCCCTCTGACATGGACAAGGATATTAGTTGATAATTTTGCTGGGTTTATGTGGAATTTCAAAGAGCACCTTTTTGTTTGTTGCTGGTCCTCTTGCTGACGATTAAGTTGGCGTTGTTTTTGCCCGTGTTTCAGGATCCTGAAGGTGACCACGCTCGCAGGGCAATGCAGCGTGGAGGAGGGCAGTTTCCAGGAGGACATGGACCTGATGTGGCACCTGGAATAATGAATTTACCACCCTCTATTCTCAATAATCCAAACATTCCTCCTGAGGTTATCAGTAACTTGCAAGCAGGCAGGCTTGGGTCCACTATTTTTGTTGCTAATGTAAGTTTGTTTTATAACTCTGATATTTGATCTTTGTAAAACGTATTCGTGCATAGTTCAGTTTTAAGATCAAGAGGAAATTGGAAATGAGTTCACAACTAAAACTGCTGGATATGTATTCATATTTTGGACATGAAAGTTACATTAAACTCTTGAGGCTGACACGCGTTTTGAATTATTGCACAGTCATCTGTTGATTTGACAAAAATATTTCATATGTCTATTTACAATTGCATTTTTTAATTAAATACACACTTCAGTTTATCTGGCTGGTTACTTAGAGTAACTCCAGCTGTTACATTTGTTGGAGCTTCATAGTTTCTTCTTTTGCACGAAAGACGACTGTGCAAGGGGAATGTGGGAGTACAGCCGCTCTTGACAAGAACCCACCATTTCTCAATGTTAGTGTGTCAATTAAAGTAAAATACATGTATGTAGTATAAATCATTGCTTTGAGTTGACACTTTTGGGCTTGGTTGCAGTGTGTATATATTACAAAATCCTGCTTATTTACATATATCAAGCATTTTGTGAAGCTGAAGAGTTAATGCAGGAAACCTCTTCCAAATGCAATGGGAGAGCAGAAATGTGCACTGAAATCACACGTGTATTTCTGTGTGTAAGCTTGACTTTAAAGTTGGCTGGAAGAAGCTGAAGGAGGTGTTCAGCATTGCTGGAACCGTAAAGCGTGCAGACATCAAAGAAGATAAAGACGGCAAGAGTCGGGGAATGGGAACAGTTACCTTTGAACAAGCAATTGAAGCCGTTCAAGCAATCTGTATCCTTGAGGTTGAGAAATAATCGATCAAATACAGATTAGTCTTTAATGACTTCTGATAGCATAGTTTTGCAGATGGTGCTTATTTGCCTTGTAGCTAGTATATAAGGACTGGAGTGCCATACTGTGCAGATAACGTTTTGAATAGCGACTGAGTTTACTGCTAAAGTCTATAAAAGTCTATAAAAGATTAAAATACGTGAGACTGTGACGTGTGAAACTAACTTTTATATACCTAACAGCTTGTGTAGTCTCTTCTAGCCTTTGAATTGGCGTTCTCAAGATTAGGAAAGAAAAGATAAGACTCATAAAAATGGTACAGAAATAAAATAAGTTATTACAGTGATTATTCTGAAATAAATTGTCTGTTGTGGTTGGATTTCTTGACTTGCATTTCTTCAGCTATGTTCAATGGACAATTCCTGTTTGATAGACCCATGCATGTCAAAATGGTAAGTTACTGATGTTTCTTTCTACCTTACATATCTCTGCCAAAACACCGAAAGGATTGTAACATAACATCCTTGTTTTTTATCAGGATGACAAATCAGTTCCTCACGAAGATTTCCGTGTGACAGACAGCAAAGCTTCACAGTTACCTCGTGAGTGCACGCTCTGTCTTCTACTCCTTGCCCTTAAGTATACGTTGCTATAGAGCCTTGGAACAGTTTAGTAGTACTTTTGCTTACTGTGGTCTCTTTATGATACAGAAGAAAATCTTTCTTCTGGTGATACTGATTTTTGTTTCCAAGGTGGTCTTGGTGGCATTGGCATGGGACTCGGACCAGGTGGACAGCCCATCAGTGCAACACAGTTGAGCATGGGTGGTGGAATGGGGAGCATGGGTCCAGGAGGTAAGTCTGTGTTCTTCATTTTTAAGTTTTACAGAACTTTATGTTTAAAATTGTCATTTCTGTATTTGAAAAAATGACATACTTTTGACAAAGCAAGCCTTGTGTCCTTGTGTAGTGTGCTTTCGAGATGTTAATTGTCTCTGCATTGCTTTAATTCATTAGGATCTTACCCGTCTTCTAAACAGTGTTTGTCTCTTTGGTTTGAAGGTATGGGAATAGACGGTCCAGGATTTGGCGGGATGAATAGGATGGGAGGCGGTACGTGCAGTAAAGTTAATTTGTATTAAGTATTCTTTTAATGCTGTGTCGAAAATGCTTTTTTTGTTGTTATTTTACAGGACTTGCTGGATTTCGTCGAATGGAAGGAGTGCCTAATATGGGAGGATTTGGAGTCAACCGAATGGGAGGTAGGTGAATGCTGTTCCCATCCACTTACTAGTTTGCTAATATTTATTCGTTAAAAGCCCTTCGTTTAGGAATGGGTAGTGTACATGAGTTTAGAGGAAATACAGTCAATGGCATGGCTGGAGACATAGGAACTAGCGTGGGAGTGAAGTATTTAATAGACGCTTCTGAATTGTACGTTAAACCCACTTCTGTTTAATCAAACAGCTGTGAAACAAGTATTGTATGAACATCAGCTGAGATGTATATAACAGAATATTTCTGGTTTTTTGCTCTGTTTTCTGCAGAAATGTTCCGTGGTGGAATGGGAGGAAATATGGACAGAGATTTTGGCCGTAGTGAAATGGCATTGAACCGTGGTTTTGGAGATTCTTTTGGAAGGATGGGTATGGTAACTGTGAACTCTCTTGTGGCAAATTGCAACGTGGTATTGGAAGAACCTTACTAGAAGAAGAGGAGGCTTGATTTCATTTGGTCATCTTCCTCTGTACCCTTTCCCGCAGTCATTACTGCAAGGATGTAATCTGAGTGTTTATTGAAGCCATCACTTAGGATGGAGGTTAAAGTGTGGGGTTTTTTTAATCTGTAAAACATAAATAACAATTTGAGGAGAGCATTTAGCTTCATACTGTATATTGTAGGGATTTATACATATAATAGTTAATAGATAAAATTTTTAATCAGGCAAGGCTCTAGTGAGCTCCTGTTACAATACATGGTGTTCCAAAAAGATGGACCGAATTTGACTTCACTGTATCTCTGCAACCACAAACTGCCCATGATTGAAACTCTTACCGCTGGAAAGGGCAGGGCATAGAGTTTCAAATGATTACTCTTTGATAACTCAATAAACCGTTTGTAAATTTTTGTGCAATTGTAACATGTTGCCATTGTGAAATCTACTACTTTGAACTTGGGTCCATGTTTTTGAAACACCATGTATTTAGGTTAATGGTATCTTAGAAGAAGATGCTGTGAGTGCGTTTGGCTTTAGTACCCTGCCAGTTTTAAGGAGGGCATTGGTTGGTGAAAGTGAGGATGTTTGGTTTGCAGCAGAATCGTTGGAGTTGCCGTTTAAATTGGCAACATTTTGAAGTATCAAAAAAATCCAAGGTTGTGTCATAGAGCATCTCCAAGCATATAATTTTTTGTTGGTGACAAGGCAATGGGCGAAAAAATACAGGTAAAGGATGCCTCTGAGGGCAGAAACAGCTGAAATCTTGCTTAAGATTGAGCTTTCAGGTTGGTTTTGGTGGTTTTTTTGAAGTGCATCTTAGACTGCTGGGGAGGCTGCTTGGTGTTTCATTGCGAGACCTTCTCTGGCCTAATGAATAAATATAAAGATCTTCTTCATATGCAAACTGTTGGCTGAAGTACTGGGATTAATCCTCCTTGTGTTCACAAGCTGTATTGTTTTTAAAGAGGCTAGTCCTTATTTTTGAGGTCTTGCTATGGCTATGACAGCGTGTTGACTGAGGAGACAAATATTTCCCACAAGAGACTGGCAGGGAACAATTGTTGCTGTTTTGAACTGTGTGGAGAAAATTAATCTAATGGAATACCCAGCGGTGACCTTTTTAGATATTAAAACAATGATGTCTGGCCTAAAGATGATGGTTATTGATCTATTTTTGCCATAAGTGAAAACTGAACTGCTTGTTTTAGGTATGAAAATCAAGCAAAATACATGCAGCTGACAGTTCCGCTCCGTTCTGCAGTGACAGGAATGTAGTTCTTTTGGGTTTCTGCACTTCTGCAAGCTCCCTTGGGATCACTTTCCTGAATATTAACACTTAGATGAAAAGAAGGGTTTTCACCTCACTCTAGAATCAGTCTCTGCTGTTGTGGAGATGCCAGGTTTTGCCAGATAGCTTTTATTAAGTTTCGATTCCCTTTCTCCCATTTTCCTAGCAAATTCCACAATTCACTTTTCGTATGCAGTAAAGAAAGACATTGGGAGAGCTCTTCATGGCTTTTCCATTCATTTCTTAAAAATGGGGAGAAAACAGGGCATTTTTGTACCACGAAGTTCAAATAAGATGAACCCTTCGCTTTTGAGGCTGTTCTTCCCTATGTGGGAAATGGCTAATTTAGTTTAGGGTGTTTGTGCTGCTGGCACAGGGGAGAAAAGCCAGAAAGAAATCCTAGTAGCTTAAATCCCATCATAGAGAAGGAGGAACTAATGTTACTTACTAAATGTTTCCTATTTAGTTTGAATAATAAAGGTAAAAGCGCTCTGTAGAGCAGAACTGCCGGGTAACATGCGATCAGCTGTTGTCACTCACTGGTGTTTCAGTCTATGTCACCTTATTGTTTTTCCTGTTTAGGTGGGGCGATGATCGGGGTGTTTGCAGGAGGAATGGGAGCTCCTGGCATGGGCCCGTTGAGATCTGGAATGAGTAGGTTCATTTGTTTCAGTGGAATGTAAATGCACAGGCAATGTAACATGGTGAATATATAACTGTATCAGGGGATTTTGTGTTGTCTTGCCAGCGTTGGAAGAAGTAGAATTCTGTTGCATGTGACTGCAAGTCTAATGGTTTTTAAAGCTGTTCTGTTGAGGTAAAAAGTTCAGAGGAAAGCTTGCTAATACTGTCTTTCCCTTAATCTTAGTTTTGAAATGAGTTCTGGTTTGGAAGGAGAAGTGATTCAAGAAAACTTTTGTTCCAGAAAAAAAGATGAATAGGCACAGTTCTTTGTGTTAACTTCATGAAGCTGAACTTCAGTAATCTCTCGTCATTTACATAAAAAATTAGCCTTGGATTTCAGATTATCACTCAGTTTAATCTTGCGAAAAAATCCAATACTGAGTTTTTATTACAGCGAATGTCTGAGATCCCCAGGCTGGAGCAGATGAGAAACGCAAATCCTGCTTGTGGGGATCTGGAGAGGTGGAAGGCTTAAAAGAGCATCCCTCGTGAATGATCTTGATAGTTTTGCTTTACATTAATTTTTAATTATGAATTCAGAACGATTATAATAGGATATTTGAGTGCCATTGATCTTAGTTCTTTATGTAATATTGTTCATTGCACATATCATAGGCAAATCCATGCTCTTCAGAGCACTTGCAGTAACATCTGTTCTCTGCAAAATCCCCTTTCTCTACAAGATTATGTCATTAAATGTGGGTATGGCTGCACTAAGTAAAGCTGAATGTGAATGCAGGAAGCAAAATAAACTATAGCATATACAGTCAAATTACATATATCTTGACATTGCCGCAGTATTGATCTCTTCTTGGTACATAGTATCAGATTTTTATTAATTAAACTGGACGGCCTTTACATCTTAATTCTTCACTCATGCTCAACATTTTACTACGTTAGACAGTGTGACTAATAGCTTGATGCAGTTTACTTTTATTTTAGAACTGACTCTTTGTATCTCCTAATACTTTCCCTTAAATTATTAGCCATGCTGCTAGATAAACCACTGTGCGTGTATGAAGCAATGATTTATGTTACAGCAGTTTTATTGAAGTTATTTTTCTCCTGATACAAAATAATAATAATTATTATTATTATTTACAAAATACTTGTGTGTTTATTACTAGAAAGAGACTTTTATTTTCTCCTCCTTTCCTTTCTCTGCGCAGGTGGTGGAATGGGTGGTATGAACAGTATGGCTGGAGGAATGGGGATGGGGATGGATCGGATGAGCTCTGGTTTTGATCGCATGGGACCAGCTATGGGTGGAGGCCTGGACAGGAACATCGATATCGATCGTGGCTTTGTGCCTGGCCCGATGGGAGGAGGCATGAGAGAGAGATTAGGCTCTAAAGGCAACCAGATATTTGTGAGAAATGTAAGCATTTGAATACATACAAACCATGAGCTTATTTCGTTGATTACGTGCTCTTTTTCTCTTTGTAACATTTTGTTATTGATGCTGTTTTACTCTAGCTTCCTTTTGACTTGACCTGGCAGAAGCTAAAGGAGAAATTCAGTCAGTGTGGTATGTATATGGATTTTATCCCTGCTCATTTCGTGTTTTATATGGTGTGTGTTAGACATGGATAGGAAGACGAGGTTGCTGCTTTATCCAGAAGGGTCTGGCTGGCCTCATCTTCCTTACTTCCCCGAGCTTTCCTGAGTTGGAGAGATCATTTTTTAGCACGACAAAACACATGAGACCAAAGTAGAGCATGGGCTGTGTTGGTTCTGAGTGCTCAGCTGCTATAAACTTCAACTCATTCCATTGATGAAAGGACTGTTTGAACTTTTTTGAAGGAGGTATAATGTGTCCTCTGCCCAACACAGCGTCTATAGCGTAGTGTTTATTTTGAGACAAATGCGTCCAGGTTATGCATTACTGCCAGAAACTGTGCTGCATGAAATCAGAGTTAAAAATTTTGCCAAAGTGGCAGATTATTTTTTATGCAAATAGTTGATCCTGATGAGCACATTTGCAGGCTGTGTTGCTTCCCCTTTCTGTTAAGAAAGAAAGGCTCTTTTTATGTAAGATGAAGGATTGCTACAAATATCCAATAATTCTTTTGTCTTTTCACAGAAGTGAATGAAAAATGAAGCTGGGCTGTAGAAATATATGATTGTTTTGTTTTGAAAACGCACTTTCAGAGCGGAAAGCTTTAACTGAATTACAGGGTGGCTTTTCTTATCTTGGAGAGACAGAAAAGACAATTTAAAACATACTGCTGATCCCTAAGACAATCTGCGTGCAGCTGCTTACAGTTTTGATATAGATTAGAACTTGCAGTTCAGCTATGAACAGTTTTCAGGTGTTCACATGTTTGTAGCTGGAGGATATAGCAAGACAGGTTCTTCTTTCTTTTTAAAGTCTTAACTGCCTCAGCAACTTTCAGATTTTTTAAAAATCACAAGCACAAATATAAGCAACAGATTTTATTCATGCCATTATCCTAAGGAAATGTTAGGACCATGTCTCTGTAAGTTTCATTTCTTTCGGTGAAAGGCCAGTCCTCTATTATATGATATTTAAAAATAAGTAGTATGTCTTTTAGGGCAATGTTTCTTGTTCCTAGTGACATTTGGGGGCTATAACACCATAAGCAAAAACTCGTGAGCTCCAGGTGTTGAACGTTCCCTGAGGTACCAAGACATCTATATACGAATGTTGCCTCACGAGTTGAGCGCGTCCAACCTTAAGAAAACACTGCAGGAACTGAATATCCCGTGCTAGCGTTCCACCAAGCCTCTAATTTTGCTCTGTGGCTTCTCAGTAACGTTGCTTGATCATTGTGATTGCTTGATCTTTGTGTTTGCTTGATATGTTGCCGTGATGAGCACGGTGCATTGAACTGTGGTTCAGTTAATGCCTGGCAGTAGTTGTGCATCGGGCAGTGTCTGTACATCAAACACAAAACCTTCCCTTAGCTTCTAGGGCACCTTTTTCAAACTTGAGGTCAAATACAGGCGTAGTTCATCTTGTGCTGGTGTGAAGGAAGGATTTGAAACAGTGGGTATTAATTTGGCTTCTTCACTGCTGTTTTGAGCTGTGTCACCTTCCCTGAATGAGCGAATGTACCATCACTCTGAAAGTGCTAATTTCACGTGTACCCCTAGATGAGATATTCAAATGCTTTTTTAACGCTTCTTTAAGTTATTAGGGCACTGAAAACTTGAAATAACTGCTTTTTAACTTATTTATTCAGGTCATGTAATGTTTGCAGAAATAAAAATGGAGAATGGAAAATCAAAGGGCTGTGGAACAGTCAGATTTGACTCACCAGAATCTGCTGAAAAGGCCTGTAGGATGATGAACGGCATAAAAATCAGTGGCAGAGAAATTGATGTACGCTTGGATCGCAATGCATAATTTAAAACTGTATGTTCAGGAACATTCCTATGTCTGTTTAGCTTCTCTATCCTAGTAAGTCATTTTTAGTAACATTGTATGCTTATCAAAGCTGTAAAAAGAACTTTTAAATCCCACCAGCCTTTAACAGTATAGTGTTTAATATACTGTGATACTTGTTAACGGAATCTTACTATGTTTGGTTTTTAAAGACAATTTGCCTGATTTTTGTTGTTTTTTTAGAGGTACTGAGCACCTGCAGGTCGCTGTGGACCGTGGAAGCTTGGGATGCTCAGCGCCTTTGGAAAATTAGGCCAAGTGTCTCTAGTCATTCAGTTTAAATGAATGGTTATACTGTTTTTAATAAAATAAGCCATTTTCTCTGTTAATCTCAAGATTGCATAGTGGGATTTGTTTAGCGGTTTCTGATTTTTATTTCCCCCCAGCGTGTACCAGCGTTGTAATGGAAACACTAGATGTCTTTTTTGCAGCATTTCTGTTTTCCATGTGAGTTGTAGTCATACTGTAATTCCTGACTCTAACAGAAAGGGCTCCGATTAGCTGTGATGTTTTTGTTCTACTTAATATTACTTTGATGACATGACTTAGTTCTGTAAATAAGATTTAGAGCCCAATGGGAGTTTTGAATGATTTTGTTTTATTTTGACTAAATGAAGAAACTGATCTTTCTCTCCTGCTTTTATTCTTTTCACCAGTATAATCACCGATTAAAACTAGTTACCGCAGACCCTCGTAGGATTGTTCCCTATGATGCCAAGTTCATATAAAATTGATAATGTAGTAAATACTAAGTACAGTACAAGGCAAATTGCTCCCAGTTTTTGATCTATTTTCCAGCCGTTGAGGTGAACTGCCAGCAAAATAAAAACGACAGAACAGACGAGAGAAATGGCTGTGTATGTCAAACCACTGCTGTTCACTTCTATGGGTGCCGACGTATTCATGAAGGCGGTTTTTATAAACCAGGGTATTCCCAAACACAGCATATCAAATACGTTGGATCCCACAATGTTAGACATAGCCATATCTCCGTTTCCTGGAAAAGAAGAAATACAAATCAGTCTGCTTAATTGTGTTGTATGAAATTGCCAAACTGTTTTGGAGGAACAAAATGTGAGCCCTCAGTTTCTCACAGAGCACTCTTTTCATTGAAAGAACTATAGTTGTGGTTCTACAGAACATGCTTTTGGGTATCACAAGCATAAAAATAAGTCCCTACGTCACCAGCATCTGCGTAGTTGCACTTAAAATAAGCTAGACAGGCTATTACCAGTTCCAGTCGTGTTTAAAATACCAAGACCTACAGTTGTGTGTTGCGGTAGAACTGTTAACGCTTGGTCAACAACAGATCAAACCAATCTAGAACACCTCTCTGAAATACTGAGGGCTTTTTAAATGCCTGAGCCACAGCTTCTTCAGGTAAGCTATTTATTTATTAGTAGTAAACTTCAGCTCTAGAATCTGGAGCAAAAAATTTGAAGCTCCTCCTTGAATTTCTGGAAATGTTGACTAGAATTCTTTTGTTAGTACCTTGGAATGAGCCCGAATCCTAAAATCTTTACCTTTCCGAGCCACCAGCACGCTTGCAACTGTATCTGGTACGCTTGTTCCTGCTGCTAGTAACGTGAGACCCATTACTGATTCTGGAATTCCCAGCGTTTCACCTGCAGTTGATAAATAACGGTAGAAAATGCAAGTGTGGTGTTAGTTTAAGTTTCATCCAAAGAAATTGCTTTGGGCTTTGTTTGCTGGAGAAAGGATTAAGTAATCCTACGGTAATTTCAAAAGGAATCCATCAGACGACTGAATATGAAGTAACCGAACCATGAAGCTGTTAAAAACAGTAACAACGAAATATCACCTTGTCTTTGGTCTTCAATCGAATTAAAAAGGAGTTGTAGTATAGTAACCATCTCACTTAACGAGTTTCTCAAGGACCTGAGTGGAATGTCTCCAGTGACCAGGACAACACCAATTACAGGCTTTTTTCTTTCAGATACAGTAGGATTTTAAATATCTAACAATTTACTCCTTTTATTTTCCTCAACTTCTAGAAAATATTATAGTCTTCTGTGTTTTTAGGCATCTCATGGTTAGTGCTCGAAAGTCTCGTGAAGCAATAACTCTTATAATCACCCTCTTTAAAGTGGGAGGGGGAAAAAAGCACCTGTATTTCTTGGGGAAGAGCATCATTAAGCTCATTACACTACTCCACTGCATGGCTTTAGTATTTCACTCCAGTTAGAAAGTTCTTTTATTTGAGTCAGAAGAATCAAAATGCAGAATTTATAAGTGACTTGAAGGTGCAAGGAATCCTTTAGAAGTGTGAGTTTCTTTAGGTAGATGCTGCTGTAAATTAAGAGAAGCTTTAAATTGTTACTAAAGCAGCACCTTATTTTTCCCCCACTTTTCTTTGTTGGCCCCGCATATCCTCTAAACATATTAATATCTCACTTAAAATACAAGGATTCAGCTCTTCAAAACTGTTTCAGCAGTGTACAATTCATGAGCATCAATATGATGAACTATTTGATACATCTATTCAAATTATTAAGTAATTCGTTTTTCTTGAAATTTTTGTTCACTAAAAAGTATTTTTTCGTTTGTTCGTTTGAAACCTGCATTTGCAATATTTGGACATGAATGGGAACAGTCTTAAAAGAAGAGGTAAGGGAGGTAAGCAGTGTTGGCTTAGTAGGTTCCAGCTTAGTCTGCAGCAGCCCACTACATTTATGTGGGGAACTATTTGCTGGTTCAGAGGGACTAACGTGATCCTGGTGCAGAATTTGTACTGGTATTTATTCTTCAGTCACTCCTAATGTAAGAGATCTGTAGGATGAGGGACCAAGGAGTTCAGCTTTTATAAACCACCCATGCTGGAAAGTAATGGTTCCTGCCAAGCAAACCAAGATGAAATAGGAATGAACCAGCCTTAGGTACTGAACGATAGTTTCTAGCCCTCTGAAGGTTATAGGATAGAATCTAAACTCAGGTGAATCTAAATTTTTTGTTTTATTAGATAGATTTATCCTCTATTTAATGTATAGGGTGTTTGGTTTTTTTTCTGGCAACTGACCATAAAGAGAGAATGATCTTATTTTTCTAGACTTTAGATAATTCTGTGTCTCAGTAGCAATATCTTGCTCTAAGTAGTCAAATATTCTTTACTAAGTACCAGAAAGGTGTACTAAGTTAGGTTTGTTCTTGACCATCAAAATTGAGTCCCCAGCTCTGCCTCCTGTGTGACATTCTGACAGGCTGTTTATGTGCTGATAGATGAGTCACCCTTCGTGGAAGAACTGGGACTTAAATATAATGTATGTAATGTTTAGTGGTTTGACATGTAAATAGAACACGTTAGACCTAGAAGTAGTGGGGGATGGCTCTTCAAGGTGGAGTAACTGCTACACTGTTTGAATCCCCAGCGTCCCTGCCTTCATATGAATTATGCTCCGTGTAGCAGAACAGCAGTAACTCCTTTGAATCCCGTTTCAAAGGCTTCCAGCATCCAGACAGTAAACCCTTAGGTACAAGTGGAAAACGAATCGGCCGTGGAGTAAACGTGGTGGGTGTTGTATCCAGCGATTACTACTAATTTATCTGTTTCTGCACTGAACAAGGAGTTATTCATTGAACTTAAGTTGAAAACAAGTTTAGGATGCTGAACTAGCAGAATACTTGAGTAGGATTAGTGAGCTATAATGTGGAAATGGCAGGCTTTGTAACCTTTCTTTCTTGTTCAGAGGTTTGTTTTATGCTCGTTCCTAAGATGAAAAAATGGGTTTTTCTCAAGCTGACTGGAGAAACAGTGAAATAGGACTTATTAATACCATAAGATATTATTAAAAGAACGTTTTACCCACAGGTTCATATCCCTTCTCTCACTTAAATGCAATTCTTCTACTAGTTCACTTTATGATGCAGGTTTCTAAGAGGTATACATACCCACATACTCCCCCTGAATGTTTAATTAATGTGTGATGCTATAGTTGCAATAGTATAAAAATTGGGGGGGGCAATTAATTTATGGCCAAACCTCTCATTATAGTGTTCAGGAAAAAATGCAGGTATAGAGATAATGGATCTTTTACAGCTATGTGAACAAATGGTAATTCAGGTGACGGTAAGCAGTCTGAAGCAGCTGAAATCTGAAGTGGTTTTCATTAGATGGAAGAAAGTGGTAAACTAAGCAGTCAAACATAAGCTTTTGTTGGTTTTGTTAGTTGTTTTCTTACAGCAAAGTATGTGTTGCTAAACTGACTGTTAATTGTGGAAATGAAAACGTTTCACAGGGAGAAAACTCACAGTGATTCTCGATTGGTTGATTCTGTATAGCAGCGGCAGTTTTGGTACCTACCTACTATTGTTACCATCCATACAAGAACGTAAGTTATCGCAGAAATCCATGCTGCTGAAACTAAAAATGTCACCATGAACCAGTTCCTCCAAAACTGTCTTCTGCAATCTGGTACAGTCAAATAGAGTAGTGTAATAATGGGAAGGGATAACACCCACAAAATTCTCTTCATATCTGCCTCCGGCATGGTGAAGACACTGGGATGATCTGTTGAAGGAAAAGTATCTATTTTAAATGGTAGCATTAAGTTTGAATCCATAGCATACAGTCGTATTACTGGCCTCTACTTGTGTCTTACCCAGTACCTACATCAGACCGGACAAAACTCTGAGGTCAATGTTATTACCATGTCACTGGGAGAGAACCAAAGCGGATGAAAAGTGAACTTTTCTATAACGATTTACACAAAACTTTTACCAAGAGTAAGCACCAACTGCTGGTTCTTACTTAAGTGGAGAGGAAACTCATGATCTGCGGCCACACCATAGCTGTTCCTTTATGGACTATGAACCTGCCGCTGTCATAACAAACCAGTGTATATTAGTACAGTACCATTGTGTCTTTGGGCCAATACTGCATTTTACAAGCAGTGTTGCTGGGAAGTTAAAAACATGCCCAGCACAGACCGATTGATGGAAGTCTGCTGTTCTAATATTACACAAATGAGCAGCTATCGTAGCAGCTAACTTCCTATAAATGCCACTACTCTGCTTTTCCTTAATGCTGTATTGCTGGGAAGAAGAATGATTTACTTAAATACTATGCTGGAGTTCCTTTGTGAGCAAAATCTTAATAATATCCCAGAACCTCCCCCTTGTTAGAACTGATGCAGACGGGCATGCAGAGTGCTAGAGACAACTGTAATAATACTGTACCTTCTGAGATTTCATGGAGCCCGTGCAGGCTTGTTGAAAGTTGAGGGTAGTCCTGCTCATCTTGAAAAATCCCACTGTCTGTCCTTGACCGTTGATGAATTAGGGGTCCACTCTCCTCCCTCCATCCAACCAGCGGCTGCTGCTCGCCGTTCGCTTCCATAGCTTTTGTAAAACATGTACAGCAGGGACTGAACTTTTTCATGAGGTATTGGTTGATTTTAATGTCAAAACATAGTACCAGAATATAACACCCATATATCAATAATAAGGATGCACTTTCATACCTAGAATGAAAAATAGATTTTACATAATGTGTAATATAAAAAAAAGCCCTACTCTTTAACTCATTAAGCTGGCTGCCATAAGGCGAGAGAGAAAATTTGCATGAGTAGCAAAAGGAAAACACAAAAGCAGCTCTTTGCAGTTGCGTGGCTGGTGTCCCCATGTCTTTCAGCACTTTGATTAATTCCCCTCCCCGCAGGTTCTCGTTTGTGTGTCGTATAGCTGCATGTTTTCCAGGGGATCTTACTGACTGAGCATCTTCCCGTTGTGGTTCAAGAGGGGATCATATGTGCTGCTTTGAGTTAGAAAGTTCAGGGAGCTCATGCTGGACCTGGCCGACTTGTTGAGGCAACAGGAGAGTCGGTGTTAACAGGAAAGAGTTAAAACATCAGAAGCTCATGCTCTGCTTCTGGCAGACATGGTTTTCTTAATGGTGATGCTATCAAAGGCAAGGCTCAAAAGGAGTAAACCAAGAAGACTAATTGCTATGCTAAACAGTGATGATAGAAATGGTGTACAGACAAACCTATGCAGATCAAACTTTCCAAATGTGCAGGTTTTGCTTGTTTAGGTAATAATCTTTACAAGCATTGTGACTTTCTACGTTTTTTAAAGCCAACAGGATGTTTATTTCTGTTAGTGAATGGCAGTTCGGGCCACTTGAAGTTTGGGTTGGTTTGCTTGTTTTTCAAGATACTGTCTCTCTGATCTCCAGTCAACGTGAGTTCAACACTACCTGTGCTCTTACCAGTAAATGGTGTTGTCGGCTATCATGGCGAGGACCGCCGCCACACTGATGGTGTACGCCAGACAGTCTCTGAACAGCGGCCAACAGGATAGCCTCGAAACCTGCAGACCACAGTCATTTACTTCCCTTAAACTTGTCTGTAATACTTTCACTAAGTGCTGTAAATGCTGCATCGATATGTTGTTTCTATATTATGTAAAAATTTAAGATTCTTAGGAATGACTTAAGTATGATATTTAACAAGTTAGTGTTTTTAAAAACTTTCATAGCAAGTTGTCTTAAAACTGATTACTTGCAGGTTTTGCTACTAAATAATAAACTTGGCAGTTGTCATAGGAAGTCTCTCTTGGCTTTTGTTGTCGAATCAGAAGGGGTAACTGGCTCTTAGGAGCAGAACTACGGAAGCTGATACGTACCACGCTGGAAAGCAGCCCACACGCTGCACAAATACCAAGAAGATTATAGATTGCTGATCCAAGGATGGTGCTGATGCCGATATCTCCCTTTGTCACAAAGACTCCTGTAAGGAAAACCACTCCGGTACGTTTTGGTTCGGAAAGGAATTGTGGATTCTGAGGAGTCAAAAGTGTGTCTCTTACCTAGAAAAGCGGTGACGAGCTCTGGAGCAGAGCTTCCAGCTGCCATAAACGTTGCTCCAGCAACATCTTGAGAGAGGCCAAGGCCTGAGGATAGAGAAAAACATTGCTTAAAAATGGATACTTCAGTAGTCTGTACCCTTTACCTGCATTAGTATATAACATTAGAAGCTACTACAGTTTAATAGAACGAACTTTGCTTCCTTTCATACAGTTAATGCATTTATTTGAAATTGGTAAAATAATGTATTGAAAACATGGCCTCAGTTTTGGGGATAATTTATTTCTAACTTTATTACAGAAACTAACTTAAGTAATTAAGTAACGTTCCTTGGATGTTAGCGTGATGTTGCTACATGATCCCTGTCAAGTCTGTCTGTCTTCCAGGGAAATCCATGCTACCGTGTCTGCTCGTACCAGAAGCACTGAATTCAAACCAGTGCTGGGATCTTAATCAGATTTTCACTTTGCATGGACAGTGTAGGAGTTGGGAGTTGGTGTCGTGCTTGAATGAAATGAGATTTCTGTTCTGGTAAGCTGACTGTTCCTGAAATGTAACTGTGGATCAAGTTCTCCACGCTAAGAACACGGACATATGGCTGACGGTGGGAGAAGCCTGACAGATGCATATTTATTATCAACAATCAAAAAATAGTTCTACAGCAACGTTTAAGGTTACATTTTCTCTAAGTGTTCTGCTTTGGAGAATGTTTTCCAGTGCTCAGGAATGAGTTTCCCTGGGGCATTTTTATAATTCCTGGCAATTAAAAGCTGAACTCTCAGCCAAGACCATCTCTGTAATTCAGTGGTCTGCTGAAGCCCCGGGAATTATTACAGGTTGATTAGATTTCACAGAACTGCTGTGACCGTGCTGCACTCCTTTCCCTCCTGTGTTATACCTTCCACATGCAAACAGTAGCTCGTTCTGATACTTGTTCGCTACTTTGGGACAAAAACAGAAACCTGAGCAAGGTGCTTCACTCCTATGATTTCATATGGGGAGAGTTTTGGCTTCGTGTTTCCCCCATACCCTCTTTTGGTTTTTTGCCAGTAATCTGCACATCCTGACCACAAAGTTACGTTGTCAGTTCAGTTAATACTGAGCGAGTTTTAAGATTTTCCTTCAGACCTGAGGAAAACAAATTTTAAATGAATGCCTGTGCAGTCAGAGTACTTTTTTTTCAATATAACTGATATATTGTGTCAAATTCCATATTGAACTGATAAGTCTAACTATGCACTGAGATTCTGAAATTTCTTTAGTTTTGTCTCCAGAGCACTCTGACGCTTTTTTAAAGAGAATGTTCTACACCAAACTGCTCAGTTACACAGGAAAAAGATGAGGATGTTCACTTACATTCACTGATGATCTCTAGAGAAGGCAGGAAGTAATCATCGCACACAATGGACACGGCCAAAAACATGTAAAGTATAATTATGACATAGATAACAATTCCTCCATCCCTTCTCTCCTGCGGTGTAAAAAATCCTTCAGGGAACTCGGAAGAAGGCAGGACACAGCCCGTCCGGTTTTCTGGAAATTCAATACAAAGGCGTTACACATCCTGACACCTTTCTGTTTTTCAGGCTGGAGTTCTGTGGCTTAGAACTACAAATGGAGTAGTGGATGTCTGCCTTTCCAATAGGTCTGGTTTTCATTTAGGCGCAAGTGCAGCTGCGGCAGCGCTGATAAAAGTGCGGGAGTGTTGCACGCTCGGGAAGGGGGATCGGCCAATCGCGCATCTCACCGCTGTAGGTGCGGGCGGCGCCGTACGGGCATCGGCGCCGTGCGGGCATCCCCGGCCCCATCCCGCCCCTCATCCCCGTACCTGCAGCCCCGGCCCCATCCCGCCCCTCATCCCCGTACCTGCAGCCCCGGCCCCATCCCGCCCCTCATCCCCGTACCTGCAGCCCCGGCCCCCAGCGCCAGCAGCACCAGCAGCGCCCGCCGCGCTCCCGCTCGCATCCCGGCCGCTCTGAGCGCGGGAGGCGGTGGCCGGCGCGAGGCCCGGGAGGGTCACGTGAGGGCCACGCCCTGTCCGTCCCCACATCCACCCCCCCGCGCACCGGCCGCTCCCCCCGGGACACCCCCTGGTGTCCTTCCCGGGACACCCCCCACCCCTTCCCGGGACACCCCCCACCCCTTCCCGCGGTCCCGCCGCGCTGGGCTCCGCAGGCTTCCTGCGACACCTGGGACGGGAGCTCCCACTTCAGGCTCCTGGGGGCTCTGGGGGGTCCCGCGCCCCGACTGTCGCCGTCCCCCACTCTGTGTTCGTGGGAGAACGCAGGGCGTTGTTTGCCAGAATGAGCCCAACACTGACAACAAACTGAGCAGCGTCTCTTGTGTCTCCCTAAGGTGTAAGGGCAACCAGGAGGTTAAATGAAGAATTCTTATCCTACTATTCCTTAAAAATTAAAGAGGATATTTTAAAATATTTGATACCCACCTTCCTAAAATTTTAATTAAAAAAAAAATTGGGGAGAAACATTGCACTAAATCTATTGGAAAATACCAGGTTAAAACAAAAACCCCAAACAAAAAACTCAGCAGTGCAGCTTTGGTGCGAGCTGCTGAGCGCCTTGCTTGGGTGCCATGGGTGCCGTGTGTTTGCACAGCGAGAAGGTGAATTTAAGCTTCTTCCCTGTGTCTGCTTTGTGCTGTGACAACTCCTGTTTATTCCCACCGATCTACCAAAATTCCCGGGCTCGTCCTCGCTGGGCCAGGGCAAGTTCACGCTGTTCAGATGGACGATTCAGGGGGAGCAAAGCCGAGACCCAGCACACAATCCCTCCCTTCAGACCCGGCTCACTGCGCTGCTTTGTCTGGTGACCTTTCCACAATGAAGTCATGTGTGTGATCGAGGATTAAGTAGTAAAATACAGTCTTTTAGCAAGATGGTTTTGTGAAGTGGTTCCCCCCGCTCCTCCCCAGTCACTGGTTTCTCAGGAGTTGTGTTTCCATCGAATCACTTGTAGACGCGTTTCCATAAACATTTTCAAACCCGTTATGCCAAATGACATTTTTAGGTGCCCGTGTTGTTACTAATAGTTTTTTAGGTGCAGGGCTGATGCTCACATTTGTGAGAAAGGAATGTGAAGTGGAAAATATTGTTTCGCTTCATTGCATCTAATCCCTCTAAACTTCATGTTCCTTGTGTCCGTGGTGTTTGGCAAATACACGATCAGCCCCTCTGGGATAAGGTGAAAAAGTGAACGTTTTTCTTTTGGATTTAAGCAAACAGAACCGTACAGCCACCATTAGAATATGAACACTGGCTCTCAGAGAAATGTTTTCTGGAGCAACAAATTCTACAGCAATTGCTGTTTGTTTCTGACCCTTTTGTGGCCCAGAGTGCTTTTTAGCAGAGCAAGAATGGGTTTAATGGTCAAGATTTGTCAGGGTGACAACTAACTTCCAGAAATGAGTTCTCCGTGCTCTCTGAAAACCTGAGTTACGTCAGCTGCTGCTTCTCCTGCTTTACAGGAGAAAATACATCATTTTAGTCTTAAAAAAATGAAGGATTTTCTTCCAAATCCCACTTTGCACCAGCGTAGACCAGTATGAAGTTTCCTGTCTAAGTTACTGGTGGCTCTTTCCTTACATAGGTCAGCAGAAAGGGTTTCATTAGCAAGGTAAGCAGCTTCCTTACCACTGCCTCTTCCTCACAGCTTATCACCACCCACTCTTAAAAAGTCTCAGCATAGTTTTCTAATACCAGCTACTTCATTTCAATTTGGATTTTTTTGATGGTGTGCTCTTTTGTTGCTGCTTTTCATTACTTACGAGCCTGCCGTTCTGATGGGAATGTGTTCCCCGGTACAGCAATGTGCTCGCTGTGTAGTTAGAAGAGTTCAGTCATATGATTTCAGGATTTGGAGGCTTTGTTATGCTCTGGTTCTGATCTGTGCTCAAGCTCTAATTCCCTTCCATAGGCACCCCCTCCCTGCACACAGCTGAAGCAAAGCCGGAGCTTTGATTTTAGCAAAGCCTGAAGCCCACCTGGTTTGTGGGGAAGCTGTGAGTGAGGTTGCCGTGCTCATGCCCTCCTTGGCAAGCGCATGTCTGGAAAAAGCAACAAACAGAAACAAAACAAAGCACCTTATTCTCCCAGCATGGGGAACCAAGCTGTGTGTAGCTGCATGTTTGACCCTGCACAAAAATCCGACAGCCAGGGTGTCCTTTGGCCTCAGCACGGCTGCCTGGGCCGCTTCAGCCTAAGAGGGCGTTCTGCAAAGCTGGGGTGGGTCAGCTAACAGCACAGATTCCATGTGTGCTACTGCAGTTTTGTGGCTGCTGTTAAGATAAAGCCCTGCTCTCCTTAATACCAAAAAGAATGGATAAATAAGTTTCTTAGAGTTTCTGAAGAAGAGAGAAGAGCAGCTGTTTGCCAGTCACGTTGGTAACAACGCTCTACCACCCCTGCTCAATTGAGGACAGGCGTTTCAAGCCAAAGGAGGTTGGGCTGTCCAGAGGTCTGACCCCAGCTGTGTGCTATTTAGGGGGCAGGTGGGAGAAAAGGTGAATTGGGATCAGCTGTTGAGTCTGCACCCAGCACGGACTCATTTTCTTGTGAGGGAGGTGAAACCTCAGTATCTCTGTGTGACTCCCAGAAGGAGCTTTTCTACAAGCAGTGGATTCGCTTAGTGCTCTTTGAGATTTTTCTCTCCTGCTTCCTTCATGAGGTCAGCAGACAGGACACGGATAGTAAGGAAAAAAGCAGATGAGTTTATGAGAACTCAAGGGGAGTGTGTGTCCTTGTTGGGAGGACCCGGTCCTCAGACAGCGAAGATATGGGGATGGCAGAATGAGTCCATGGCTAGCTTAGAACAACAACAGAGAAGCTTTGTGCTGCCTGGGTTCCAATCTTTCTGGAGGAATAAAAAGGAAGTAGAGATCCTGGTAAGGGCTGTGCAGCTATTTTAAGTATGTGTGGTTGTATGTACCTGTACGAGAGTGCTGAGTTCCTTTGGCTTCCTTAGTTTCAATTGCCTACTGTTTCAATCACAGTTCAATTCCTGTGTTATCCTTTCCTTGGGGTTTTGGGCAGGTTGTTTGTTTGGTTATTTTATTGTAGTGGTCTGTAGAAGACCAGCCCGGTCTGGGTTGGGATGGTAGGAGTGCAGCTCGGTGTTCGCTGTGCCCCAGCATTACAGCCACTGTCTGTACGTGACCCCGTGCACAGCTGTACTTCTGTGTCTGCGCACATATGCACCTTTCATGCTCCCAGTCACAAGGCCTGATGTGCTGGGAAACAAAATAAGTGAAGATGTTTTCATCCTCCAGACCCCCACATTCTTGTGATAATCTTGTGCTATTCCTGTTTGGCAGAAGAGAAGCTGAGGATGGAAAGGGAGCTGACTACCTGGCCTACTGCTGCGACGGGAGGCGCTGCCCGTGCTGTTGAGGTTGGTTTCCACACTCCTTTTCTTCTGTTTGTGCTGCTTGTGTGGCTGCTTTGGAGGCTCGAGTGCCATCTGTGTTAAATGGTCATCTCTAAAAGAGCTGGTAGAATAAGTTCTCTTACCCCGAGGTGCTCCGATATCACCCTCAGGTGATGAGATGCGTACTTTACTGTTGCAGAGTTCAAATGAGTCTCTTCAGTGTAACTCCATTATTCTTCATTTAAAAGATAAATATACTGTCATTGTCAGACCAGATATTCCCCTTTGTCAGCATTTCATGGCTCACTTCGTGGATCTAGATAGATTGATGATAGCTGTTTAATATTCTTTCCTCCATAACCAGCGATTTGAGAGTTGCCAACCCTCATGATGGCTGCTGTTTCTCTAAAGCATCACCTTAATGTACATTAGCCACACAAGACTATTAGGTTGCTTTCTCTCAAATACATACATGGGAATCTGAACACCTAAAACTGGAGGTAAATGAACACATCACAGTGTTATTTTCAAGCTGATCTCCTGACTTGAGGAAGGGGTACCGGGTTAATCGATGGCTTTAGCACAATGCCAAAGGGAAAGGTTTGATTTCTGACCCTTGGCTCCCTGCAGCACAGAAGAGCCAAGCGCTCTCGCTGTGACTACCTTGAAGATCACTGGAAGGTACAACCCGATTGCAGCCCCTGGTGACAACCAGGAAAGCTGTAGAGCTGTGAAGGAATGGCATTTGGTGACCAGCACAGGCCTGACTCAAATTTATTCTCAGACCCTTGGCCTTCATGTTCTGACCTTTTATGTGTGGCAAATGGTTTTTATTGACTCCGAGCTATGAAGTTGTGAACCGTGTATGTTTTCAGGTGGTCTGTAATTAGACTTCAGTGCTAATGCATCTGAAGGCAGGAAGCCTCCAGTTCCTCAGTTGTGCTGTCTGGCTGCCTCCAGCTGTATTCCAGCCGGTAGGAGTGAGCAAGGAGGTTGTTTTCGGCAGGCGGACCATGGAAGCATTCGGTTTATGTAGTCAAGGGGAGGTAGGTGAGGGTGGGGAGTTGTTTGAGGCTGCTTCTCTTCTCTTCATGTAAGCTGTGGAGTAACATTGCTCCCTGTGATAGTGTGGATCGTAGGCTGACAAAGGCAAAGCTTGGCTTAGGGCTGCCCACAGGGTCAAAAAGGCTGGGAACTCCTCAACAGGATTTTTTGCTTGCTTGTCATCAGGGGAATGAGTGCTGGAAAGAGAGCGTACTATTGTTAGTTGGAGAGGATTGGATCTGTCTGGGTGCCTGAGGATTGTTATTTTCCCTGCAATTCAGGTGTACAAAATTGCACCTCCCACCTTCAGACCCAGACCCTTCTCTCACTTCATCTGCTGTCTCTTTGGTGAAGCTTTACAGTAGTTCTCGTGACCTGAACTTGCTCATGGGGTGGTTTGATCATCTGTTCAGGACATCGAAGGAATCTCTGAAAATGAAACACATGCCAGATTTAATGTTTTGAAGATTTAAATCGGTAAGCACTTCTCTAGTACTATTTGAATGTTCCTCCATGTTCACTGCTTTCCTTTGGCTAAAAGTCCTCATTAAGACAATTAGAATGTATTGTAAATGTCAGTGCGTGTGGTATCACAAAACCGGTTGTGTGATGGTGGCTGACTGCCTAGACTGAACACATCAGAAAATCTCACTGCAAAGGCTACATCTGCCTGCATATACCAGGAGATCATGGCTGTTGTTAGTCAATAATAATGCTGTGGAGAAGCTCCTTTGTATAGTTCTTGTTTGATATCTCAACATACCCAGTGCCTTCAGAATATCTTATGGTTGTGGAACTCGGAAGGCTGCACATTGTCTAAAAAGGATAGGAGATTGTGGATGGTCTGCAAATAGAGCCAGCTCGCCTCGAGCACGAATGTCGAGTGTTTGCATGCAGCATGGCCAAAGAATGGAGCAGATCCTGAGGTTTGTGAGGGGAGTCCTGTGGTTAATAGCACTGCACCATAATCACTTCAGGTTTCTCTGTCCCATCCCTCTAGCAGTTTGTGTATAGACCAGATACAAAATCACTTCTTCTGTTTCTAATACGCTGTTATGTCTGTGGGGCAGGTAAATGCATCACAGAACGCAGGGGAGAGTGGATATTGGCAATGAGTGAGTCATTGTGAGGTTTATTTGTTGTTTCCTCTCAGCTGTGCGAGGTCGTGTTGCTGTGGACACAGGAGAACCGAGGAGCAGAAAACTGCTTCCTTGCCTGTGATTTCTAAGCTCGTCTTTTCCTGCCGATTCTGTGCACCAAGGAGTTCTGGTCCTTCTCAGTGACATTTGCTTCCACTTGTTTTCTTTCCTCTTCCTGTTCACACAGACACTTCAACAAACACTTGTGCTTATACTTACGCTGGAGGATACACTTATTCTTTTCCACTCTTGTCAATGTGTGTTTTTTCGGATGTTCTTACGTCAGCTCTCACTCTGGCTGTCTTTAGGCCTGGTTCATCCACTGCCATCCTTCCCATGCCCTCTCGTGACCCATTTTGGAGCTCAAGACGTGTGTTGAAGGTCGTGTGTCGCAGGTTTCAGTGGGTCTGCTGGGTTTGTCGAAGTTTTGCTGTTGTTTTTCGTTGTGTCCCTAATGAAACAGCCTGGCTGCTCTGGCACCTTTCAGCTGACCTTGAGTTTGCCATACTTAAGAATTTACATTCTACATAAATAATATGGAAATTATTGTTCTTATGGTTATAATATTATGGTTATTGCTTGCAAGTTCTGTAACCTCAGTGATGTCTTGGGAGATAAAACAAACTCTCAGTGCTTAAGTGTCTGTCTATAAACAACATCAAATCATGTTTTCTCCAATGTGATTGCTTCTTTTCATGTATCCCTATAACTGAACAAGCGTTAGAAAAAGAATTATTATTGACATACTAGAGAAGAGACACATTGAATTCAATCTTATAGGCTACCAAGTTGTTTCACCAGATAACATTAGCACATGCTGATGTTATTTACAATGTAATAGGTGGTGTTGATTTGAGGATGTTTCTCTTTTTCAGAAATTGATCGCTAAAAGACAGCGTGTTGTCAAATACTGCTGGAGCGTGTTGGGTTATGTTACTGTGCGTCAGTCCAGAGGGGATTTGAAAACCTTCAGGTTTTGGTGCAGTGTCTGTGATGCTTTTTGTGACCTAGCGCAGGTTGTGATGTGCTCCTGGAGATTCTCTCTTCCCTCAGGCCTGTGCAGCCCTAGGGGTGAGGCCAGCAAGGACAACACCAGCGTGGTTGCTTTCTGGATGTGTTTGCTGAGGATGGGAAAAGCAGGGAATGGATAACAGGGGAGATGGAGCAGGGACCTTGTGGCAGCCGGGGTAGGATGTGGAGCACAAGCCTCTTGTGTCTTCTGCAATGAGGGGCTGGGAAGGAACAAAGTGAGGAGCATTGACTTCTGGTAAAATGCAGCTGAAGAGATGGTCTGGATAGATAGCTCTGTGAACAGAGTTTTGGAAAACTGGCTGAGATTCAGCTGGAACTTGTTAGCAGATTGATCCTCCTAGTTTGTGCTTTGGGGAGAGTTCATGTAAATGATACCCAGGCTAACAGGCAACTTCTACAGGGGTGCAGGTGCCTGCCTTTCTTCTGGAAACGCTGTTAGCTTTACAGGAGAAGGAACAGAATCGGTTCTGTGCTTCTGGTGAGGAGATGACAGAGCCATTACAGCTCCAACTGAGCAGTGCAAACCACCGAAGCGTAAAATTCCTGCAAACTCTGGGAACGTGTCTCTAGAGAGCTTTGGTGCGGCCTCCCCTGCTTCCTCGTGAGACGCAATCTCAGCACCAGGAACGCGCTTTGGCTTTGGTCAGAGGACTTAGAGATTCTCCCAAGCCCGCATAAACTGCTGGTGAGTTACTACTGATTATTCCTTCACAATGCTAACTTTAAAGTCTCCGGTGTGTAATGGAGGATATTTAAAACATCACACATTTAATAGTAATTCTGTCATTGCTGTATATGCTGGAACATAATGTTTTTAATATTTTAAAGCAACTTCAAAGTTTTTTATCAGACCTTAAAAACTGAACATATTGACGTCTTAATTGCTAGCACAGAATATATAGATAATACTGTATCTTTCAGAGGAAACATGTTGTGCTGACAGAGGAACTGATGTGATAGAGCTGGAACTTTTTTCCCTCAGGACAGAACAATTATTGTATCCTTATGTCACTAAAACTGGTTTCTCATATTCTCACATATCATGAGCTATCTATGATTTAGGGTTTTCTCATCCATTTTAAAAGTTTATAGCTTACGCATCTGTTCCCTGGCCACTCGAAGCATCATTTTGTTGTAGTCAGTTGTCACTAATAAACATAATTGGCAACCATGGAGACAATGTGCATTGTATATGCAAGTTCACGTGGGTTCTCCCATGGACCATTCTCTCTGGAAGCAGGGCTGGAAATAGCAGCCAGGTCTCCAGCTGCTGCCCCGTTCCTGCTTTCCCAGAAAGCTGTTTCAGTACCGACTCGTTTACCACTAAACATATTTACACACAGTGACTGGCTTACCTTTTCCTGGAGCATTTTTAGACATTCCCATCCGTCACCACAGATTTCCCAGAGTTTGGATGAATCAATAGCTGGTTCAGCATAGCAGGCTGGGAGCCACCAGCAGGGATTGACAAATGGTGGGGAGGTGAGGAAGTGGGTCAGCTAGGAATGGAAAAGATGCTCTAATGACAATTGGTGAATCCAGTGGATCTGCTTGCAGATGCTTTGGTTTTAATCCGTGATGTCCACCCTGCCCTTCTCCATTCTCAACTTGAATAAATGTCAAGCAAGTATTTTCCTT
This sequence comes from Patagioenas fasciata, assembly GCF_037038585.1. NCBI lineage: Eukaryota > Metazoa > Chordata > Aves > Columbiformes > Columbidae > Patagioenas > Patagioenas fasciata. Next base: position 24,365,814 of record NC_092531.1, read on the forward strand.
CTTCAAGTCTGTTGCTGCTGAATTTCATCTGCCACGCTTAGAAATCTATAGTTCAATAAACAGGATGGGTTTTTTTTTTTTTCCGCTGTATTTTCCCATCAGTTTGAGGAGAAGCAGTGGTGACAGTTTCAGTTTTGTGAGCGAACTCCACACTTTCCCCAGCTGTATAATTTCCACTAACAGAAATACGTTTCTATTTGTTAGCGTTTGAAGAGCTTGGGCTGGGCTGGACTAAGGCTGTGTGGAGCCTCTTGTGCTCTTGTGGTGCTTATGCCTGCTGAAGCCAAGGCACAATCACTGGAATCAAAGAGTGGCTTTAGGTGGGTTCTTGTGTTTTCCTGTGAAATCCTCTGGTCAACATGAAGCAGGAAGCAGCGTCTCCTAGAAAACAGTTGAATGCTGTATATTTGTGCTCCCTTGGAGTTTAGGGACACTGACCTGAATTCTGCTGACGAATGAAATGTGGTAGAGTATTTGGCAATGTTCAGCTGTCCCAGAACTGGTTGTTTTCTCGGTGGTGAAAACAGCTATACTTTTTGGTTTTCCCTACTATGCTTATTTTGATTCTGTGGGGGGGTGGTGTATTTATGTATATTTTATGCAAATACAGTATCTGGTCTTCCCCCCACCGTCTTTCTCTTGGAGTGACCATGGAGTGTGCCCACTCTGATTCTTCTACTCCATTCAACAGCTCCTAGTTTTGAAGGCCCCTCTAACACTAACAACATGACCTGTGTATTCTCCTGCTCCTTTCTGGGACCTGTTTGAAACTGGCTCTTCCTCAAGGGCTTCTTGAACTTTTTATTGAGTTGAATCCCCTGCCTGTTGATGCTCTTGGTGAGATACCTCGCATGATCTCCAACCTTCAAGACAGGGCAAACAATGGGCAATATAAGATTCAAGGCTTTCAAAAGCCCTTCTGGGAAGTGTTTTTTTCATATGGTTTCAGATTTAAAGATTTCTTTCATTTTTTTTACGGAAGCAATAAAGAAAATTATGCAAATTTAAACAGGCTTTAAATATGTTCAATTTAGTTGTCCTTGAGGTATTGAATACTGGACCTGCTTAATGGAGTATCTGCTGTCCAAGAATTGAAGGTTATAGAATCCGGTCCAGTTCTGTAACTGTGGGTACTCGAGGGTTTCCCACCTGCTTTCCATCTGCTGCCCTGAAGCAGGTCCTGCTGTGTCTGCCAGCCCCGTGTGGGTGTCTCGGGTGCTCTAGGAATCCACTGCTAATCAAGATAACTCAGATTTAGGCATCTGAGATGATAAGTTATTGTCATTACTTTCGGTGGGTTTTTTTGGTTGTGTTTTTTAAAGATAACCTGCTTTTACTTCCCTCCCTGTTCTGATGAGCAAACCAGCCCTATGGATAGGACCTCGTTTGCAGCAAAAAATTGTTGCTGTAAACTGCTATCATCTGTTGGAGCCGTGAGCCTATTTCTGTTCAAATCAGTTTATTGCTGTGAAGTTTTGCCAGCCCTGACCAAACCACAGAGGGATTATTAAATGTCACAAAAAGTTTCGGTGGATTCCTGCATCCCTCTTTACTGTGCTCCCAGTGTCCAAGGTTCCTTATGCTGAAAGCCAGCGACAGCTCAGATCCAGTAGCTCTAAAGTGCTTTGGCAGCTGTCTTGGAGCAGATGTGGAGCAGTGAGGCCTCGGGAGGTGAAAGAGTACTCTTGCAAACTTGCAGAACAAAAATGTTCTTGCTTTTGACTTCCAGCACAGTTTAGAACGCTTTTTTTCTCCTCCTCCTCCTCCTCCTTTGTTCAAGTTCTGCACTTGGGAATGTTACACGTTTTTTCTGACTGAACTAGAAAATAGAAATATGCTTGTGCCTGCGCCCAAATCTGGGGCCAAGCAGACTGTGACTCTTGGCTGATTGAAATATAAATCCTGGCGTCTGGAAAATCCAGATCTAAATACAGCATTTGTAGCACCAGAGTGCTGTGGGAGGAGGGCGACAAAATATCCTTGTTGTTTCCACAGTTGCTGAAAACTAATGGAAAATGCTGTAGAAAGAATTCTTAAAAAACCTCAGACAATGCACTTACTAAGGTATTTCCTGAATTTGTAGGGAAAGAAAATAGTTTAAAGCTTAGTCTGTCAGGCTTCTTGTGCTGGCAGCACAGCCAAGACAGCAAAGTGAATCCATATGTTTAGTATTTGTAATGGACACGCAGGGTTACAAAAGAGGTGTGGTGGCCACTCACCTTGCGATCTCGCATGCATTTGACTTTGATTTTAATAAGACCGTGGTTACCTCTTATTGTCTGTTGCATATCAAGAGAACACATGAGTGTGTTTCTATTTGCACAATGCGTTGTGGCAAGACAGCAGCCTCTGTTCACAAGCTTCCCTCTTGTTAGTGCCAGTGTTATACTAATGCCTCTCATGCATTGCAGTTACGGTTATGTAGTGCTTTGCTTGGGCAGTATATTTAGCAAATTGTGTCGTCAAATGATTATGTTAGACTGAATGGTTGGACGTCTAGTACACAAATAATTATGACACTAAACTCACTATGTATGAGCTGGAGCCATAGCTGATTTCAGTGACAGATGGAAAACTCCACTGAACCTTTTATTGGCCATATGCCATTTCTGAGTGTTGGCCAACAACAAGATTTGTTGCTAATATATAATGATTTAAACAGTAAAAAGAGCAGCTGCACTTTGATTTTTGGTGCTTTTACTACAGGTTTTCCTGGAGCTTTTGAATATCTACTGCTGCTTTCTAATGCAAAGCTGTCACTTCTAGTCTGTGAGAAGGGAGTTTATCTTCCCAGCACTATCTCTGGTAGGATTTTATATTTTGATACTTATAACTAAAGCTCTCCTCTGCCTTTTATTGCATTATTAAGTTGACAGCATAAAAATGTCTCTGCAACGTGGGGCTGGCGATGGTTTGTAAGAAGCTGGCTCTGCTGTGTAGCGCCACAACAGAGCCTTTTTTAGGCTGTCAGTAAGTCTTATGTTTAATGGCCTGCCCGAGGACAGGGACACCAGCGTTCCTCCAGCTGTTCAGAGAAGACAGCTTTCAAAGCGTGGTTCATTGAGACAAACCACACGGTGTGGTTCACCACAGTAGCAGGACGGTGTTTGCGAATGTATGTCAATACGAACTGCAATCGTTATCTATGCAGAACATGGCACAGCGTTTCTACTGCTGCTGGCAGAAGCGAAAACTCGCTGCCACGCAACGCTTTGACCTTCGTTCCTCCTGGAGAGCTTTCACCGCGCTGTCCTTTGTCAATCTGCTCGCTCTGATATTCATCCAGAGAAAAGCAAGATTGGAATCTGGAAAGCAGAACGGTTCTGGCCCTGGGCCCAGCGTGGTAAGAGAGATACATGACAAGGAAGCTCATTCCAATAGAACTTCATATCTATCTTTTGGGGGGGAAAAAAGAACACTTCATTTTATGAAATTTGTATTTATGTAAGCTTGCATATGAATAAAACTGGCTAAACATTCGACTGTCCTGGGCAGCATCAATGTGCGCTGCATTGAGAAGTACTCTGGAGGTTTCTAGGATGATTTGATCCTGTTTGTCAGATAAGGTTCATCATGTTGCTTCTGTGCCAAGGGAGGCGTGAAGTGTTGGTCGCTGCATGAAGGCAAGCGGGTAGGGAAGAGAGCAGTTAATACCCGTATGCTTCTTGCACCTCCTTCAAAGTGAGTAAGAAATAAGATTAATGGTGCTCTCTCATTTCTGAGGCAGCTTGTTTGGAGAGAGCTGCAAGGACTTCACTGGGTGCCTTGGTTCCTGACCTCAGCTGTGCCTGAGCTCTGCTCTAAGGCTGGGCTGCCTCTGGGTCTCAGGCCTGGTTGCCAATGTTCCATTTTGATGCTGTCTGTAGTGCTAATCTGCTCTTGCATTGAATCAAGGACCATCTTTCTCATCTGCCTAGGTGCGTTGCCTTCTGTTGCTAAAATGGTTGTTCCCTGTAGGGCAAGCAAAGTGATTTATCCATGCAAACCCTAAAATATTAATTTATTTCTTACCCAATAGTAAAAAGAAGCCAAAGGAAAAGCCTCTATGTATCTACTACATCTTTGACCTTTGTGGTGTTTGCACGCCAGCTGCCTCCAGCTCGTGCAGGTTGGATTGCTTGCTGAGTGCTGCATGCTCTCTAAGTGTCAGTGTGCTGGCCCTGCTCATCCCTGTCTTTAACAGACCAACGTTTCCTTATGTTTGTTTGTTTTTCTCTTGTATCTCTTCCTTTAGCTTTGGAAAAGCAGCCGTGTAACTGCTGGCTGCAGGCAGGTTGTTTCTTCACAGCTAATAGCCTGTCTGTTACACTTTGAATGTTTGTTGGGATGCTCCTTATCTAGGTCATAGTTTTTCTTTCTTGTCAGATTCCTCCCACGTCCCTCTCTGATCTCACCTACAGCAAGCTATCTGTCTCAAACAGTCAAGCAGAGCTATGCAAAATATTTGTACAATGACACAGATATTTCCCACTTTGTCACATCTCGTAGAGCCTTGGACCTATGTGAAAACCGCATCAGTCATAGGCATAGAAAACAGTGTAATTTTTATTTGTTTTGGAACTGAGAAAGAAAAGATACAGTGCTGAGAGAGGTTTATAGTTGGTTGTGTTATAAATCTGAGACGCTACCTACTGGGGAATAATTTTCCCAGTGATGTGGATGTTCTTAGCGTATCATCTGTGAGCTGCGGGCTCGCTCAGAGTGTCCTGTGCATGTTCTTATCTTGCAGAGCTGGTGCACGACACCTTGTGCACCTGTGGAACACACGCCAACCACCTTCTTCCATTCATGACCATGTTTTTACACGTTTCTTATGCCACCTTCCTCTGGTATATTGTGGCAAATCAAGCTGAGACTAATGCTATGTAGAACAGCTGCACTGTTCTGTGCTGTTTTGGTGTGTGTGGCGGGTATTAAGAGGTTAAGAGATTCTGTTATCCCGGTGTTTGTGGTTAAGTGCAAATTGATGATCATAGAGCACTTGTGCTTTCCTTATGTTGTGCAATTCCCTGATGCTCATTAATGTCACTGACTGCATCCTCTGCCCTCTTTTGAAATATTTATTGGCATCAAGGTATGTTGATCTTAAACCTAGTTAAATGAGGTAGTATCTTTTGCTAGGAGGAAGCAATACCAGCTTACATTTTGAGACTGAAAAGGCTAGAACTGTTTTCAGATACCTTATGTCCACGTCGATTATCTAAAATTAAGGGGAGGAAAAAAAGGATGTTTTAGAATTTGTTTTTAATGTCCTTGAAGGTTGTTTTCCCCCCTTCCCCAAGTCGTTGTCATATATTTCCCATTGATGTTATCAGGCTGTTGTGTGTGCAGTCAAATAGGAAAGAATCAGATAATGGAAAATGATCACAGATTATGGAAGCAATAAAATTCTACAGTTTCATTTTTTTCCTCAAAACTTTATTCTTGCTCTATATAAAAAAATGCAATGATTTTTCCCTGTCTGACAGGTGTACTGTGGGCAGCGTTTAGCCATGGTTAGCAACACCTCTCTGATGTTATTGTGTAGCAAGACCAGTGATTTACAAGTTCAAGATAAGGGGCCTTGGCAGCATCATTGCAGCGTATGAAGCAATTAAAACGTGATGATTCTTGAGATGACATGTACAAAAATAAAAGCAATTTGCTAGAAATCAGGACTTGCTGGTGTCAGCTGGTGATTAGTATTTGTTGTCTTAACGGCCCGAGGTTCTTGCGGGCTTGTCTTTTTCAACACGCGGAGCTCTGGTTGTGACGGGCACGACTCGCGGTTGGCTGAGTGCTGTGGCTGTGATTTCTGTCCAGCTGGTATTGTGCAGAATGGGTGCGTTAAGGTCCTCTGCCAGACCTCGTTGAGCAGTCGTGCCAAGCACATCTGTGCGACAGGTAAAGCAACAGTATATGGTGTGCGTTTCTGTGACCGTAATTAACGTGCTTTGACTTTCATAAGATGGGACTTGGAGGTGTGGAAATAATAATTCCTATTTCTTGTGCCTCTTCCACATCTGCTGTGATTTCTGGGGTTTGTGCTGTCAGCAGCCTTCCCTTGGCAGGTGAATGGGGGAAGTGGGTCTCTGAAGCGGTGATGTGTAGTGACCCTTTGGTGTTTGCTCCAGGCGCACGTGGATTATCTTGTTTGTTCCTTAGCAGATCTGTTTTCTCTTTGCCTTTCGGCAGCTTACCCTACTGTTTCCTTGTGTGTTTTGTTTTACAACTGCTACACAGATCTGTGTTGAGTCTGGATGCTTCACAGCTACTGGAGACAGTGACCGGGCAAAGCAGAGAGCAGTGAACAAAGGCACCGTGGCTGGATGGGACCCAGACACATAGTGGGTTGGCTCTGCTAATGCCCAGCTGGATGAGTTTAGCAATTCCCTCCCATACATGTGGCCTTTAAAATGGGGACAGTGCCAATGTTCTGTGGAGGGGTAAAAAATTGCCATGTCTAAAGATAAGTGTTACTTGAGAAGTCATTTTCTTGATTATGCTGTACATGGCAAACAAAACAGGGGCAAACGAACAAGTGTTTTCTAATGGCGTTGACAGGAGGTGGCATCTGTTGGAGTCCAGGTGGATTTATTAGTGGAGTAACCCTGTCTCCCTAGAGCTTGTTGCTGTCACATGCTGCCTCAGTCTGTTCCCTACTGGAGCGCATACAAGTGCAGCCTGCAAATGATAGTTAATTATTTTTAACAGCTCAAAAGAAAAAATATAACTTCCTAATTCCATACCAATGTTGATGATAGATATATAGACAGAGACACTTGTACATGCTTATTTCTATAGAGATAGAATATAGTGAATAAAAAAGATTATCACATGATCAGATTAATGCGTTCAAGTGCCGTACTTTGATTTTCTTCTGCTGCACTGGATTTGATATGCTATAGAATTAAAATATTTCATGAGAGAAAATTTTGCTAACCAAATCCTGGCAACCTTTCGTTCTTAATCTCAGAGCTGCCAAGACAGATCCAGATGCCTGGGAGCCCTATCCAAATGTAGGAAAAGCTCAGGTGCGAGCAGAGAGGTTATGAATCCACAGCTGTGCTTATGAGCACTTGTAGCTATTCCGTTTTTTGCCTAAGTAGTAAAAACCCCGGACTTTTTAACCGCTTAAATTTAATAGAGATAGCAAAGTGGTTTGTTGGTTGTTGTTGGTCTTGTTTGTGGGGTTTTTTAGAGTCTAGACAATAATATGATTTATAAACTGGCCAGTGTGAGAATATTGCTCCTGTTGCTTGGAATCTTATACTACATGCGTATATCAGACTCTGATATTATGGGAACATCCACCTTTAACTGAAGTGATAGGTGTTGTGCATATGCAGCAGAACGAACCATGATCTGACATCATGTTGAGTTCTGGAGGGACATAATCAATAAAATACTTAGGTTTCTAGGTCATTGTAGGTCTAGCAATTTATCTGTGTGTGTAAATGATACTTAGTACCATAATACTCTGTTTGAAAGAGAAATGATCACAACCAGATACTGCTAAATGTTCTGTTCTCGGGTAACCAGCTTGTTTGAACAGACAGTAAGGTTGTGCATGTAAAGCAGATGATGTTTTTGTGAGGTTTCTGTTTGCCCCAGGTATCTCTCTACTCCTGCACACCCAAATATGCAGTGAGGACATATGGAGAATTTAAAAGCTCTCAGAAAACAAATGTTCCTTCACAACTGATGTTTTCCTCCTGCTGGTGACAATACCTCAGGACACCAAAATGAATGGCAGAAATGGAAGCAAACCAGCATTTATTTGACCAACAGTCTTAAGCATCAATGTGAAATAAATCAGAACGTGTGTCTGCTTAAGACTTTTCTTTGTATTTTTTGATTTGTATGATTTTTTGATGCTTTCCCTCAGAGCTTGAAAGCACCGGTTATTTATTAGCGTAATATGATTACACGCCTATCTGCAGGTTTAAGATGAAAATTGAAACCTTGCAATAATTTGGCTAAAAACTACTAGAGCATTCAGCCAGCTGTCAACATTTTCAGAGAAACCCTATTAAGCACAACCAAGCTGTAGCTGTGTAACTGATATCTGAACACAGTCAGCATAGCTACCTGGGTAGGTGGCACTTTGGCTGGCTTCATTTGCTGGCTACACATATGAGTTATTAGCAAAATGCAATTTGGTGACAGCTTACACACTGTGGGCCATAGACTCTCCTCAGTCCACATGTGCAGCTTGTAATATAGCCAAATTAGATGCATTTATAACTCATTCCCTCCCTCCTTCTCTCTCATACCACTCTCCTCCTTTGCTCTGTACGATCTGTATTTGTAACTTAGATGGACTGGGGCTTTGTTAATTACATTTCCAGGAGAGTATTGCTTGCTATCACCTTATGGATTCCTTATAGGTGTAAGTGGCTCAGAACTGATTAAGAACTCGCGGTAGGAATAGCAGCAGCAGTACTGTTATCTAAAATGTGACTGTAGGTTGTTTAAATGGTGGGTTTTACCTTACAAACAAAAGAAACCGAACCACTACAAAAAAAACCCAACAAACCCAACATTCTGCTTTTGGCCAACGCAGCAAATATGTGCCAAAACCCACCTAATGCCCTTTCTGGATCCTAAAGGTAATTAATTTGTAAGGCAGAAGCAGTCAATAGAATTGGTAAGTAATTAATTTGCTTTGTTTGCATGTATTTTCACTTGTTATGTAAATTGTAACAGTTGAATGGCTATTGATATATTCAAATCTAACAAAAACGTATTCTAGATCCTGCTTTGCAGTGTGTGCAGCCTTGGGGACTTGCATGTTGCAGAATTAACTTATTTGGCTTCTTGTTGCCTACAGAATGTGCATCATATGTAAATATTTACAGTAGACATATGGACTAATTTCATTGCTTTGTCAAAATGATACCAGTGCATGTAGTTACACTCATAGTTTGTGTTTGAGGAAACAGTCTCTGTTACAAGGTCTTAGTGAGTTTGAAGAACCCATGCAACCCATGCACGCTTGGTAACTCGAAATGTGAATGTTGCTCTGTTTTCCCTCGCATGTTTCAAATTGTTCCTGTGAAACACTGCACACTGAGCACTACAAGCACGTGGCAATTTATTTGGTAGTACTTACTGTATTTTGTTTGTTATATTCTTTGTTCTACCTTCAAGCCTCCTTTCTGGCAGAGGATTTTACTCAGCTTTTAACAAGATAGTCGTAATGAAGTAGCCTGCAATCTCACCAGCAGCGAGCAAAGTATTGCGAACGTTGATTTAAAGTTTTACTCATTGGTTTGCTGCAAACAATTTCTTACTGAGATAACTCCCTTCTGGATTTATTTGACAATCAATTGCTAGGTGCTATGCAATTAGCAAGAACTACACCAAGTATATCAAATTTATGCTAGACTCTCCAGTACTTTGTGAAAATTAATTCGGATGGACATCAGCCTCCCTCTTTGGGCTGCACTGCCCGCTGCTGAGTCATCAAACCTGTAGCTGTCTGACACAAAGCTGGCTGCTGTGGCTTCTGTGTCCCCGGAGCAAGCAGCTGCAGTGATTTGGAAGTCACTGCCCTGCAGTGATTTACTGCTGTCCCTCTCCTAGGAGTTGCCTTTCTGCAGCAGAGCTGCTGTACCAGAGCACAGCCGCCCCATTCCACAGTCCAGCACCTTCCAACAGTTCCTTTTTAGATCAAACTAACCTACATCCGTGTGTTTTCACGCAGGGGTGTGTGTGAAGTTCTATGAAGAAACACAATCGGAGCTGCGAGATCCACTTTAAAGCGGCTCCAAACCACACCAAATCAGATGGTGCCCCATAGGCTGTGTGGTTGTAGGGAAACAGGATCACAGCCATAGCGAGGCACTAGTGGTAGGGCTGTGCTGCTTTGGATGCCTCCGAGGACATTTAGCACTTTGGGTACCCAAAGAAAGCACAACTTTGCATTGCAGTTGAATGATAGCCCTTTCTGCGTGATATTCAAAAGATACTTCCAGAAATGGACACTGAAGTGTGTGGCTGACAAAATCCTGGCTCCCCAGGAGGCTGTTAACAGTGATCTCAGCCCCCGTCCAGTGTGCACTGTGTGGTCCCTTGGCTTCTCTTACCTGGCAGGATTTGAGATTCGCATGAGTTTCCCCAGTTCTGGATGCTGTGAAAGCAGGAGTCCTGCTGCTTTCAATACCTTACTCATTCATAAAAAGTGGACCTGGCAGGGACATTCATAGTATGGTGGGAAATGCATACATGTGTCTGTGATTAGAACAGACGCTGTATCCTGGAAGTCATCCAGCCGGCAGGCTGGGGTCTGGGGAGTTTTGTCATTCCCCTCCCGCAGCTCTGCGCTAGCGCGGTGCAACAGGCTGCATCCTCGACCAGCACCACTCAGAACAGCAGCTGAACGAAGGTAGAGGGGCGCAGCATTATTTTTCAACCCTGGCACCTCTGACAATGCTTCAAGAGACAAGAGTTTCATAATTCAAGTCAGTTTTTCAAGGCAAAGGCTGCGTACCCATGGGCTGTGTGTGGTCTACCAGGGTAATTAATCTGGCCGGTTTCCCAGGATCGTTTGGAAGAGGTCTGCAGGCCCCTTTATTGGGGTAGCCTGTTCCCAGCTATCTTCCTTCTGCTGTCCTTCCCCCTTATCATGTTATTGTGTGTGAGCAGGATATTTGTTTGTGATGGGGGAGGGAAAGCTGAAGCATGTCCCCCTGCATTTAACTAGTGACATGTAATGGCTGGGCAAAACTGGGCTGCGTTAGCCAGGAGACTTCTGATGTTTTTCCGATTACTTGCAAGCAATGGGGCTTAAACGGGACATGCACCAAATCTTTGCTGCTCCTCCAAAATTGCAGTAAACCAGTGAAAAATATAACCGGGGTAAATGCATTTTGTCCGCCACTGTGGAATAGGAGGTTTATTCAGATTAATGCTATTTACCTACACAGGATGTGTGTTTAACAGCAACACATCTGCTCCTTAGACATGCAGAATCGCCTGTCGGGGTGAACAGAATCTAAGCCTGATCCAGCTGTGTTTTCTCAGGATCTCTCTACTGGTTTTTTCCCTAGGTGTGGCAGTTTTCAAACCAAAGAAGAGTTTAACTTTAGCCCCTTAATTTTCTAGACTCACTAGACAACAAAGACTGTTACCTTCCTGCTTGGGAAAGGTGTTAAGCTGCTTGTCTCTGAGGAGCCAGAAAGGTGAGCTGGGGCAGGAGCAGAATAGGTGATGGGTTCCTGTTGCAGTAGTGGGAGCCTGGGGAAAGTCTCTTCTCTCTTCTTCTCTCTGGTTCTTGCTGCCGTCAAGCATTCAGTGCAGTTTCTTCCTGTGTGCAGATGAGAGCGCAGCTTCTTTGGTACTGCTGAGACTTCACCTTTCCACAGGTATTGGTGTTCTGTCTTCTGGAAAATAATAAGCCTTTGAGTTGGACAAAACAAACTTCAGGAAAGGAATTGTCTGCTTCTATCTATAGAGAGGGAATTGTGCAGCTAAAGGAAGAGGTCACACTTAATCAGAGGTCTAGTCTTAAATTACTTGTTCCTGACTGTCATGAAGTTCTGCAAAGTCTCTCTTTCTAAATTGCCTGAAGTGGAGGCTACAGCCAGCTCGTGTGCCTTGAAGACTGAGTCACAAGTCTGTAATGTTAGCTGGCTTAAGCCGTCTGATGATTATTTCTTTTCTTCCCCGCATAGCTGATGAAACGGTGCCTATTCCCTGTCTGAGCCCAAGCTGCTGGCTGCCAGCGTCTTAGGGGACAGTTTGCAGTCAGCATCTGCTCTGCTCTCTCTGGAGCCATATGGCTGTGATCCCAAAGCTTCCAGGTTCTGAGCGATGCAGACCCCTTACGTGTGGATCCATAGAGTGTCCTAAAGTCTCCTTCTCTGGGTGCAGAGAGGCCTCCCCCACTTGTCTGCTGCCAGTTATGGGCTGTTCAGCTCATGCAAATCTAGTTAATTACTTATTCAGAATTAAAGTGGTTATAATTTGACTGAGTTCCCTTAGCAAGTATGTTAATACTTTACTTTTGACTGGGAGTGTTTGCAGAGGGGCTGTGTTTAATGCTTCAGTTTTGAAAGCTAATTCAAGTTAATGTTCTCCAGCATGTGGTGGTGTTCCCCTCCTGTCCTGTATGCTTGCTCAGGATTTCAATTCTTGCAATATAGGAAAGCCTGAAATCATGAACCTTAGCCTGGGATAGCAAAAGCAAAGAAGCCTTAAGAGAGTAGTGAGAAAATGGTTTTGCTAACCCCATATTCACCTCCTGATATTGGATAAATTGCATGTCTGCGGACCCATCTGGCACTGCAGGGGAGTAATATCCTTTATGACAAAGACATTTTAGTTAAGGTTTTCTTCCAACTCTGATCCAGAAGGGGAAATTGATTTAGCCCGTGATGTTAGAAACCAAAATCAAGGAGTGTTGAGAGAGGGCAAGCTGCACTGTGACACCTTCTCCGCGTTCAGACTAGAAATGGGATCCTTTCCCTGCTGCAGTGATTTGTTCTTCACGTCTGCTCCCTTCTCACTCGGACACATGCGAAGTCACATGTGCTGTGCTCACAGCGCTACGGCTGTTCCTGGAATCAAAGGGCTCCTCATATGAGCTCCTCTGCTCTTGCTGTAAATGCCAGCCCACAGAGGACAAAGCTCTGGACTTGTTCTGTCCCGAGAGGAAACCTTTAGAAGAAAAAGGTTTTTGGTGTGAGTGTTTGGGAGCAGTACCCTAAGGGGAAGTATTTTTTTCCTTCTGTTGGTGCCAGTTGGACTTGCTTTTGTAGCTGGCAACGGTTTTTATAAAGCTGATATTTCTAAGTGAAAGGACAAAGACCTTTGTGAAGTTTGTTTTGGACCCTTTGCCTCACATTCAGAAGTGGGACACAGTGAGAAGATTGTGCCTGTTATCTATCTGATGTATAAAACGATAACAGCTTGCTCATAAAGTGCCAGCGGCCGTAGCCTGTTCCTAAGTAGAAGATTAGCGCTTAAAAATACCAGGTTTGGAGGTTGTGCTCAGTGGTACGTTACAGCGTTTGTGAACAAGGTGTAGGTGTAGCTCGCTGGCCAACAGCTTTGCTGTTCTCTGATTTCACAGAATCCCAGAGTGTCAGGGGTTGAAGGGCCCTGGAAAGCTCATCCAGTGCAATCCCCCCATGGAGCAGGAACACCCAGCTGAGGTTCCACAGGAAGGGGTCCAGGCGGGTTTGAATGTCTGCAGAGAAGGAGACTCCACAACCTCCCTGGGCAGCCTGGGCCAGGCTCTGCCACCCTCACCATGAAGAAGTTTCTTCTCAAATCTAAGTGGAACCTCTTGTGTTCCAGTTTGAACCCATTACCCCTTGTCTACCATTGGTTGTCACCGAGAAGAGCCTGGCTCCATCCTCCTGACACTCACCCTTTATCTAACCAACAGCCGCCATGCTCAGTAAAGTAGCGTATCAGCCCTTCTTTTTGGGGAGGAACAGGCCTCCCAAAGCCGCTCCAAAACTCTGGCACAAGTGTGTTTTCCCAGGCTAAGTGCTTCATATGAACCAGAATGTCTTGCCAAGTGAGGTTCATTAGGGACATTGTTTTGAAAGAAAATTAGAAAAAAATTGTAGTGATGTCATTCCTGTTTCACCTTTTGGGAATTGAAAGTGTGGCATTTGGTGTTTTTTTAGTGATTATTATTTATTTGAATTTTTCTTCTTCTTCTTCTGTTCTAAATTGGAAGCAGATTTTCATTTTAGAGGTTTTTTTTTTCCTCATATATCTCAAGCATATAACTGAAGTGAAAATCAGACATTTAGATTGAGTTGTAATAATTTTACAGGAAAAAGTTTCATACATTTCCATTCAGATTTGGCAGAAAGTGGGAGGTTTGAAAGCTCAGAAGCTTTTATGAAAGCAAACCTCTGTTCTTCAGGCAGCTTTCATGCCTGTCCCTGCAGTGACTTCCACCTAGATTACTGCAGTATACTGCAGTGAGGGATGTGTGTGCAGATCAGCAAAGGCTTCGGCTGAGTGTGACGTGTCTGGTCCTCTCCATATGAACACCTGCGTTTTCACTTGTGTGATGCTGAAGTTTGGCAGGGACAATTACCTGATAATATGATCCTGTTGCTTGCTGATGACTGTCAAAATTATTGACTGCCATGCTTGGAGTATGAATTAAATATTTAGTGAATTTTTAAAAATAATATAAAATGAAAGTTGAGAAATCCCTAATCTCTACGATATAGGCTCATTCAAATCATCTGTCAGCGCAGCGCTACAAGTGCACCACAGGAGAACTCAGCTAAAAGAGGAACTGAAGGTGACTTTCATTACTATTGAAACCTGTGAAATTTTGTCTCTTGAAGTCTGGACTTAGCTCGTGAAAGTTGTTTCTTATGATACGCAAGTGGAATTCATTCCATGACTATTATGGCAACTACACTGACGGGTAACTGTAACACTAACTTTTCTCTTTATCTGAAGAAGTAATCTCACATTTTGTTTTGCAGCTTGTCCCAAAAATGAAGGTAAAACAAAAGACACACAAAGGCAGATGTGATTCCTCGTGCCTGCCATCACAAATACTCCCCTGAAAAATCATAATGGGAAGGATGAAGATTGGTGCGTTCGTTAGGTGAAGCAGCTTGCTAGCAGCAAAACATGATGGGGAACCTCCTCCTTCCTGAGGCCGATAGTTCACGTGCAATTGCACACATATACTCTCTGTGGGATTAAAAAAAAGGCTCTTGAAAGGCCAAGATACCCATTATGAAGCTCTCGGGCTGGAAAGCTGCCATTTATTAGCTTAATATGAGCCTGGCCAATTTTTCAGAACATACATTATAAACAGAACAATGCCCAGTGTGTTACGTTTTCAAGGGGCTTTCAGCCATTCAAGAAATCATTCTCAGGGATCCTAAAGATGTGCTTCAGCAGTGCTTGGAAAGCGTTTAATTTGGAATTCATTCATTGTAGAAATCAATAAGATGCCGGTTCTCAAGCATTTTTAACTTCGTCCCCTCCTCCTTGCCCCTACTGGCATCCTTAATTGAGACTTGTCAACACAACGGGAGGTGCCCAGCTGGGCCACTGGTGCAGAAGCACCAGGAGAAGGTGGCAGGGCAGAGGGTTGAGGTTGATAGGAGTGGCTGGGAGCTAAGGTGCCCTGCAGAGGAGGGATGTTGTGTGCTCGTCCTGGGTGCTGCTCTTCATCCAGCCTGGCCTCATTCCCCGTCTGGGCTGTCTGGAGTGGCCTCCCAAGCTTGCCCAAGCCAAAGTGCTCTGTTGGTGCTCTGGCTTTAGACTCTCTCGCTTTCTTAATTTTCTGAGTTGATTTTGAGTTGGTTGATGATTTTGAGTTGGTTGATGATTTTGAGTTGGTTGATGATTTTGAGTTGGTTGATGATTTTGAGTTGGTTGATGATTTTGAGTTGGTTGATGATTTTGAGTTGGTTGATGATTTTGAGTTGGTTGATGATTTTGAGTTGGTTGATGATTTTGAGTTGGTTGATGATTTTGAGTTGGTTGATGATTTTGAGTTGGTTGATGATTTTGAGTTGGTTGATGATTTTGAGTTGGTTGATGATTTTGACTTTTTAATATTTGATTTTTAATTTTAAATTTAATTTTGATTTTATTTTGAATTTTTATTTCCACGTAGGACTAAGGAGCAGGGAGGGGTTGCAGGACAGGCAGCCGCTCTGTCCATTGAGGTCGGGAGGGACGTGGCGTCCCACCGAGCCAGGAGGTGCATGAGTAGAAAACGCAGTAAAGGGACTTGAGGTTGTGCCTTCCCCTCGCGATGTTCCTGGTGCTGCCTTTGGCCTTCTCGGCTGCTGCATCTCCAGGCTTGGCTCCGCTGCCTCCTTCCAGATACAGCCCAGGCCTCTGCTTCTGTTGTTTCACCATAACGGTGTGCGCTGCAAACACCAACTGCACGTGAGCCGTGCTTGTGCACAACTGCACGAGCGGCCAGCAGAGCTGCGCTGACCTTCCATTGCACCTTCCAGTGCAGCACACAGCGGGGTGGAAAATAACCCAGCTATGTCAAATGATGTCTGGTACAAAACACACTTTGCTTTAACAATTGCCCTTATTTTAGCATTAGTGGATTAGGAGAAACCTCTCAGGGTATTGGAATAGGAAGCTAAAGACCTCAAAAGTGGGAAATGATTCTTCAGGTGACAATGAGAAAGGGCATTCAGAGCCTTATGCAACTTTTAGACTGGTTGGTGAGTTGCTTCATTCTTTGTATTCTTTTCACCTTATAAAATGATACAGAGATTAAAGATTATTCCACTCCTTTCTCCCAGTTTTAGCCATTTAATAGAAACACTTCACAGACGAATCAGGAGTGTTGGTTTGCCTCAAAGTTGGCAACATGAGAAGTTTTTATGAAATTTCCCTTCCATGTTTAGAATAGCAATAAGCACGGAGTATTTCATCCTGCTTTAATGGTCTGGATGTGGCTGCCTGGAAATACAGCCCCCTGGGAACACCTCACGCTGCTAAATGTGTTTTCATTCTGTATCAGACCCTTTCTCCCCCGTTCTAAGGTTTTTCATTGAATGGAAAGTAATTTTGGGGACATTCAGTGTTTTCATTTTACTAATGTAAAATCATAAATGTAATCTTGCAGTTTTGGTAGAACTGAAAAATCAAATCAGCGGAGCAAAATAACATAAACATATCTTGCTTCAATTCTCGCCAAGGGAGTTCAGTCGTTGAACTATTCTTGCAAAATGTTTCGACTTTTGATAAAACTCCATTTCCCACAGAGAATGCAGCTCTGGCTCACGTTGGCTTTGTAAGACTGGTGCTAGCCAGCAGCAATCCTATTGACTTTGCTTAAGATCTGGGCTCTAGTTTAAAGCAAAAGCTTCGGTGTGTTTACATGTTTGTGTGTTTCTGAGAATGATGCTTTATATAACTTCAGGGACCTTATCAGCAGGAAAGAATAGAGAAGCTGAAGCGAGTTGGTGCTGCTCAGCCGAGTGATGTATAGAACAACGGCAACAGCAAAATTACCTATTGATAACATTGACAAGTGTGATCTTTTTTCTTTTTTAATTGGGTTGAGTAGCAAAAATTAATGGTTTTATGCATCATGATAGTTGAAGCCAGTTATTAATTTGGCACTCTGATAGGGAGAAGGAAAATTGATCCGCAGCAGCACAAACGAGCAGTCTCGGATCTTAGCTGCTGGTGGTATTTTTTTAATCCCTGATGGAGATTACAGATTCCTGTCCATTCCTTCTTCAAGCTTATTTTTTATTGCTAGCATATCTTTATGCCTCCTTTTAATTTGAAGACTTAGAGCAATATTTTTACTGTCTATAAGTGAGCGTTTCTTTCAAATACGCCCTGATGTAAAATGCTGAGAGGGTTAGCTTTGCCTTTTTTCTTTACCTACTGTGTACTTTTTCTGACATGTTAGATTAACTTTCAGCCGCAGGCCAATCTGTCAAAGAAACAGGGAATGTCTCCTGCTATGACAGATTTGCCAGAGGCTGAGGTTTGAAACAAGCTGGGTATTGCTTCTTACACAAAAGTAATTTCTCCCTGCTGAAGAGACTATCACTGAATCAGCTGAACAGAAGCCTCTGACTTGCATTACGAGGTTCTGATCAGAAAATCTGCAACAGGCATGGGTTTTTTTTTTAATAAACTTATATGCCACAAAGGAACTCTGGCAGTGTAACTGTGGGAGAACTTTCAGCAATATAAGGTCAAAATAATTTCCTCAAGGATATCAGGAATCCAATATATATTTAAAAAACTTTCCTTGGTTGACTTCGGTATTGTTATCATGTCGGATGAATATACTGCTGCAAAGGCAGACCCATAGGTCAGGCTTTAACATACGGGCAGGACTTGCCCTATCATCCCAGCATCTGCTCCAGAAATAACCACCCCACTTCTTAAACCTGGCTCGATTTACTGTGCGAGCTGGATGAAGTTGTGCCCTCTGCACCTCCACTGTCCCGCCTTGGCTGTGGGGCTGAGGGGCCAGAAGGTGCTGTGCATCCTGAGCTTCTCTTTGCAACACAGCTTCTTCCAAGGGGACATCAACAGGCAGCTCTCAGCGAGTCCGGCTGTGTAACAACACCCGGGATCTTTGCAGGAATGGCTGAACAAGATCTATCACAGATCTCCCCTAAGATTGTATTGCCCCAATTCTCTGCGGTTTTAATAACGTTTAATAGCGTTCATAGTTATCCTTATGGTTGTGCTGCCGTCGGAACAGCAGACGTGCAGCTATCGATACTGTGAACCTACCCTGTTTATCTTGCTCCAGTTTATCTGCAAATGGCCTTTTAATCTTTTTATAGACTTGGTCACCATCAGAATTAATCAAGAGATAAGTTATGGTTTGTTGTAAACCGTTTGCGGTGGCTTCTGTTTACAAATAATTAATTGCTTGTGGCAAATACTGATTGCTGTGGGTTGAACAGGTCACCAGATGCCTGCTTGTGGGCTGGAAGGCACCTTACTCAGCTGCAGATATTCAGTGTGGCTGCACCACCGATGTGCAGATTCCAGCACACAATAGTGGTGCCATCATGATTTAATTCTCCCATATGTCTCCAGGACCACAGCCTTAGCTCTTCAAACAGGCCGAGTGGAGAAAGATTGCAAAACCCAGCAAGAAAATGTCCTTTTGTCCTTGTTCTGCCTGCCACTCTCATTGGTTTGGTGTGGAATGAACAAAGCAGAAGATGTGCTGTGGTACCCTTGACCGGGATTTTTAATAGTGTTTGTTTGCTTACTTGCTAATTTACAAAGTCTGGCAATTTGTGATTGGGTGCCCAGTCGTGAATTAGTGCAGCTCTATTGTATTGGAGGGACAAGCAGGTCAATAAGAAAAAGAGAAGCACCCCACATTTGTTAAACTATAGGAAAATGGCTTGAATGGCTTTGTGCTGTTTAGTCTGGTAATTACCTCAAAACTTAAAACAATTTCATGTCAGTTTAGTTCTTAGTTCATTCCCTTGCATGTTTAGTGAAGGTGATCTCTTGTTATGGGTTGTTCGAATGCCTCCATTGTGGGCCTTCTATCATTTTTATGAAGGTGTAAAAAATGTGTCATCTTTGTAGCATCTGCACAATGTTTACTGAAAATTAAGCCGGTTTAGAGCGTTGTATTTCAAAATCTGTTGCTGTGATTTCAGCGGTGACATTCTTTTATTTTAACCAAACTATTCTGAGGTTTTTATGGGGCTTTTGTCATTGTTGGTTTGTTTGTTTGTTTAGAGAGAAAAGATAGGGGATGCCACCTCTTGACAAAGTCCTTTAGAACACCCAGTCTGAAACTCAGTGAGGTTATTGTCTTACACAACCTACCTGGTTTTTAAAGACACTGGTGGGCAACACTTCACGTGTCCCATTGTCAGGCTGTTCCTGCTCGACACTTTGCACTTCAGCCCTGCCCAGCTTTTCTTGGACATTCTGGAACAGTCGTTTGTTATCAGAACCTGAAAATGGAAGTGTTGATAAAAAGCAAGGCATTAAGTAATCATTCTTTATGATGTTTAACTGGTTTAGAAAATAGAGGTCTCTGAAGTTTCAATCCATAAATGCATACTGAATAAACCAGATGTACCCACAGCAGCCCTCTGTTGCTGAAAGTCAAGAGAACAGGTGCTATTTTTTCTCTCAAACAAGAGTAATTTATGGGGTAATTCTCTGGGCTCTGTTTATTCTGTAAAGAAAGAGGGGGAAGGAATAGAACAAAGCATCCAAAGAACAGAAACAGTAAAATTTGTCCTTATCTTGAAATTATTGCTGCCCATGAAACTGTATTTGTTAGTGCCTCTCTTTTTCCCCCCTCCTGTTTGGAACCTGTGATCGCAGGCTGTGCTGCTGAGGCTGGTGACAAACAAGGTTACCCCCTGTTTGGAGCTGATTCCCCTTTCTATCTGTCACTCGTTCCTCTGTTCCTATAGAAGCCAGATGAATATTTCTTCCCCCTTTTCTAGCTCTTCTTGTTCTGTAATACGCTGATGCATAGTTTCATATTTAAAATTCCTAATACGACATAAAGCAGCTTGAATACAGAATACACCTTATTCAGGAGAAACTTTGTTTTCCTTTCTTGTTCAGCTGATTAAGGAAGAAGACGCTAAGGTGGATTTCCCCAGGGACACATTAGATTAGCTGGAGATGCAGGCAGGTCCCTTCCCCTTCCCCTTCCCCTTCCCCTTCCCCTTCCCCTTCCCCTTCCCCTTCCCCTTCCCCTTCCCCTTCCCCTTCCCCTTCCCCTTCCCCTTCCCCTTCCCCTTCCCCTTCCCCTTCCCCTTCCCCTTCCCCTTCCCCTTCCCCTTCCCCTTCCCCTTCCCCTTCCCCTTCCCCTTCCCCTTCCCCTTCCCCTTCCCCTTCCCCTTCCCCTTCCCCTTCCCCTTCCCCTTCCCCTTCCCCTTCCCCTTCCCCGTTTTGAGCTGATTTACACAAGTTTTACTGACCTGATTTTTTAGTTTTACAGTTTAAGGTTCTCCTTTATTCATGGCTTGTGGACAGAAATAAAATGGGTTATACTGATACAGGTAATTTTGTGCCAGTTTAAAACTGTGAACACCTGGGAATGGAAGGGGATGAGTTGCAATCTGTTAAAATCGCACCAGAAAATGTGTTTGTTTCAGTGAGAGTTATCAGATATGTTTAGCTGAGAGATGTTTCTGTTTCTGAATGAAGCAGACAGTTTCATTGCTGCCATATGTCTCAGCCTCTTCTGAGCTTTATTATACAACCTCCATTATCACAGAATCTAAGTGATGCACACTTACTAATGGACTGTTTTTACCGTTTGTCTGCAAGGCCATTATGAAGATGGAAAACAAGACCACTTGACTGGTTAAGGGCCATGTTTGGATCCCCTAATAGCTGTGTCTAGTTTAGGTATGCCAATTAATACTGAATTTAAAGGCAGGGAAGTGATTGCAGCTGCCAGCCCTAGGTGGCCTGTGGGCAGGTAGCAATCTGGGAAGCCAAGGTCTGGTGGTCCCAGGTGCAAGGTTGAGGGAGAAACCTCCAGTGCATGGCATGAGCCTCGGCCACTTCATCTCCTGATGGAGCAGGCGCTCGAACCCCAGTACGTCTGTGAGAGTCGGAGTAGCCATCTTCTCCATTATGGACCCTTCACATCCAGCTTCAGTTTGTAATATTGAACAGAAGAACGGGGTTGTCTGGTTATATCACCCTAACAAGGCGCGGAGTGGTTCTTAATGTAGCGATATGCATGCATTATGGTCTTCCATATTGTCATTGAAACTTCATGCTGAGGTTTTTCTCTAGGTCTCCCCAAAATGGCAGGTTGATATATTAGGATTGCAAATAACTTTTTTAATTATAGAAAAAACCATCAGTGTGGCCCATACTAGTCAGAGGTGTTTCAGAAGAGCCTGGAATGACCAGGCTTTCACTAAGATTAAGGGGAAACTGGACTGGATTACAGTGGATGTAACAGAGCTTTTGGTTCCTCATTGCAAAAGGCAACCAAAGCAGCCCAGGGCACTGGGGAACAGAAATGCTCCATGAATGCAGATTTCCTAATTAACCTGTATCTTCAGGAAGAATATGGGTGAAAATTCACCTTCGTAGCAGCAGTTCGATGCAGAATTACTGGACTGCTTGTTGTGTTTGCAGCTTTTCATCTTTTTATGCATTCTTCTTTTTTTCCCCTGTGGGGTGGAAGGGATGAGAAGCATTGTCAGACTCCATCAGTCCTTAACCGAACTAAACTGGACAAGTATATATGTGTGTGTATGTATATATGAAATGTATATAATTATTGTTCCGCTCCTGTTTGTAGACATCATGGAGCTTTCTGCCGCATCACTTCAATATAACTACTGCAGCGTTTACCTAAGTGTATGTATTATTGGTTTAATTCTTCCCCTTGTGTGACTTCTTCTCTGTAAACCTTTTTAGTCTGCATGTCTGTTTCTTTCTTCCATCATCCTACACCCATCCCGGCACTTTCTTTGTCCTTTAATGAGAAATATATTGGAAACCATTTCATTAAAATGTAATCCTGTCCAACCTGTAAATGCCCTGCCTGTTGTTCCAATGCCCGCGTATCTCACAGGTTGGTCTGAAGGGGCTTTGAAAGCTTGGAATGATTTTCTCTCTTCAGACCAAATATATTAACATTCGAAGTTATTCTGTATGACTCCCCTAAAAAGATGAGGGCGAAAACCATCACGGGTGAAACATCACGGAACTCCTGTGCACCATCTGTGCCAACTTCTGCTTGCTTTTCTTCTCAGTTAAACTCTGATTTTCCAACCGCCATAGGTACGTTTGGCTAATGCCCCAGGCAAAGTTCAACAGTGTGGGGAGGATTAGAGGAATATGCGCTTCCTTATTCTCTGTCTTGAGCTGATGGGGTCACTCCTGCAGGGTTCTTGGTGAAACATTTGTGCAAGCAAAACTACTTTTGTTTTTTTTTTGTGATTTTTTGATTGATTTGACTTGATTTTTGATTCAAAGGTGAACTGCAGTGTTTGCCTTGGCAAGGAAATAGTTGGGTTTTTTTTCCAAATATATCTATGCTTTTTTCTTTTTTTAAACTCCACGTTATCCCTGTTTTGTTGAGTCATATTTTAATCATTCAAGTTATTTATTTTCTGCTATTCAAGGATTGTGATAGTGACTCATGATATGCCAGTCATGGCGCCTGCAGTCACTACATTTAACGCACTCCCCAAATTTGCCTCGTAGCGGCCTTGCTCCCAAGGGTATCGCAAGTCCTAGTTAATATTTGCAGAGTATTTCCAGGTTCTGAATTGCGGAGGGGCAACGTTAACGGCTCCTGAACAGGGTATCTGTGACCCTTGACTCCATGGGCCAAGTTAGATTTGGTGAGACTCTTCGCTTCTGCAGAGCTTGTGAACCCATGTATGCATTAAACCATGAGGTCTGAGGATGCTGTTGTGAAGGACCCAACCTAAAACTTTGTTTCCCAGCCAAGGGCAGTTTGATGTTCATATTAGTGTGTTTTAGACAATGGGTAGCTTAATGTCTGAGGTCATAAATTTTTTAAAGTAGCCATACTGTGTCACATTTCTTCTCGGTCTGCACTTAAATTTTCATTTACTTTTATATGTTTCTGGCTGAGTGCCACGAGTTTTCCATCATGAGAAATGGTTACTGAATTAGATTTGCTTCTTTTCGCAGCCCTGAAGAGAGGTGCAGTATCAAAGCAGGTGTTGGGTTCAGAATGAGAGAGGAGATGGTTCTATAGGGAATACACTTAGCAAAGCAATGCCATAAATAGGTCTTGTGTCAGTGTTTGCCGTAATGTCTTGATATGTGTCATCATGAATTATATATTATTTCAGATTTATCACTTTTTCCACTGATAAGGGACATTGCTTCTTTGAGTGAGTTTTCTTCATGGCTTAAAAGATTTACTGATACATTGAAATTCCCTGTATTGGAGATTCAGATGAACTTTGGAAACTTGAGATAAGAACTATAAATCTGCTATGAACTAGGAAGTCATTTCTCAAAGTGAGTATTTATTGACAGAGTTTGTGCGAGCTTATTCTTCTGTTTCACATTTGTGTGCATCGGAAGAGTTTTTCTTTTCAACAGGAGGAACAAAAAGTGAAAAACTTAATGTGGGTTGTACAATATATAGGTAATTTGTCAACAGAGTAATAGTCTTCATTAGAGCATCACCAGGTATTGCCTCAAAGGGATAACTGGATAAAGAGTATTCTTCTGTGTCTTGGGTGGGAGGATCTCTAAAGTGATGTTATTAAAAATTCTGGGCTAGACAGCTTCGTTTCATTTAAGTTCTTTATGCGAAGTTGACATGACTTAGGCACATTGGAAAATAAGATCACTTAATGGCTGGTGTGAAGGGCACCTGGCAGGGAAACCACTATGGAGCTTTCACCAAAAAAGCCCAACTCTGCCTTTTAGATGGAAGGAGACATAGTGTATCCTTGAACTAACCTGCAAGACGTATCCAACATCTAACCTAGGGTTACCAAGCGCTGGAACAGGCTGCCCAAGGAAGTGGTGGAGTCACCATCCCTGGAGGCCCTTAAAAGATGTGTAGATGAGGTTCTTAGGGACATGGTTTGGTGCTAGAGTTAGGTTAATGGTTGGACTCGATGATGCTGAGGGTCTCTCCCAACCAAAATGATTCTATCAGTAGGATTTTAATCAGTGCAGAGCTACTGATAATTATATACCTGAACTTGATTTTTGCAATCTTAAACTTTAAAAAAAATCTTTAATGAAGAAATGAACGAGTGAAGAATATTTCATTACTAGCAGCTGATTTTCTCTGATCCAAAGTGATTTGTATGTCTTGCCTCCTTCTAGCTCCTTTTATTTTGTAAAATATTGGCACGCAAATTGAGATTGGAATTTCGTAATTTCATAGGAAGCAACGTAGATCCAGAACCTGTCTCCTGTTCACGTTCGCTTTCATCCCATTTTATGGTTCAACTGAGTTAAAGATAAGACTGAGATTACTTCCCCTGGGGACCTATTAGATCCGACTGGAGACTTCTCAGTATCACTTCCCTGCCTTTTAGCCAAGGGCAGATTAGGGGCTGGTTTACCCCATTCTACTGACATAGCAGTGAAGTGAATAATACGGTTTCACTTTTGGCACTGCAGAAGTGCTTTGTGTTGCTGTGACTTCATCTGCTGTGTTAGTTCTGGCCGCTGAAAAATGTGGCAAGGTAGTGTTTTAACTTTGTTTGTGTTGCCAAAATGAAAGCTCTTTCAGACAATATAAGCCCCAAGACAATCCCAGTATTAAAGCAGTGAGTCTCCCTCTTCACGCCACTGCTCTCCCAAGCACTCAATCATTTATCAGCTCACACGGGCGCTATGGGCAATTTAATTGATTCTTGGGGTCACATTGCAAAATGCACACACAGAACAGAGATTGCCCATTACAATTATGGGATAATTCAGATAGGTTATTTTTGACATGATTGTACAGTGGAGAGGGATGAGTAGAAACACATTGTGTGTGAGTGGCAAGGAATGCTCAAATTTAGCAGCCGATAGTATGGAGACAAAGAATGTAGGAATACTTCTCTCAATCCCCAGATGCATCCAAAGCTTAAACTCCAAAGCTTTCAGATTCTGGCTATTTATCTATGAGATTTTTTAAGGCCAATTGCTACTGATCAAGACAGCATCACTTCCTGTGCTTTGTAGTTACTAAAGACCTGACCCTTCAGCAGCAGTAGCAGGTCCTTGGCATCTGTGCAGGCCGTCCAAGGACAGCACCAGTAGCTCTGAGATGCTGCTGTTCAGCTTGGATGCAGCTTCCCTGAATGCATCTCGATAATCTTCAGAGCCGACCTAGCTCCTGCAAGGCCACTTTGTCACGTGTGCCTCTCCCCACAGGTGCCAGGTTAGTGCACATTGCTGTGTGTTGCGGGCTGTTGCAGCACTTGTGAAGTCCAGGGCGGTCTCTGCATGTGGATCTTGCCCAACTCCAGCAGCCTCTTACTTCCATTAAATTTAGGGTTGCACGGGGTTTTGCTTCTCAGAATAACTTCACTATTTGCTGAGACTTCCCAACTACACTTTTCAAGTCTGGACGAATGGAGGTTTTCTGATTTTATTTGAAATGTTGGTCCCCCTTGTACTTCAGAAGATGCCGAACTGTAAGGAGGAGACTGAACCTTGGACAGTCATGATCAGGCATCCAGTTTGCTGCTCAGCTGGAGATGAATGGTGTGATGGGGCATCACAACATGGAAAAATGCTGATGCCATCTTTCAGTACAACAACAAGGCTTAGATGGTCCCATGGTATTAACTGGCGCTAGATGATAGACAGCAGAAAGAAGTTTTGATATTTTAGTGTCTCTCACTGAACTTGCAAAGCAAGAATGGCTAAGCTCTTTGGAGGTTTAGATCACACACTGTCTGGCTGTTGGGATCAAGAGGAATTGATTTTTGGCTATAGGAGGTGTCATCAGAAGCAAGCAAGGATGTTTTCTTTCCGCAACTGGTTATAAATGATGGATGCACTCAGTGATATACAGCAATGAATTGGACTGGTGATGAATCCTTATGTCTCTCTGAATCTGTGGCGTGTGTAGAAATGGGAGCAAAAGATGATCTCTTGATTTAGGGAAGACGGGAGGGGCTGAGGTTTTGTGGGGTTGTTTTGTTTTGCTGCAGATCTAAACCCAGGGGAATTACAGGGGTGTCTTTTGAGACAGTCTTGTCCAGGCATCCCAGCTCAGGCTGAGAATAAGCTGAAGCTGGTTTTACTCTTCTTGTCAGACTTTTTGGGTGTAATTCTGGCAGGAGACTCATGCAGACGCAGTGGTCCGTCTGCATGGAGCTGTGTGAGGTATCAGGACCTGTGTTTTTTCATTTTGTCTTCCGTAATTGGAAAGAAATCCTCTAGAATGAAAATAGAATGTATTGCTTGTTGCAGATGGGGGAAAATCTGACCAACATAATAGTGTTGTATTTTTATATTTGCTGAGATGAATTGATTCACTCCCTTGCATTTCATTTGCAGAGCTGCTTTCCAGCTCTGCTCAGCGGGACAAGATGAGGAGAATGGCATCCAGGCAGGAATATTTTTACCCAAATCTGTAAGCCGGTTTCAGCATTGCTGATGTGCAAGCTGCTGTTCTGTTCCAACACAGTATAGGTGAATTTAATTTAAAGAAAACTATCACCGAATTTTTAAAGATAAAATTTGTTATCTTAAATTTAACATGCTATATGTCTATGCATCAAGCCCTGACTTCGCGCAATGTAACTGGCAGCTTCACTCAATCCAGAGTTCACTCATCAGTAATCAGTTTGATGAGAATCAATGGAGTATCTGTTTTTCCACTACTACAATGCACATATTCACCTTGCTAGTGTATTAGTAGCACTGATGAATTTGTCTGGATCTTCATCAGTGCAGTGAGATAAAGGTTTTATACGAGTAGAAAAACCCAACAACTGCTTGTAGACTTAATCTTTTTGCGCAGCAAGGTACAATTTGCATGCGTAGCCCGCTGGCATTAATGTATTTTAGGTAATTGTCTGTGTCTGTTGCAGAAGGTGTGAATTATTATGGCCTTAGTGCTTTATTCACGTTGGTGCATGACATGCTTGTAGCTATGGAGAACCTTAGTGTGCTGCACGTGGGTGGCAGTTGTCTGTTGATGTCAGATGTTTTTATAAGCAATGTACAGAGGAGTATGCTGGAGTGTGGGACAAGAGAAGTTTTCTATTGAATGTTACTTCAGCTTTTACAGTCGTGAACTCAAACACAAGACGAGCATGTTGCAAACTGATACCCAACTGATGTCCTGGCGTTTGTGTGGACTGTCCCAGAGAGACACCCCTGGGGAACATCTACAGGGTGCTCTAAGCATCTGCAGGACTCGGCGTAGAGTTCGCTGCTGCTTGTCCAGCTCAGCGTGCGGGCAGACGAGCTGTCCCAGTGTCCATCTCCCTGCACGAGTGCTGGGAATGCTCTTCATCTCCTGAGCGCTTGTAAGGCCAGGTTGCCTTTGCAGGTAGGTCTCATTCAACCTTAGGAGCCTCTCTGCCCCCGTAAAAATTAGGAAGGAGGTCTGAGTTTGTTTGCTTTTTAAAATGAAGACTCAGCGCACAAGATGTGGCTGTTGTAGCAGAACAAGCTCCGCTGGCTGTGCTCGCTCAATCGCTGTTTACACAGAATGGAGTAATTTGGCTGTGTTTGTTCGAAACGGGCAATGCGAGAAGAAGGTGCCCTCCGCATTTGCAGATTACTTGTTTTATTTTCTTTCGCTATGGTGATGGTCGCCAGTGTTATGTAAAATATCAATTAATCAGGCAGAACCCACAGGAGTCAGGGAAGTTCAAAGCACAGCTACTTGCAAGAGACACCCTAAGGCCCTAAGGGAGCGAAGTTTGGCAGGCGTTGTAGGTTTACTGTGTCCCTAGTCAAAAAGTTGTGCTGGCTGGCATGCTGATGGGAGTATTATTGAATAAACATAATACAGTGTTTGCACTCTTTTTTTGTAAAAGTCAAATACACCGTTCAAAGAAAAAGGCTCTGGTAAAATGCGCTGTGTAGTGGTGCTGGTGGTTTGGGTTTTTTTGTTGTTTGTTTTCTTTTTTGTTTTCCCCACTAAGACTTCCTGGTTTGTTTGGGTTTGTTTTTACTACTGGTATTGCATAACCATGGGAATATAACCTTGTAAACTCTTTTACCCAGGAGGTGAGACTTTCCGTATTTCACAGAGAGCTCTGTAAAGCGGGGTCCGTCCAAATGCGTTCCCTGAGTTGTGGTACCTATGTGCCAAACCTCGGGTTCTGTGTGAACCATGGACTGCTTTCCTCCTCCATCGTGCCAAGCTCTCTTGTATTGTTTCAAGCCTCTTCTAAAACATTTTCTCAGTTTACCCTCATTTGAGCTCTTGTTATAAAGAACTACGCTTATAAACCTGCCATGGAACTAAGAATAAGCATCATAAAGCTAACAATGCAAATTTCCATAACTTGCAAGCCAAAAGCAGAGTTGCGTGAGGTATTTTGGCCTCTCTGAATGTTGAATTGGTGCTCTTAGATCTGGGTTCGTGGATTTATTTGCAAGGATAACTTGAATTGTTGCCTATGGGAGTGAGTGGAAGCTGTTGGGCTGTGAGGACTCAGAGCGAGCGTTTCCTGCAGTGGATCCTTGCACGCTGAAGGCTACAAAGCAAGGTGTCTGGTTTTCTTGTGTGTGTGTGTGTGTGTGTGTATAGAAGGCATTGGTTTCTGTGCATGTATCACTCTCTGAACAATAGGAATAATGAGAGAAGGTTAGAAATAGGCTGAAGTGTAGGTGCAGGTGCCGTGCAGCTGTGGTTTCTGGGCTGTCCACCCGCCGTGGGGACCCAGCGGGCGGGATTCGGTGCCGACCTGGGACCGGCACCTGTAGGTGGCAGCACCTTCCTGCTCTATGGGACGTGGCGGCCGGTTCCCGGCTCTCCTGTGCCGCTGGGAAACCGAACACTAAAAGCGAGATAATCCCACCCTCTTTTTTCAGGTAAACATTCTCCTTTTGTACGCTGTAACTGTGCGGCTGGGCTGTTTGACACCTCTGCCAGACGGGCTTGTTCTTTGTCCATTCGCTTTAAACATGGCTTCTCCTTTGGTTCTGGGTCTGCTTTTTCTCCTTGTGTTTTAATCCACCATGTTCTCAGACTTCCAAGGTCTAAGGTCTGTTTGAAGGCAGGAGCAGGGACTTAGAGAAGGGCTCTCTGAGATGCCACGCTGGCCCCTTGGTGAGGAAGAGCAGTTAAAAGCTATTGGGAAAGCAATGAATCATTTCTACTGCTGTTCAAAGAGATGTAATGTTGTTGGACTCCGAAAAAGGTCCAAAATAGCCAGAAACAACTCAAGGAATATTGTGACTTTTGACAACAGTGTCCTTTGGATTTCCTTAGGAATTTCATTCTCTGAATTAAGGGTGTTGGAAGAGAGACATTGTTATCATCTTGAATAATAAAAGTGTTGCATTAATATGTGAGCATTAATAAGACCAATTAAATAAAAAGTCTTAAATTTGTTCCAGCAAGATAAAAAGCCATCAGAGCAACAGAAAAACAGTGGAAGAAATTAGAATGGTAGGATAACTAGTTCTAGAAAACACTGAAGATGAGGGAAGTTTTTTTTTAAAATGATATTTTAAAAAGTCTAACTTCATTAACTGCTTTTAAACTTGGGCTTCTTTTTAATTAAAACATCTTGTGGGAGAGTCCATAATGCTTTTCCCATCAGGGCACACTCTCATAAAGATGACTTTCAGGTGGAAACATGGGTTAAATGCTGCTGCGCCTCATCGCTGGGTGTTTAATGGGTCTACAAGAGGACTGAGTGTAGGCACTGGCTGGAGACAGAGGGGATGCAGAGATGCTCCCATGACCACTCACAATGGGACCAGTCAGCCAAGGAAGAAGTGGAAGCAGGTGTCTAGTATCTGTTGTATTGGTTTTCTCTGCTCAGGGATTCCATTTTCATGGAGAATTCATGGCTACACAGTTAGAGCGACCTTCCAGTGCAGGAAGCAATGGAGAGCAATTCAATCTACTGTGTTTCTCTACTGGTGGTAGGTAGAGTCACTGTTGCAGAAGGACACTACCAGGATTGCTCTGGATAACACTGTAGCTTTATCTGCCTGGCTGCTGTCCAGTAACTCCCGCTTATCTTGGCAATGTTATCAGACTGCATCTTTAGATTTGCCGGTTGCATTGGAAAATGAGGCCCATGTATGTTTTCTATACCTGTATGAGGGATTGTATCATACGCACTAAATCTTTTGTCAAAAGAAACGCGAACAGTACCCTTTTCTTGTGCAAAGGATCCCTAATGCTCCTCTACATCTCATCTTATGTTAGATGCAAGTGAGAAATGCCATGATTTTGGATGTCTAACTCATCTTCATAACAGTGTGGAAGATGAACATTCAAAATACATTGTTCATTCTATAAGGAAATAGTAGGACATTTGTGACAGTGACACATGTTCAGCCTGTAAAATTCAAGTGCCAGGCCTGCTAGGAAGCTGAATGGTACACAAAAACCCACTAGTTGTGGATAGAAGGCATTTTTGTCTAATGCAACTCAATCTAGGCTGTAACAGGTTTGAAATTTGGCTTCAGACATGTAGGATCCTTGGAAGGGTGATTAAAATAGGAGCTCCCTCACTATCCATGTATTTAAAGCCTCTTATTCTAATGTCTTCAAACACACTATGAAAACGTTCTGCTGTAGTCTTCGTGTTCAATTACCGTCACCTGCCCAGTTCCACACTTCTCCTGCATGTAACTTTGATGTGAATTACCAGAATTACTCTGCGTGTGCACACATCCTTGTCAAAATGTGTGGGTCAGTGCTGCTGTCTGCTCTACTAACAGCACTGACTCTGATCTATATCAACTGCCCCCTCTAGAAATGGAAATAATACCCCTGGCCAGTTTTAGTGTTGTGCCTAGAAAGTACATTAAAAATGGGGATGTGTCTTGCCACAAAGAATTGGCATCAAAGTGAACACAATACTGCACACGCAGCATTTGAGGGTTTGCTTTGCTCTGTGTTTGCAAGGCGCTTTTTCTCTCGTGCATAGGCTGATTGTTGGTATCTCTTCCAGAACAGGAAAGAAACTGAGAGGTGCTCATTTTCCTGTTTGGTGAGGTGAGTGTGAAGGTGCTTGACAAGATGAAACGCTCTCCTGTCATGTTAGTACACTTGTCAAAAGCCAGGTCCTCTAGGCACCTTAATGATTCCCTAATGGAAATGGAGCTGGAGAGCCCGGTCTGCTCCTTGGTCTTGTAGTAATATTTCCACAATGCATCTGTTCACGGTGCAACCATGCGAAGATGCCCAATAGCGGGATTCCATAGGGTTAGCTACAGTTTGTCATGATTTGATTAAGGCTAGGAAGCAGGAACAAACATAACTATGGATTAATTCCTAGTTGTCTTTAACATGCAAAATCAATAATTATCTGCCTACTAGAACTGGAGAATCTGCAAGGTTTATCTTCAGCCGCTCTATCTTGATTCTTCAAAGCTCCCGATAGCCCCCTGGATCAGCAGTCCGCATGTGCGCCAATGAGTCTTGAAGGATGAACGCAGTTGTTGGCTGTGGTTATTTGAACATCACTGTTTATATCTAGTTACCTTGCATCACACTGCAGAGAGCAGAAGATGCAGCTGCTTGGCGGTGAAAAGAATAGAAGTTTGGGTAGAATAATACTTAGGTGTCCTCTGCTCTTCCCCTCTCAGGTGTTTTCAGCCCCTTCCATAATCTGGTCTCTTGGTATCAGTGTTTTGTCACGGGGATGCAAAGTAGGACCTCCTAGACCAGGCTCCTTGATGGAGTCTGGTCCTTGGCTACCACAGGCCCTCATGTCGTGTAATTCTGCCAACAGAGCTGGCAAGTTCTGTCTTTGCCCACATTGCCACTTTGGACTTCTCTGCTCCTCTTTTAATGTCTAGGATTTACCTAGCCTTCATTTGCTGATTATGCACAGCAAAATCTCTGCATGTACAGAGAACACACAAAACACAGGTTTTACTGTGGGAGTGCCCAATTTTGATAAGGTCTATCTTCCACAGATTCAAGTGAAAGGGAACAAAAACCCCCTATTCTTGCTCTGACTACTGAGATGTAAGGAGGGGCCTGGCCCGTTAATGAAGCTGAAGCTGTCCTGCCTTTGCTGCGTTTTGGTCTCTGAGCTACTGCTACAAAAGTGGTGAATATATTTGAAATAGAAGCTTCTTTTGGCAAATCTCATATTATTTACTTCTTTACTAATTATGCTTCTATATATTTCTTTTTTTAACACAGTGCGATACAGTATTCAGTAATTTAGTTATTGTTATTGATCAGCTGTCACATGAATTAATTCCGAATTATGATTCCTTGATAAAATCCAGATGAATGCACAATTCTTATTCACTCACATTTAGGTGTGTAACCCATGACACTAATTTTTACAGAACTAGTACAATGAAAGTCCAGTGTGCTGCAGAGTGCAGAACTGGGATGTTCCCATTTGGCTTCTTTCAAGGAAGAAGCCAAAAAAGAAGAGAACTAAGCGGAAGAGCTGTGTGCGGATTGTGAATTCATGGGTTGAATTCATGTGAGTTGTTTTCTTCCAGAAAGTAAAATCTCAATGTGGTTTTGGCTGAAGAGTTTTAACCAGAAAGTCCCAACATGGCAATGATAACCATGGACCCATGATGGCTCCATCAGTGTTTGGCAGGACATGATGCTTTGTTGATAAGCGAACATTGGTGTCTTTCACCATTTCGAGTGTAGTTAATATGAAACCAATACAAGAATATTTTGGGGTAAATCCCATGTTGTGCCTCTTAGGAGTCCCAAGTAGCATTGTGGAAGGTTCTTCTTCAACAGTTTCTCCTTAGATGACTCTGCTGAATGCGAAACAGTGCCAAACTGGCACTCAATTAATTCTGAGGAGCCTCTTTTCTCGTAGAAATCCTTTTTTTTTTTTTTGGATTGTACACAGTTCGGTTTATATGACACAATGTTCTCTTGGAAGTGAGTCCAAAATGGTGCGGAACAGTTGTTTTGTTTGTTCTTTCTGGCTTGTGTGGTTGGTGAAGTCAACATCGCATCTTCTGGGTTTAGGTCCTCGAGATTTCTGATAGAGGTACAAACTGTTTTTCACACAGCGCTTTCCACGAGGTTCTTTAGTACCCGTGGGCTTAGTCAAAGCCACAAAAGAAACCCCGCATTTTCCAACACCACCGGACTTTCATGGAAACCAGGGACTTGAGAGTATTTCCATAGATTAAATAATAGGACTATATTACACTCTGTAATACGTATATGGCGCATACATACATTGAAATTTGGGGCATTTTTTCTGATTTCAAGATGATGGTGCCTTATTTAAATGATAGCATTTGCACTTTCGAGGCCACATGGGAAACTAGCGAACAGTGCCATGTGTCTTTATTTTTGCCTTCAGCTGACTTTTCTACCTTGATGAAAATTGCAATAAATTGAACCATTGCTGCGAAGTCACAGCACAGACAAAACCGAGTGTCACTTCGATTATTCAGTGGCCTGCTTTTGTAACCATGTGCTATGATGCTAAAAGAATTGGTGGGATCTAAATATTTAAACAGCATTTCACCAAACAAAAGCTGGGAAAGTTACAGTAATAGTTTCTGCATCTTTCACTGCTGTTCTTTCGAGATTGAAAGAGCAGGTCACCTAATGGTATAATGGGATATCAGACACGCTGTTTCCTCAACAATAAAAAGGGGATAATACTGCAAAGGACTGTGTTGTGGTGATTCATCTTTATAAAGTTGTACAGCAATGGAAGGCGTTATTAGCATCCCGTGTGATTACGGTGACAGGATGATGTGGTAGTTTGTCTGAATGGATATTAAGTGGTACTGAAAGTCTCTCAAAAAACCTGTTCCTTCTGCATTTCCAGACACCCGAGTATTAGAAGTTTTGAATAAACATCTGGACTCCATCTCTTTTAAAGGTTACCCTGAATGACAAATGAAGGAACCTTATATTGTGATAACCTCCTATCTGAAGGATCTCAAAGTACTGCAGGAATCAATATGCAAACTATATATAGATTATAGCAGCTCTGTCAAGTTAGGTCACTGCTCGGCAGAACACGGTGAAACAAAACAACACGGAAAGGAAATCAAAACAGAAAAAACACAATGTTTAACTCCAAATGCTGGGAGAATGTAGTCAGAGAGAAAGTAATCGTCAGCTTGCACTTGGTAGGGAATTGGGAGGTGTAGCTTCTTTTCCCACACAATATACCATGTGAATTGGGGTCTGAACTTCGAGGCTCCAAAATGCTTTTATGGCTTGTGTGAAAAATTGCAACTCCAGGGACAAGCAATTTACTGGGATGCAGGTTAAATAATGTTTCCTATAGAAGGATCACAACTGCCTGTTTGTCAGCGTAACATCGCAAAACCCCATGCATTTTAAACTGTTACATCGCTGACAAAAAAGCGCCGCTTACCAGATTGCGTGGAGCACTTAGAGCAGCAACGTCTTTGGAAGGTGCTCCCTTTTTCAACCTTACTCAGCTTGACTGAGCTGAGATTGCAGTACAAGTCTGATATCGCTTACATTTAGGAAAATAAAAATAGATGTTTTACAAATATATTTCATCTAAAAAAAAATATCAAGCATGGAGAAATGTCAATTAGTTTTTAAGAAGTCGCTGCTTTTACTTTTGACCTTGTGCAACTGCCTGCTTTTGGCTCTTTATGTTCTCTGCAGCAGAGAACTGATGCAGCCCATCTGAACCAGCAAAAGCTGCTTCTCATGCTGCCTCGTTGCTCTGATAGAGACACTGCTAAGAGCAGTCTCAACCGGACTAGTTCTTCTAATTTTCCCATCTTCTAGCAAAACGACGACGCTTGAGAAATTATGTTTTCTGCTTTTCGACTACAGAAACCTATTAGCGCTCAACAATATGTCAGAAGATTTGCTGTAAATCTCTTAACTATCTAAAACAAACGTCCAGGGTTTAATATTTTATAAATAGTGGAGCGGCTTGCAGGGATGGAAATGATAGGAATTCTGTGTTCGTTTGCATAATTTGTATCTAATTATCCTAGCCAGGCTGCCACCAGGCTGTTTGTATCTTTGTTCTCCGGTACACGGGGCACATGAGTGATGAGTGATTTACACTGTGCTGTGCTGGAATTCCTGCAAGTGGCAATTTAGACATCGCCATTTAGAAGCTGATCAGTGCAAGCCGGTTGTGCTGAATAAGTCAAAATGTTACACCGCTCCCCATTTAATGGATTTGCTGACATCAATTATTTAAATATCCAATGATTCTCTTTCCATCTTCAGAATAATCTGTTTTCAAGTGGTCCTAAATGAACATAAACACATGTTTTCCTCCCTCCCCCTTCTAAATATTTCACCAAGTTTTCCTGTCAGTGTGATAATTAAAGAAATTGATAATATGTCTTCAGAGGAAGGCCAAAGGGCCCTAAAGGGCAGTATCTGTTCTTTTCAATCACTGCTTGGCATTTGCCAATAAAGAAGGAAATGCTTCTTGAAGTCAGGAAAAGGATTAATCTACGTATAGTGGCCATTGTGAGAGCCCCTATCATCTGGCATAGCACCTTGTGCTTAGCCCTTAAGGCCATGGCCCACTTCCAAAAGTTTAAAGTCCTGTGGATTTATCTGGAACTTGGTTGCTAAGAACTCTACGAATCTCAGATTTTGTTAGTGAGCTAGAAAGGCACCATCAGAGACGCGGTTAATGAATTGGGGTGATCAAAGAATGCTCCATAGCCCAAGTTTGTAAATAAGTGAATGCAAATGCAGAAGCACCCCTAGAACTCCAAAAGCAATTCTTAAGACCTGTGGTACTCAAGGAAGTAAACCTGGGATGATATTCCTGTAGCTAACAACCTGAATTTGCAAGCCTGACCCACGGTTTTGTGTGTGCCTCCTCCAGAGCAGAGATAAATGGTATTGTTTGATAATATTCAGCTCTGGAGAGACTATGTAGGACTTGTCTGACGGCTTGAGAAGAAACTTCAGGTGTAACTGATTCTTCTTGTTTCCTTGCTGTCAGGCTTAAACATGAGCCTCAAAGGAGGCTGAACATGCTGTCTTCTAGGAGATAACAAGTAGAAATAGGTTGATTTCGTAAGACTTAAAAGAAGAACTCTAAACACGCCTGCTGCTGATGGTAATGGCTCTTTCTCTGATGGTTTGAAGACAACCGAAAGCCTTTGATATGAGATCCATAATTGATTAT
Source organism: Patagioenas fasciata (assembly GCF_037038585.1). Classification (NCBI taxonomy): domain Eukaryota; kingdom Metazoa; phylum Chordata; class Aves; order Columbiformes; family Columbidae; genus Patagioenas; species Patagioenas fasciata. The sequence goes on from NC_092531.1 coordinate 24,402,017, forward strand.
GAATCACATTAGACGAACAAAAAACAATTCGCAGACTCACAAGTCAAAGTGTGTCCTGTTGCTGCAACATAACCTCAAAACAGTATCTGTTAGTTTTCTCTAGGGGTATTACAAAAAGAAGCAGCTTCAGAGAACTCTGTGCTTGAAGGGTGCAACACTGATCTAAGGAAGTATTTGTATTCACCCCGTACAAAAAGGAGGTAAACATGCTCTCGTAATCCCGTCGTCTTAGTAGTAAAGCAAAGTGTATTGCTAAAAACATCCATTAACATGTTTATTTTTGCTTCTATTTTGTAAAAAGTTCTTTATAGGAACATTTCTTAATGTAGACCGTAGTCATTGTCCCCCCTTTTTTCACTCCCATTTATCACTTTACCTCAGAACAAGCTGTTCCTCACTTGTAGAAAACAAATGCTTCAAGAAGCAGAGACTACTTGACCGATTTGTTGTTATTTTTTTTAAAAGTTTCAGTGGAATTTTGAATTTTTTACTTTGGAAAACGTGCTCATTTGGTTTAGTAGCTGGAACACGTCACAGACTGGATCTACCCTGATCACTTTTACATGAGTTACAGCACCAATGGGTGTGCCAGCTGTTTTGAAACCCAAGGAGAAGTTTGCTGCCCCAGTGTGTCACGTCCTTGTTCATTGTGTTCCGGCCGTCCCCGTGTGCCCAGTCTGACTCCATGTAGCTGTTCACCGCCTCCTTCCAGATTATCCATTTGGATCTATATGTTGTGTAATTTGGGTGAATGAAATTAAAATCACTTGGGGTGAGGTGAATTTATTTGCAAGCCTGTACATACGAAGAATCCCAGTTGTTGGGCCTTAGAAATTTGAGCAGAAAATAACTCAAACTGTCAGTCTGTGGAGTTAATCTTTAGAATTACATCCCAAATAGACTTTGAACGAATACAGGTAATTAAATTGGGGTTTTTTTGTGTGAATACAAATATCTATCTCACTCAAGCAAGCCTGACTCCCTTCCAGTGTGATCATCTTCAACTCTGAGGATTTTCCTAAGAACCAGAGGGCCACTCTTGAGCTGGATGGTGCCAGCCCATCACTTCAGTGCTTTGTTCACAAGGTCCAGATGGTGACAAGCTGCAAATGGCCATTTCTGCAGCTGAAATATCTATCCCCTTGGCAGGCTCGAGAGACACTGGTTCTGGCAGGTTTGGACTTGTCTCTGGCTATTTAGCACAGTTGTACAGTTAATGGGCTGTTGGACAATTTTGTCAAACTTGCTATTTTCTGGTGACTCGTTTGTAATTCCGGGAAAGGAGCGCACGGTTAGCCATTTGTGAATAATTGGAAATCCTCTTGAGAGCTAAAGAAAAACACTTTCATTGTTAAATAGGGTTGATTTGCCCGTTTATTTAGGTATCCTAGATAGAATCTCAATACTGACCTTTGAGTGCTCTATATATTTCTCCAAATTGGATTTTGCCTTTGTGTGTGTGTCTGGTGTGTTTTAAGAGGCCACGGTCTTAATTACAGTTATTATGCCTAGTTTACCATCCGATTATAGTTGATGTTAATTAAAATGAAGACTTTGCAAATGCAAAAGGCTGATCTACAGGTTTTATGTGCTTGCATGTGCATTTTCATCTGCAGGCACACAAATATGAAATCTTTGTCATCAGCTGCATTTATGTTTCACTTCTGATCAATGTACTGACCTGCCTACGGATCTTCTGGACACCAAAATTCTTGACCAGCCCCAAACTAAAGTAAAACCTGACTTATTTTCTCATTAGTGGCCTAAATACAAATTCTCCGTGAGAAACCTATTTCCAGTATCTATCAGACTTGTAGATGAGAGCCGTGTCATTGAAAAGATACACAATCTAGCTATCCAATAGGATAGACCTCACTGTTTTGGTTTTTTACTGATACAGTCACAGTTTGAAGATATTTTGGACAGTTCTGCCATGAACTAGAGAGTAAAAACTTTCGTCTTCCTCTAAAATTTGCATTCTGATTGTCTAGCTTTACGAATAGAAATTCATACAGCTAGCACTGATAACACTGTCAAGACACATGCCCCACGCTGAATGCACAGTGATATAACATCAAGGGTACGTGCTGTCTCTGGATGAGGATGATATGAACGACTTGCTTGTGTCTTCCTAAATCTACATAATGGGGGTCTGAAATAGAGATGAGATCATGTAAAGAAGTAATACATGCCTGCACAGTAAAACGTGTGCTTGAGAGAGATGGTCCGATGGTTGGAAAAACACAATTTGTATTTTCAAACCGAATTGTTTTAAAATTTCAGATGATCCTGGGTTTGGTATTCTGCGTAGCACACTGGCATTTTGCTCTATTTTCTTCTCTCAATATAGTTTAATCTATTAAAGCACTGTGCTGTCACAACTTTCATAAATTATTACACAGTCAGCCAATAGAAATTACATAAATACTGCAAATACAATCATCTGTTCTTAGCAGAAAGTCTTAAAGGACTTTTAAACTAGTTACAACAGAAAGTGGTAATCCTTCTATTAAAACTTTCTTACCATGTTATAAGTTTGCCGTTATGCAACATTTTTCACTTTGTCAGCTGAAAACTGTTTTTCCCAAAGTAATCTAGATCTTGGTTTGCTGAGATGGAAATAAAGGGAAGTTTGTCTTGACTAAGTGCTCTGTTTTCCTGTGACTCTGATCAAGTAGTAGTTAGAATGAAACATTGGAAACAACAGTAATTTACTAATCAGGAGAAAAATGGTTGTTACCGAAACATACGCCATGTTTACTGAAAAATTGATTTAAAGCGCATTTTAAAATAACAGCTCAAGACAAATAGGCTCATAGTGGGCTCTAAATTCTAAATGCAACATTTGCATATATATGATTAAGTGCTGCAGCATGGACTTTGCTCATTGAGGTCTCTTAAGGGCAGAGAAGGTAGCAAGGAACGCGTTGTTGAACGAAGCTTCCTTTGGAAGTGTGAGGAGCACTGAGCTCCCGATCAGGATTTCATTGCCTTTGTAGCTGGCGTTGAAGCAAAGAGAACGCTGGAAATAAACCTAAATTCTATGATACCTTCACCCAAAGCCTGGACTGTGCATTTCCTAGACTTTTAATGACCACTTCTAAAATGTAATTAGCTTAAATTACCACTTTCACAAAATAAAGATGAGAAGGGAAGAATTATCCAGTGCTACTGCTGTTCTTGGAACAAAATTGATTCAACACTGCTGTTGATCTAGAGGTAAACTGAGGAACGTGGTCCACTATCCAGGAGAGTGAAACACTGAAGAGATGAGATTAAGCAAAAACCCAAGCAAGGAGAAATAGTTCGGTATACACTCCCCTGTAAAGCTTGTGAAGAAGGGATTAAGGACAGCTTTAAATAGCATTGGCGGAGTGGGACCTAAAGCAGGTGGCGCACTGGGCTGTGGCAGGGGCTTGGGGCAGAGCTTGATTAATTAATGAAATGAATTAGCCACCCACACGCCAGCAACAGTTGGCAAAATTTGAGCACGAGAGTAGCAAAAAGGGGAGATATGTTGCCCATGGAATAAGCCACATAGAGACAGGGGTGAGCTTTACTCTGACAGACCTGGTTGGAGAGAGGGAAGAATTGAAAGTTGTTGCCTGGAGCCAGTTTCCAAAGAAAATGAATTTCAAAAGCTTGTGTGGCAAGAAGCAGAAGTTATCATGAGTAGTCTTCTCCCCTCTTACATCTGTGTATATCCTGCTTTTATACCTGTATGTACTTCATGTGGTAATAAATATTCAAAGATTGCTTTCCAGTGGTTGCAGCCAAGTCGATGCTGGTTATTCCAGATGGAAAGATCAGTGCATCTCAAGGTAGTGTAACAAAAGACTTGGCAGTTCATCAGTAGTGTTCCTGCTGGGAGCAGGTGTCTTCGGTTTGACAAGATTGCACTTTATCCACGAGTGCTTGAAATGCACTATAGCTGGTAGCAGGTCAAACAGGTCTGAATTTTTAAAGAGAGTGTTGTAAGACTTTGGTAATGAGCTTGGGGTAGTGAACAATGACATGCAAAACTAATTACCTGTTTACTAACGTCACAATAATTCAGCCATTTGTCTTGACTGGAGCCATGCTGAGCCTCGGCTCCCTCTGCCAAGCCTCCGTTCCAGCCGTTCAGTGACTGTATGTGAACTGTTTTGCTAGAAAGTGCCAAAAAAAGAGGAAGAAAAAGGGAAAGGGGAATTCATTTAACTGCTACAACCTAGGTTTTAATTTACTGACCACATAAGAGATTTAGGGATTAGATTTGCTTATATGCGAGTCATGTCTCTGTGGGAGCAGCGTGTTTTCACTGAAGAGCATAAACCGGCCGCCCAGCAGAAGAGTTAATTATCTGAGTGCTAATGTTCTCAGACAAAATACTCAATGCATCATAAGTATTAGCAATGAAGTGCTGGCTGGCGGTGTAAAATCAAATTACCTCTAGAAGTTTTATTGTTGAAATGTGATTACCACCCTCTGCAAAGACCCAGGTTACAAACAGCCCCCCAAGAGCAGGGGGGAATTTCTCGCCGGGACTCGCACACAAACTGCTTTCGGTTGCTGAGACTCCGTGGTTGTGACCGTGGGCTACAGTAGTTAGGGTTAGATTGGCAACTTCATATGCTTCTCTGACCCGGTGAACTTAATAGTTATCCCACTATAAAACAACAAAAAGTCATTTTAGAGGAGTTTAAAGAGACCGTAAAAAGCTGGCGGTTTTGTCTTTATTTGGCAAACTCCTTGGCCGCGCTGGTTTGTAAATCAGGACTTTTGTGTGATTGGGTTGATCTGGATGTGCTGCATTTCTTTGATTGTGTCAAAGACCTAACCTTCTATAATTCAGTATGAAATTAACCCCTGAAGTAAACTGGATGTAGTTCAAACTGCTAGGATTTAGTTACGAAATAGCTGCTACCTGCTTGGCTCCCGATCCCACTGAAATTGGATGATGTCTTTGCTTCAGTGACCATTAGGTCAGATGTTAATTTTACTCTGAGTGGGAATGCTGTATTATGACCAGTGAAAGTAGAAAAATGGATTACACTTAGGGCTAGCAACTGGGCCAAAATGACCAACTAAAGGCAAAAAAAACGTTTCCTATATAGAAAAATTTGAGTTTGTTTGCCTGATGTTGTACTGAGGGGCGCGTGTGTCCAAGGGACGTGTTCTGAAAGATTAGTACCTGTCTCAGAATTGCAAAGCTCTTGCTTCCTTGAATAGTAATAATTAAAAAAAGGGTACTTGAGGCTCAGCAGCAGAACAGCTTGGGGACCCTGGAGTGTTTTCCATGAATTCTGGTTCTAGCCTTTCTTATTTGTAAAGACATCACCCTTTACAAATCAGTTTCCTGAATTATTTAGCATGTGTTTTATGCAAATAGCTTAAGCATACTGAGCAAAGAAGCATTTCTCTCACCCAGGTATAGCAGATAAGGCGTGTGATTTGGAACTAGATTTTATAACGGTTGTCAGTGCCTACGGTTGGGTTCAAATAAAAAGCTCAGATCCAGCTCAGTTGCCACCTGGCCCTAGAGCTGCCTCAACTCCATGAATATGTTTTTAGTCCTGACATTCCCGAGCTGCATAAAATGCACTGTAAACAGCTCGAAAGCTCCAAATCAGAGCAATGTGCTGCCCTGGACTTATCCAAACACCATCAGGAGCGGATGGTGGAATTCCTCCATCTGTCTCCCTTGAGCAGCCTATTTTGGCCGATGTTTGTAGCACGTGTGGCAAGAGCGCTGGGTCTCTGGTGAACATGCTCGGGAGTTCAGTAGAGTTCGTGATCAGGGTAAGAGAGCTGTTGGTGGGAGCTTTTTCTAATTGGTCTCGGGTATAATGTGCAATGTTAGCTGAATCGCGGTGGAGATAGCGAAGAGGGCAGTAACCTCACCCCTGATGTAGCTGCATCCAGAAAAGGGTGTCTGTGTATCATCTGGTTTGTCAAAGCAACAGAGCATGAGGAGGTGGATGGTGTCTTGGTATCAGGATTAGGGAAATGTCAGTTGTGGTGCCTACTTGAGGATTTTACCTAACGACCCGAATTAATGTTGGTGGTCTTGTTGAGATGCAAGGTGGTGGTGTGGTGGTGTAAGATCATTCTGAGCTGTGCATCACAAGCAGACAGAGTTATTTAACTTCAGTTTCAGTCCCGAGAAAAGCTTTCCGGGATTTCAGGTCCCTTCCTGTCCTTTCCATTTCCTTTTGCTGGTGCTGTGGAGTTTCTGGTTGATTATGCTGAAGTGCTCCCTGTTCGGTGTGGTGGTTCTTCTGAGACCCTTGTTTGTCCCCATACGCAGTCTCAGGTAATATGACTCTTCTTCTTAGGGCAGCAGCTAATTAGGTTAATGGTGTTGCTGAAGAAATGCTCATAGAACCGCAGATTGGGGCACAAGCAGAACAACTTGTTTCTGCTACACCCGCAAACACCCGGGTCTTATGCCCAAGAAAATAAGGGAAGGAGGAACAGTAAAGGCTTTTTTTCATCTGATTTTCTTTAAATTACGAGTGAGCTATCTGCAGTCCTCTGTAGGACTCAAAACAAATTCATTATTTTAGATTAAGTTTTGGTTATGACTGTGCTGTTCAGGCTGGAAATGACATTTTCGCATTCAAGCAGGGTCTGACAAATGAGACCATTAAGAACAACTTTCAGGAAGTGATGGCTGTTGCTGTTGGAGATATCACAGGTATTGTCTCCCCACTTCGGAGAAATTTACTTGAATGTCTTGAGTCTGCACAATTTTCCTGGAAACGAACCAACAACAGAATTTCTCGTGAGATTTCTCTTATATCCTGGCAAGCTTCTTTCCTGGAGTGTGTTTGCTGGCCCCACAGGAAGACGCTGATGAGAACAGTAAGAAAATCTCAGGAAAAATAGACATGTAAACTTTGAGATTAATTCTGGGGGAAGACGTGGGTTGAGGTTAGTTTTTTAACCCAATTTAGTCATTCATACACTTATCATTCTATCTAGGAAGGGGCTAAATAGGAGTCAGTTATCTGAAGCTGCAGAGGGTATTCTGTTTAGATTCACCGGACTTCAGATCTGGTTTAGTCTGCAGAATCACAGCTTAGCTGATAAGCTCTTTGCAAAATCTAAATGGTTTACCTGTACCAGCTGTACTCCTCATCTTAGGCTTTGCAAAGACATTGGAAATTTTCCATGTGCTGCAAATCTGGTAAAAAAACCCCCATAGTTTCTGATGTTTCTGATTTGAGTGGGAGACAGGAACTAAATGGTACAGTAAAACACAATGTGTAATTTTCATCAGTGCAAAGTAGCGAGTCCTTCAGTTCTAGTGGATAGTTAATAAGAGCCCTAAGGAAGTAAGATATATGGATTGCTAGAATGGATGACTAAATAAATATTCATCGCAGTCTAATGTGAAACACATGCATGATTCTTATGTATTCTGTGCTTACAGATATGCAAAGCACAAATTTCCTTTTGTTCTGAATGAAAATATTTCAAAGGAAACAAAACTACAGGAAGTGAGTTATAACATTTAGGAAAGCCAAGATAGGTGGGGAAATGAGATGAAGAAATGTGGTCTTAAGGTAAGCTTAGTAGCTATTTGGAGAAAAACCAAAGAGTTGGGGAGGAGACAGGAGAAATTGAAACTTCAATTATGCCATTTGTCCTTCAGTAGCTGTGGTAGATACCCCAAGCACAGCAATACAGAGGTGAGATTCAGATGAGCGTTAATCAGCGTTCAGCCCGTTGGTGCGGAGGGGAGCGCTGGCTGTGGGATCAGCCCAACAGGCCGATGTTCTGCTGGTGCTGAGGTGGGGGAAGCACCAGGGCTGAAACCACCTGCAGTTCTTGAACGGAAAATGCTGTAGGTCCCTGCCTGCCATGCGAGAGCATGGAGAAATTACATTAACTGAATTCATGTGGGGCTCGGCCATATGAGGAAGACATCGGTAGACTTCAGAGTGAACGCGGGGGTGCTGGGAAGCGTGTGATTGTGTACAGTGCAGGAGCTAAGGGAATGCAGCATGGAGACGCGGTGATGGATGTGGTTTAGGAGCACATGGGAGCTGCAGAATGTCGTGCCGAGAGGCAGCAACATGCTGACAATCTCACCTCGTGAAAATGGCTACTGCAGAGCCATTAGCAAAGGGTAAGGGAATAAGGGCTTACCTGAAATGACTGAACCTTGGTAAAGCTGTTTCTTATAAGCAGAATGTAGCGTTAGGAGTGTAAAATATTGATGAAGAGGATTTCATGAAGTGGTGTCGTGATTCAGAAGCATTTGCAGTACTTCTGTGATGCCATCCAGAGGTGAGATGTGTGATGGATTGTACCACAGGAATGGCTGCTTTTACAGCGAAACAAAAAACCTACCTGAAGAATAGTTCACCTCTAAGGTGTGTGCCATTGTTCTGCTATGTATCTTCTCCGTGATGTGACAGGGAGTAGTACTGTGTCTACTTCACAGTTTTTGAACACCAAGCTCCGAGTTTGCATGGAGAATTATTTCCTGAAACCTCCTCTTAGGTCGGCTGCACCAAGGTTCAGGTATGACACACAAGAAAAATACTAGATCCTGACACTGATTTGGAGCCAGTTCAAGTTAAATTTGCACGTCTTTCCATTGTTATACTGCTGGGCTTGGACCAGGCCCAAGCGTAAGGAAGCTGAGGGCATGAAACAAACCAGCATGGTGACGTGGATCTCATTTTGTAGTTCACTACAAGCTGAAGAAAATTCAGTTTAAAAATAGACATAGAAAGTGTATCTACCAGTCTAAATTCCTACTCAAGGGACTTATTAAAGCAGATGTGGGTTTTTTGAGGAGAAGCAGCACAGGGTCCAGATGACCCAATGCTCCAGGCTTGTCTTTGGTAGCTGAAGATGTCAGTAACCTGACCTTGGATGATAATCATTAAAATTGTCCTTTTTTTAGTACAAGTGTGTGAAAACCAACCCCTTAGAGATGTTTGAAACATGGAATAGGATCAAGTTGAGTGTTGCTCCACCAATGGCTTGTGACTGTAGCAAAGAGGTTTTGACTGCTTTGTGTAGTCCAGTGTTCGATACTCTATAGATGTGCCTAAGGTTTAAGGAGTGGTGGGGTACAGTCATTGGGTTGATCTGGATTTGGTGGAAGAATCTGACCACCATCTCTTGTGTATCGAAGGAAATATCTTGACGCAATAGCCAAATCAGTTTTAGCTGCTTCAGTCTCTTTTTTTCTGGTCTTATTCCTAATGTGTATTAAAATTATATCAGATCTGAAGAATGGAAATGGTAGAGTATGATTTGAATGTTAATAGAATTTTAGGTTTCTCTGCACTTGCGTAAGTGCTCTTCGCAAGGATTGCAAATGAGGGAAGCGTGACCCTGCTGTTTGTTGTGCGTGTGTATTTCAAGACTTCTAACGTGTAACAAAACAAAAGAAGGTAGCTTTGCTTTGGATGTGAACATGAATTGTATTTACCAAATATTCTGAAGAGACAAGTTCAAACAGGAGGAAGAGGCGTAAGGACACCAGAGACATTCTGATCAAGAAAGCCAGGCTTAGGCAGAGATCTATCCTCGTACTCGGAGAACACCGAGAAGCAGTCTTGATTTTTCTTGCCGTCACAATATGTCAAGGGCAGCGAGCACACTTTGCCTCTTGATTTTTACAGGCAATGCCGACATGAGCAGAATATTATTAGAGAGAACTGGAATATTATTAGCATATAAAGATATATGTATTTCCCAATCTTATATTTGATTTCTGTTTGGAAATCCAGTGCTACGTGTTTATTAGCAACACAAGCCTATTGAGAGCCACGACGCAATGGACAGATCCTGCTTCTCAGAGGCTTTGTGCACTAGGGACAGAGACAATCCTTCACGAAGGAGCAAAGATGATGCAAAGCTGTCAGCTGTACATAAAAATTACCCCCAAATTGCAGAGAGCAGATGGCTGTTAATGGCAAGTGTTTTTAACATAGCTTTATTGTCCCATATTGGGATATTAACTTGTCTCTCTGTTCTTTTTACTTTTTAAAAGTCACTTTGTAAAAATGACACCTTGGCATGAGTCATTTATTTCCTGTTTGGTTCCCGTGTCATGTTTTGCTCAGATGTACCCACCCGATTTTCTGCAGTCGATGTGCTCAGCAGGCCATTAGTGCATATCCTTTCTGTTCGGCACATTCTTAGTGATTAGTAACAAAAACCATCTATTTCTTGAAGGATTGCAATGAGTAATTGTTTTTCTTTATTGGACTGATTCTGACTGCACGTAAGAATAAACGCTGCCTGTTTCTACACGCTAAGCTGATATTTACAGAACTAAATACACAACACCGAACTTGCCTGGACTAGCAAATGCGATAACATAAGAAATAGAGAGAAAACTGCATATGGAACACCCTCAGCTTTTCTGTTTTGTTCACTGCAGATTGAAAGCTAGCTTTTGGGTGATTAAACTTTTCATTTGGTTATTAAGTGATAGACATCTTGCTGAACCCGAGCATGCTGCTACAAGCACAGGAAGAGTGTTTATTTAAAGCAGACGCAAAAGAATTGCACAAAGAGACCCTTAAACAAAACACAAATGTCAGCAAAACTAAACAAAGTAATCATGCACATTTTAAGGCGGATAGAAGAAGGCAGTAAATTGATGACAGATCCTGAATAATCCTTTAGAAAAGAGTCGCCCTGGTGCACAGGGAAATCTGTTCATTTGTTCTGAGCTGTCGTGAGCAGAGGAGCCTTCTGGGGACCTTGTGGAGTCACTGTGACTCTGGGAAGGAGAAGATCCCAGCCAGGGCTCTGCCCTCCCCTTGCACTAAGGGAAAAACATCTCATCTTTCTGCGACTTGGATTTTGTTTGGTGACGGTGTTCCCTGAGACCTGTGCATTAGAAACACTACGCAAATATCCAGCTCTATTTTTTGTGTGGAGTTTTGGACCTGCAAAAAAAAAGCCACGGAGCTGGTGATTACTCTGCAATCAGTTCTTCACTGTTACAAATAAAATGGTAGTCAGCCTCTTGAAAACCATCCAGCTTCCCTCTTCCTGCCAGTCTCAGCTTCTATTCTGTTCTCCGGAGCCCTTGGCGCTGCCATTCACCACACCAGAGCTTCACCAGTTGCGACACGCAGCTCCTCTGGAGCTGGAGTGAGAGGAAGGTCCAAGGAGGTGGTGGGGAGGAACAGAGGACAGAAAACTAATAACAAAACAGCACAAAAATCTTACCCTGTCCTCTTCTTTATTATTATTATTTTTTAAATAAATGAAGAAAATGGAGGAGAATAAATGGAAGGAAGAGAGGTGAAGGAGTGTGAGGTTGAGATACTTCAGTAGTTGTTCCAAGAATTGGTGCAAAGCAATTTATGGGGAATAGGAAACAGGCATTTCTTGGTCAAACACTCTCTGAGGGGCATTACCAGTAAAGAGTTGGAAATCAGAAAATTAATTGGCAAGTTAAGACCACTGAGAAATCCACCACGCTGAGGTCCCATCAGCATCGTTTCCAGAAAAGCAGCTCATTTTGAGGTCATTCTGCCTGGATTAAAAGAGAAGGAAGTTGAGATAATTAACAAGATTCTTCCCCCCCCCCCTCCACCTTTTTCCCTGTTAATATAAGGAAGGCCAAACTTCTTTTGTGTTCTCATTGCCAAATTTGAGTTCCAGCAGTAGGTGATGTGGAAGCGTAGCAGCCACGTTGCATCATATAGAGACTGAATTTCATAAAGCGGGATGAAGGCAACAATCAGTGTGTTTCCTTGTTCTGCACTAGAAATAATTGTACAGCTGTCAAATTCTCACTCGGGAAAACAGATCCAGGACACTGCAGCAGTGAATGTGTATTGGCCACTATAACAGCTGTCAAATTCTCCGAAAACAAACCCATGCAGCTCAGGAATAGATCTCAGTAGGCTCTGAGAACTCAATTTTTATGTGTACCTTTGTATTTTCTGCTGCTTTGGAAACATCTGCTCCTGTTTCATTGATCAGTAGAAGTAGCTGATTTGTGTTTTCCGTGTATAGGCATGAAGTGGATCCATGCAACCTATATAACAACAGGAAAGTATCTGTAATGGCACCAATGACCCAAATAATGTAACTTTCAATGGACTGTTTTTGTACTCTTTCAGTATTGGCATTTTTAATTAAATGTCTTCCTTTTACAAGTCAGTGACTGAATTGCAATTGTGAAGTAGATACAGTTGAAACAAGTGCTGAAAACTGATCAAAATAAAAGGATGGAAATAGTTGCACACACAAATGCTTTGGTTCCAGAGCTTTAAATCAAATTAAATGGGGGATCAAATTTTCCAGTCGCTAAATTCAGTGGAAAGCTCTGTGTGACCTGTGCTGCTGTATAGATTTCAGAATCATTAAGAAGCCTAATTCTTCTAACACAGTATAATCTTTTCCTTTCATTATGTGCTACCACAAGTAGTGGCTTTTTTTTTTGCTGGCTTTACCGACAATGATTGGAGTTTTATGTCATTTTCCAATAGCAATGTAGCTGCATGTTTTGTCTTACTCTTTGGAATACTTGGTCAGTTGAAGTATTTGTAAAGTATGATTTTTGAATCAGTGTTTACTTACACTATGACCCTAATATACTTAACAAATAACTGCTTTGATGCAGCTCACGACAGGGCCAGGTTTCTCTTGATGTCCAAGGTTTGAAGGATCCTCTTATTTGCATCCATAAAAGTATTCTTTTCACACCAAATGGCATTCTGTGGTTTCTAATGAGTAATCAACTCCGCATTTCATTGAGCTGTTGCTTCCTAAGAAGATCTTTCAGTTGACAAAAATGCTACCAACCAGCCTAAAATGAAAATAGCAACCAACTATAAATCCTTTTCCATATAAAGCTCGTACATCAATCTGATATCATGCATTCAATTATTCTGCAGTCTAGTGGTAACAAAGAGCCCTTACTCCTGACCATAACCCCAGTGTTGGGTGGTGGATGAGCCCAGGTTTTTAACCGTGGTTCCAGCTGCGAATCTTTTGATATTAAGGCGACAAGAAGAGGAGCTAGTTGGTGCTTAAACATATAGGTAGTGTAATAAGATGGTGTGTAATATATCGGCACTAGCTGTCTTTCAAATGTGTTTAGATCAGGGGTTGAAATGTAACGTAGAAACAAAATTCCTTATCAAGTTGGAAGAGGAAGAAAATATAAAGATGGTAGCTTTCTGCAGATGCTGATTGAGTCAGTTAGGATGGACTCTGAAGCAGCTTTTACTGCCTGTGGTAAAGCACATGGTGCATGTAATTTAAAGGTTCTGGTTAGTATGTTGTCAGCTCTTTACAATAAATAATATAGAGCCTATTTTGAACTGTAGAACAAGGAGCAACGCTTGTAGGTGTATGTCAAGCGAGAAGTATCTGTCAGATGGCAGCAAGAATCTGGCTGTTCAGGTCTTGCTGAGACTTCAGCTGAATTCACAGAGCATCCCAAACAGGTGGGATCCCATTCTGCCAGATACACATTCCCTGTTCTTTTGTGTCCCAAGGGACTGAGAAATATTGTTATTGAAATAAACCTCGGGAAACTGCATCCAGCTGTTAATGTGACATTTAAAAAGAATAGGAAGCTATGGTTATACATCGGTATCTTTACCAGGTCATTTATTGAATCCAGACCTGAAGGTCTGAGAGCCGAATGGATTTTCTGCACCTGGTGTCAGTGGATTTCGGCTCAGACCCTGCAGTATGTTTCCAGCTCTGTCTGCTTTTATTAGCTCGGTAATTGTCTGAAGGGGATGACTGAGGCTATAAAATACCAACTAATCTCACTTTTTGAACTGTGAATATTTTATCGTAAAGAACGAAATTATTCCAGTTTAATTCAGCAGGAAGTTGCAAACAGAGGTCAAATTTCAGGTAACGCGCAGGAACGAGTTGAGTACAAAAAAAGATCAGTAATTACGTCAGTGGATTTGAGTTCATGGCAAACACTTGTTGCGTGCAATTCAGGTAAAACAGGACAAATTATTCTAAAAATAGAATAATAATATAATTCTAAAAATGTAGTTAGTCTATTCTAAAATTCTAATAATTCTAAAAACGGCTGAATTAATGATTGCTGCAGTCGGTACTACACTTTGGATCGATTGAGACAAAAGCAATACTAATTAGTGCAGTTCTTATTTTCTCAAAGGAGTAATTGCCAAACTCCTTTGAGTTGTAACACCTGAGTATGCTTGATCCAGTTTAATTACCTCTTTAGACAAATTAAAAGCTTTACAGCTTGTTTGTGTAGCTTGGACTTGCTAGGTAAGCTTTGCAATAATACCCTTAAAGCATTAGATGCTTTTTGTATGGAAAAATCAGGGCTTGGAAAACATTGCTTAGACCTTTTAATAATAAAAAGCTTTCACTGGAACAAAACTATAATGTCCTTCCCCGCTCGTACTTACACATTTTAGGGGGTTCCTACCTCATGTTGCTTGAATACCCATGTAAAACACAAAATATGGTCAATGAGAGTGCAATGGTGACAGCAGGAAACCGTTTATTTCATGTTTAGTAAGCAGCACCTTGCTTTAGTGGGAAATATTGTATTGGTGGAATTCATTTTATAATGAATCCTGTTCTAAGTGTACCTTAAAAGAGCCCAGAACCTTATAGGAGAAAATTTCTACGTGAAACTTAAAGGGAGAATATTTTCTATGCAAAATACTCTTAAATGTGTAGGCAATGTTATTTTCTTGCAACTGTTTGGCACTGCAGGACGAAGTCACTGTGGAAACATAACTGAGGTCGCTTCTCTGAAACAGAAAGTGCCGGGGTTGCTGCTGATACCAGCTTGTTGCTTACATGGTTGCACAAGCTGCTCATCAGGAGCAAACCAGGAAAGGCCCCAAAGAACTTAATGTCAGGATAAAGAAAATGAGGAAAAATAGAGTGTAGAGATGCTGCCATTAACACACAAATAAGATCATGCAGTGGAGAATGAAATGCAGGTCCATTCTAGCACCTCATGCACAGGGCAGCTGTGTCTTCTGAATGTTTTGGTAGAAGTATTTCCCTCCCCACCCCCAAAGTTTAATTCTCTAAATAATTTTTTACAAGAACTTTGGGCATTTGTGTAGCAGCTCTGCTGATTTTTAACCTGCCTGAGGGATCTATAGACTGGAGCTAGCTGGGGACTTTCTGACAAAACGGTTTTCCATCTGAAAAGGCAAATTCATTGACAGCAAAATATTTAGCAAAAGCATCGGTTTTAGAGACATTCTGCAAAGACATGGGATGGGTTCTGACAGCCTTCATGCCCGATTTCATGGCTCCTGGCAAGCTGGGAGGTCTGTGGCTCTAGGAGACCCTTTGACATGCTAGGTGCCTCTGGCCATCCCCCAAGACCTGCCATATGCCACGGGTGCTTTGAGGCCACGCAACTGGGAGCGTAGGAGCCACGATTCCCAAGCGCTGTGGTTTCTTGCTGTCTTATGGCTCCCAGGGCTTTGTTGGTTCACTGGGGTTGATGTGACAGGGGGAGCCCAGCAGCGCTTGGAGCCAGTGCTGAGCCTTGGAGCTGGGGAGCCAGCGCTTTCGGGCTCAACTGTGTTCTGAAATTACATAAATGGAGCACTGATTATTTCTAAGAGATTGCTTAAAATGTTCTCTTCCGTGGGAAATGTCAGTATCTGTATGGCACGGGGTAGCCCACTGCCTGTCTCCTCCATCTGCTGCCTGGGCAATGACCATGGACGGGATGGCAACCACCTGGTGGCTCCCAGACCACGGGCTGTGCTGCAGGTACTGGGGGCAACTGCTGCAGGCGATGCCTGGGACTACATTCAGGCTATTATTACATATCACAGGGAAGCAACTGGATCTACTGACGTTCAAATTGCAGTTATTTTCATAATATTTTGGTTCCAAAAGGAAGTCTTTACGTGGGAGTACTGTGCATACATTACTTGCGTGTGTACAAACAAGCAAAACTTAAAGAGATGGGTTTATCTATATTGATGTCACCTTCAGCACAATATAGGATCTACAGATCCTCCAGGCAGATATCAACATCAGACGAGTAGTGACGGTTTCTTTGTTATGTATTGCGTGTGTTCCTGATACGCTCTTGTTGTCATGAGGAGTGGTTATGATGTGGATTCTGAAGTAGGCTTTCTAAAACCTCAGTATTTTAAGGAACCTAAATCATCATGTTGTCTTAGATGCTGTAAAACTACAGGCTTGAGCACACCGAAAGACAAGAGTTAATTTCAGTAGTTGAAGGCCTTTGAGGCTGCTGGAGGGCAAACCCAGCCATTTGATCTACGTTGTGAGTCTGTGTAATGTGTGCAAGTGTGTGCCTTTGTCCGGGTGCACACTTCAGAATGGCGTTCGGTTTTACAATGCGAAACCATAGACACGTGTAAGTGGCCACAAGGGGAGATTTTAAATAATAAAAATGCCAGCGAAGTCATCCCGTGCTTGCTGACTTCTGGATTATCAGTAAAAGTTAAATTCCTGGCTGCCATTTGCTGCCTTTTGCTGCCTTTTGCTGCCTTTGGCAGTCTCCCTATAGATTTCTAGCAGTTCACATGCTGATGTTTGCTGAGAGTGCTCAAGGGTTTGCCCATTTCTCCTGATGTGAAATCGCTGGAGTCGGAGATGCAGAGGTAAAATGGGAAAAGAGTCAAATGAGTGCTGATTGCTTATGAGAACTAATTCCACACTGCCTTTCTGAAGGTTCAGTGCATATTAGCTGCAGTGCAGTGCCATGACGGACTGGTAAATATCACTTACCGAGCCCATCACTCATTGCGGAAGAGGACCCGGACCATGCAAATTGGATGATGCTGTGTTTGAAAACCAGACAGCCCATAATTTTAATCTGTTAAAAAGGATTATGAATGACATCAATGAAATACAGTGTCAATTATTTGCAAGATGCCTTTACCCTGCGGCAGCAGCTGGAAGCACAGCCCAGCAGCAGGCACTGAACGCCTACTCGGAGGCTTTCACCAACTTTGATCTCCTTTCAGAGCCGAGCCTAAAACAATGTCCCATTGGAAACCAGAGGCAAAACTCCTTTGCCATAGAGAGAGTTAAACCTTCCCACACACGTGCTTATTAATGTGAACAAGCTAATACAGATGTATTAACATCATCATATTCGGGAGCCTTTAAACTGCCAACAAACTTGTTTGAAGACGGTCCAGTGCTCCCTGGACACACTTGACTCACTGTTCCTTTTAGTAGCAAAGTCACTGTTATGATGTTAGAAGAATATGTTCAGTAGTTTCTACTTAATTGATAGGTATTTGTAAATAGTTAAAGTATGATTTATTATAAACAAGTAGGGAGAAAATTCAGTTTGAAGCCACCTCTTTCTCTTTACCAAAGTGTGCTCTCCACTGCCCAGGACTGTGAAAGGATCGCTCACTTTTCCTAATAAGCAGGCTTGCTAAGATGCATTAAAGCCTGTGTGTAGCGTAGTGTTGGATTTGCTGCCTTTTGGAAACAGCTGAATGTAAGTTGTGCATGCGTGTGACTAGATTAATCAAAACCTGTTTCGTAGAATTTGAGGAAACACCTGAAGCATTGAGAGCATCCAGCAATAATGCCCTTTTCTGGGTTTCTTGTTATCTGGATCTTTAAAAAGAACAGACACTTGTGTGCAAAGTCAGATTAAAAAAAAATAAAGGAAGCAGCAGAAAGTGTCTGAGTCAGAAGCAGAGTTCCATTTCCCTAGATTTCCCTTAATTAATCTTATATTCCCTAAACTGTACTCTGGGCTTGTAGCACAGCGTCTGAAAGTGCAGCGTTTCTAATGCCGGCAGGACCCAAGTCAGTGTCACAGAAATTGATGTGAGCTCTGTATCACTGCGATACTTTCCTGTCCCTTGGAGGGATTTGGGGACAGACAGTTATTAAGTGTGACTAGGAATTGAAATTTGAAGAGTGATCAGTTCAATGGCTACTTCTTGCCAGAGGCATGGTACGGAGTTGGTTGACCTAGGCAAGGAAAAATCAAAAACCATCCTGACAGCATGCGATATATCAAAGTACACAATTTCTACGGTGACTAAATCCTATCCAAAAGTTCCTTGTTAATGGAGAGATACGCTTCCATTGCTAATCTGCTGTATTAATAATAGTGTAATCCTGTCTAGAAATATGCCTTTCCAAATTAATTGAATTAGGTATGAAAATACTGACGACTCCATCACCACACTTAAGGTCCTTTCTTGCAAACCTTAACTCACACAAATATGTCGTTCGAATCCAAGTGACTACTGACCATGAGTAAGCCTTATGTGCATGATTTTCCTGGGGAGGAGCTGTAACTGTGTCTGACCGGGAGGTATTGCCAAGAGTTTTAAGTGTGGAGTACTGGTAGGACACCAAATACACACAGATAACTTGTTTCCAAAAATACCTGTTGTGGGTGTTTTATTTGAAGCCGAAACACTAGTAAATACGACCCGAGGGAATTTATATCTACTTTTATGTGGGCTACTCCAGGAGAAATTAAGCATTTGTTATATAGTACACAGAAACCTCTTCAGCCACCTGCTTCTCTGATGCATAATTGTCTATTCATGTGCAGATCTGAGGGTTTTCATGCTTTTTTACAATTGTGTAATTTTCGACTTCTTTGCAAATTCTGGGTCAGGTAACTTTAACCATGCTCAGACTGAGAAACCTTCATTCAGCCTCTTCTGCCCGCAGTGCTGCTGGAGCCCTGGCTGTGATTTAGTTTGGCGTACCCAGCTGTGAGTCCTGAGACCGGGACCTTCTCTGGAGGTGCTTTAGACCTAAACCGACAAGGAAGAATAAGGAAATGGGAAGATCTGTTTGTATGACTGGTTCTTGTGGAACCAGCAGTGGAACAGCTACCTTGCACAATATTTGGGAAGGCTGATCAGTCGTGCCCGGGCAGGAGCATCACGTTAACATGACTGTTGTTTTTAGGATTTAAGATAGCTGTGAACGGGTCGTGCAGACATTGAGTCATGTTTCTCGGCTTGGCTTCACCTCGTGCTGTGCAGACGTGCCTGGTATTGTATTGCAAGGAAGAGCTGCCTGCCCTGCATCGCACAGCACAGACTCACCTGAGAGAGCACCTGGCTCTCCTCTTCAGCCAGGTGCTGTGCCCGTTCTCCTCTCCACCAGTGCAGTTTAACACAACCACATTGTGGTGGGTGTTCCACCCAGCGTCTTGCTTTCCGTCAGAACCCCAAATTGTATTTAGATGTCGTGCTAATGTTCTTTGCAGCCAAGTTCTCAAAACAGCTTGTGAAGGGGGTTACCCAGGCTGTGTCTGTTCATCTAGTCTACCTTACCGTGCTGTTTGGGATGGCTCAGTGTTTGCTATTGAATAACTTCCAAGATTAATTAAAAAAACCAAAACAAAACAGAAAAATACATCTTCAAATGCAAATTGCAATATTCCTGGGTTTGGCAAATCCCCTCTGTCTGTCAGTGCTATCAGCACTAAGACTAACTCAACATACAGATTGTAAGAGCAGAGAACAAAATAGGCGTTGTGGCAAGTATCTCAGTAAGAGACATGAAAGTTCAAGTGTTGTCAGTACTGGCTTATCTGCAGTACAGTGTGCAAGCATCCAACTGCTAGGTTATTTCTGACCCATACGTGTCACGTATTGCATCATTTTAATTGCTAACACTCAGGCGTCTGCGCTTGCTTTCCAAGAGGCAAACAGCAGAGCCAGCTCCAGGCCTTGGGAGAACAGGTCACTGCCTACTTCATCAGCCTGCAGCTGCCTGTCAGGTGCGCCTGGGGACAAGGAGATGATGATGGGCTGGTTTGGCTTGTGCAGCCCTTCCTGGCTGTGCAGGGAGGGATGGAAGGAGTGGCGAGGCGGGGAGCTGTTTCACTGCAGCAATGGCAGGGAGAGCCCTTCTCCTTAGAGCTGCTCTGCAGCCCAAGCCCTTCCCTTGCCCTTCTGTCCTGTAAGGTCAGGGGTCTCATCACCTCCTCTCATCCCCGGTGACCCAAGAAAGGGGGTGAAGCACCCTACAAAAGTCTTGCCCATCTCAGCGCTCTTATCTTCTGAACAAAACTATGTTTTTCACAGTTATGTTGTTCTTCTGGCTTGTCTCTAGCGGTTAAATTTGACTTGTTGTTGGAAATGAATGTCTGTTGTCCAAGTCAACTCTGAGTGTAAAATTGTTTACTAGGGCAGTCTTCTGTCGTAAAACGAGGCTTGAGATTATATTTGAAACAACTCGAGATACTGGTGAAAAAACACACTATGAGCAATTAGAAGTTAGAACAAAATGAATATTGAATTCGTCGTAGGTCTCATTATTAGGGTAACGGATTTCCTCGCACCTTTATCTCTGCACCTAACTCTCTGCTTAGGGGCTCCTTTTTTTATAGTTTGGTATTTTCCTTTTATCAAGAAACATAGAGATGCAGGGAGGCTGTGTTTGCTGTAATGCCACTGCCAAAGCTGGCTTTTCCAGGAATAACTGATTAGAATTCATTGTATTTCTGGGTGGGAATAATGACACCTCCGCGTTTTCCTCTCGGGAACGTATGAACTGTTTCCCTGGGATTACTAAACGTGGTGTGGTGGGCTGCCCTGCCGGGCTGCCAGCCGCTCACGCAGCCGCTCTCTCACTCCCCTCCTCAATAATAAGCTGGAAGAGCTCATGGGTTGAGCTAAAGACAGGGAGATCTCTTACCAATTATCCTCAGAGGCAGAACACATTTGACTTGGGGGAAGTTAATTTAATGTATCGCAAATTAAAATACACTTGGTTGGTGAGAAACCAACCTCCATGAGCTTCACCCCACCCCCTGGAGTGGGGCCATTGGGAACCAGCTGTGTCCATGGGACAGCCCTGTCTTTTCCCCACAGCGTCTGTCCCGCAGCCGCCCAGCTACCAAAACCTGGGTATGGACACTTGACAACGCTGGAGAAATGTGTCCAAAACTGCAGAATGCCAAACTCTGGAGGTTTCGGGTCAATAAACTAAGTTTGGTTTGGGGACAGCTGCTTACATCCATGGAAATCTGGCCTTCATACCCACCTCCCAGAACTCCTGCTTGTAGCCAACTAAACCCAGCACTGGGGAGCTAAGGGCAAGATGGGCTGATTGAAGGGTGCAGAGACCCCTTGTATGGGACCTCTGGGGAAAAGTCCCCTTGGCAGAGAGGTTTTCACCATGCAGGCTTTTAGCAGCTCTTCCTTGTCTCAGTGAGCGTGAACACGCCGATGTGAGAATGTGCGATGAAGATTTTTAGTCTTACTAAAGGCTCTTTAAAACACTCAGCAGAAAATAAGGTGGCACAACGTCAGTGACCTTCATGCTGAAGACAGGGTTTCCCAATTTTTGAGGTAATTACCAGGTTCTGGTAGATCCTGAGGGATTTATCACGTGCATCCACAGTCTTCAGAGGGTTTCTGAAGCAATACCTGTAGCAATCTGAACTTACACTTTCCTTTAGTCCATAGGTTCTTGCAAATAAATATCCACATCTTATTCCAGGCTGTGCAGCCTTAGGTCCTACCCTTGGGTCCTCTTTTGCAGTTTTCACCACCACTGCTGCCTGTATGGCAGCTGTGATAGGAGATCTTTCACCTTCCTCTGCAGCTTGTGAACTCCCTTGGTGTTCCAGACCCAGCACTGACGAGCTGGGGGCTCAGCACACCAAGGAGGGCTTTGGGGCTTTCTGCCTTTTTATTCAAACCTCCAGGTTAAGATGCCGCAAAGTCTCCAGTCAGGAGTAGACGGGAATGAGCACCGCAGCTATCTGTCAAACACGTGTGGTCGGTCCAGCAATCACCGCTGGAGCGGGTGGCTCAGCCCTCTCGGCATCAGGTCCAGCTTGAGGTGGTTGGACTCGTGAGTGGGGCTCCAACTGCTGGCGAGGTCGGCAGTAAATGTGTCACCAGGGCTTGCTCTGAGCGGACCGATGGTCGCTCCCTTGCTGGAGCTGAGCCACGCTGACGTGTGCTCGTTGCCCAATGCTGCTTGGAGAAAACAACTACAAAGCAGCGTAGCTGTGAACAAAGCATCTCCACAAGG
Source organism: Patagioenas fasciata (assembly GCF_037038585.1). NCBI lineage: Eukaryota > Metazoa > Chordata > Aves > Columbiformes > Columbidae > Patagioenas > Patagioenas fasciata. The sequence goes on from NC_092531.1 coordinate 24,423,992, forward strand.
TAGTTATGAACCTCCTGAATGCGATGACAGTGAAGAACTTTTTTGGTATGCTTGTTTCTGCTCTGGTTATGTTTCTGAAATGTTGGTTGAGCAACCAGAGGGGTACTGGGGGCATAATGGTGCATTTTCCGTCCCATTTCAGTGACTGATTCCTTGATTTTTTTTTTTTTCCGCATTCAATTTATTGAAAATGTTGTTTCACCAAGCGCACACCTTCATATACACGATGGAGTTCAGCAGGAAAGTGTATGTACTGTAGATTAGGGAGCCTGCTTTATAGCACCAAAGCGTACAAACCACACAGCATTTAGAAAGCATTTGAATGCTAAGGTGGCTGTCAAAGTTCGCTTGCTCATCTGGTTACTTTTTCTCATGTCAGAATTATCTCTTGCTTGCTCAGTCTCACTTTTAGCGGGTCACTTTCTTACCCTGTCCCACTTCTGAATATGTCACATTTTGTTTTCTATAAACTGAAGCATCGCTCTCACCTGAATTTGCAAGCGCTCACTTGACATTTTTGGACTTGGATAAGGAACCTGTATCCTGCAGAGGTAAAATGTTGGGATGTTATAGGCTGTTATTGCTGTTCCCTACCTTATTGGCGTTGTAAGTGGAGTTTTAAAGGTGGTCCTTTCACTGGTGTGGATGCGCCGTCTGTTCTTAGTTATGGCACAGACATCCACGGGAACGTCGTTCATGGTCACACTCTTTAAAGAGCTCTCTGCTATTTCTGTAGCCACTTAAATGCGGTAGCTGGCTGTTCCCTGCAACCGCAATAGGAGCTTTGAATCCTTTTGAAAATCTTCCTTTTAATAATCCCCTTTTCCACAGAGGCGTTACGAGGCAGTTGGAAGTGACAGCTACAATAATTATGAACTAATATAAATGATGGCGTCTTCAAAGTCCTGAAATAAATGTACACAGTTCAGCGAGGTTCCCTCCCATAGCCATTCACTGTGAGAGTATTAAAACCTAAATGACTTAAGAGCCTGTTACGAAGGCAGAGGAAAAAGCAGCATTTTTCAAAACAGGAAGTAGAGCAGAACAATTACTATTTAATGATAGTGGAATTGGAAAATGTATGATGAAGCAGGAGCGTCAGGTTTACTGTGCAGATTGCTACTAGGGCAGGATGCTATTTGGCAGAGTTTACCCAATTTCTGGTTTTCTGCTTATACATCTATCCGAGTGATATGAGAGGATTCCAGTAAAAGCTAATCCAGTTCTTGGATTGCCCTATCTCTCCCCCCCTTCACCAATATAGTGCTTGTTCACGGCGCTGCTTCGCTTTTTCTGCTTCAAGGCCAGCAAGATGGTTCTCTTGACATACCCGGGCTGGTTACCGCTACAGGATGCTCCTCACTAGGCGAAATAACCCAGAGGTTGTTGCTGCATTGCAGCATATCCTCTGACAACGCTGCCTTTACTCAAGTAGCTTTGGTTAAGAATGATTTTTACCGCTTTGAAGGTCATTATACCAAATATCAGTCAAAACAGTATCAAAATTTCTTAGCGCAGTCGGTGACTGGAAAGGCAGCACAGGAGCCCCACTTCCACACACTAAAACATCTTTATGGTTTTGGCCAATAATCTCATTCAAATTGACATCGGGAGTGGCTCCATCTGAATCACACTTCACCTCTTATTTTCCTTCTATTTTCTCTCCCTGCAACCTAAAAACGCAAATTTAAATTTTGCCTGCAGTGAGGTCTATTACACCAAGCACTTTATTTAAAGATTGCTTATTCTCCGTGGTAGTTTTGAAAAACAAATTTATTTTGAAATCCTTCTGCATGTAGTAGCTTATATGATCTCTATCTCCCTATACTTACTGTTCATTCGCCTGGGGCATTTACATGGAAAGAATCTTTTTGTTCCTTAAAAGCACATCTATACCATCTTCTAGTCTCCTACCTGAAGTTGCAGTCCTTTGCATATGACATTGCGGTTCAGCGTGCAGATGATGATGGCATCTCCAGCAGACACCTCGCTTCAATTGGGGAATCAATGCCATGAGCAGATGAGGTCTTGGGACACAGCTATTTAGCCTGAATGGGAATTTTTATAATAAAGATTGACAGATGCGAAAACACAGAGATTTAGGATACGCGGTATATGAGCCAAGAAATTCTATTTGCAGGCAAAGTGTACCGTGATTATTCATTCCTTCTTGAGACCTTCTGTAGGTTAAAAAATGCTCTTAATTCAAAGTGAAATGGATTTTTAATGTTTTCAGCATGCTAAGTTGTTCAGGCAGGCACTTGACATTGGTGTTCCTGTTCGCTTCTGCACTGACGCTGCCCCATCCCATTAACAGTGCGGGTAATACGACCAGTGGGATTTTTCCCTTTTGGATGGCCATTTGGCTTCCTTATTTCGTTTTAGCTTTTCTTTACTGGATCTTTCCCCATTAACGCTTTGATCTGAGTTCTTTTGGCTCTGTGGTTTTCCTGAACAGTATTTCCAAGTCTGGAATTTTACAAAGTGCTTCTAGATGTTCATTGTGCTCTTTAAAAACCAAAGTCTGCTCAGAGCTGGTGGAATAAAAAAAAAAGAAAGGTGTTTTTCAGGTTTATTTTCAAGATAGCAAAGACTTGCAGTGAATATCTTTGTGGGATTGAAATGCAAATGTCTGTTTCCTCTCTATAAACCCTTGCAAGAAATAGAACTGTCCTTTACATTAGCTTTGCCTGGGTATACAGTACTTTGGAATTTACCACCTCTCAGGAGAGAATTGCCTTTAGCTTAAATCAAAATACCTCACTGATACGGGATTTTCCATAATTCTGGCAGTGAAATACACCCACCTCCACAAAGAAGCAGCTTTTTCTGCATTGTCACCAAGATCAGTGACTGCCTCTTGTTTACTGAAGAGAGAAGCCAGACTTGCTAAAAGAGTTGTGATATTCAGCAGCATTAGTTATAGTCACTACATCACCCTGCTGCTTTGCTCCCTGACAAATGACAGAGTGGTGCATGCAATATGTAGCTCGGCTCCATTTGTTTTGATAAGGGCAGGATCTGAGTGAAAATTGTTTTTCAACACAATCCAAACGAAGAAAAGAAGGGTCAGTGCAATCAAGTAATCTGGTGCAAGATCATTTCTGAATGAAGGTTTAAGCTCATTTGAAGTGTTTCATATCTTGTACTCTAAGTGATGCAACCTTGTTTTAAAGATCAAGAGGTGGAGATTTGCCACTTCTGTAGTGACCCCTGCCATCCTGGCTTATGCTGTTCTGCTCTTCCCATATCAGGAGCTTGTGCTGTTCGTGAACATGAACTGAGTTACTGCAGTCAGGACATGATCCAGGTTTATTATTGACATGTTTTCTCTAGTGGCGGATGCAATAGTATGCCCTAAATATAGGTTCTCTTTTGAATATCGGGAACGTAGGCAACAAAACAAAGCTCCCAACCGTAGTAAGATCAAAGAGGCACCTCCACAGTCCTGCTAGTCAAGCCTTAACTCAGAGCAATACCGAGCCATCTTATGTTTGTTCAGAACCTTGGGCAGGTGCTCAGATCCGCTAGTTGAGCAAAATAAATGACATTTTTATCTTTGCTAGACTGACTATGTAAGGAGCCCACAGTGCAAAGAACCCTTCAGAGAGAGCTTCTAGAAGGAGGGGATGTGTTAAAAGGGCAGGGGATGGTATGTCTGATACTGTTTTTTGCAGAAGTAATAGGTCTGTTACCTATATGAGGAGCTATGCTGAGGGTTTGGTAGCAAAGCTCATTTTATCCTTCAAGGCATAGGTCACAGGATTTGGGAAAACCGCTGTTAGTAGAGATCAGTGTCTCATTGACTTTTGTGACGTGGTCAATCCCACTTCTGACTTGTAAATTTTGGGATGTTTTTTTAGCATTTCTGTTAGGGACTTAAACAGTGAAAGGGTCAAGAATCCAGTTATTGCTTGCAGTGTTGGAAAAGGCTGCGGTCAATCGGGGTCTAAACCTGTGCTCTGTTTTCTGTGCTGGTACGTCATTTCGATGTAATTATAGGGTTAGATTGAGGATTAAGGTTTGGTACTGTGATGCCAAAGGAATCTCAGTGCCTTATGTTTTACTCCAAGGGTTGATTTTCCTGGCCTGAATTAGTGTTTGCTTGGCTCTGGGTCAATTTTGTCGCAAATTGTCCCAATTTTGGAAAGTCAAGGTTCCCCTCTTTCGCTGGTTTCTGGGGAGCACACAGAACCAGGAGGTGGCTGGTGCAGGTGGGTGCTGTTGTCAACCTTCCCTGGGTTTGGGGAACAGTTTTCTGAGGATATGGGAAGGGCTCCAGAGGTAGACCTTGTTTTTTAATACATATATATATATATTTTCATGCTAGCTGACTAGGTAAAAATATCAGCTTCTCCACATCCAGTCCAAGCACTCTACCATGCTCATTCCTATCTCATCGGATGATCTTTACCCCGAGGAAAGAGCGAGGAACCAAATGACAGCTGTGGCTTTTCAAAGTCATAAAAGAGGGAAATATGTGTGTATGTACTTTTTTTTTTTTATTATTTTCTTTCCCTATTCTGTATTTTATGCTGAGGCTATGAAACCTATTGAACTTTTTTATTTTTTCTTAAGCCCTTAAGGTATATCCAATGTCACTGAGACATCAAAGCTCCAGAGCTGAAATGGAAGGGGAAAACCAAATTGCATTTAAAGGTTAATAAAATAATGCTTGTGTTTTGTGTTGTCACAGAATACTAAAAAGAAAAACATTACCTTCATGTTGACAAAGGTGAACAGAAAATGGAGAAATGTGAAGTCAGCTTCGATTAGCTTAGCCTTTGTTCTAAAAATGAGACATCCTTGTGCTGTATCAGAGACAGGATGGCCTCTTGCAGCACTGCTGTTTGGTTTTGCCACATATTAAATGGTCTCAGTGGCCACTCATAACTCTGTTGTGGTTTACGAGAGTTTATTACTTCTGATGTAAAACTAAAGGTTTAACCTAATAGGAGAATTTCCTGTCTTTCTCTAGGAATCTGTCTGGTTTTTGCCTGCGTAAAGCTGAGTACTTAGAATCTTACACTGCATATATTGGCTATGCTTGTAGTAGGCACAAAGGACAAAATCAGGGAGGTTACAGCCACACAGCAGATTCGCATGAACATAACCAGCTCCTTTGAGTCAGCTCATAGAGCTGAGTTTAACTTTGGTTCTGCTCTGTCCTCAAAGCACAGATGTAGTTCTGTGGGTGTAGCTGTGGAGGGAACAGAGCTTGTAACTTGGAAGCTATACAGTGTGTGAAAACAAATTACGACTCCAGAAGATTTATCAGTTCTTTTAAAGTTCTGTCCTTCTCTGATACATATTGAGCCCATAGAGCAGCTAAACATTTCCTTCCTATGGCCCAAGCCCCACACTGCGCAGTGGAGTCAGGGTCCGCTGGGACTTTCACTCTGGTACTCACATTATTCAGCCTTAATTCAGAACAACAGAGGTCACTGGAGTCTAGGGGAGCAGGAGGTGTTAGTAGAGCGCTCACAGTTTGTGAAGTGCGCTGAATTATTCGAAATTCCTCCTGTGGTGATGTCCAAGTACCAATGTGACCGACTTACCAAGCCTTGGGTCTTACTGTAAAAAAAAAAGGAGAAAAACCAAAAAGACGTGTGGTAGCTTGAAGGCCCAGCTGAATCCAGTAAGGAGGATACTGGCACAATTTGCAATAATGATTCTTTTTCCCAGGAGTATTATAAAGCGATCTGTTATGTGCATCTGCTTGTTCTATTTCTGTTTCGTAGCCTGAGATTCCTAACACAGGAGGCAATAACCCTGCATCGTGTTAGATCATATCATGTCACATTGAATGTTGACCTTGGCTGACATAACGTGACATGCTACAGTTGAAGTAACGAAACGCGAGCCAGTGTATCACGTGCTTAATGTTAATCCGAAGTTACTATCTGTGAACATAGCAAAAGGTTGGGATAGTGCAGTGCATGGATCTTCCCCCTGCTCCTCAGGCAGCCTGAGCCGCATGTGTCCAAGCTCACAACCAAAAACAAGAGAGGAAGAAGAGGGGCAAGAGCTGTACACAAGGGTTTCTGTGGCAGCTGGAAATGAAGATGCTGCTCAGTTCACTATGGGTCTGCAGCTGATGCACCAAAAGACATTGTGCCCCCCTTGACTCTGCAATAGCCACAGTGGAAGTGTGACCATGCCATTGGAGCGCTGGCTGTCCATTAATTGCGCTCTTTGGAGGTTTTGGCATGGAAAGCCGTTCATTTTTGGGTAGATTTGTTGTTGAAGGTATTGCTGAATGTATTTATTGATATGACTTTAGCTAAAATAGTTAATGTAAATGTTGGACCTTATGAAGTTAATCAATATTATAACCTTTCCTTTGTTCGTGTTCTTGCTTGATCTTTTGACCCACTGCAAAACTGCGCTCAATACCATTAACGTGTGCGTTGATTTGTGGTGTTTTCCGAGGACGAGGCAGAGAAAACTCCGTGTGTGTTCTTGGAAGATATTTTGTAAGTCAGGCGTCAGATTAAAGCATGCCTGCAAAGTAATTGCTTGAATTTAAATATTTAAAATACATAGTACTTAGTGTTCGAGTGGTCTGTTGTTTCTTCAGTGGTTTAGCAGTGCTCAGAGCCTGGTTGTGTTTCTCCCACCGTGTGCTCCTGTCACAGGATCACGTTCTTTAATGTGATGACTTTGTTGTGCCACCTTCATTCTTACGCAGTCAGCGCTGACTAACAGGGGATATTATTCTTGACTTCTTGTTAGGCCAACTGGTGCTTAAAAATTAGCCTTATAAAGCCATAATGGTGCATTTGTGCATGTCCAGCAACCCAAGCTGGAAGCATTTTAAAAATGAATTAACGGTGTACCCAGCAGCCTAATTTGATGAATGTTGGCGTGTATACTTGCTGCAGATGATAATCAAATATCAGTTTTATTTCAAAGAGGGGGTAGGGGGGAAAAAGTAGCTGGGTTCACAGGATTTTTGGTATGCTGTAAATCTTGAGTGCTGTAGATCAGGCCTTGGAGTACCTTAGAGCAGCTAGGAAGAAAAATGGAAGCTGTACCTTCTTCCTTTGGAGGAAATGCCTTTCCGTACTCCGAACCGCCCTTTTGATCATAGATCAGTGCTGGATTCCTGGCTTTACTGAGCCTGATCCTGCTTACACTGGAGATAACCAAAAATCCCCATTCTCTCCAGGTCTGGACCGTAGCCAGCGTAGTAGCAGCGTTCGTGGGTGAAAATTCCTTGTCTATAAACTGTAAATCCTCAAGGCTTTCCTCATTACAATTATTTAATAAAAACTACTTTGTCACTTACGTCCTTTTAGAAACTATGGACTGACAATAGTAATATTTTCAAGTTTACAGCAGAAAGAGTAGCACTGCCATTACCTAATAAAATGAAGCAAAATATGAAAATTTGTCCTTGTCACTGCCTATATTCTAAAAAATTAATCTAAAATAAAGAAATTTCAGTGTATTTTCTCTGGCTCTGGACCAGTGTTGCAGACTTTTCCCCAAGCAGGTTTAGCTAGCAAGCAGCAGAAATCGGTTATGACCTGATCTGAGTGTTTTGCTGTAGATTATTGTGGGGTCTTGATCAAAAAGCAGGAGAAGAGATGAAGCAGCAGAGCAACAGATTTGCAAAGGGAGCAAAAGCTTCTTTCATACAGATTTCCTGCCTTCTGTTTAGAACAGTATCAGGAGCACGGGGAAATGAATTTCTTTTATCAGAATTAAGGAGACTTTGAGATTGTTGGTTGCCAGGCTCAGATGGGTCATCAAAGCCTAGAACTCGGAAAGCTCAATGCAAAAACTTAGTGGTATTTAATGTAACTCAACATTGGGAAACCATGGAGAGAGCAGGTAATTTTGAACACTAATTTCCATCATCCCAGACCCGACTGCAGCCAGGAATCAAAAGACATTTTCTTCAAATGTCAAGCCGAAGCAACACACCAACAGCATTGCAAGGACAGAACTATTGCAAATGAATTTTCAGCTTTTTAGTACATAAATCAGCGGTTACACTAATTAAATATATATAAAGAGAAGGCCTCTAGCCATTTCTAGGCAGCATTGCTCAGCGAAAGGGACATCAGATGAATAAAATACTGGGGGAAAGGGCACAAAATGGCATGCAGCAGATTGTTGGTGACACCTGCACTTGCCAAAGGAGGACAGAGCGAGCGCAAGGAGGAAATTGCAATTCTGTGTACAGTAACCTCTGACCAGCCAGATAAATCACGGCTAGTCAGAAGTTATTCCAGGGCTGGAAGCTCTAGGGCAGCGTGCGAGGCAGAGTCGCTTGAGCTGCTGGGAGGGGTTCTTGTATTGGGGGAAAAAAGTACAAAAAGAAGCTTCCTGAGAGAAATAGGATGCAGGAGTTAAGGGAGCTTGATTAAAAACTCAAGGGGTGCAGGGAAACATAACTTGTGGTTTTTCCCTCATTACTTTATTCCCTCCTCTTTGAAGTTAGTAATGCCATGAGGATACTGTAAGGCTGAGTGCAGTCGGTATTGAGAGGGTTCAAGAAACAGTCCCTTTACAAGGGGAGTGTTAAAGGTCTAAGGAAATTTATAGAACCATACAATTGCAAATCCTTTGTGGAACAGAATAATTCACGTGATTGATTTAGAAATTATATATAGTGTCAAAAGAACAAATAATTCACTGGAATCTTTGTCCCAGCACAAAATGCAATAGCACACATCCCCCACAGCCTTGCCATGTCCCACTGAAGTCAGCATGACTTTGCAGACATCTGTCATGGGTCTGGGTCTAGAATAGGAATAAAACCAAATACCTCTGGAAGAATGTTCCAGAAATAACATAGGACTACATTTGGAAGAGGCTGTGGAGAATGAGGAGTTTCTCTGCACTTCCAAAAAGGGTTGGACGTGTTCCCTCTCCTTTCCCCAAAACAAGAAAACTAGCGAAAGGCTCATTAAAAGTCCTTTTCCCAAATAATTTACTCTGATGATATTCTCATACTTCCCTTTGTGCTTCACGAATGGAGCGTGTTCTGTCTTAGAGATAAGTTTTGTGCTTGTGTGTACATTGTGCATATGATAAATAGTGTCCATTTGCAGAGCATCTTCTCTGCTGAAGGATCCCAAACCTTTTCACGAGCTGTTCCTGAGAAGCTCTGAAATTGTTCTCCTAAAGCCCACAAAAAACACCCATGTTCTCAGTTTTTCAAGCCTGACTTGAAGATGAACGTGGAATTAAAAATCCACAGGCACTGCGTTCCCCTTGCAAAGAAGGGGGAAAGCAGATGGAGTTGCTTTTTGTGTGCGCTTAAAAGCAATGAAAACTTGTCGATATTTTTCATTTGAATTTTCATGAAGAGCTGAGGAACTCTGCTGACGCTGGAGGGGGCAGGAAAATGCTGTGACTTTTACTAGCAGAGAAACATTCGAACGGCTATTGACAAAGAGCAGAGCGCAGGGAATGTGCTTGGGCGAAGCGGAGTGAGGGTGTTTGACGTATTGGCAACAGAGCGCGGGGTCAGGAGGTGCCAGATTAATGTTGTGTTTCACAGTCCAACCTAATACTCACCGCATGCTTTCGTATGCTCTTTGTTATTGCACGCGTTTGGAAGGACAAACTGGCTCTGGGTTAGTTAAACCTATGCACCGATGCTGGCACAAAGGTGGCTTATTTTGGTTTAATCAATTAGGCGTGAGTGTAAAGCAACACTAAATAAGCTATTCTTAGACTAAACTGAGAGCATCGTGTAGGACTTTGCACTATTTTAATTAAAATCAATTAAATTGCTTAACTGAATTCAGGGCAACGGTGAGTGCAGGAAGGAGGGAGTCATTCCCAGCTCAGTGACTCGTAGTGGCCAGTGACCGTGACCACTGTGGCCCAGCCATGAGCGCACGTCACGGCCAGGCCCACGGGCTATAGGTATGCTTGGAAAATCGCAAGGCAAGAGGCAGAGATTACAACAAGCTAAAAACCAACCCACGAACCCCTGAAAACCCCACCTCTTGGCTTGATGCTCCCCCTGGCTGGCGGCTTCTGGCTTGCTCCCTGGAACAAGTAACAAAAACGACTCTGCTTCCAGCAGCAGAGACCAGCAAGCCAGCAGATACTTCTCAACCTTACAGATACTTTTAAAGAATGGGAGGTAAAGGAACAAAATGGAAAACAGATGATAGACAGAGGCTGGCAAGAGCAGGAGGAATGCGGTGCAGGCAGCCTGTTTGTCTCGGAGTAGCTGATACGCTTGCCTGTGGAAGGGGCCAAGCCTGTCAGTGACAGTGTCTTGAAATAATGGAATAGTAATGCCTCTCTTCTGGAAGGTGCTGAGCACTTTGGCTGCACAGCATCACTGCGCTGTGCAGGACCCAGCCCTCGGTAACATCCATTTCACGTAGCTGTGCAGCCAAAGGCAAGCGTGGTCCATGGTAGAAGTTTGGATGGGAGGAACTTACAGAACACGGGACCGCGTGTGGGTCCCTGCAGTGCCTGGTGTGATGGGCACACGTGTGAGAAACAGCTCTGGGGGAATGTGAGAGCAGAATGCAGTCAGAAAGCTCCAGTTGCTGAGTTCTGATTTCCAAACCCTTCAAAGACCTTGTTGAAGGGCAGTTCTAAATGGATTTCATCTCTGTGTTGAAATATGTCCACAGATTTTTTCATGCCTGTATGTTTTGTGTCCAGAACTGTTGTTTTCAAGGCAAAGAGCCCTTCTCCATTGTGGTTCCCTTTATTGTGCATATTTCATAGACGAGGAGCTGACAATGGCAGATTAACGACGAGAAATTCTCTTCTGCTGGCCCCAGATCATGTTGCTTAACAAGCGTTCACAAATACCCACGAAATGGCAGCAAAGGGAAAGCCCGCGGTGGGAACGGCCATGGGATTCGGATATCGGCACATTCACTGGCATGTTGGAAGCGACGTGATGCCCCTGACAGAAATAATGTGGGTGGCTGCAGATCCCCTCTTTGAGGTCCAGGCAAGTACAGACGTGAGGAAAACGCAGGGGAGAGTTTATCCAAGCTCCATTCAAAATGCAGGGCAAAACGAGCAGTGTTTGATTACAGCCATCTGACAGCGCGACATGGCTGGCTGGCTGAGGTAGGAAGGCTTTGCTTTGGAAAGACAGCACCTGGTTCTGGAGTAAGAATAGCTGGAGCATATTGCAATAACTACATGGCTGCGAGTGTGCTAAGAGGCTTGGACCACCTCTACAACACCGTGCGTCTATGGTGATCCTGCTCTTAAAGAGCTCACTTGAGGAGAATGAGCTGTGATGATGGTTTAAGGCCATTTTCTGGTCAATATAGCGCTATTTCTGTGTTGGGAGACATTGTTATGCCACTGCTCCAAATTGCATACCTAACTGCAATAGCTGATAGAGCAGCCCAAGCCAACACCCCGTGTGAAAAGTGGCTCTGCACCAGTGGTGAGCACCGGTGGGCTGGATGGCTGCTCAGGGGGCTCCGTCCCTCTGCACTTTGTGCTGTGATTGCAGCCCTGGCTTCTGCTGAGATCGCAGGGAGTTTGCTGTTAACACCAGTAATGGTCACCCCGAACTGCTCAGGTGGCCTCACCTACACGTCCCTACCCATCCCCGCTCCCCAAAGCCCGTTAGAGAAGGTTGAACGGTGGGCAGTAGTTGGCTTCCCTTCTTGTGCCTGCTCTGCTCCGTGGTATCTGACATGTCACCTGTGCATTATCACATAATATGTGATAATATAATATACCTTGTTTGAGCAGAAAAAAACCCAAAATTATTAAACAGCATCATTTTTATCAGAAGAAAACCAACCGATTTAGGCAAGAGAATTTTGTTTACTTTCAAGCTTTTGGGAAATTATTGACAGACTACGCAATGTAAAAAAAGAAATGAGCTTCTTCCCAGGACCTTTTATAAAGAGGCCTTGTCCAGCTCAGAATTTAGGAAATGTAGCCTCTTTTCTGAGTCTTGCAGTTGAGGTCAGCCTGTCTGTGATTGCGAGTATCACTAGACTTTGGCACTGTGCTGATTTGAGCCCTAGGGCATGCATTTAAATTGTCACATATAGTGTGTCTCATACTGACATCTTCTTCTGTAGAAGTGAAGGATAATACAGCACTTGTGCTGCAGAATGAGACAGTGCTCTCTCCTCAAGCATGAAAGTTGTCTGCAAATTTCAGACATGTTTTCCTTGATTGTGGCCGCTAATCAAGGCAAAACCCAAAGTTCATTTTACTGGGGGATGAACAATGCTTGGCAGTGTAGCGAATGTTAATGTGGTTAATGATTCCTGATGCTGTGTCTGTCCTCTGAAGGGTTCAATATGCCTCGACGTGGTTTTAATGATCCACAGCCACCTTGTGGTCTCACGCAGGGAATATTGCCTCCTCAGACCAGTCCGTGACGACCTGTCCCTCAGTCCCCGTGCTTTGTGGCCTGTCACACCTGTCAGGGTACAACTCAGTTCTAGATTGTCTTTGTTTTGCTACTGATAGTTGTATTGTGCTTTGTATTGTGTCTGGTTTCATCACTCTCTGTGTATAAGCTTTAGACAGTGTTTAGTGCAGAACCTAAAACCAGAAAAATATCGCAAACATTTACTTACACGGGGTAGTCGATAATGGTGTTGAGGTCCCCATGGTGCTCAGTATCAGTGGAGTTCCTAGGACATGGGATAGGAAATCAAGCCTTAGCCAACGTGTTCACTGCCAGGAATAAACTGGCTTTGAAAGCACCTGCTGGCTGATACACGTCTGTTGTAACTTAGTTGAAGTTCTGGGTTTTATTAGATCAACTTAGCCTAGAACTTCACGTTGTTTGTGAGGCTGTCTGGGAAATCTTCGGTTTCAAATTGTGCATCTCTACGTATAAACAACCTTTCTGATACTTAGAGCGAAACAATTGATGAAAACACGATTTTTCAGAAGTTGTCAGGGAAATCAGCTGCACAGCTCTTTTTCTGTACTGGAAAACTATACTTTGTTTTTATTTTTAAGTATATCAGTAGCAGGACAGGTCCTGTAAATTAGGATTTGTGTGTTTTACCCCCCAATACACTATTAGTGTTGTGGGAAGATTATCGACAGATCTTCTTTCTTTATCCTAGAGTTTACAGGGCCATATCCTGCACCAGTCCTTTGTGTCAGGAGCTTCCAGCTGTGTTTTTGTTGGTTTTGTTTTGAAAAAGCCAATGATTTGAATTGCCTTGATGTTTAAAGAGTTTTTTTAAACATCTTCTGTTAAAAAGCAGCCATTTTTTAAAAAGAGAATATTCTAAAACAAACCCAGACATCCTAGAGTGGATGTTATTGAAGGTGCTTATACAGAACTTTAAAGTTAAGAAAGAAGAATGTTTTCTTGAGCAAGAAGCCATAGTTAAAAATCAGCTTCAAGGAGCAGAGAATGTTTAATGAAGTTCCTCTTATTTAGTGCACTAAGGCTTCTTGAGAATGAGATGTCTGCTATGGAAAATGTCCACAATTTGGGGTGAATTATTTATAAAAGAAACCAGGCAACACTCGTGGTCTCTGTTCAGAGCAGAAGATAAAAAGCTTCAAGATTTTAAAATAATTATTATTTTATTTCTAAGTCTATTTTTCTTTCTGAATTCTTGACATATGCACTGTTAATTAGGCAGTAGTGATTTTCTTTCATTTGCACTGCAAATTACACCAATAATTATGCTTTTATTCAGAGAATATATTTTGTTAACTGACCTTGGGTTTAGTGGGGACTACACAATGAGAGAGAACTGTTAAGTTCCAGTTGGTGCTTTGGGATTCCTAGGGAGTTCTGGTTTTATTGAGTTTTGAATTTAAATTTTGGAGACACCAAAAAGAGACGAACAGCAGAAAGGTTTAACTAAGTATATTGGTTTGACAGAAATCACTGAGCTCTACAATTAATCCTCAACAGTAGATCAATGCACTTCATAGGCTGCAAGCCATTCTGACAAGATGAAACAAATACAATCATTAATGAAATCCTGATAATTTGGAAGAAGGGGCTGTGAAACTAGGTCAGTTTACATCTGCTTTGAAATATCCCTCTGTAGTATTTCATACCTGACTAATCTTGATAATGCACTTGACATCTTTGGCGACTGATCCTACGCTAATTTAAACTCGCGTTGTATGTGTCAATTCAGAATAACACGGGGAGACGTTCCAGCATGATGATGAAAACATTTTAACAAGTGAATTTGACCGAAATATTTTTCTGGTAAAAGATATGTTTTTTTTCAAGCCTGAAGAATGTAAAGAGAATCTGATTTTTGTTGTTTGGAGACAGGTATTTTAATGACTTAGAGCTTTTCTCCTGTCCCACTCAAGTACTGGATTTGACTTCATAGGGCAGGTTACTTGCACGAATAACGTCCTCTTTTGGAGCTCCTCATCCAAACCACTACAGACAACTGCTGAGAACGTTTCTCTCGGAAGTGTCTACAGTAATTTATTGACCCAGTCCTGCTCCTACTGCTGTCAGTGGTAAAACTGTTGTTGACTTCAGCAAGAAAAGTACGAGTCTCATTCAGATTTGATGATATTTATTGGAGCATATATGCAACTTCAGGTGTTTCCTGCTCAGTTTTGTAGAACCTTTCCATTAGGAGAGTGTCTAGACCCACCATCCCCTTCTTCCTATACTGCTAGTCATCCTTTGTCCTCGTAATTTCTTCAGCACAGATGGGTCACAGAATTTCAGCGGTGAAGAAAACGCTTGTAACAGCTTATTGTGCAGGAAGGTTGCTGGCAATCACTGGCATGGTGTGAACAGTTCCGGGAAGTAAGAACTCCTTTTCTTGGTTCCGGTAGAAAAGTTTGATTGCAGATTCGATAGCTGTTTCCTGACCCCCTGATACAGTCTGTCTGTCTGTCTGTCTGCCCCTCTCCTCTCTTCTTCTTTTTTTTTGTTAGGCTGTGAATTTGGTGAATATTCATTAGGCTGGTTGTTTGTGAATAGTAAAGAAAGAGTGTGCCTGGGGTGTAGTGTACATTTAATAAGAGACAAATAATATGTAAATATAATATTTGGAGAGTTTTGGACTTAACTCCTGTCTCATGTTTCCCTCTGTTTTGCACTAATTATGCTATTATCCATTACCACTTTGGGGGAATAGATAAATGTTTAGTTTCAAATTAGTATTGTCTTAAGAAGAAGACGACAACACTCATTGACACTTTATTTTTTTTTGGTAATATGTCTGAAATATTAAACTTGAACCAGCTTCCCAAGTCAGCTTTCCAGAGCACTTACATCTCTCTTTGCCCCACACATGGATCTGCAGGACACTTGGCTCCTTATGTTAGAAAAACCCCTGCAAACCCTGCAGAGAGGGTAATGTCAAACTAAAATCCATAGGCTAGGTTGTTTATCATATCACTCGTCTCCGTTTCTCATCCTTTTTCTCAATGAGTGTTTTTCCATATGGCATAAAATGGTACCTAAGAGACAGAATAAGGATGAATCTAGGGCAGTGTAACAGTATTTATGATTCTTTATAACACAACAGGAAGAGTTGGTGGTTGCTCAGAGCCAGATTTCCAGAGCACACTGTCTCCGGTAGGTTACAGTCCAGAAGGACCACGAACAATCCTGCTCAGTTGATTATGCCCTTCCAGAATAATTTCACTCTATAGAGACTGAACGGTGCAATATCAGCAGTCGCGAATACCCTTGGGGGTACATTATTGAGGACAAGGTCCTTTTAGTATGTTATCAGTTTTGTAAATAGTAGTGAATAACATAACAAGTTGTAATTTTCTGGCGGGATGATAATATAGCTGCAACCTGATCATGCCCTTTAGATTTGTTGGCTGAGTTTTCGGTGACTCTCCTGGGACCCTGGCTATGTACAAACCCCCTCCCTTGGCACCTGCCTGGAAGTCTGGTTCTCTAACCAATTACAAGTTTAAAATAGCAACCGCCTCTGACTGCGTGTCTGCTTGGGATACTAGCATGCAAATAATAACAGATTATAATCAAGGGAAAATAACTTGCTTCCATTGCTGGAAGCTGTAATATTGTTGGTTTTGTTTCGGGTTGTTTTGTTTGTTTGTTTTTGTGAGCACTTAAAAAAAATAAGAGAAAATTAAAAGGGACTTTCTTAAGTAGGTATTTTAAGCCTTCCAAATTTTACTGAAATGTTAATCCCTCCTCTCACTACTCCTCACATATCAAGATTTAACACCGTGGCGTGTTGTCCCCCACGTTCTCTGAACATTTGTGCTTCAGACAAAGATTTGCGTGCTCGCTGAATGGAGTGCAAGGAGTGTTGTGAGCCAGTGCTTTGAACAAATAGAAGAACCCAGGTGCTCTGCTGTATTTCCAGATGCAGCCCAAGCAACACAAGCTCGTGTGAAAACGGAGGTCTTTGAAATGTGAACGGGTTTCTTTGGGTCCCATTGTCTTGTCTGCAACCAAACTTGAGCGAGGCACAGATGTGTGGGGCAGGGGGCTGCACTGTGATGACTTCTCGTGAGGGTTTCTTGTGGCAGGCCAGGAAAAATTACGATGTGAATAAAGGGAACTTGTTCAGTTCAGATGAAGACTCTATTAATGAGCCCCATTATCCCTATTTTTGGAGAGTGTTAGATTTTTTTAAAGATATATACAATGCTGTATTATTTTTGATTACAGCAGCATTCACTGGTCACTTTTATCTTTGTGTGTGTGAATTTCTAATTATACATGTTAGACAAGTGATCTTTACTGTAAATAGTAATGTGGTTTTCTTTCACTTGCTCTGTCTGTGCTGGATTCTGTTTCATTGTTTGCTTTCTTCATCACAGTATCTTGCTTATTTTGTCCTTCAACAGACATTTCTTTAAATCCTCTCACACGGTCCTCCCTCCCCCTTGTAACTTTTTGAAAAGGGCTTTATCTGAGCAGGCAGTTTCATTTGTCTTTTGATCTGTTTTTTGACGGATGTGCGTTCGTTTCTGGTAGTAAGCCCAGTACTGAAATCTTTATTCACGGCCAAAGTGTGGGGGCTTGACTGCCACTTCTAAGGCTCTTACCTATGATTTCCCAGAATTACTGGGGAACTTGAGGACCAAAGATGTCCATTATTTAGTTGTGAGACTTCCAAAGGTTTGTCAGGGAGGGTATTAGCGATGTCCGAACTTACCGTTGCTTCACCTTAAGAGCTGAACAATGGAAGCGTTGGCAACCACCAACCACTTCTGGAAGCCCGGATTTTCCACCTCCTGGGCTCACTCCGGGAAGGAGCGCTTGCCTTGTTCTGACATACGTCTTGCAACGTCGGATCTCTTTCTGCCCATGCATGTGAGAGCAAAGGGCGCTTGATGCCTTCTGATGGTCCCACTGGGCCTCACCATGGAGGTCTTTCTTCCATGTCCCTGTTGAGGTCTTCTCAAGAGCAGAGACCGTGAATAAAGAAGGCAGAAGGGTGGCCCAGGAAAGCGAATCAAAAGGTTTGTAAACCCAAGTAGTACTGACACCAGCTTTGGGAGAGGGAATTGAAATTCTGAAAGCAGACACAAGAGTCACTACCTGGAGATCATAAATAAGGAAAACCAGCGTTCATTCAAACCTAAGCCCCTCCTGCATCTCTAAACCAAATTAAAACTGATTTGCAAAGATGACCAGTGTGTGACTGGAAATTCAGGTATTTGTGTTGTTCAGGCTATTTTTCTGTACCTATGTGAGTGACTTAAACCCAGCATTTGTGTGTTAAACAACTTGTTTAATACAGTATTAGCATTCGGAGAGTCACAATGAGGCTTTGAGGTTAACATCCCATTAAGATGAATTGGAGATGTTCATACCTCAGGCTGTAGATTCAACAGGACAGCAGAGCATTGATTTACGCAGCGAAGGCTGTATCTTGGCAAACCAGAAGGGCCACAGACATCATTTTTGTAAAGGGAAGCTTCGATTCCAGTGAACACAGCCTGCAAAGGGCCCCAGATCAGCAGGGCCGCTGGAGCTGGATAGCCGCTGGCTGTAGCTTTAAACTGAAAGACATCAAATGTGCTTTTCGCTATAGAAGTTGAGAACCCAGCCAGGTGCTCCCCACTCTTGAGACTCTTTGCTTTCCCTCACCCTCTTTCTCCCAGAACTGATTTTCTGATAGGAAATGTAGGCTGAGGACTTGGTGACCTTTACTGACCTTAATGTTATGCACGCTTTTGTTGCCATTTTTAACCAGTATGTCTCCCTATTTGTGCTTAATCTATAGATTCCCCCTTTCTTCCACGTGTTTTTTATTCTCCCTTATGTTGATGTATTACCACATTAATTCCTTTCCTTCCTTAGCTCCACGGTTTTCCCCACAGGACCTCTTCCACTTGTCTGTTTTCTTGCTTGCTGTCTTTGCTGTCTGGCATGCTATCATTTTTTTCCTACTCACAGTCCTCCTAAGGAGCTCCTCTTTGGACAGTCGTATGTATGGATGTATATTTTCGCTACATCTCTCTCACATAAGCTCTCCCGTGCAGCAGAGCAAGGCCCTCCTGCAAATCCCAGGATGCTTCTGCCTTGGGCACATAGAATGGGAAGACAGCCTGGATCTTGCAGTAAGGTCAAACCGCAGCCGTCGCGCCCGTGTGTTTTGCAGCCGAAAGCCTTCAGAGTCTTCCTAGCACACGCCGGCTTGATTTGGGCACCAGTCTGGAGTGCAAATGAATGTGGCTGCATTTTAGTTCCAGTTGGTTACATCGCAAAACCAAAGCATCGCTGCTCGGCCTGGCTGCGGATTCAGCAGCGGCTGGGAAGGGAATAGCAGGGGCACTAATGCTGAGGTGTATTAATATTTGGCAGGGATGAGGCTTCCCCAGCAGCAGCTGCTTCTATTATGCTGCAGATATTGCTTATGTGTTTTGTCACTCAGCTCTTTTGAGTAATTATTAGAATTATCAGCTTGTAGCAAGAGAGCCTAAACTTGACTTTTTTATTTCTGAAGGACTTTTAACTGCTTGTAAATTTTGATTTGCAGTCATGTGTTCATTTGTCACTGGTCCAGCTTGCGTAATTCATTAATCGGTCATGGATGAGACATAGAACTTGAAGCTTTCATTTGTCTGACAGGTATTGCTACATACCTTGATTTCCTAATTTTTTCCTCTTGGTAGTACCTCAATAGAGCTGGAATGAGGGTCACTCGCTTTATTAATGACTCCCTATTGCATTGCTTTCAACATCTCGAGCATCACTGCATGTCACACAGCCATGCATTTGAAACTTAATGCAGTTACTGTCTAATAAGCTTCATTTTCTGTACCACTAGCTCGTGTTGTATGGTGTTAGTTTCCCAAGCATGGTACTAAGCAATTTTAGGAAATGCTGATACAACTGTAGCAATTTTCCTCAATTTGTTCCTGACAAAGACCTCGCTTCAAAATTGAGTTGGCTTCCTTTTTGTTCGAAACACGGGTAAACACAATTAGCCTCATTAACCCTGGTTTCTGTTTCATAACAGAAAATTAGCCTACAATCACTGGTTTGCTGGAAAGCACTGTTGTAATTAGTCCTCAACAGTCTGATATGATAATCCATTGCGTTTTTAATTTATCTGACACGTTGGTGGGAACAGAAAACACGCCTGATTTTTCACTTGTCTTGGGGATTGAGATGAAGTCAAAGACCAAGTCCTCAGCTGCCTTAAGGCGCTTGGACAAACATACGTCAGGAGTCTCATGGGTGCATTGGTCCCTGCTGTGTAGGGGGGCACTGGGTGGCTTCTGGAGCTCCTCTCTGCCTTTCTGCGAGGTTCTGACCTTCCAAAAAGCACGACACCCAACCAAGGACGATGTAAATCCTGGCCTCACTTGTTTTTCCTTAGTGGTCCTCCCCAGATGCCACATTATTCCAGATTTATGCCTTGTTCCAGCTCTGAGATGGCAGCGGTGCTGGAACCAGTGGCTTTTTACCAACATTGCAATGGACTGTCTCAAAGGTCAATCAGGCTTCTGAAGATAATCTGAAATAGGTTGATCAGGAGATATTTATCACCGCCTTTAGGACCTGTATTGCTCCAGTGAATATGTCGAGGACTGTGTTTATCTTCTCAGGAAACAACTGAGTTTTTCAAGACTGTTATTCCAATCACAGAGGAAAGCTGGGGTTCGCGGGGGTTGCTGAGCCAGTAGCTGGTACATCACACTCTTGGAGGTTCACAGAACTAGTGCTGCTGCAGGGCAAAGCATAATAGATCAAACTACTGTGAACTGGTGTCCACATTGCATCAGGCTCCTGCGCAGCCAACGCAGAGCAGAAATAAGGTGGTCTCCATATACCCGTGTGAGTAGAAGTGTACCGAAGAACTTCTCCGGGAATTTGGGTACCTTACTTAGGCCAAACAGCTGAGATTTAAGTACATGCAGACCTCTTTGTTTGCATTAGGAATGAAAAGATGGCCTTAATGTTTTGAACTCAGGATAAAAACCTCTAAAGGTAACTCCTAATCCAGCTCTTGCAGTGCAGGAAGGAGAGGTGGTGTTGCCTACCTGTGGATGTGTCATGAGTGTGTTCAGTGAGGGATGTTGTATAAATGCTTACTAGTGTTTTAGCGAAAGACAAGGAAAGTTATCTGTGTAATTACAGCATGCGGGACAGAGGGCAGGTTTAGAAATGCTTCTAGGGCTGCTTGCACAACAGGGAGCTGAAGACTGAATCGTGTCATTTGTGCAGGAAAGGGACTATCCCACAAGTCTCTAGCGCCTAGTGAAATCTTTGCCTAAGGGACATTTTTCTCCTGTATTAAATATTCCTCTTATTTCTCAATTGTTCTCTCTAGATGCGTATGGCACCCTGGGGGTATCTCCATTTGAATGATCTCAATTGCTTATGTGTCCATTTGGGCGCCAGGCTGGAGGGCTGTGAAGTGAAGCTGAGCTATTCTATCTCGATATCTGAACTGCAAATGAGGAATTCTGTAATTCAAGTTCAGGTCACTACGTATGTTTGTTATTAAGTTCTTAAATAACCAAACAGTAACCAAACAAATGGTAACTTAATTTATTAAGTGCCCAGAGCATTTATAGTCAAAATGCTAGGGAAATTAATATGAACTTGCTCATTCCAGAAAGAAACATAAAAGCTTTGACAAAAAGCAAAGCCTTCAAACACCATCTTCACTCATGCATGAGGCACCCTGTGTGCAAAATGATAGTGTTAGGAATGTCAGCCAATCAAGCAGTGTAATTGGCCGAACTACTTAAGTGCCTCATCATATAGAAATGGTTTTTAACATTTTCTTTGCCACAGCTTAGCTCCTCCAAAGCGTGCCTGAGATTTACTGTACTCCCAGCCTATTGAGGAGTTTTCTTAGGCCTCTGCTTGAAGATCTGCAGGATGTGTTGAGCTGTGTGACCTTACACTTCATCTATCTGTGGTCCCCAAGGCCACGGGGGAGCACTGGAAGTACTCTGTGGATGGGACATGGCAGCAGCTCCTATTTCTCCTGTTCTAATGTGCCATGAAGGCAGATTGGGTCCAGCTAGGTTTTAGGGTACCTACAGTCTCACTTCTTCCTGCAAGAATGGATTGGGAGCCCCATTTGTCCCTGCACCAGCACAGCTGAACTGCCAGTCATGTGGAATAGCATTATCAGATATCAGAGGCTGGCTGAATGGGCCACAGGTTCCAGGTAGGGAGGTGAGCAGCCGGTGCTCCAGTCCCTTCTGGCAGATGCGCCGGTGCCCGCGTGCCCCAGGCAGCGCTCGGGCAGATGTCGCTCCTGCTGAAGCCAGCGCGTCCCCCCGGGTGCGCAGGGGGCGATTCCCCCCGCGCAGTGTGCTGGCAGCCTGCAGGGGTGCACACCGCAGAGCAGGGCTGGTAACTGGAGCCTCATGGCTGGTGGTTCTCCTGTTTTACTCCCAGCTTCTCCACTGATTTTTTGTGGTGAATGCGGATAAATCATCCAGACCATATGAACCAGTTTAGTCCTGTGTAAAATGATGATACTGGTAGTTTCTGATCGCCACGCTGTGCTGCGTGTGACTGTTTGAGGGATGCCTTGAGATGCTTGCATGAACATTGCTATATAAAGGCAAA
Organism: Patagioenas fasciata; assembly: GCF_037038585.1. Lineage (NCBI taxonomy): Eukaryota > Metazoa > Chordata > Aves > Columbiformes > Columbidae > Patagioenas > Patagioenas fasciata. The sequence continues at coordinate 24,445,959 of NC_092531.1, forward strand.
GTGCTATCATCAAGTGTCTGTTTCAGAATAGAGTCAGACTCTGCTGGGGAACACTGTACTGTGCATACATGCACAGCGCCCAGCTCTTAGCTTCTACTTGTCAACATGTGTTTGTCCATCCTCCTTTCTCTTGTTTACTTCACACTACATTCATCCTAACCTGAAAAGGAAGAGATTAGGTTAGATGATTTCAAACATCTGCAAATGTAGTCAAAGGCACAAGGGGCATTTTTGGCATTAATGTTCTGTGGATTTTGTTCGGGTAATTAAGCATGGAAAGGTCACCTTGTGTTCTAACAAGAAGCATGGAGAGCAAGCAGAGAGAAAAACCAAGCAGTGAAAATATTTCCAGGAGAAAGCATCAGTGTCTGACAATATTTTCTATTTCTTCAGCGTTTCCCAAGCTGCTACAGTACCTTGGTTCCTACTCTGTGTCCATGCATTTTGTTTTCAAAAGCTACATCAAGTACGAGATTGAATACAAGGTAAGAGCTTGGCAGCTCAGAGTGCACGCTGCTGACAGCCATTGGCAACGTTTGGGACAAGCATCCAGATGAGGTTGTTCAAAGCGCATCAGATCAACCTCTCTCAAGGAGAGAATCCATGAGGAGGTTCTTTTCTTGACATGTGCTTATGTGCCTTGTGAATATTCTGTCCTTTTTTTTATTTTAATAAGTGAGAACAGTGGGTAGACTTTGACTGTGAGGTTGCAATCCTTTTTGCCTGAAGCCTCTCCTCTCTGAGATGCTTCTCCCTTTCTCACTTTGCTCCTCATGGTTTTCTGTTTGCAGCTCAACTCTGCTCATTATTTGTCTGGCGAACGCTTGCAGTGCAAGTCACCGACTGTGCTCACAGGTGAGCTCGGTCCACCTTGTACCATCCAGAAATCCATTTCTGAATGACTAACACCGGGAAGGGATTCAGCTGTTGGTTATTGTTCCCGCAGCAGCTCCAGGGTATGAAGCAGGGCCAGCTGTGCGCTGTTGTGTGCACACAAAACCTGCCTTTCCCTCTGAGACCCTTACAGCAGAGAGACTAAAATAGCCTAAGAAAGGTTGCTTGAGGATGATCTCTGCTCTCACAGAACCTGCGACTGGGAGGTTATACAGATTTCTGCTTCATGTAGAACAAATGATTGCAATGGGAACCCATTTTTCTCCTGATACTGGTTCTCACAATATATTTAAAATTCACTCTTAGGAGACCTCCCCGCCTCGTGTGTGACTGTGGGGTGGACTGTCTGCACTACACACAGCTGTAATTTATTTATTCTTCCTATGTGTGACCTGGAGTTCTTTGAGTATTTTTCCCCTCTCATGGAGAAGCAATTCTCTCTGCTGCCTCAGTCCCACAACCTTTCTTATGAACACTTGGCAAAGATTTCATTTCAGTTTTCTGCAATCTTTTCTTCTGTTACCAAATAACCCTGGCACTCTTAGATGCCCTGCTGACATTTTGCTTCTTATATACTTGAAAAATACTTATTTGTCTTTATTAATTGAAAATATTTTTTCCACTCTTCCTTTCAGCCTTTCCTAGCTAAGTTTTGTACTTTTAGATTTATTCCTGCACTTCTTTGTCCACCTTTCATCTCAAATACCTGTTTCATACCTTTTAGTTGCACAGTCATTCATTTCTCTTCTCGTGCCCTTTCTCGCAGTGATTTACCTCACTGGATTGCCTTCATTCTCCTAAAACTGCTGAATCACAAAATACTCCAGTCTGTTTTTGGCTTTTCCAAGGCCAAGTAGAAAACCTAACAGAAAGAAGATAGCGAAGGCTTGGCGTGTGTTGTGTATCAGAAGGCAGCACCTTCAGCAGGATTGGCAGTGTCTGAGCAGGCAGATGACCCTCGCTGGTACTTGTCCTCGGTGAAGCTGAACTACAGCTCTTACTCCTAAGGACATATGGTGGCCCTTGTTCCTAAAGGTTGGCTGCTCTGTGAATGAAACAGGAGCAGTGTAATTATGTGAGTCACTCCCCAGATTCTTTCATGGCAAACCCACAATTTGCCTTTAGAGTTTGATTTCACAAAACCTGCTTCTCCTCCATCTTTCTGTCTCCTGAGATGTTCTGCTTCGAGTCTGAGGGTGCACCTATTGGCTATGGTAAGACAGAGCTTCCATTTGGCCTCATTTCACCACTCTGATTCAGCCTAAGCCTTACGCCTGTGATTTCTGGGTCAGCTTCTGCTTGGTATGCAGCGTTTCGCCTGAAGTTCTAAGCATCCTGATTCACTGTGCTGCTGGGTCCTTCAGTGTCGCTCCTGATCAGGCCTCAATATGCGCTTGCAGAGCCATCACTTAACTGCAGCACTCTGCCCAAAAGCAAAGCTGGAAATTCCTGAGTTAAAAATGCCACTATGGCTTCTTTCTGTGACTGTATTCGCTTAAAAGCTTTCAAAGAGGGCCACAGGCACGCTTTCCAGCAACGCAGCTAATTAAGCGTGGTTCGAAGACTTCAAAACTTCTCCAGCTTACTAGGTAGGAAAGTCTAACGGAGGACGGTAGCACTTCCACAAGCCCTCTGAAAGCCATTACATGATCTCAGGTGAGTCTGCCACCTCTCCTGGGTTTCATTTTCACTTTTGGTGGCAGCAGCTGTGCTCCTGGAAGAGGACAGGATGGAACAACAGCCTGAAATTACAGGAAAGCACAAGGAGCCTCCAGTGAGACACTCATGACCGAAAAGTCCTTTACATGTCAGCGTCTGACTCTGCAAGTTCAGGGCAGGAGAGGAGAGAGAAGACAGCAAACCAGTGGTTCAGGCTGAGAGAATTGAGTTTTATAGGAAGGAAACACAATTGTGTGCGACCACACAATCTTCCTGCACGGTGTGTAATGTTTATAAAGAACGGGGGGTCACGTATGGCTGCCTGTCAGCAAGAAACAGCAAGCTGGAATTAGCATTAAAAAAGCTGAGTACTTAAAAAATAATAGAACGACATGTAACAAAAGTGAATGGTTTTGGCTGTGATAAGAGAACAGTCTTTCCTTCCTTCAGACTTGGCTCTGTGTTTCCTTCCTTAATTTCTTCTGTCTAGTTAAATTATTTATGAAATGCATCCTGGTATTGAAAAGGTGGGACATAAAGCAGCCAGCTTCTTTATTAGCCTTGTGGTCAACGTTTAACAAATTAACTTACATGTGCAAATGAAAAATTTCGACAGTTCTTTTTATGCACTGCCAAATATTGAGGAGGTGTTCAGGTTAAGAACACAGAGAACTGTTGTGCAAACAACTTGTTTTGGGACAACTTCAGAAGCCCGCGTTACTCCCTTACTAGCCTAAACAGCCCCCGTACTCCAGTTGTGTGATATTAGGAATGGGAACAAGAGCTGGCTGTAGATAACTAGGGCTGGCTTTAACTGTGTGGGACACTTGTATGCAGGAAAGAAAGAGCTAGTTCTCAAAGAAAGAAAACGAGGCCAGTAAGTACTGCAGGCTTCCCTCTTCATCTTCTGCTGCTTCCTGGGGGTTAGGGGTGTCAATGTACAATGCTGTGTTTTAACATTGACCGCTGATTATTCAAGCAACTATCAAAAAAAATTACACTGCTGCAAAGAATATACTGAAGATATAGTGCCCAGAAAATGCCATGCACTTCAACAGGGAGCTTTTGCCGGAGAACAAAAGGCCTGGGGCTGCAAGAAAAGACAGAAGGAAGTGTGGAGCCTGGGCATCCCTGGAGGAAAAGAAAAAAATGCCATTAATTTATATTGATTACATCCCTAAAGCATTTTAGAATATTTTTTTCCCTCTCGTTCAAATCTTGCTGCTTCTAAGTCACAGAGGAAAGGAGGGAGAATGAGGAAGAGCAAGGCAATGATAGCTTCACAAGGAATAGGGGAGAGTAAACACAGCATGCCCATCTTTCTGTTCTCGATCCTGCCTCCTGCTTATTTTGTTGTTCTTTATGGCAGCCCAATGCCAGAGGCTTGTACAAGCTGAGGGTGGCAAAGGGAAGAGGAGAGCGGAGGATAGAAGGTGTGGGATGGCTGGGGTTCCTTTCTCATGGCTGGGGCTGGGCTGCCAGTGATGGCCAAAGCCCCATCAGACTAGAAAAGAGCTTTCCCCTCTCTTATCCACTGCATTTTCTTGATCATTCATCACTAGCTTCATTGATTAGAATAAGCAGTCATTATAGGGAAAGTCGTGAAAGCAATGTTCTGTCGAGATAGCAGGTAGAGAAAGCAATATAAAAAGGAGCTTGCAAGAGCCCGGTGTGACAACTGGAGTGAGGAGGCGGCTCCCACATCGACAGGAGACATGGAGAAAGCTGTTCCGCACCAGTGCTCCGAACCTTCTCAGTTCCTCGCTGCCCTCCCTGTGTCCATCTCCTCCCTGCTGCCCTTTCCCGGAGTCTCTGAGCCGGGAAGAGGTTGGATCAGGGTGAGCTCCGGGATCCCTGAGCGGGAGACCTCTGGTAACTTGTGTTCTTTCTGCTGGTTTACCTCGTGGCCTTTTCTTCCTAACAGGGCAGGAAGGTGAGGAAGGAGGACGGAGGGAGGGAGGCTCCTGCAGACTGCCTGGGGCAGTGCCATTGCAGCCGTCTCTGGCCGCGTCACGATGGGCACGCAGGTGACAGACCTGACCTGCCCTGCTAGCGCTGCTCGGCAGAGGGGAATTCTGTTATCTTGAACAAGGCAATAACCCTTCGTTTAATTTTAACATCTCAAAGGCGTGCTCTCTCTCTCTGTTAGGCGTTTGCTGGGAGCTAGCGTGTGCTCACGCAGAGCCCTGCCTCCTCCAAACGTGGGGATCAGGACGCATTATTCGAGTGCAGTGGGGTGGCAGGTGCAGCAGTTGCTATATATTTTCTTACAGAAAACAAGATTTTGTTGTTGTGGTGGTGGAAAAAAAAACACAACCCAAACTTCATTTGAAACACAGTTCTCTAGAATGTGAAATGGGCAATATTTTAATCCCAATTTATGCTGACTTTGGTTACACGCTTCACTGGAGGAGATTCCATCTGGTTTGCGTACTGGCTGACCAGCGTGCCTCCAGTCCTGGCTCTTCCACATGGAGACACTCTGCCATGGCTTTGCTAACCGGCTCATCCCTCCTCTTCCTCCTCCTCCCAGCTTCCGTCTGTGTTTCCAGCAGAGGGGGACCCCGTGTTTCCTGCCAGCCCGGTGGGGACCCTGCCCCACGCAGCTCCCCAGCCGCTCTGCTCCCCTACCTCCACGCTTTGTTCACCCTGTTGAGACCAGGCCCTTGGTGTGTGTTTTACCCTGGGGTGCGTACTTTTCTCCACGGCACTATTTATCACGTATTCTTTCTTTCCCAGTTCGTTTTTATTCAAGCATGCAGTTCACATCCTCCCACAGTGCGAATTAGAGGAGGGGGTCCTGCTCGGTAAACGGGAAGGGTTTTTATGCATTTGCTTTTTATCTGTGGTGGTTCTTTCATTGCTGAAGTCACTGTTTCTGGCACTGCTGTGATTTCCATGCTGTGATCTCATTCAAATGAGCTCCTTGACATTCTTGTGCCTCTTCTTCAAATGATAGGCATTGTCCATAGCTTGATGCCTTGTTTTTCAGTCAGCTCCAGCTATGAGTTCCTTGCAGCTTTCCACTTCCAGTGCCCTTTTATCATGGTAGTTTATATTCTCTCTCCTGCCTGCAAAAGAAGACGACTGTCCTCTCCCCATCAGTTCTGGGCTGGACTGACTGGCTTGGCAGGTTCAAATGGCTTTCTCAGAAGGGCCCCTTACAACTGAGACTGGTGCCCTGATCTTAGATCGGTCCAAAATTTCTCTCCGTTGCCAGAAGCGTCTGTTGCAGATTCTGTTTCTAAACATGCCCGTGAGATATTTTAGTCTTTTGTTGTTGCAGGTCTGCTCCTGTCTCTGCTTTACTTCTCCCCTCTCAGCCTTCTTTGCCCAGATTAAATGAGAACTGTGAAAAATGTCATCATCTCCAGGACCAGCCCTGGCCCCGAAAATGTTCCCCACTTTGACAGTTGCTCTCCTTTTGGCAGCCACATTGCTGTCTGCAGCACATTTTAAACCTTCTCCGCTTGTATCACACATTCCCAGAGAAATTCCACCTCTGACGGCACTTCTAATTGGCTTGTTTTTTTCACTGTCTGTCTTATCTTGTTTTACTGCAAGTGCTTTGCGTTGTCCTCGAGTCACCCTGAGCCAAAAAGGGCGGCAGGGATTTGCCTCGTTCGGTGTCCGAGCTCCAGCGGCCTGGCATCGTGTAAAATGAGAATTGGCGTAAATGGAAAATCGGTTTCAAATGGCTCATGCCAACGCATGTAGGAATGTGTTGACTGCAGACAGTGTGTTGTGTGCATTGCACAGATAAGCATATTCTCTGCTATACCATCATTCAGTGCACAACCTGCCCTGAATGCGTGTATCTGCTCCTTTACAGATGGACTAGTTCTTAGCGCAGTTCTGTTTTCTGTAATGATCTATAATGTGTTCCCTGGCTTTTTGATCTGTCCTTTTCTGGCTGAATCTGTCTCAAATATACCATGCACCACAGGTATATAGGAAAGTCAGATGGCTCTATAAGGGCTCCTCGCCAATTAAAAAATATCCCCTGTGGATGAATGTAGTCAAGTGCTGTAGTTTGACCCACCAATAGGTTCTTTTCCTGCAGCACATCCACTTATCAAAGCTCCTGATTGCAAGAGAGGAATGCCTTTCTGTAGAAATTAAACTACCGCTGAAGAGTCCTTTGGTGGGGGACGTTCACCTCTCTCCACAAACAGCCCAAGAGATTGAAGAGGGCTGGAATCACCTGCAGAAGCTAAGAGCAGCTTCTCCGTAGGTGTTGTTCCAATTTAGAGGCTGAAATAATGGCCTCTCGCCCTTGCCCTACATGGAAGGATAATGTGGGAATTTTGGGCCAACAGATTTGCATAAGTGTGGAGGCAGCACAGAGAAATACAATACAGCGCATTTGTTAAGTACCTCCTTTTCTCAACTGTAGCTCGACAGGCTCTACCTGTTTACCACCACAGTTTGCATATTCTCACTTGGTAGTATCTGCAAGGCACGGCGCTGTACTATGTTAGAAATCCCCAGGCTGGCTCTGAGAAGCCTTGTACCCCTCCATTGCTGAATTGCATGCAGATATGGCATCAGTTCAGTGCTGGCTAAACCGGGAGTGTCCGCAGCACCCTGCCTTGCAGGGGAGATGCACCCTGCTGTGTCCTGTGCATCCCCTGGGTGCTCTTAAAACGTATGCACGGCAATGAGACAGCAGACATTGGTGAAGAAGCTGAATTTCATGGAGCCAGCAATGATCTTCCGACTGGCACAGGGTGGTTCACAACTGGTGTTATTCTCCCTTGACAGAAAGAGGGCTGATGCCTACTGCTGATTGCCAGTGTTTTCTGACAGCGGAGTGAATCACTTTTGAAAGACAATGACTTGTTAACTTTTCATTGCAACTTGAATTGAAGATATTTCATAATAGAATTCGAGCAAATTTACCAGATGTTTCATCCCACTGTGCTTTTCTGGCAGCTCTACATGAAAGAATGCTGACTAAGGCTAATAAGTCAGACTGTGTACGAAAGGCTTGGGGAAAGAATACAATATATATGCCTGAAACCATAGGAATATCTTGCCCCATCGATCCTTGGGAATTCCTGATGTTTCCTGTGCTTTTCTTAGAGACTGATCTCAAATACAGGAGGGGAAGGGAGCCCTGTTCTGCTCTTGTAGCCTATGGTGAGACGCAGCTTTGTCTAACAGCACTCCTTGTGCTGGCACTGGAGATCACAGACATAAAAATGATTAATATAATACTATAGTCAGGCAATTATCTATCCAGCTGGGAGAAAATGGGAAATAAGAGTTTAAGGTGCATTCAGAGGCTGGCTGTGACCCAGCAAAGTACTGGGTTGCTCTGCAAAATAATATTCCCTTCCTCATCCATCTACTTCTCCTCCACCCCCCGCCTTTTTGCTTTGTTCGATCTCTCCTAATCTCTGCTTCCTTGCTGCCCATCCAGCAGAGCTCTGGTGGTTCCCTTGGAATCAGGAGATAAAACCACCTGTAGAAGACTCTCTTCTTTTAGGGCCTTGCATTGCGTATGTTAACCACACAGTGCTGTTTTAAAACACATTTCCACTCCCCTTTCAGCGACTCTTACAGTATCTGATTCAGTTTACTGACTGTTATCTTGGCAAGTTGGTGCCATTCAGTCTTCTTTTGGCCTGGACGCCTGCTTTCATTTCTCAACTCTTCCTTTTGTTTTCTCTTACTATACTTTTGCCAGGTCTCTAGATATTCTCCTCCTTGCCTCTCTCCTCCCCACATATCAGGAAAAAGCAGCTGAAGTTTCCACACTGTCTTCCAAGAAGAGGAAATGATACAGGAAACACTATTCCTGTTTGCCTGACTGCAGTAGGAAAGCATCTATCAAACTCTTTGCTGAAGCCCACACCAGCCCAGCAGCACTTGTGCTAGCGATACCTGGTTTGCTAGGGTGGAAGAGGCTTTGGGTGACAGCACAGCATCATGTCACTCTATCCTTGCTTGGAGTGGCTAAATTAATGTGCGTTTGAAATCTGTATGCGGCCAAAGGCCACGCTCACTGCGGGACTTGCCGTGCTGCTATTCCCATACAGCCATTTTTGGGGGTTCTCACTCACACCAGGGTGACAGTGGCACCAGGCACCCCTTTCCGTCCAGGAGATGTGAAATCAGTGCATTCGAGCACAGCAAGGTATTTTTTTAAATAAAAACACGGACACAAGCGGGCCCACAAAGAACAGATTTGCTTTGAATAAGGTCTGTCCATCTGAATAGCAGTGTCAGACGAAAAGAAGCTGCATTTTAAAATCACAATCATTATTTAAGCAAGTTATTCTGTGTGCAGCCTTTATCTGAAGATTGCAGGCATTTGTGATTATCTGTCATTTTACCTTTACACAGCTGTTTTCATCCTGTTAGGTCACAGGAATTTGCCACATGGCAGTAGCAGCAACTGTCTGATCCAGCGTGTTACAAAGGCGCAGAAAGAAGGGGGATGTCCAGCCCAGGACCGCTACAGCAAATCGCTACACTTAGAAAAATGCTGTATAGCCCTTGCACTCCATTTTCAATGCTGTGTCTGGACAGACAGTGAATTGTGTGGTGTTCGAGTTACCTGCCTGTGCAAGATGAAGAGCTGAGCTGGCTGTACTAGCATTAAACCTCAGACCATGAAACAATCCCGAAACCAGGGCTCTGAAAATACAGCAGCACCTTGAGGGTTAAAGGGCTGGAAAAGGCAACACTGACTACCCTCCAACTCCTCGGGTCTTAAAACCATCAATACCCGAAGCTATTGTGATGTTCAGGCTGTGTCTGCTGAGTGAGTCTGCACGGCTGGCACCGCTCCAGCTGCAGCTGCTCTGTGAAGTTGAAGCTTGGAAATGGTTTTTTCTTTTTAAATTACTATTTTCTCAGCTTTGAGAATAGTTCAGCGTCATGTGTCCCCCCCCCCGACACCACCTCCTTTAACAGCAGCTTCGGTTTAGCTTGTGTCCCACCACTCACCCTCTCGCTGCAGCCTTAAAGGAGCACAGACCAAACCTCAGCGATTTTCAGCAAGGCCATGGAGTTGTTGGAAAGGTTCCCGCTGACTCCTTCAGTGAGCTCTAAAAGGCTCCAGCGCTTCCAGTGCTGCTGTAAATAATGTCTAGAAGGGGCCGGATAAGGAATAGGGGCTACACATGGCCTTGCTTTGAGCTCGTCTTTCATTTCCTTTGTCTCTTTTAAGAGAAACAAAGGAGATAATTTCATATAACTTGGCGCGTGGTCTGATCGTTGGGCCCTCGGGGGTCTGTTTGGTGCTGCCTCTTCCACCGACAGATCTTCAGGCTCCAGGTTTTACTTGGAGGAGCCGGAGAGGCCTCTCGGTGCCTGCAGGGGAGAACGCAAAGTGTTAAATGCAGCAAATGCAGGAAGAGCCTTAGAAACAAGGGCGATTTTCTGGCTTTGATCTGTCACTGGGCAGACCCTGGGGACAGGCTCCTCCGGTGCTATCTCTGTAGCAGAGTTCGGAAGGGGCTGAGCAAGACGCTGCTCAGCTGGGGGGATCCAGGTGCCCCCAAAGCAAAGGGGCACCGCGTCCTCTGCTTGAAGCAGGAGCTGCAGAATACAGACGCAGTGCTGCTCTCAGCTGGGAAGCCAACAGGGAGGACTTTTTCCTCCTTTCCCTCTTGCTGTGTATTTTTCAACAGGTTAGGTTGGATTTGATCGTTGGGGATTGTAAGTACTGAGAGAGACAGATGCAGCATCTGCAGGTAGAGGGAAGGTAGTATTGGTAGGGTGGGGTTACAATCCAGATAAAGTGGCAAATACTCAGTTATGGAAAACTTACTATATCGTTCCCTTAATTCAACAGAAGGTGACACGGAGACAAATTAAATATAGAAACCAGACAAGACGGAACTCAAAGAATGTCTGTGCTCTTGTTCAACATTAGGATACAGAATGCACAATTTCATGCAAATCAGACCTCATTTATTTTCTGTTTTGCTTCTTCAGTTAAATATGAGATGAATGAGAACAAGGGCTTTTTTTCAGCATTCCATACCTAGTAAATTCATTCTGGGAATGGAGGAAATAGAGTGAATATGATTCTGGACAATGACATCGCCAATGATCCAAAAATATTTGCACTGGGTGACCCGAATAGTCTCTTGAATATAAATGAACCACAAGGGAAAATTTCTATTAAGAGCAAATGCAGTAGCTAAAAGGGTGATATTGCTGAATTGGAAATATGCAGAAGGATTAAAGCTTGCTGAATTGTACACAGGATTAAGTGAATTGACACATGTGGAGAAAATAATTTCAATAATAACCAGGTTTTTGTTCTTTGGGAATCTTTCTGGGAAATATAGTCATAATTTTCAGAGACTTATGACTGAGTTGTCACACTATACATAATAAGTTACTGCTGTAATTTAGAATGACGGGACGCATTTGTGTGGTAAAGCTGGCGATCCATAATCATATTGTATTGCTGAACAGTGAAAAAACATAAACAGTTGAAACAAAACTTCATGTGTTAAAGTGGGTATGTCACCATATGCTTCCCTCTGCAGGACCCCTTCAGAATGATGGTGTGCTTACTCGGCTATCACACAGCACTTCTTCTGCTGGCTGGCCCTTGTTTACCAGTGAGAGACTAAAACACACATAGGGGCAGAGAATTTTGCCACAGCCATGCAGAAAGGACCTCAATTTCGTGGTCACCTTTTCCTTTTCTAACCCTCTGTGCTCCTCTAGATAATGATCCTGCTGAAACAGGGCCAAGCAAAAGCAATAGCCAGTGATCCTGTTGGGAACCAGGCGGTTCTGCTCTTCCACAATCTAGTGTCTGCTTAACTCGTGAGCGCTCTTCTCAATGTCAGTCAACCTGGGCCATTGCAAATGCCTACAAGTGTGGGGGTTAAATGGTAGAATGGTAGGAAGCTGGACGAGGCAGGTTGGCAACGGTTTGGCTGTCTTCTCACAAAGTTTCAGGTTTTTTTTAGTTGTCAGTGCCTTGTATTTCTTATCGCATTAAGTCTAAGTGGTTACAATTACTATGCATCGAAGGTTGCAGCAGAAATACCATTTTTACGTCTCTGGTTTTACAGCTTCCCAAGGCACGCTTTGCCACTGAATTTTTCCATGCGTGGTCTCCAGCAAGAGTCAGTTGGTTTTTGATTAGCCCCTTTGAGTTACTCAGTGAAGCCAAATTATTGAATCTTTGTGACTTACTGGAGCAAGGAGTACATCTTATCTCCCTTTGAGTCATATCACAGTGGTTGCTCTCAGTAAATAATAATAGTAACAACTTGTTCATTAATGGGCTGTTAAGGTGTGTCATTTAAGACCCAGGTTGTACAAAAGGGTGTTTAGCATCCATGCTTAATACAGATCGTCCTATGCGGCACTTGAGATTTTGCAACCAACCTATAATCTCTGGTTTTGCAGCACCTGTGAGCCAGATAGTTCCTAACTGAACACGTTGAACAGTACGAGTTCCAACAGCAGCTAATTCAGGTAAAGCATTACTTCCCGATGGCATTAAAGTATAAAAGGTTCCCCTGAAAATGGTTGCGACCTGCCTGTTTTCCATGGCTTTGAGGATTAGCAAAGTCATTTTTTGAATTGACAGAGATTACGGAATGTTTCTTGACAGAACAACCGTTATTCACGTGATTAGCAAAACCACTAACCGGGGAGTGGAGAACAGCAGCCAAACGAGCTCTTTGACTGAAGACCTGCAGTCGGTGCCAGAACATCGATGGGCAATATGCAGTTTTTAATCATCGCATACAGGACTGTAGATGGATGGAGAAAGGCTGTGATCCAGCGCTGCCCAGTGTCTTCTTTGAGGCCACTGCAGTGGTGTGAAGAGCTTGGTGGTCGGGGTGCCTGGGTTTGGTGTTGTGTAGTACAGAACTTCTTCCTCTTTGGTGGAAGAAAGTGTGTGTGCCTGGAAGTGTTTATGATGGTGAGTGGGGACTTGATTTTTTGCGATCATTTTGCTTTAGTAAATCCTGAGAGGTTGATCCTGAAAAATGCTGAAGGACAGAGGTAGAGCGTTGTGCTAGTGATGTTGTAGGGTATGGCAGCACTGCTCTGCTCTATCATTTTTTTGCCCTTCCTCCATATACATCCAAGTAATGCCTGAAATCATTACCCGTCCTAAAGAGTTAATTGTATCATGTATCACCTCCCCACAACAGTCAGACTACAGAGGGCTGCGTAGTGTTGGGAATTGGTGGGTTTTGTTGCTCTTGTCATCTGTGCTGGGATTTGGTTTTAATGCTAGAAATATGCTTGGCACGGACGATGGGGATGTGAGGCGCTGTGGCTCTGGGGACTTCTTTGCACAGTCTTGCCCTGGATAGTGTCCTGCAGAGATGAATTTGACTGTTGCAGCAGAAGGAAAGTGTGACCCTGCTGGAGGAACACAGTTGGTGATTGCAGCTCTGAAATTGCACTGAGGATGTTCTTGAGCAATTCTGTTGCTATGTTGGAGAGCATCGGGAATGATCAACAAATGGCCTTGACCTATGGTCCCAATGCCTGCTGTATGTCAGCCTTGCATAATGGTAACTGAAACTCCAATCAGTTAAATCTGAGTTATAAATGAATTATAAACTGTAGTACTGAGACCAGCGTAGGAACTACTTTTCTTCAGCCAAAAGGTGAATCACTGCTGGTGGGTTGCAGCGTAGCTGGAGCCCGAGTGAGTGCCTCGAAGTTCAAGTAACTACACAGAAGGTGGCTGTGCCATTTTGATGCTGCAGCCCTGCCGAAGGTGCCTGCAGCCTTTGTCTAGGATTTATGCTTCGGCAAGGGATGAAGCTTTAAATGTGCACTGCTTTGCTGACATTCATTGTGGTAGTTTGGTGTGCTTTGGATCGCCTTCTGAGATGCTTAACCCATTCCTAAATTAGCTAGATTGGCTAGATGGGGCTTCTTGGAGTGACAGAGACGCAACCTATGAATAACTTACAGCATTTCAAAAATTCTGATGTTGCTCTCTGGGGAAATGGGCTCACTACAGTGTGTTACATCTAGAAGCAGAAAGTTGTTTTTATTGTAAAAACCCCCAGCTGCGTTTGAATATTCCAGTTCTCTGCTATCTCCCATCTCTTCCTCCCTGTCAATAAGCAAAATCTTCCAGCGGTTTGCTAGCAAGAAAGTGATTCTACATTATTTCCTACAGAGTTTTCTTCTGAAGTGGCCTGGCTGTATAGAAGCAGCAACTCCTTTACATTCAGTAACCATACCATTTCCTCTATCAGCATGGAGCATTTGACTCATGTGCCCTAGAAAATAACTCCTCACTCCCACTATGTGCTTATATAGAGAGCTGAGATCTAAACCTGACCTGCAGTTCTGGGGATGCAAACTCATGATCAAAATCACTGGATGCAGGAGGTCAGTGTTGCAGTGTCCTTAGTCTCTGGGGTGAGAATCCACTATTTAAGGAGTAGTGTTGTGAATTCAAAACAGGTTAATGCTTTCTAAGGTCTAGTGAAGTTACAAAAACACAGTACAAAAGATCATGTCTGCCTTAAATAAAAACTGATTATAGAGCTCAATCCTGTTTCTATTAAAGTCAATAAGGGGATCACGCTTCTAAATTTCACCCAATCAGTGCCGGGGTCTTTTACAGGGGGCAAAAGATTTCTGTATGAAGAACTGAGGCGCTTGGTTTCCAACACAAGCAGTAATTCTACTCTTGCCGTAATGCAATGCAAGTGTGCTCTTCAGGGAGTTTATTTCATAAACAATACAAAAGTAGTTGTTCTGTCTACAGCCTTTTCTCCCACACAGCACCTCGGACTGTACTGAGTACGGGACCTGACGAAGCAGAAGGCGAACCTTCAACAGGATTTTGCACTCCCCATACTCCAGGGACTGGGCTTTCATTAAAGTTCATAGGAGATGGGGTAGCCAACATTTTAAGCCAGATCTAGGGCTGTGAATATGTGGCAGAGTTTTGAGTAATTTAATTTGCTGAATCTGATACTCTCAGAATGTGCACAATGCAGAAGTGCTTGGTTGTAAAGCTTGGAAATAGGCTCACCTCCTACTGTAATTATCAGAAAGACTTCTGATCTGCCTGCACGCATAAACTGGGTATTTGTATGTACACACGCACCCACCAGGCACAAGACTCGGGAGGATTTTGGCTCCCTTTGTTGGTAACGTTTTGTTTCATGATCCTTGCTCTGAATTTGTTTGTTATTCCTCATTTCCCATGCTGGAAACTGTGCTGCTGAACTCGCCTAACGAAGGCAAAGTGCCTGCTAATAGTTGCTTTTCAGGGGGAGACTGTGATGAGCAGGCTGGGATTTCAGAGCATGCTTTGAGAGGCATTGCTGACAGTGTCCCGCTCCTATGGCAGCACCTCGGCTGCGGGGAACTCCCCTCATCCAGCCTGCCCTGGCTTGTGCGTGATTTTCTTGTTCTCCTGTAGCTACCCATGGATTTGCTACGTGCTGGGGAACATATATTGAAAGTACCCCAGAGAGTTGTTAGCCATATGTCCGCTCCATTAATTTTCATGGTGGCCCTGTGCTAGACCTCAGTATGTTGCTGTGGAAAAAAAAAAGGGCCTTCTGAGTTTTAATTCAGGGATCATAAAGACCTAATGTCGCTTTTCTGTAAAGGAGGCAGCAGCAAATGATTCCTTGGTGCATTTTGCCTTTGTTTTGCAGCATGCAAAGACAGAGAGGTTTACGAGTTTGTATATTATGTAAAATCACTTGGACAGTTCTGCAAGATGTTGTTTACAGGTATTTCATGACCACTTTGGACATTCTCAGAGACGGCAATGCGTATCATGGTGTCATGGTTTGACCAAGCAAAGAAAGTGCTTGTTCTGAAGTTCTTTTCTATAGAAATTAATCAAGAATTTTTAGGAATGGAGTTTGAATGTGTTAATTTGTTGATCGTTTTCACTATTAACCAGAGATTGACAGAGAAGTGTCCAGTGCCGTAACCCCAAGCCAAGGCAGGGAGCTGCAGAGCAGCTAAAGCCAGACTGCCCAGCCAGCGCTGCTTTGTTCTGCTCTGTTCCCCTCGCTCTCTTCAGGTGTGGACTTCACTCATCTGTTTGGTGGTGCCAGTAAATCCGGAGGACCGGTGTGCCCATGGCTTGAGGTCCTTTTGTGCATGCACGCACACTGAAATTCCTGCCCTAGGTGCCACTGAGGTGTTACCTTCAGAAGATTGTTTCCCTCCCACATAGTCTCAGTTCCAACCAAGGCTGGATCTCCTTCAAAGACAGCAGCCTTCACAGCCCTAACAGGCTTTTATCCATACGGCTTCTCTCCCTTTTCTTTTTCTTTTCCCTCCCTCTGCTTGAGCTCTCTCTTGTTCACCTGGCAGCTCCGCAGCTTGCTTGCGTGCATTGCTGACTTGGGAGCTCAAGACCAAAGATTCTTTCGAGCTTTCTGTCCTAGCATGTACTGAATATATTGGAAGAACCCCAGATGTGACTGTGGCTGTGTGTTGGACGGGCTGGGCTGAGGGCTGCACTTCCAGCTCTCTCCCATTGCTTCCCCTCCCCACTGGCCAAGGAAGCTGTACATCCCTTTCCTGGTTGAGCAGAAGAAGAGTTCAAAGCCTTGCCCCCGTGGTTTCCTTCCTACCATTAAGCAAATCCACCTCTACACATCAAATATCATTTTCTTTCTTTCTGTCACCTCTCTTGGTCGTGCTCTTTGCTGATCTGGTAGTTATTTTCGGTGCTCCGCAGAGGTCTGTTCTCAGCACACCCCGAGCAGCACTCCTGACAGGCAGCGCAATCCTGGAGTGCCTTGGCAGGCTGCCTGCGCCTGTCCTGCCGGCCCTGGGGGGCCTCTCACGCGTTTTGCTGCTTGCTTCCCTCTTTCCTAGAGATCTAACGCAATTTTGCAAGTAGTCACTTGGAGCCATATTTCCCTTTGCCCTGGAATATTTTATTTATTTTTAGTAAACGTTTGTCAGTATTTCTAACATTGCGCCTCCAGCAACGTGGCCTGGACGGGAGCCACGCAGCAGCCTGACAACCTGTTAGGCGAGTCTCCTATCAATTAGGCTGCAGCTGTCATTGGATCTATTCTCAGCCTCCTTGGTACGTGTTTGCAAATAACAGGGGCTGCTGTTTTGCAGCTCGTTTTATTTCTTTCCCCTCCATAGCCAGTCAAGAACATTTTGTCCCTAGAATTCCTCCTGTCTCCTTTGTTTTTGCTTTCTGATCATCTTGGCTTTTATCTCCAGAGAATTTATGTTTATCGAAGATATTCTTATAAGTGTCTGCTCTTTATGTAACGCGCAAACCAAGGAAAACCTCCCCCAAAGAAACAAAAAGAGGAATAGCTCGTTAAAGGCTATACCTTGATCTTTTAAGTGCTTTCAGACCTTCTCCAAAGCATCCAGGCTGCTGCTTTCCTGTGGGGAGCTGCCCTTTTGAAAGCCCGTGTCCCATGGAAGCTCTCCATGGGGGCCGCCTTGTTTCTGCTGATGTTGGAGCTTTGAGGTGATTGTGTGTTTTATTACCAGCTTCGCCACAGCTGGAAAGAGAGCCCCTGACAACGTACGGTCTGTTAGAATCCCCTCTTATACCTTCCGCCATTTGCAGTTTTCTCTTCTCCTGTAAAAATAATGAAAATTGCTCTATAACTTTTTTTTTTCCCAGATGTTGCACACTGCGTGGCGGCACTTGATACTAATATTTCATTCAGTAACCTATGGAGCGCAGCCCAGTTTGTATTAGATAGAGCAGCCATGCTTAGGTATATAATTTTCTTGTTTTGCTTCCACGTGAAATGGGAAATTAGAATTGGGGTGTTCAAGCAAGCCAGAAGCACCCAGAGCATTTCATCCTTGGGCTGACTGAATGATACATTCTGATATTATGCTGTCATTTCTTTCACAAAGCTCCGGCTTTGCACAAAAGCAGTGGAAACTGTTCCCGTTTCCTCTCGATCCATAGGTCCTAAGAACACGTCTCCAGCCAGCTTGCAGCTCTGGAGGCAGAACCAGCCCATCATAGGCAGATTGAAACAGTGGAGTTTAGGTCAGCTCCTGATGAATTGGCACAAGTCCTTATGCTTGCCTGGTAAGAGAGTTAGGGCAGGGATTTTTCCTATCCCTGCTAAATAGCGCACAATACTGCAACATCACTCTGTGTTTGCTCTGCAAGAACCTCCACAAGGAGCCCAACCGGTGCTGTAGCCGTGCTGCCATTCGAAGGCATCTTGAAGATTTTGCCTATAAGATGTGTGGCCTTGGGAAGCCCTCAGGCACTCGCAGTGTTAATATAGCTCTGCCTGTCCACGCTGTATTTCCTCGAGTCTATGGGCAAAATGAGGGAAGCTGGGACACGCAGAAGGCCTAGGCAGGGCATTGCTGGGTTGTCCAGTAGTGCATCAGCATCTCAGGAAGACCTGAGTACTTTTACAATCCTTTTCCTCGGTGTCTATTACCATCTTTCTTTGCCAGGGGAAATGCAACTCTAAATCCCTTAGGAAGCAGCTCTTTAGACGAGGATGTAGGCTCCCACAGCACTTCAGGTGCTTCATCAAACGCTTGTTGGAGGTAGATCCTGTTGAATGGTGCTGCAGATCTTTGGGCAATCTCAGGCTGAGACGTTTAGGGTTTTCTCAAATACTTATTTAATGCAAAGCACGTTTCACAAGCATCCCACATTGCTCCTGCCCAGCCACTGAGCTTTCAACTCTTTGAAAGTATAAACGTAGTTAGAACAAGCTGCCATCCTGTAGACAAAGCTTAGTTGGCAAGAAGATGTAGTTTATGCAGTATTTATGTTCTCCCAGTAAACAAAGAGAAGTAAAATACTTTACTTGTTACCATCAATTCAAAGAGAAAGCGAATGATGGCATTTGCTGTAATCGTGTTCGATGTTCTGAAGGTGTCTGCGTGTTTCACCTCTATTCTAAGCTCTTGCTTATAATTTGCTTCTTATGCTTAATAGCGTGTGACGCTGTTTCTGAGAATGCAATGTACAACTTCATCTCAAGACTGTATTTAAGCAGAAGGTTCCCTCTGTGTTTTATAGTGATAATATGAAGTGCAGCAGTTAAATAAGCAGGAGGGGCCTGAGCTGACTAGTTTGGTGTTCATTTCTTTGTCAGCTGCCATTGGAATGGTGTTCACATGAATGTAATTACTCTTTGCAGTGGCTGCAAGTTCATAGACCAACTGTGCGCTTGTATCAAAGCCATCAGAATGATTTTAGTCCAGGGTTCCTACCAGAATTATTTATATAAAATGCATTTGAAATCCTATATTGGCCATTTACACGTGAGGATTTCTATTTCAGGAAGCTTTGGAAACAGCCAGGATCTTCAATGCCACCCTTTCCAGAAGATACAGGATCCTTTTAACATTTAATGATGACTGAGAAGGTGCTTAAAAATAACTTAGAAGCACAAAGCACATCAGTGTTCTCCCTACTGGTTACAGGACTGGACTAACAGTTAAATTTTGGATTCTATTTGCATTTCTCGTCCTTTCTTGCTTCGTGACCTGAGATGAATTGCCTAGTTCCCCTTGATAAATGAGTCTAATACTTATCTATTGTCCATATTTAGATTATTACATTTAGGAGGTGATAGAATCTGGATTCATCTTCTCCGAGGAAAGAACTCTAAAACTCTGTGGTTGTCAGGTGATATAAAATATATCCTTCTACATGACTGCGTATAGTATTATCCACTGTATAATTTGCCAGGTATCAAGTCCATTTCACATGCAAAAGGTCCTCAGTTAATGGTGGTGTAAGTTCTTTTGGGAGGAATTATGCTTACAAATACATTTGTACAAATTCCACATAATAACAAGCTAATCTCGACTGCATCGTTTATGCTGTGCTACAGTTTATACAATATAGGTAATCAATTAGTGTAATTCTTCTGCGTACTGCTAAATGGAACATGAACAGCTCGTAATGGGCAGCAGTAAATACGCATTTGTATGTATACAGGTACACCGTGCAGCGAAAGAGGCATGCGGGAGACAAGGTGCTGAACGAAACAGCCTTGCATAAAACCAGGCATTCATTTAAAGGAAGAAAAATGTCGCTGAAAGCTGCAAGATTATTAGCATTACTATGCATGAGGAGTAGTCAAAGAAGATGTTACAAGAGGAAGAGAGACATTATTCAACTGTCTAAGAAGACAGACCATCAGCAGCAGTGGAGAGAGGAAAAAGCTTCCAAAGGAATAGCATAGCATTTCAAATATTAAATTATAAGGAGACTGAAGCTTTAAAAGGTATGTTGGAGTTTCTGCATTATTTATTATTTGAGATTGCCTTTTCCCCCGAACGTTCAAGTTTTGTTCCATTCATACAGAGCAGAAAAGTCCTTGCCATACGTCTCAACTTTCCTAGGGCTTTCTGGACACTGCGCCAGCTCTAAGTGTTGAGATATGATTTACTCTAAGCAGACATTGATTACCTGCAATGCTGCAGTGGCTTGGAGCCGCTTGTTAGAAAGGTTGTGGAAGAGAGAAGGACTTGGCTGCTGTTACTCTGGAGCTTGGGAAAGCCAGGTTTGCAATTCATTATTATTTTGTGTTTTTATTGCATCCTTACCTGCAAGCTCCAGGCACTGCCAGGTATCACAGGTGCTGTCCTTTCTCCAACACAATTTAAAGGCCTTGTGGACATGCTTTTTGAACCTAGTGCATAGGTGCGCTGGCAGTTCAGTCACTCAGGGAGCAGAAGCTTACATTAGGAAAAAGCCCACAGAAAATAAAGCTTGTTGCCTGAGCAAAAGAAGCTGTATTGGCAAAATGAGACTTTTTTTCCTTCCATTTTGCTCATATTGCAGTGTGTCTACATCAGGGCTTTTGCTGGCATAGCTGAAAAAAAAAACCACCCTCCTAGCTGACAGGGATATGCTGTCAATTTTTTTAAACAGATGAGTCTGAAGTATTTCCACATGATGGATCAGTGTGTGTTTCTGTCTGTGGGGAAGGGGGAGGGGTGAATCTATTCTAAAATAGAAGTTTCTAAACTTGGTTTGCACAGATACCCTTAAACTGGCAAGTAGTGCCCTTGCCAACAGCTTCCCGCTTCTTGACGCCCGTGTCCTTCTCGCCCAGGCTCAGACCCCAGCCCTGGATCCACCTTCCCTTCCGCCTTGTCTGTCCCACGCCCGGGAGTGGGGACCCCTGCCTGCTGTCCTCAGTCCTCCTGCTTCCTGCCCTGGCAGCGTCCACCTCGTGCCTCTGCCTCCCCTCCAAACCCCTGCACTGAGGCTCCAGCCCATCCCCTGTGCCACCAAGGGCTGGTTCTGCTCCTTCAAGTGTGGGTTTCTTGCCTCCATCTCCTGCTGCTGCTCCCAAGGCGTCTGTTGGGTGCGACTGAGGGGTGACCTCATTCGTGTTTACAGATATATAAAGGGTGGGTGTCAGGAGGATGGAGCCAGGCTCTTCTCGGTGACAACCAATGGTAGGACAAGGGGCAATGGGTTCAAACTGGAACACAGGAGGTTCCAGTTAAATTTGAGAAGAAACTTCTTCATGGTGAGGGTGGCAGAGCCTGGCCCGGGCTGCCCAGGGAGGTTGTGGAGTCTCCTTCTCTGCAGCCATTCAAACCCGCCTGGACCCCTTCCTGTGGAACCTCAGCTGGGTGTTCCTGCTCCATGGGGGATTGCACTGGATGAGCTTTCCAGGGCCCTTCAACCCTTGACATTCTGGGATTCTGTGTGATTCTGCGAAGGCTCAGGCTTTGCATACAAACAGAAGTCCTCCGTAAACTCTGTGCCATTGCAAAATGTTTCATTTCCTGCAGTCAAACTCCATGTTGAGTCGAAGAGTGAACAGAGGGATTTCCATTTCAAACAGGGAGGCAGAGCCTTGCCAGAACATCTGGAGAATATTTGGAGGAAGAGATAGAGCTGTGATAAGATCGCAGGGCTGGAGGCATGAAGGTCGGTTCTGTTGCTGCTTGTCCCCACCAGATAATCACTGTTGTTTACTTTGTTCCGTCAGCTCGGGTTGGTTATGGAGCCCAAATGGCATATCAAGGTACCGTATGTACTAGCTCCTGGGGAAGGAATTGATCCCAGAGATGCTGTGATCTTCCTGAGTCACCTTTGGGCAAAAGTTACTGCTTTGGTGCCTCGGATCCTTCATGTATGAAATGAGACTTCACAGTCATGAGGTATGAACCTGAATTCGAACAAACTGGAAGAGGGGGTGGATGGAGATCCTGTGGTGGCTGCCTGCTGAAGCGCGAGGAGCGGGGATTAGCTGGTCCTCAGATGACTCACACCCCTTTAGAAGTACAGATCCGTGAAAGTAAGTCGCTAAATAACCTGCACACAATGAGCGGGAGTGCATAGCCAGCACCCCAGAGCCCTGACTGATGGTTATTGCTGGTAATCCATAGGTTGCACACCTGGAAATTAGGCAGATGTAATAATTTTTAAAGAGAGCAGCGAGAGGACTTGTTTTAATTTTTTCTGAATATGGCAGTTTAAGCATTTAAATAGCATTTAACCAAGTAACCCACGGCCCATTGGTATCAACTATTGTTCAGAGTTTAAACTGACATTTCATAAGTATGTTAATTGATACTGCACTAACTTACTATAGGTATCTTCCTAAGTGCCAATTATCTGCCTCAACATTCCCCACAATTTAAGTTTGTTAGTAAGAAGCTAATTACACTAGTTTATTGCTGATGGAATTACATGAAGAGTAGATTTCGCTCTTACGTACTTATTAGACCTCAATAAGTGATCCTTAGCAGTCTGTTGCTATTCAATTAACAAGTAATAACTTCCTTAATGAATCTAATTGAAATGCTTATTTCAGCCAGGCACCTAATATAGAGCGTTTTACTTTGAGCACTTTTCTGAGCGCTGGTCTTGTTTATGTAACAAGAACAAAATGGAGCCACCGAGGAAAACTCTGGGGCTGTGATGAGAACCGAAGCACTGCTGGTAAATCCCTGCCAAACATGACCAGAAATAATTTGCCAGGTGATTTCTGTTCTACAGAAGTATCATGAGAATAATCCAAGACATTTCTCTCTGAGGGTTTAAATCCAGGGAGAAGGGAATCCATGGGGAAGGAGATTCTTAAGTGGGATTTTGTATTCTAGGAAATGATAACCTGCTTTGGCCGCTTATGGGACGGGAATACCCGACCACCATCGGCTTCCTAAACTCTTTTCGGTTTCAGGGTTAAAAGCCTGGTTTCTGCTGTAATAAGGCTTGAACAGACAAGATTTGTGTTTGTGGGTAAATGCCAGGAAACCTTCTCAAGCAACACTAACAAATTATTCCATTTGGCAATGTTAGTGTATGGGCAGTAACCTTTTCTCAAGAATTTTTAGCAGATAGATTTAGTGTCCAAAAAAACCCATAATAGGCTGTAATATCTTCTCCAGTCTATCAGGTTTGTTACTGACTTTCTAATGTATGCTATCTACCCATTGAATTGAAAGACCTTATTGATCTCTTTGCAGCTGAGCTGATTATTGGGGTAAGAGAAAGACTTCTTGTAAGAAGCCAAGAAAAATTATTCATTTAACATATTATGATTTTAGTAAACTTCCATTTAACCTCCAGGGTTAATTTAAAAAAAAAAAAAAATGCTGGTTGGCTGGCATAAATTTATTAAATCAGACAGAAACTGAGTTCAGGCTGGTACATTTAATGTCAGCTTTTGTAATATTCTTGGGGAAAAAAATCCACATAGACTTATTAGTATTCCAGAATTGCTTTATTTTAAAACAACAGCCATAACAGCAAAGCAACCCAACTAGGAAAATAACCCCCCAAAAGAGAACACATTCTGCAACTTTGGGTAGTCCAGAAATACTCAAATGGGGTATAAGGAACTTCATGGGTTTGTTATTATTGGTTGAAACCCTGTTTTCATCACGAGGTATCAGCTGGTTGGTGTCTGTAGCTGCTTTGGGTTGGAATTAAGGGATTTGGTTTGCTTTCCAGAGGTGCCACGGTTCTTCCCCGTGCCCACAGGGTGAGTGATGCACAACCGTGGCTGGCGTCTCCACCAATGTCTGAACAGAGAGCGAGGATTAAACGGGCCCAGCAGCTGATGGGATTTCCAAAGGCATGAGTGGTATTTAGACATGTATCTCCTGCTGGTTTCTACTGGTTTTCCAGGCTTGCTTGGAGATTCCTGGTGTGGTGCGGGTTTGTCTCCCCGCTGGCCCTGTCATGGACAAGCTGCTTGTGGGTGTTTGATGGAGATGTGGGGGAAGCTGCAGAAGTACCAGTGTGAACACCCAGGTTACAGCGATGGGCTGGAGGAGCCCAGGTAATACAGAACCATACTGGAGATGGTTCCGTCTCGCCATTCATGCTGTGACGGTGGAGGTGAGATTGGGTCGCATAACAAAGGTGCAGTCTGACCTTCTGAAGCTGAGCTCATCTGGTGCTGACTTGATCTTGTATCTGAAGCAGAGTGGGGTAGAATATCCAGTGAAGCAGCAGCTAGAGAGAGGAGAAGCCTTCATTGGAAGGACTTATTGAAAAAAAATACTAAAAACTAAAATACCAAGGTGAGGCTTCAAGACAGGTGAGTTTTTACCCTGTGCAGGACAAGTGAAGCTGTGTTTTAGAGGACACAAGGAGGAGTCTAAAAAATCCAGCACTGGATTTAGACAGAAACTGCTGACATTGTTAGCTGTGTGGCATTTGTGCAAGATTTTGTTAAAAGCCAACATCATAAAGCTGTCCATTCTGTCAACCAGCTTCAGGGCATTTTCTCCTCCCCCACATCAAATTGAGATGACAAGTTTCTAGGTGGTTTTAGTCTGAAATGTGACAAAAAGTGTATTTTTGGCAACTAATCTTGCTTTGTGCCCTATGTGATGTTTTGTCCCTCCCGGCCTGGAATATCTTATGTAGTTAGAGCCTTTCCAGGCACATTCCCCTCTCTCAGAGGATGAGGAGAAATTCCACCTGGAGTTGTGTTCTTGTGGAAGAGAAAATCCAGCCTTTTACCAAGTACTGCAGTTTAACTGAAGCAGCAGGAACTAGCGAAGAATGCTTGTGATACGGAACATATCGTGTATAGTAAAATGTCATTTTCAAGTGCTTTCTGAACCATCCATCCCAGTAATGAAGCACGTGGCTTTCTCACGGCGTGCTGCACTCCGCATAGCCTTGCCTTTGATCATGGTGTCACTTCAGATGAAAGACTTGCATGGAGAGTTGTGCGTTAGGATCAGCCGAGTATCCTCTGGGATCTGAACAGCGAAGGGCTATTTGAGACGTGCACTCTGTGCTGCCTAAAGAGAAATGAGTGCTGCAATAAAAATAGTAGTCGGATATCCAGACTCACCTTAGTCTGGGTAGAAGGAAGGCTTCACCTTCAAGCAGAAAGACCTGCTTCATCTGAAAGCTCTCCTAGAATGGAGTGATCATTTTTGCCGTCTTTCAGTTCAGGGTCCTAATTCAGCTCAGTGACATCCTGAATGCTTGAGTAGCTCTAGATGGCCCTGCCTGGGCAAGGGGGTTGGACCAGATGCTCTCCAGAGGTCCCTTCCCACCTCAGACACTCTGTGATTTTGATATTTTGATACCCCTCACGGGACTGTTACAAACAAACACCACAAAACCCCTCTTCTGCTTCTGTTGGCACAAGCAGCTCCCCACAGGACCCCCCTCTGTGTGCTCAGTGGGTGCCTTTACGTAGCTTTTCTCCCGTGTCTGTGAGCCTGGAGCTTGGTGCTTTATGTCTCAGTGGAGGGCAATATGTGATGGGCTTTCCTAGTGAATTTAAACCAGGCAAACTTACAACCACACACATTGTGGTCTGGGGGCGGCAAGAGGACTCCATACACAAAATGCCAGCTGGCCTAGGCAAGCCTGTTCAGCTCCCGCTGATGGAAAACCCTGCAAAACCCAGAGAAAAACAGCTCCCACAGGGGCATTTTTCTTACGCTGGAGCCATGAGCATCTCCTGTGTGAGGAAAGGCTGAGGGAGCTGGGGAGAAGAGGAGACTGAGGGGTGACCTCATTAATGTTTACAGATATATAAAGGGTGAGTGTCAGGAGGATGGAGCCAGGCTCTTCTGGGTGACAACCAATGGTAGGACAAGGGGGAATGGGTTCAAACTGGAACACAGGAGGTTCCACTTAAATTTGAGAAGGAACTTAATCTCAGTGAGGGTGTCAGAGCCTGGCCCAGGCTGCCCAGGGAGGTTGTGGAGTCTCCTTCTCTGCAGACATTCAAACCCGCCTGGACACCTTCCTGTGGAACCTCAGCTGGGTGTTCCTGCTCCATGGGGGGATTGCACTGGATGAGCTTTCCAGGGCCCTTCAACCCCTCACACTCTGTGATTCTGTGATCTCCTTATCAAATAAACACGGCCAGAGATGATGTTGGGGCTTCATCCTGTGACAGCAAAAGCTTTCCTGCAGCCGTGCATCCATTTGGCTTTGTTCTTGCTCGCACCTCCTTCGCATTTGCTTTCTGGGAGCGTCTGGGTGATGGAGGGCGAAGGCCTGGCCCCGCGCGGCTCTGCCATCTCGTTCCATCGAGTCCGTATTTCACCCGCGCTAACAGTGACAGAGACGGAACGGAATGGCAGAGCCGCACGCACGAGCTCCCGCAGAAATCAATTCTCACACACAGCATTAATATTGGAAGTGCTGCCCGCTCACCTGGTCATTGGCCAGGCACAATAACCTGTGACTAATAGCTGTTCATGGTTATACAGCACGGCCTGATTAGAAAAATTTGCCATTAGTCTGTAACAATAAAATCTTAAGCTGTTAATTGACAACACGTATTCCTGAGGAGATGGGACTAATCAGATAGATATTCATTGCAGAGAAAGGGAAAGTACAGCCAGCTTGTGCCTTGCTTTCATGATTCATCTGCTCTGATCTACTCCTGATTATTTTTCCTCATGTGGGGCCAGTATTGTAAATCAAAGATTTGAGAAATAAGCCTGTGCTTGAAGTGTCCCAAATTGAAAGGCAATTGCCACTGTTGTTCTCTCCCCGGGCAGCTGTCCCTTTCTGGGCAGGAGCAGACCCATGTTTGAGGCTGTTAGAGGCAAACCGCTTAGCTCATGGGCCGCCGTTGCCAGTGTTTAAGGTCAGCTACTGGAAAAAGTTACCAAACAGCTCCTAGAGCCAGGTATGAAGGGCTTTTATTGAGAACAGTTTGTCTTTGCTCATTTTTGTGCGAGTCAGCGGGACTCTGCCCTGGAAAAACTGTGATTTGCAGAACAAGGTCAGTTTTGGGGTTGTGCTGTGGGGTTTTTTTGGCCATTCAAGCTTTCCTTTAGTAAACCCCCTTTTTTGTTGACCAGAAAATGGTCAGGACACCTTGTCCATGTGGTAGATTTTCTTCTTCCCCGCCCTTAAGGAATTACAGGAGCTTCAGCGAAACTCTCCTGGTTGACACGAGTGGCAGCGTCACCATTGCAACCCGAGGAGTTCTCAAGGTTTAATTACACACGGTGACCCTCTGGCATCTCCGCTCTGCTCAGCAGCCTTCACTGCAGGACACGGGCTTGGGTCTAGTTAGGATTTTAAAGAGCAGAGCTCAGAAAATTAGTTGGTAGGAAAAAAGCAAGCAAGCAGACCATAAATCAAGTCATTGGATGAATTCGGAATGCACTAATAAAATCAGAGCTTCCAATAAATTTCATTTCGGGCAGAGTAGAAATGGTTTCTCAGCCGAGAGTTCAGCACAGATGATAATTTCAGATGTGCATCAGGCCAATGCAATACGTCTACAACAACATGTGCAGTCAGGCCCTCACACCAGTTGCACTTCGCTACGATTGAATAAAAAGGCAAGAATTTCGAGTTCTCTGAGCAAAGCTGAATCTAATTTTTTTATTCCTCCCAAATCCTTTGTTTTTTTGCTCTTTCATATTGTGCTAAGATGACATTTGAACAACAAATGCAGTCCTGGTAGCTTGGTCTCCTGGTACTGCTTTTTAATATGAAAAGCTTGCACACCCCAGCTGAAGTCCAGATGCTGCATTTATGAGCTATTTGGTCGTGATCAATTTCTAAAAAAGATTTTTCATCCCATGAAATTAATGGGCACCTGGGGAAATACCAGCCAGCTCCCCCCGCCCTGCAAATACTCACCTTTCCCAGATGGGAAGGGATTTCTTTTTCCCTTTATTTACCTGCAAGATGTCCTTGCTGGTACACAGAGGGAGAAGGAAAAGTAAGAAAACCTTCATAAGTGTAAAATGGCACATACTCCGACTAAGAGTGCTGCCTTCTGAGCATCCATTATACTGAATAAACCCGGTATCATCTTCCCGGGATCACAGAGCGCGTCGTTAGCAAGACGGCACTAAGACAGAGCCATCCTGATTTTTGTAACTGCTCTGATTACTCCAAGACCCCAATTTAAAAGGCCGTAGGTTTGTGCTGGCAGCACTGGCATACAGATAACTACGCGTGGCTTTACACATTGGCTTGCTTGCAGTCATCTCACTACTGTGGGCCTGCAGCCCTTCTCAGTTGTCTTTTTTACTCATTTATGTTGTATTCAAAATTGCTTCCATTTCTTTCCTTGCTAAGCTTTTCCTTATTACATTGAGAAGGGGGAAAGTAGGTGGCTGCTTTGGCACCATCATTAAAGACAGTTTAAGAGGTGCTGTTATGGCTGATTAGCCTTTGGCTGCCATGTTTCCTTTGTTTTTAGTAAAAGGAGATTTTTTTCTTGAACTTATTTATCTAATGAACAGTGAATATTTGTTGTCATAGGGTCC
Source organism: Patagioenas fasciata (assembly GCF_037038585.1). NCBI lineage: Eukaryota > Metazoa > Chordata > Aves > Columbiformes > Columbidae > Patagioenas > Patagioenas fasciata. The sequence goes on from NC_092531.1 coordinate 24,474,177, forward strand.
CGTGGTGCCTGCACCCACCATGTAGCCCAGCACGTCGGGAGAGGCCACCATCTGGTCAGACCCACCAGCCACGTACTCTGGGTAAGTGAGAGCTGGTTCATTATAGACTAAAACAATAACTGCGGAAAACGGTCATTTGACACCTTGTAGATAGAATACAGCTAATTTCCGAACAACAAAATTCCATCATTTGTGTTGCAGATGCACTTTTGTATGTCGTTAAAATAGCTATTCGTAATTTCTCGTTACGACACTTGGCGCCTGACTGAAAATGATTCAAGTAGGTTTATCTCTTCCATTTCTTATATCAAGACATCCAATGGGAAAAAAAGCACATAAATAAGTTTAAATTTAAATTTGCTTCTGCATTAGAAACAAAAATATCGAGCCATTATAGGTTTGGGTTTGTTCGTTTTTCAGCACTGTGATTCTTTTCCCTTTAAAATATATCTATTTTAAGTAAGATACAACTAGGTGCCCTTGCATTGTTATAACACGCACAGTAGTTTCAAATGAGTAATACCTTGGCAACACGACCTCATAACAAATTGTTTTTATCCATTATCTGAAATCAAGTTTTAATTAAAATAATGTTATAGATGTTTTCTGGTACTAAATTACCTTGATTATTTAAAAATTACATCTGATGTTGGCACATGCTGAATCTACAGCGTGTCTAGTTCTGTTGGGCTTTACTGTCTGCCTGAAATGGGAATTTCCATTACTTAGGAATGTCCCACCATGTAGGGGCTGCAATTGGTTTTGCCAGGAACGAGCTCCATCTTTTTGCAGCCTACATTTCGGAAGGAACACACCATCTCCTTCCAAAACCGTACTGGATTTGCACAGAATTTGCCCAAAATGATGACATCAGACACTCAGTACATTGGAATATTTTATTTAGACTTTACATGCGGTGTTAAAAACCCAAAGAATGTATTATTTACACATCCACAATACAAGTTTACAAGATATCTATACATGTTAAAGTACTCTATAGTATAGAGCAGCTTCATTTAAGGGTTACTTTTTTATGCCGTACCATTAAAAAAGATACAATCTGCGTTTACCTTTGCACAAATGGATAAAGCATCTTTTATTATTAAATTAACAGAATAAGGACTAGGTTGAATGTTAGAAATTTCAACATAAATACTGAGAGAACTCACATTACCATCTACAAGGCAGCACAATGTTACAGGAGGTTATCAGGGTTCACATACATTTATCTTTCCGTTTCACGCAAGTCTGTATTAATTAATATTTGTAAAGTGAATTCGGATCAGTTTGTGTCTTTTGACCACTGAATAATTTTTTTAATAGTTATTAATCTGTAGTGTTTTAGTTGCAAGACTGAAGTGTTTAGGAAGAGAGATCATTGATTTTTGGATCCAGAGGTCTCAGGAAATAAATGTCCCTTACAGCCTTACGAGAAAAAATGACCACTTCTATCCTTTATCCTTTGCCGTGTAACAGAGACCCCGTTCTCAGTTGCTAACCTTTCCTCCCCTTTGAACACATCCTATAAATCTCCACCGTCTCTGAAACCCATCGCAGTGATTTGTCCTGCTAATTCATGAATATTCCTCTGCCACGGTTATTTCTATAGTTATGTTCAATAAACAGTGCGCTAGTGTGTAGTTTGCAAGCTAAAATAGCCATCTGTGTTGAACATCAGCTGCAAGTGGATACTGTAAACCCTACTAAATAGCTTACACAACTTTAGCAGGTGTTCCATTACCCTCGAAACCTCATTTGATTTCACATTATAACTGTTTGATCCTTGGGAGAGCTGGAGTGGAATGTTTATCACGGTAAGGTGATTTAACGCTGCTGTCTTCTTGGATTGTAGGCTGCCTTTAGTTACCATTAATTATTCCTGCTTTTTATCTTTTATTTTGGGTGCTGTTGAGAGGTTTTACAACAGGCGCTGGGGAGATATGTGCTATAGTGAGAACACTTGACAGATTTATATATATTTTTTTTCTTTTTTAGTACTTTTATCATTTGCATGAATAAGGCACAAAATGCACAGATTCAGGTAAACTCACACATAATATTTACAGAATATTGTCATTACCTGCATGACTTTGGAGGAAAAAAAACCAAACCTTACATTACACAACAAAAACAAATTGATTGCACTACTGTTGAGTTTCACAGACTGCTTCTGCCAGGCCAACTAATGCTTCTTCTTTCGTTACTGACACGAGTCTATCAGCGTGTAGGGCATTATTAAACGCAACACAACCGTAACCTTCTCTAGTTACACAGGCTCTTGTGAAGTGAATTAATTGATAATTAGCTGCCCTCAATGAGAAGAACAGGGGCTCGAGTTCACAGTGGCCAGGTATTGGATGGGGGCACTGTGGAAACACAGTAAAACTCCCCCGTTCCAGCCCCAAACACTGGGTTTGAAAAGCACGGCTCTGAATCAATAGCAGCACAACAGTTATGAAGAATTAAACGTATCTGCACTCTTTCACGGGGTATTTCGTCAAGGCTTTGTCCTTCGGAAGGAGATGCGCAGGTCGGCCTTGGCCGTCTCCAAACTGAGCCCAAGGGGGCTGCAGAAGGCAGAGCGATGTGTTTGTTCAGTCATGCTCAATGTAAACAATTCCACAGCATAGGAGATGCGATGGGAATCTAAGTACATCCTAGCGTGTACAGTACACACGCACATCCACGCACACACACACAGCTTTACCTGTGGCACCACCAAAATGCCACGCACGGAGAGAAAAAAGAATAATGCTACAGTTGGGCCAGAGACTGAATTCCAGCAAATTGATTATTAACCAGATATTCATTGAGACATTACCATTTTCTGACATTTGTGCAAGAGGCAAGGTGAATGCATACATATTAAAATGTTCACATTTAATGGGAAGGACCACACTTAATGGCAGTCTAAAATGGAACCCATTTTTCAAGTATTTGTTTGCCGATTCTTTTTTCCCCAAGAACTCTTTTTTTCGCTATTTAGAACAGTAGAGTAGCCCCCACCCCATTGTGCTACATGTCTCCTTAGCTCCAAACAAAAGAAATGTAATGACCAGCACTTTCCTTTGTTTTTTTTTGTGTGTGTTTGTTTGCTTTTAGCAAGTACACAAGGTCTTGCTATAGCTACATGTGGCAAGACACAGATGTTGCTGAAGTAAAGACAGTTTCTTTGGCCACTTTGTTCTCTGTAATAACAAGCAAGTCTCTGCCTTTTGTGCCTACCACAACATCAACTCACAACCTGTACAGGTCAACGCCACACGCATTTTGTTTTCAACCACAGACATGTCCTAGTAACTGTACTTGTTCAGTGGTCTGACTGAAGTTGTCTGAGGAACAAAGGAGGGTTTTGGTGGCACGTCGGGTTTTAGGGAGGGTGTCCTCTTTACTCCTGTGCGGGGAAGGGTGCCGTTGCTCGTGTAACTGCTCTGCCTGGACAAGGAAGGCTGGAGGTGAACGCTGACGGGCGTCCCTTGCATGTAGTCCATCTTTGTGCCTGCCGTGGGAGCCATGTACCCCCCGCGGTTAATACTAGGCTGTCTGGATAACAAAACACCGTTTGGTGAGTTTAAGTTTTTAGGAAGGGCAGATATTGAATGCCTTTGTGAAGAATTTTTGTGATAACCCCTCTGCCTTTCCAAAGAGGTCATGGGTACTGCAGGAGTGGTGGGAACGTCCACTCGCTTTGTGGGGCTGTTCCTCGGAAGCGTTGATGGAGGGGAGTATAAAGACGCCTCCCTGTTGGGGACCTTAGGTGGGATCTCAGACATATTTCCCATTGGATCCAGCATTAAAGTCTGGTGGGCCACTTGAAGATCTCCCATAATCGCTTTGGGATTACTAGTAGTTTCATTTAAGTGTTTCAGAAAATCATTCAGGGTGTTCCTGGAATCAACAGATCTCCTGTGGTCTCTTTTGCTGGACGGTTTTGTAAGCGGGTGATCACTGTGCTGCACCTTCTTGTCTGCCTTGTGCGCATTGGAATTTGAGAAAGACGTATTGTAATCGTGGGTGGCGTTGGGAAGAACGATAGCACTGGGAATATGTCCGTGACTTAGAGGAGAGTGGGGTGGAGGGCTGGATGGGAAAAACTGAGGGCTTTTTAGCGGGGTTTCCTTTCGTGAGGCGTTGAGGTTGCTGTGCGCTTTGTCTGGCTGACCCTTCATAGCCTGCAGGGTCTTTTGCTGAAGAACCGGCGTGGACTCGGGAGTTGGAAGCGCAGCTAATTCCGGAGGCTGGCCCCTGTGGTCCATCATCATGGACTTGGTGTCACCGTTTGGAGGCAAGTCCTTTCTGCTGGTCAACAGGTTCGTGTAAAGCTTGGGTGAATCGATGTTTTGCTGATACTCCTTGACGGGACTATCAAACAGCCCGTTCAGTTTCGCGAAGCTCCCGCTGGAGTCCGTACAGGACTGAGCCGATTCTGCATCTTTGTGTATCTTCCTGGATTTCCGTACAAATATATCCCGGTAACAGTAAACGGCCACTCCCGCGATAAAGGCTCCCAGGACAAAAGCGGCAAAGACACAAGTGATTAGGACATTCATATGTACCATTTGGTTGGACTCTCCTGATTGTACTTCCCACCTCACACCTGCAAAAGACATGCAGTATATCGTAAATCTACACGTACTTCACGCTGATACATTTCAGAAGAACATCACAGCCTCCCTCCGGAAAGCGTCTATTAAGAGTTTGTAAGTGTCCAGGGTTAGTGTAACTCAGTTGGATCCTGCAATCCGCAGCACCGGTGAATGCAAATAGTTTTATAAATCAAAACGACTGTGTGAGCATCCATCAGTCTAAATTAAGATTTTTCTTTGATAATGAGGAATGCTTGTCAAAAAATTCTCATATTCTGTTCGGTTTAGCTTGTCCTCAAATTTCCTTAAAGGCTCACAAATAGGGGCCTGTATGTTATTAACATTAATGATTTATGCTGGAAAATTGAGGTTACAAGGTGCTACGGGGCCAGAAAGCAATTAATAGCTCATGGATGGGTTTCTCCCTCAATTTTCTGCCCAACTCATAAATCAGTACCAAAAGAGAGATGGGATTAGGCAAATGTTCTGTAAATCTGTATAATGTACATACTACATTGATATAACCACATTAATGTAGTATAGTACAAAGCTTGTAAACTAATACATCCATCGGTCGCTAGACTTGGAGTGGCACGCCTTTTGTTATATAATAATTTTTGAAGCTCAAGATTATGTCGTTCTATTAGAGCATTAATTAATTGTTCTTTTCTTTACTCAATAATTAACATAAATACTTGCATAACGTTAAAAAGAACAACTTGCAAGGTTAAGTAATTAGACTACGTTAAAATTTAGAGATCTTTCAGCTTAGATCAAGAAGTTGAATACTGGATTAGTTTTTTATTTGTGTATTAACAAGATCCCTTTGCTTTTTGAGATTTTTCAAGCAACCACAGACATCTCGTAGCTAAAACAATGTTAGTTTTTTAATGAAAGTATTTCTGTTAACTATCCCAAGGGATGTTAAAATGAAAGAGCAAGAGGGAAGGAACAGGTTCACTTTTGTTAGAGGCAAGGCCTTTGAACATTGTTCATGTTCAGGGTTATGGGTTTTAATGGCACTGTGCAGAAAGAAAAGATGAATGAAGTTCACTAACAGCTATGGCACAAAATACGATTCAGACCAAGAGCAGATGGTAACAAAAACTTAAAGCAAAACAGAAAATAACTGCAACAAATTAAAATGACAAATGCACTGCCATAATGGCTGATAGGAAACCTGATATGTTTTGGTGAATGGTAAGAAAACACAAATGGATTTTGGCTGGTGAGATTTTGTTTTTCAGTAAATACAGAATTGTGCAAACATGTCTGTCACCTGGCTGTTCTCTATAGCGATGGAGACCCCTGGTAGGTTGTGGTTACGGGATTGGAAGCGTCTCGATTCTTTGGTTGACTGCCATAGGCCTACTGAATTCAAGTCTTTGCTGCTGTAAGAGCCTAATGAAAGGTTCACTCAGCTCAAAGAATGGCTACAGAAAGATCAACCACATGCAGAACACGCTTCGGTCTGTGTCCAGCTTTAAATTTGTGTGTGTTTCTCTCTCTTACGCACTGAGATCGTCTGTGAACCAACGCTTGTACCCAGGGAATAAAAATTCAGCACATCCTTACTCAGCCCTGACCTACGTTCTTCAGAAACACGCTGCAGGCAAGTAGAGTTTGGAACATGCCCCATGTAACGCATGAATATGTCATAGAGCTGTGCTTTGTTTTCTTCCCTGCCTCCCCGCCCAAACCAAACAAAACTATTAAGCTCCTGTAAGTAACCATTCATAAAGACTAACAGTATTACTCAAACTCAACTAGTTTGAAAACAACCACCAGAGGTGCAGGTAAGTCTTGACTGTAATGTGTTTTAATGCATCCAGAGCTCCCACTGGCTTTAATGGGAGCTTTGGAGCACCCCCGGAATAAAAGCCTGAGCTTATTATCTGCGTTTCCCATTATAAGCTCTAAGCAGCACTTTGTACACCGGATAAGTAGGTATGAAAAACATGATTGCACCGTCTGTATATTCACAGGAAATGGGTGTAAAATACGGCCCAACAATCATGGCTGTTACTTTTAAGCCTTAGAGAACGCTGAGACTATCAGGTTTCCATTCAGCTGCAATGTATTCCCTGGTAAGGCCTTACCCTTTGGGACACCTGATAATGGATCAGAATAATCAGAAGTGTTTGGGTCATCTTGAACTACAAATTTCCGAGAGCCAGTCACTTTAGGTTTCCAGGAACCAATCACTTTAGGTGATATAACTGGGATACTTGCCATTGTGGTAATGGAAGCTGAGGAGAACTCCATGTCTGTGGTGGCAAACAGATTTTTATTAATGTGTATTACAGTCAGGCTTTCCTCACTGAATCATGGCACATCTAAGCTATAGCTGCAGACAGTATTTAACGGGAGTTACGTCAGAGCAAAACGTGACCCCCTACACTCTGCAGAAGGGCTGATTAAAATCAATTGGTTCAAAATAAGTATGAAAAATACCCACATTACAACATCAACAGCTGCTAGCCAAAAAGCCAGAGAAGTCGAACATGAAAGCGGTGCAAAAGTTAAAGTGAGCAACTGGTGGACGTGAAAAGCACAATTTATTCTACTTAATTGCTATTTTCTGCACTGGAGACAACAGACTTGGCTGCCTTTTAAACATCTTAAAACAAAAAGTCACTTGGACAGATACACACTCATGACAGGTTACGCCTGAGAAACCAGATGAGCTCCATTAGTGCTATTATGGTATACCAGGAACTGCTGAATGAGCTGTTTCTGCAGGTGGGGATGAAAGGAATGTTTTTAACCTGTATTTTGTAATGGTTCCTAAGGAACAACGCTGCACAGATTCGGGCTCCTCTGTAGCACATTTGCTGAACAGAACCACCACGGCCTCCGTGAAAATGCACGTGAGGAGGAAACACGTCCAATAAGGTTTACAATCCAAAGTCGACTTTGCACACAGGTCATCGTGTGTTCCCTGGCCCAGTAGTTTTAGGCATGAATGTCTGTGGTTTGAGATCTGGCTGAGAAATGCACTTCAAAAGCACATTCATTCAGGACTGGAAAATAAGGCTCGTGTGTATCTGCGCCCCAAAATATCACTTGGAAGATTCAATTTATAAAGTAAATACTCATGCAAGCAAGGTAGCATTTCCATGTAACATGGTTTGGTTTCGTTTTGCTTTCCAAAGTGAGTGTGTAAATAGATCTGGAAAATATTTGTCTCAAACACGACTTCTTGTCAAGCTACAGAAGCGCAAATATAATCAGAAACCGAAACACAAAGTAATATTCTTGTTCTTGATGCACTCTTACAAATTTAACACACAAACACAGTATTTTTCATATTTCCGGGTCAGAAAGGTGCCCTTGGTTTAAAAGCAGAGACCGAGTTCTGGGAGCAAAGACTGGAAAATAAAGGTTGGGTCTTGCTCCTGTTGAAGTCAACGCAGGTTCTGCTTTGGAGTTCAAGAGAGGAGCAGGGGGTCCCGTCTCCTTGAACACCAGGGGCTGATGGTGAAAACACTACAGGAAAAACCACTGAAGGAGAAAAGGATGTGACAGTGCACCTGACAACAACGCGTGAGTTTTCTTTTCTAAGCCACCTTTGTCTACGCAAGTCAAGTCAGTCAAAAGTCCTCATTCAGCTACACAGTTCATGATGTTAAATTTTTCCCCATCAGCATAAACTACTTAAAACATTTCAAAAATATAGAAATACACATTTTAGGAAATGTGTATTTGTGCAAAAAGCTTGCTGGGAAAGAAGGAAAAGAGGAAAGGAGCGGTAAGGAGGAAGATGATGGAATTCTGCCATTCATCTACTAGTGATGACCAATAGGGGCAATCACAAATGCATGGCTGGGGATAAAGAGTAAAGCTTAGTGGACTTTCGTGCAGTGAAGATGTCATCTATGTTAATCAGGCTCTTTAATAACAGATGTCTCAATAAATAATGAGCTGTTAACATGCGGCTACACAGGGTGAAGTGCTGAGTGAGAAGAGTCTGACTATCTTTACCATCAGTGGGAACATGAGTAAAAGCACAAAAATGGAGGATTGCCAACTGTGCAAAAGGAAGGAAAAAAGGGCTGAAAATGCTGAACTGAAGGAAAGTAAAGGTCATTAATTCAAAAAAATTAAAAAAAACTAACCAGATGTTGGGTCGCCAAATATTTTGTAATCTGGTGTAGCTGTAGTAGGCAAAATTTCTAAAAGAATTAAAGGAACAAGTAATCAGTAAAAAGTAACAAAAAGAAAGCAAAAGATCTCAAACCTGAGTAATGGAAAATAAAAACTAAAGTATTACTGCTTACAAAAAAAATTCTTCAATACTTCGCTGTAGACCCCAAATAGTTGCAAACTGGTGAAGGAAAGACAAAGACAAAACTCTGCCACCCAGGACCAAAAAGCTCAGCCTTGTGAACATTCACAGTAACACCAGGTGATGTGTCCATCATGTTACTGAAAAGCTCATCGTCAATTTAACATCCAGAGCGAGGTGTGGCACTGAGACATCCTGAACGGGCGGCAATGACTACGCCTTACCGTGGCAGTCCCCAAGCTGCGCTGTGTTGCCGAATTCGACATCTTGGACGTATCCTCCGCTGCTGTGGTTGTATGAAACAAACAAAGAGAACCTGCAATTAACAGTATTAGTAGGGAGACAAATGGGGATTTCTTTTTTCTGGAAGCAGCAAATGGAAACGTACAGAAGAGCTAGTGTACGGCCCTCCAAAAAATTCCCTTTTTCTGCAACTTCATCATGTCTTCTACATTGGGTGCGCTCCTGGTTTTAGATACAACCATCCATTATACTAGTTAAAGTTTGCACTGGCCTACTACAAAGGCCTCTTTTTAAGCTACAGCTGTACATTACAGGCTTGATTTGTGCAAAAATGCCTTTGGTATGCATATATATCACCCAAGCTTCTGTGTGGAGACAAAAAATCTCACTCTCTTCTCAGTGAATCCTGTGCTTTTCTATTTGCAATGGCCTGTGCCCTGTGAGCACGCCTGGGACGGGATGCCGAGCACTGGCCTCTGGGAGCTGCTCAGGTTTGCAGGCAGCACCTTCTCACCTTCCTGCTTCCAACCGCACTTCCTACAGCTCCGCGTGTCCTCTTACACACATGGAAAACTCCCCCCGAAAACAAGTCTTCACCTAGAGACTGCACAATTAGGTCAGACTTTACCACTCTGCTCTCTTACATACACAGTACGCTGAAAAGTCATCCCTAAAATAATGGAGATGTATTAATTGAATGCAAGGGAACAAGGCGGAGGAATATGAGCTCATGTGGTCTATAACGCATGTATGTGCAGACCTGCTGGGTTAATCTGCAAAGCGGTACTTACAGCATGCCTGGTGTCACCCTTCCACACGCCTCATGGTCTAGCCAGCCACAGTATGGGTCCCGTGAAGCAATACACGACCTTACAAGAGAAAAAAATACCCCAAAAATCATACATTTTTTTTTTCCTTTCGCTTCCCAAGAGATGCTGGTGCCCGTCCGTTAAGGGGAGTTCGGGTACAGGGCCGTACTTTTTACACGATGCGTGACGCTCGCACCGACTCAGAGGGATTCTAATGACGCAGCTGGAGAAGGCAACGAACAGGGCATGGTGGTCTCGGTCCAGCTGAAGGGAAATGACTCTTCTGTCCTCCTCGCTCTCACCATTACACCTGTTCAGCAAAAACAGGGGGAGGCCATTATTTTAGTAACTGTAGTACTTTGTGCAGCACCTACACTGCTAACATTTTATTTAGTTACTGTCTGTGTAGATACTGAAATACAAATGTAACTTACCTTTGCTGAGGGATTTCTAAACAAAACTATGTGTTATCAAATGCCAGCTTCTGGTTCTTGTTTACAGCTAGGTGACAAGTTCACTGAACTATGCAGGAATAAAAAAACCAAACCCAAATCCATTTTCTTCGTTCTTAGTTGGCATAAATAGCTCAATAGAGCGGAACAGAAGTCCTGCACTGGGTGCCTGTAGAGTCTAATTGGCGCACTTCCATTCCCAAATTCTTTGCACCAGAATAAACAACTTTAAAATTACTGGTTGTAGTTTATACGTTATTGGTCACACTTTATAAACCCTCAAGATAAGCTCAAATTATTTCTTCTTAACAGCAGCAGATAGGTCTGACGTTTCATATTCAGAAAGAAGAAGTGCATCTATTTGCGGAAGAATTAGATGGTATCATTGACGTCACTGCAGTGAAACTAGGTTGTTCGCTCAACCCATGCAAAATGGCAAGAGACCAAATATTTTCAGGCTATTCAACATAAGGAACACCGTGAAATGAAAAACAAGTGGTGATGCTGGTGATAACGAGTTGGGGTTTGTTCACCATAATGTTTCTTAGCTGGGTACCAAGGACTAGGCGAGGTGCTTTGGTGTTCTGGTAATACTTACTTCGCATGATTATATGCTTCAATCTCTTCCAGTAATACGCTGTCATTCAAAGAAAAAGGCCTGGTTTTTGCCAAGATTTTAAGTACTACTCCCGCTTCGGAGCCAACAAATAGGACTGTGTAGTTCTGGTACGGTCCAGCAGCGTGGTCCACGGCAATTGCTGTCAATCTGTATCTATCATCAAGACCAAAAGGCACATTATTTATGGCTTGTTTTCTTGTTTTCCTTTTCACATCCATTATTTTTGAACGGCGTCTCATACCTGACACGTGTTTTGGTAAACCAGGGCTCCTCAATGACTGAGGGAACAGCTGAATCCATCAGAGGGTGAGATTTGATGAAGGAGAGTGTTTCGTCTGGGAAATCAATGGAAGTTTTGTAAGCCTCTGCTAGGCCGTGTTTTGCACAGCAGCCAGGTCTGAAAGGAGAACAACATTGTTTTTCTCTTGGTATTTTAGTTAATGAAAGACAGCCGCCTGCTAATGAGCATCCTTATGGCTGAAAGCGTAAAGCTCTGCTTTGGTTTTTACCCAAGACACTCAAGAGTGCAGCTGATTTAAGGCGGCTCTTTACAAGGACAATATGATGGCATCATGCGTAAGGACCTTTTACCTTGGCTTTGGTACTTTGTCTTCAGGTACAGCTGTCCAAACAGAGTCAGGAGTCTTTTGTTCTTTAAACCTCCCTTTGAAGACTTTCTCAATGTCATCCATGCTGAACGCACACACTGCTGAACCAGGGATGCTGCAAAATTAGAGAAATAGTTGCAAGAACTCAGACTACAATGGCACCAATCTCGGTGCAAGAAAGAACCAGAGAACCACCTTTGATGTAAGGTTGCTCATCTCTCACCTGTTAAGCTGTGTCGTGAACACACCGACAACCGTGGGGACTCCATTGATCTCTATTATGTCTGTGATAGACTGCAGAACATCAAAGTAGAAGAATGAATCCCCAGGAACTGAGCAGTTGAGCCGAGCTTTCAGAAAGGACGTCCAATGTTTTTCCAGGACTCTTTGGGACCCCCCCATGTCATTTTTGCATATGCGTGCCACCCGGGAATACACAGCCTGTCAAGGGGAAAAAGAAGGGAAAAGTAAGTGAGAAAGGCTTGAGAGATGCAAGGCAAACAGTCCTTGTTTCTGAGCTGTTAATAGAACACCACAGATAATTTTCTTAACAGGAAGCTGCCATTTATCTGCACAGCAAGGATGAAAGCAAACAGTGTTCAGCTAGTAATGCACAGGCATCTTAACTCTGCAGCTTGTCCCCACCTTTTTCGCCTTCAAAATCATATTGTTAGTGAGATTTAAAGACTTTAATTAAAAAGGATTTAATAATTTATTATAGAATGTCCTTTCATGGTGAAGCATGAGTATTATACTCTGCACTGGCATGACTGAATTATTCAATATCCAGGGACATTAGAGAAACTTCTTTGAAACTCTTCTTTTGTGTTGTTTTCTTTTGTTTCTTTAACAAGCATGAAAAAACCCTCAGATTTTCCATTACTTGCCACAAGCGTTAAGGCAACAGCAACACTAGGAGATACCTGTAGCGAGCTCGCCTGACAGCAAGGCATAAAGAACACAAGCAACTTTTTGGTTGAAGAACGCACTGTTCGCTTTCTCTGCCCCCCCGCTCCATAAATTACAATGATGGGAAACCTGTGTGAAATTTGTACTAATCCCTACTCCACAGTGCAAACTGTGCTTGTTCCTGATGCTGCTGTAGGACCATCTCACTCTGCTGCCGCTTGTGGCACCTGACAGCTCGTTGTGACCATACCCACCTTGCCTAAATTATTGTGCTCTACAGCGATTTCTCGGAAGAAGAAATAAACGTAGTTCCCGTATTCTATAGCATGGAGGAAGTGCGGTTCTGTAAGAAAGAGCCAAAGGTTACTGCAAAGAACTACTCGGTGAGTATACAACACTGCACTGTGCGACCTGGAGGTTCGTACCAGCGCACATGAGCTCCAGGCTTTAGGATGTCCAGATATGGGTGCGCGGGAGCTTAAATGAACCTGAAGTCTTAAATGTTGGCTAACGGACTGTAAAAAGGCCTCGGAGGAATTGCATTTCAGCTGAGGTATTTTGTTACTGCAGATCATTCACTGATGTATTAAACAAAAATTTTGCTCTATTCCCATTAAACTGCTTTCCAATCGTAATCATACTGTACAGAAAGCTGCATAGATTCTGATGTTATAGGACACGTGTAAAGCACACTGGATGTGAATTACCTGACCCTCTGCGCCGCCGAAATTACATTTGCCATGGGTATGGGAAAACACTCCCCCAAATTACCTTTTATCCATTTGGAATCATACTTTATTGTTCTCAGGGCAGATCCATCCCCCATGCTGCGATAAATAACAGCATCACTTGCCAGGAAATCTGCTACAGTTGCCGAATACAATTTTCCATCTAAAACAGAAGTTGAAAACATGGTATTAAGAGGCCTTTAATAATCTACAGAATTCTGACTAGCCTGTATTTTTCCCCATTTCTTTACTGCTGCTCTTCCTCAAATGGCTGTAACCTATTTATTAACAGGTCAGCTTCTAATCCTTTGGAGGCCCTTTAGAAAAAATCTAAGAGCAGGGACACCACGACACCTTTAGCTTTCCTGCGCTTGCTTTAAAAGCTCTCTGGCTCCTTTGGTGTCATTAATCATTTAGACTCATTACAAGCAAAAGTTCTTACCAGCAAAGAGGGCGACATTGGTTTGTCTGGCATCAAAAGGGCATCTTGCCAAGCCACTAATTTCTTCCCCATCGTACTCTAAGGTATTCAGCTAGAGAAGAAAAAGAAATGGGTGATGGTGTCATTTCTGTTTTGTGCGCTGCCATTAAAGCATAACGTTGTCTTTCCAGAAAACTTCATTCAGCACATTGGCTTCTGTCTGTTTTCAGTTCACCTTGAAGCACTGTCCGGTCACGCTGGCCATAGCACACTCAGTGCAAGCAAACCCAGTAAAGCTGATGCCATTTTCAATATTCTTACCTGGTAGTACCTGCACATAGGGTTAAACGCGTTTGTTCCACACACAAACACCATCTCATCATTTCTTGGAACAAAGACTTTAATGAAATTATGGCATTCATCCTGAAAAAAAAAAGAGTGAGATGTATTAATCACAGGCTTCACATACACAATAAATATTAGTGGTGTTTGTCTATAACGCATGTGCTAAACTTACTTTATGTTTGCCTTTCATAGCGCAGTTCTCTCTGTCCTGCTGCCTTGACCTCCATGTTAATCTCTGTTAAATCAAACCAGAACCATGTTAATTTCTGTTAAATCCAACCAGAAAAGAACATGTGATTTCTTTTCCACACACACAACAAAAATCTTACAAAAATTAAACCCAAAGGAAATACCTCTCCCTTGCCAACAGCTCTATCTACTCACCTTGCTTGGAGTAACTTCTGACTTTGGAACTTCATTTAAGTTTACAGTGTAAACTTGATCCCTGTTTGCAAAGAGTAAGAAGACACAACTAAATTTGTTAATTCATTTGCCTTAATTTTCTTATTAGTGAAATCAATTTTTAGAGTGCTTTGTTAGACCAGAAATGCTACGAAATGCTCAAGGAGTTTCTGTGCCTAATCCAAACCAGAGAGGGTTGCTCATGGGCAACAGGGGGTGGGTTTGGTTTTTATTGCTGTGGTCCATAGATGCTCCTATGGAGTCCAGCTGCCCACCGCTGTTCTTCCATTCTGCTGAAGACTAATCCAGACTGTAAATATTCAAGTGTGTTATCCTTGCTTCCTACAGCCCTGATGTGTCAATCCAAGTTTAAAATGATCAGGAGAGGTTTTTATCCGGGCAGGAATATAAAAGAGGGAAAAGAGTATTTGATCACTGGTTTTAGCATAACTACAGTAACTGCAGCCTTCAAATCCAATTTCCATGCGCTGGCCAGAGATACGGTGTATTTCTCTGGGAAGTCCTCCTCCAATTCTCATTTTTATCATATTCCGCAGATTTTTTTCTAAATGAATTTTACACATAAATGCAAAACCAGAAGAGAAAGGAATTTTAATCTAATGAACCGAGCGAAGGAAAATTACCTGCCAGCGATATAAAGTGTGTCTCGAATTTTCAACATCAGTTGGAAGTCCAGTCTGTGCTGAGATTCATTGCCTGAAGGGCGTCCTCTAAATACTGGATATTGCCTTGAATCTGCAAGTAAAAATGGGCTACACCATCACTCAGGATTATAGAGCTAAAGAATCAATATATGGCATTGATTAGCTGTATATACTAGGTGTAGAAGGGTTTAAACTAAATTCCTTGAGTAACGTCTTGAATATAAATGAGAAAAAGATGGCTAATGTCAGCAAATGTTCCTTTTCCTTAAGTTATTGCTGTACTTCTGATTGCTTTTTTAAGAAAATGATTAAGCGTCCTATTAAAGATACAAAGCCAGTAAACACATTTCAGTTTGAAAGGAAACAGATTCTTTAACCTCCCAAGGAAAAACAAAAATAAATATATAAAAAAAGAAGAGTAAAACGTTTCCCCAGCGGTCGGTGCGGATGACTCACAGTGGTAGTCGACGACGTTGATGGGGTCCTCGTCTTCGGGGAAGCTGACGGCGCGGCACTGGGACAGGCTCATGAGCACCACGGAGGCACAAAGCAGAGGAAGCCTCATGGCTGGTGAGAGATGAGCGGTACCTTTGTGGCAACACTGCTTAACTACCTGGAAAACACGACACACCACTAAGATTCCCATAGCACGGGACGCTAAACCCCACCGCCCGCTGCAGAAGCAGGGGTTTGTTTGCATTTCAGCAGCGGTGGCCTAAATCGGCGCTTACAAAAGGCACGCACATCGACGGAAAAACTGCTGCGTGACATAACCCTGCTCCAAGCTGCTCTGAAACATATTGATGCTTGCTAATTTTTAGCTGGATTTACAGGCATTTCCAAAGAAGCTGACGACTGTCAGCCCATTTAATTCACAGGAATCACAAACAGAACATGCAGGCTGCTGACCTGGCAAGAAAAATTGTCAAACTTGGGATTAGAATTTTAATTAAACTGCAATCTCTTTCCATCCCCTCTATCACCGAATGTCATCCAATAAAACCCTCTCCCCATAAAATACCTAAATCTTATCCACGAAAAGTCATGACACACACAATCTGTCTGAACATCCATGCCATGTTTTAAAATTATTGCTTGTTTCCAGGCTGTGCCATCATAATACCAAGCCTACCATGCTCACTGCAAAAGACCTTATATCTAGAACCAGACACTTGATGCTTCGCCTTGTGCAGCCATTTACACACAAGCAAAGTGAATGCAAAAATGCTGCCTCTGCAGCATAACAATGGTGATTGCCACGCGCTCTGCAACGGTGGCAAGAAAAATGGGGACACAATGCCCAACTGGGTTCCCAAGATGCTGCTTTCCCCCTAATTCTATTTGTTATTATGGAAAACTAGCAAGTTCACACAGACTTTCACAGTGGGCTTTTATGTGTGTATATGTGTGCGTGCTCTATAGATTATACAGCACATATTATGATAGCACCACGACATTATACAACAAAGCTTCTAAGAGGGGAAGGGAAACATCTCCAATGAAACCGCAGGGATATTTAAGTGAGCAGAATGCAACTACTCAAGTTGCAGTTTGGGTAGGATTCAAGAAAAGGCATCTCAAAGCGAAAGGCGATCCTTCATGACCACAAGTGGTCTGGGCAGGGGTCATATTTCTCATTAGAAACCTGGCAATGTGGTACTATTCCCTCCTCCAGCCTTTGGAGGCATTCATTCAGCCCCGGCTCACAGGTCAGGGCTTCGAGTCAGCGGCTCAATGTCCTGCAGTTGCTGACGCTGGTTATTAAACCCTTTGCCTAAACAGAATAAAAGAAGCCTTTCCATTTCAATGTTCAGAGAATTGCTGTGAGACGCACATGTTGACAGGCCTGATCCAGCGCAGCACACAAGTATTAATCATTCAATAATTTGAAAAGCAATTAAAAAGCCCCTTCATAACAACACTTAACCTTCCAGTAATGTTTACTGGGGATGAAAATACCATATTTGTTAACTGATACTATGGCTTCTTCCTTCATCAAAGGCTCTGTTCATGTTGGGCTGCAAGGAGACCAACCTAAGGGGCGATAGTATTTGGGGATGTGCTGGGGTGCGGGTGGTGTCTGAATGCCCGTCCATTACGGACTGACCTGAAAAGAAGCATTTTCCACTGTTAATGATATTTCTGCATCTCAGTCCACCAGTCCAGAACGAATGGGCTGTGCTCTTAGTCAAGATTGATGAGCGCAGTGGTTAATAAACACTAATGATTCCTGGCACTTTCCCTCTGCTCTTCCTTGTCCTGACACGGCCTCTTCAGCTGAAGCATCTTGCGTTAAATTACTAATGAGCAAACTTAAAACAAACTGGAATTAATAAAGTTAGCCAAATTAGTTCTTTCTTGTGAAAGCACCATTAGAGCAGAGTCCTGCAGCACAGTGGCTCCCAGACAATAACAAATCATTAATGGTTACACAATATTTTTTTTCCCCGAGACAAGCAGGCCCTAAATACCCAACCGATGGCTGTCCCAGCAAAGAGGAAGGGGAGGCACATAAACTGTGCTTTGAGACAGCGCGCAGGAACATCTGTAAGGTGCTTAGCAAAAACCCTCCCCGAAGCCTCGTTTTCTTGGAGAACAAATGAATACAAATTGCCGGAGAGCAAGAAGCTCTCCCAGCCATGGAGGCTTTAGTTAGCATAGAAGATGAGGCTGTTCATGGCCCACACACGACTCGGAGACCCTGGTCTGGCTGCAAACTGTGCGGGTTCTGCAGCATCGAGCATGGGCGTGTGTTAGCGAGAGCTTCTGTTTTCCTCTCGTTCCTTCCAGTATATCCATCTAGGAAGAATTAACTACAAAACTTGAACGTAACCGGCCTCACAAAGGCGGATGCTGTCTGTCCTCTGCCTTCTGGAAAAGGCCGCAGAGAACGAATGAGCAATTTGCTGTGTACTGGCCTAAAACCAGCCACAAAACCAAAACGGAAACGACCAAAATGCCAGGTAAACAGAGTATCAGTTCTCTCAATTAAATTCAAATTTCAAAACAACAACAAAAAAAAACACCACGAGGCAAAGTTTTGTAAATGTAAACCCGCAGGATGTGTCTCCCCAGAGTTTGCACCCAAGCTGAAACCAACTCATGTTCATGTCTTCCTCAAAAAGACTCCAAACCTCTGAACATATCCAGACGTGAACTCTCAGCACACAAAAGGTGGGAATAGCTATGATGTTCAGCATCTGCTTAACTAAACATCACCTGTCACAAGTGCCTACCAAAGAAAACGTCCACATCTGCATGGAGCACAGAGCTTTGCCATGAAAACAGAGAAAAGCAGGCAGAGCGCTGAACTGGGTCAGCAAACCACAGGTAATCACCTCTTACCAGCCAGGAAACAAGGACCGATTTATTATTTTGCTTGTTAAAATATTACAAGAAAATGAACGGTAGCTCTGGTTTCTAGCAATGTACAAAAAGAAAGTGGACCTGCTAAAAGAGGCATCTAAATGCACCTTTGAGCTGGTTTGACACAGGCTTGAGATCAGAGCCATTGAAAAGAGAATAAGCTATAGAAGAACAGCTGTTCCCTGGATAATCGGAAAAATGGGCTCCATCTAGGCCTTGGAACAGGGCTGTATGGCACCAGGTGTGTGCTCTGGTAGACACAGATAGCTGGTGTGAAACACGTAATTCTTGCCACATTCAACCCTTTTAACGGAGGCCATTACTGGGGACTATAAATAAAAAGGCTGAAGTATCTGTTTGGACCAGAATAGCTGATTATGAAATGGTGGCAACGTCTACCTTCAAGAAAATGCAGAAAACAATCATGCTCTGGGTCGGATTATTTTTCCCCAGCCAGGATTCAGACCAGTCTTTGATTAATTTCTCTTATAAATCGTATTCCTATCATTTCTGCCAGGAAACAATTCCCGGCGAGCACAAAGTTTAGCAATTACCATACTGCTATGCCTGTTTTGCAGCTGGGGAATTGAGGCACAGATCTAGGCTGAATTTCTGGCCAAGGTCAACCACCAAAAAAGCCTTTTCAAGGATCTGAGCTGCTCTGGGTCATTCACGGTCATTCCCTGCAGCACAGGCAAGTTGGCCACTGCCACCCAGGTGGAAAAGCTAGGAAGAGATCAGAGACCTTTGCTCTGTGCCATAACTGGTTATCACAGAATCCCAGAGTGTCAGGGGTTGGAAGGGACCTGGAAAGCTCATCCAGTGCAATCCCCCATGGAGCAGGAACACCCAGCTGAGGTTCCACAGGAAGGTGTCCAGGCGGGTTTGAATGTCTGCAGAGAAGGAGACTCCACAGCCTCCCTGGGCAGCCTGGGCCAGGCTCTGCCACCCTCACCCCCAACAAGTTTCTTCTCAAATTTAAGTGGAACCTCTTGTGTTCCAGTTTGAACTCATTACCCCTTGTCCTACCATTGGTTGTCACCCAGAAGAGCCTGGCTCCATCCTCCTGACACTCACCCTTTCTATATCTGTAAACATGAATGAGGTCACCCCTCAGTCTCCTCTTCTCCAGCTCCAGAGCCCCAGCTCCCTCAGCCTTTCCTCACACGGGAGATGCTCCACTCCCTTCAGCATCTTGGTGGCTGCGCTGGACTCTCTCCAGCACTTCCCTGTCCTTCTGGAGCTGAGGGGCCACAACTGGACACAATATTCCAGGTGTGGTCTCCCCAGGGCAGAGCAGAGGGGCAGGAGAACCTCTCTGACCTACTGACCACCCCCTTCTAACCCACCCCAGGTACCATTGGCTTCCTGGCCACAAGGGCCCAGTGCTGGCTCATGGTCACCCTGCTGTCCCCAGGACCCCCAGGTCCCTTTCCCCTACACTGCTCTCTAATAGCTCATTCCCCAACTTACACTGGAACCTGCGGTTGTTCCTACCCAGACACAAGACTCTACACTTGCTCTTGTTATATTTCATTAAATTTTTGCCCGCCCAACTCTTTAAATTTTTCCTGCCTGCCCAGGTCTCACCAGAAATGTCTGCAAATGCAAAGAAACAGAGGTAAAAATGTTAACTGGTGGCACAAATCCACACTGGTAAAGAGAACAGCAGCCTGAGCGAAACAGGCCTCAGGGTGAGAGCTGTGGGTCAAGTGGAACCCAAGCAGTTGTCCCAAGTAATAAACTGGCTCTTTGTGGCTGGCACCTTTCAATCTCAGATATGAATCCCATCCTTCAATTCCTGATTGGGAGAATCCAGAGAAGCGTGATATAATTTCTGTTAAAATATGAGCCCTCCTTCAAACAATCACACTTGAAGGGGAACAGGCTGGTGTTTCTTGCCCATTAATCTACTCCAGCCTTTGACAACGCACCGGTGACACTCCATCAATCATCTTTCTGGGTGCTGTCATGTAAAAGATGAGGGGGGAAGGGAAAGGGCATTCAGCCAGCTGGAGGGAGGCAACACATAAAATAGCTTCAAACCAGGCTGATGCAATATCTTCTGCTCATTAAAAAAAGAAAAAATGCTTTAAAAAAGTTCCTTAACACAATAAGTGCTTCTCAAAATGCTCAACGCAGACAAGAGGGCGGTATGGCAAATCCAGGCTGAGGTTCAAGACAGGTCAGAACAAAACGTTATTTCCTAAAAGTTAGTTCACTTGAGAATTTTTGGCAAGGAGGAAAGGGTTGCAATAATAAAAACTGAAAAACAGGTACGTAACCTGAAAAGGCTTAAGTGACATCCTCTTCCTTCTGCACCAGACTCGGGGTAAAATCAGGCTGTGGGGTGAGAGCAAGGATCTCCTGTGTGCTCGGAGGAATGCGTCAACCATGGGGCAGAATTGATTAGTAATATGCTGAGCTTAGTAGTTAATATATGTGATGTGGTTTCCCACAATCTCAAGTGACTGGGCTTCGACAGATCGGGAAATCCCTGTTGTCCTCTGTTCTTTCCTGCATGCAAACGGCTCCCCAAGGGCACTAATTAGTGCAAATGCACTAACGACTGCATTTCTGAGATGGTACCTTCTGAAATTTTGAGCATGAAACCACTCTAAGAATATAATAAAAGCTTCCAAAATACTTCTGCTTGTTCACAGACGCTCAACAAGTTTCTCGGCACCTACAGCTGAGAATTCGGTTCCTCTTTCCAATGGCAAAGCAGATCCTGCGCAACGCTCAGTGACTTCCACTCACTTCTGCCCTCGAGACAGCCCCCCAGTGAGGGTCACAGAGCATCCCTGGATGCTCAGGGCACCGAACAGTTGTCCAGATCAGTGCTTCGAAGCTTTTTAACCAGAAGACCATCCAAACAACAAAGATCTGTTGGCCAGGCTACAGCAAGTCCCAGCAGACTCCACTTGCAACCAAATCAAGGCAGTGCAACGGTACTAAAATACACGGTATTAAATTAACAAATCACTATTTCTTTAAGCTCTAGCTGGCTGGTCACTTTGACCATATATAAAGGCGCAGAAAACTGAAATTAATACAATGCCTGAACAGGAACCTACTTGTGTTTAGCACCACCCCATACGCACTTTTTTGGACGCAAAGGATTATCTCTTGATGTACAAACAACTTACGGTCCCCTAACTGCAGGCTGAAGAACCCCAGTTGAAAAGGGTATGGTTCAGATTCTGGGCTTCATGAAGTTAAAAGGGCTGCTGGCAGTGACTCTGCTTTAGGGATCTCAGGGTTTGCAGATGCATTTACCTGCTGATGGTAACTGTGAGCAGGTGGGAGAACTCAACTGCTTGAGCCAGCTGCAGAGGGAAGAGCTTGCCACAAGGTCTAGGTTGTTGTTGAATTATTGTTTGTCAAGCAGGCCAATATTTCCAGAGGATAAAACCTTTAGAACAAAATATATGAACGTGGTACAAGCTGCCTTCTGTGGTGCCCCAGACCTGCTGCAGAAACGGATGCACTGGCAACCATGGATGCGCCAGAACATTCACTCAGAATAGCACCTTATCCCTGCTGTGCGTGGAATAAAAGAGCTATCCAACAGAGCTACACACCGTGGGAGCCAGACCAAAGCGTGTTTTGGTCATCAAAGGAGGAAAATGCAGCATTTTTATATCATCCAAGCCAAAATGCAAGACCAACATAGCCCAGGGTCTGGTGACTTGAACTCTCGAGAGGAAGCAAACAATTCTGTGTGCTACCGCTATTTTTCGGTCTTAGTCCTTTTTATTTCCATGTCTCACTGTGTGAAATTGGTATAACGAGTCATTTGCTTACAAGCCAAAAAGTATTCCACATAGAATGCAACACTTGCCTTAAAAATCTGTTTCAGTATCTACCGTATGAGAAGCAGGGGATTAGATTCCCATTTTCAGTTGTATCTATACGTAGGTTTTTGAATGATGCAATTAATTTATAGTGTGGTAAATCCACCCAAACCAAGGGTACAACAGCCAGCACCTATGCATTTTTTCTAAATGGCATTCCGGTATGTGCTTTTTTAAATGGCATTCCAGTATCAATGTGCTTTTTAAATGGCATTCCAGTATCAATGTGTTTCTTCTAATGAAGCCTGACTTGAGTAAAGTTCCTCATGGCAATGCCTGACACAGGGGTTCATTATACATTCAAATCTCAGAGATTGCGATGCGATACATCCATATTGTGCAGTTTGGTGACAGATCACTTCAGCTAATGATCCAATAACACGGGAAAATATTTGCGCTTATCATAAACATATTTAAAGTATTATTGTAGTTCCTCTCAGAAACTTACAGCATGACTTTGTAGGAATAAATAAGAAAAACTGTTTCTGTCCTATAAGGGAACACTCGATTTTAAATTGCGGTATGCAGCCATCCTTATTTTCTATAACAGTTTCAAAATCTGCTGCTCTGGAGAAGAAATTAGGCTATTTGGAGCAGCGATATTAATTGAGCATGAAAGCGCAAATAACAAGTCTGTTGTTTTAAGATAATACTTGACTTCTTCTAAGGATTCTGCAGTAACACCTCTTGATCTATGCCTAAGTAAAAAAAGAAAAGATAGTTTAATATTTAAGTGATGAAACCCTACCAGTGAGTATCACAGCTTTCATCTTAATTGGCTTATGGTACTGCTAGTTACACTTCAGTTGTTTGCAGGCTTTTAACATCACAGAAAGCGCACCCCTCTTGCTCCAGAACGAGCTGACAGAATGGATAGGATGACTTTTAATGATGCAAGTGTTTAGTGGTTGATTTGATGCTCTTTGAGGGCTAAATTGTCCTGTGATCAAAACTTTACTCGAACGCAAGGTAGCTCCAGCAGGAAGGGAAATGCTGAGCAAACTCTAAGCGATGGCTTCAATGATGTTTATTTTAAGTTAATTTTTGAGCGTGAATGTTAACTACCTTCCTCTACCGGAGTGATACAAAAGTTCTCCAGCTGAAACCAACCTTTGATTTCAGCTCACATCTATGGCCAAATCTGTTCTGTTTTACAAAGTCCCTGCAGGACACGCTCCCCTTGAAAGTTTGCCAGGGCTGAGCTATCGGTGATAAAGTCCAAGGTACTTTAACCTCAGCAGTGCTCTGGATTCACCATTTCAGCAGGCTTGCATTTCATTAATTCAAACTGCTTGTGCCCAGCTGAGCCTGCCCTAGGAAATACAAAGTTTATTCGCGAAAGCGTCCGAGGATTGGTGCAGAGAATGCCAATGCAGCGATGCTCAGGGCTTGTTCTGTGCTCCCAGCACCGATCCTGCTTTAATTCCTGGCCATGGGCACACAGGCAGCAGCTCCTGTCCTGACCCCAGCCCAAGGAAGCGATGTCACCTGCTGGGGAGAGCAGCTGTGGGGTCACCTCCTCTGTCCCTCCAGCCCTCACCTGTGTCACAGGTACATGGTGCTTTTCCATAGTGTTTTTTAGTCTGAAATACTTCTATCCTGAAAACTAGACAGAACTCCTATATCACAATGGCCAAGATCTAATGACTTACAGTAGTATGCATAGAGGCTTGGATATAGGTTTGGAAACAACCAAATTGCCCCCTCCCAGCCACAAACAAAAGCCTAAAGCCTACAAGTCCTACCTTTTCCTCCCTGTATGAGGGCTGGCTACAAATGTGGGTGAGTGCCATAGGTGAAATAAGTATTCTTTCCTGCAAGCCCACAGTACGTGATTTACATAGTAAAACTGCCACTCATTTCAGCATGATTAGGCATCATCTGATAAGGCAGCCCTGGGACGGGTATAAACCAGTATTTGCAGGTGAGGACATAATGAAGGTCTTGGGCACAACCTGCACAAATCTGGCTGGCGCCACGGCCATCGGGAGCTGCTGGCAGCACCCGGGGCCTCCTGACGGGTGTCCTGTCTGTGAGTCCTGTCTGTGAGTCCTGCTGCTCCCAGCAGCGCAGAAAGCAGCCTGCACCTCCTGCAGGGCTCCAGCCCTGATCCTCCAGATAAGCACTGCCCAGTTTAGACCTGGCTTGAACCCAGGAGGGTCAGGGTTTGCCTACAGGATGAAGCAAATAGGATGTTTTGAAACGGAGGTCTGGGAGAAAGAATACGGCCCCAACAAGCAGGACAGCTGAAGGAAAAAAGCGATTTGTGCTGCAGAAAGGGCAAATCTGCTGTTCAACAGGCTGTGCCCCAGACAACGCTGCTGTCAACCTCGCTCCAGAAAGCATCGCTTCCTCCCACCCACTGCTCTCCCTGTTTAAATGCCCTTCTAGCAGCTCAGTGTGGGGTTTGCTGGAACATGGGGTTTGCTGGAGCTCGGAGTCTGCTGGAACATAGGGTCTGCTGGAACATGGGGTCTGCTGGAGCTTGGGGTCTTGCTGGAACATGGGGTCTGCTGGAGCTCGGGGTCTGCTGGAACACGGGGTTTGCTGGAACACGGGGTTTGCTGGAGCTTGGGGTCTGCTGGAACACGGGGTTTGCTGGAACATGGGGTCTGCTGGAGCTCGGGGTCTGCTAGAGCTGCTGCTGGGGAGCAGGGCTGCTGCGTGGCACTGCTCTCATTTAAAGAGAGAGTAAATGGCTGCTGAAAAACTGCAAGGGGAGCGACAGGAGAAGCCTGTCAACTGGTGAAAGACACACCAGAGCAGCCCAAGCACCGCGCCGGTATTATCAGTATGCCACTCTCAGAGCTGGAGCAGTCAGCCAGCCTTGGCCACGGGAATATCACCTCTAGAGACTGGGGAACGACGTGTATTTCACTATTCTTGGTTCTTCTGCAGGGACAGATCTGGTAGCTGGCCACCCAGTTACCTGTTTGTATATGCAGAGCATGTGCTCTGCCACTTTCCTGGGCACAATCAATTACGTGTACAAAACACAGGCATGAAAACCTGGAGGAAGCCTGAGCTCCAAGTTAACGATTACTATTATCTTGTTAAGAATAAAAGATTAACTATGCCAGTGAAAGGATGTGTTATGAAATGTCTTTCCCAGGCTGGAAAGTAAATAGAGGCAGAGTTCTGTGGGTTTTTTTTTCTCTCCTCAAAGGCTACTCGGCATTTGGAATGATCACTTAAAGTGGTACTTTTATTTACCATAATATCAAAACGTAGTCACTTGCCACGTGACTGCTCATATTTTCATTTGAGATGTCGTGCAGAAACACATGGAAATGTGGTGAAGGCAAACCAATTTTAGAACATGTTCCAAGCAATTGTTTGCAGCACTGCCCTACAGTATGAAGTCTCTTACATTTCTTAAATTGCCTAATCAAATGCAGACTCTGTTCCAGTCACGCTAAATTTTCACATAATGGCAGAAAAACACTTCTTTCTAGCCTAGCACTGAACAGTTGGATCACATTATTACACTTGCTGCCTTTGTAGCCTCCGAGTGTGTATTTGTAAACGTATGTATACGCATATCCACGAGGAGATGGGGGGACCTCGGTGCTCATGCTGGGAGACCCTGGGGACAGTCAGAGGGGCACAGGTATGTCGAGGGATGCCCGTATTGGCTTAGCAACAATGCAGAAGGGTAGCGATGAGAGATTCATTTTTATTTATTTAAAAATCAGAGGTATTGGTGCAGGATTTGATCCAGCTGATTCCTTGCCCTACAGTCTGCTATAGTTATTAAACTGATGTAAATACAGGTAAATTATAGCTGTATCGACACCACTGGCCACCAGCTCTCCCTCCCCTCAGTCTTTCACTTGGGGTACATCACCTCAGTGCAATATTCACCTGGTGAGGCAGGGGGTGCTTGTATCACACTGCTTTGCCATTTTGACCAGTGAGCCACAGAGAAGCCACAGATCAGACTTTTAAAAGTAAAAAAAAAAAGCCCCAAACAGTAACACATGGACTGCAAGTGCTTGAATCAAGGTCACAAGGAAATCCATGGCAAATCAGGGAATGAGACTTTAAGGCTCTACATTACAGCCTGCCCCATTCTCCCCTCCACAGCAGCCTCCCAAGATCCCCAGTACAACTGCAGTGCTTCCCCTAAATCCTTGTGTTATCACCAGTAATATTTCTCCAATGTAAGAATGTGACTAACTAATCACATCCGAACCACACACTGTATGTACCTGCAGGTCTATTTTTCCTCTACAGCTGCACCAAATACATTTTCGTTAGTGTTGGCATAGGTTGCCATGCAAGACCACCGTTCAGTCACGAGCCGTGCTTGTTACGGCTTTGGCCAGGATCAAAACCTGATGCTTCGGGGGGAGGAAAAGCCATAATCCACTCTCACAGTAAAACCTGTGCAGCAGTACACAAGACAAATAAAAACCAACAACCCACAAACCTATCCATACCCTTGGAGGGAATCAGGTTAATCCCCAAAGCATGGGATTGGATTTTTTGTCTGAGGTTATAATTAAGGAAAAAAAACCCCCTACCTAATGCTAAAAATACCCACATTGCATTTACTTTGTGAAGAAAATATGATTTACCGTGCAAAAACAAGTTTTAGTTTTTTCAGCGTTAATCTTTGGTAAACATGTGCTGGGTTAAAGAAACTCACGGAGAGCAGAAGTTTACAAATGGAAAGAAACCATTCATCTCTGCAAGACGATCCCCCCCCTTCCCCCTTATTATTCCTTTCATGAGACACCTGGGGACATTGTTCACACTCTGCTGACAGCTTTCACACCACTGCTCTTCCCCTATTATCCTTACCGCTCTCCTTGGCACTTGTCTCCAGGTGGCAATACAGGAGCTGCCTGTGCCAGATGTGCGAACGCCGGCTCTTGGGCAGCTGTTGGAAAGCCAGAGGGCCCTGTCCTGCCCTGCTGCTCGCTTGGTTCAGGTTGCTTCCACGGGGCACTGAACCTCCCTGGCCCACCAGGCAGCTCCTGGAGCCTTAGCACCTGGGTGCAGAGCCCTTGCAGCCCTGTCTTGGTTTAACTACCATTATGTTTGTGGGCAGAGTCACAGATCCCTCGTAACGCCGGACTACGCTCAGACACCACCTCAAACTTTAATACTGCAGCCTTAACTATGCGCTACAGCTTTCGTAAGTTAAATGCAGACTTTTCTTCTCTGTAGTCTCTCAAAACAGGACAAGTAAGTGTTCACACAACACAGGAAGGGGGTACTCAAGTGGAAGGATATATAAACAAGCGCTTGAAATACAAGCATGAGAATTCTCTTTGGACTCTGAAGTGCATCTGTCCTGACAGACACACACAGAAACGGCAGCAACACCTTCTGCTGGTGCTGTAGCTGCTGCAGCCCCTGCCCAGCACCTACAAACACGCCAGGGAAGCACGGCAGTAGCACTTTGGGGAAAACACCTTTTGTTTCGTACCACAATAAAACCAAAGATAGTCCTCCTGACCAGAGGTGTGAGCTGGTCCCTTACTGCTGCTGGGAAAGCAGAGGCCCAGCTGTCATGACCATTTGGCATAAGAGAGATGAACTATGCGGCTCACGTTAAGAAAAGCCTATTATTGCAGTAATAGCTGAGCTGGGTGCCCAGCTGATCGCCTCTCTTCTCTTCTGAGGTTTCACTCCCACCTCCGGCGGGCAGCTGGGCTGTGACGCTGGCCCTGCTGCTCACTCGTTACCTTTCCAGACCAGCACCTCTGTGTTTGCTTCCCCACTGCCCCTCACGCCCTTGAAGAGCCCCCCAGCACGCATCTGCCAATTAACTCATCCCCACCCCAGGCCCTCTTCACAGCTCTCCTCTGCCTCTGATGCCTATGCCCCCTTTCCCCGGCACACGCAGCTCCGCTGTTTCGGCAGCTTGTGTGCTCACACGGCTGCTGATTATGCAGGCCAATGCGGCTTCTCCAGGCCACCGCCCGACCGTACCCATCTGCCGCCTCTTCTCCTAAACCATCCGCTGTGGGGAACTGAATACATCCTTTTTATTCGGCGTTTATCCAGCGCCTATCAAATTAGAAACCTGGGCTGCAAGTTGGCTCTTAGATGCAACGGTTAAAAAAAACAAAACCAAACCAAACAAACCCAAACAGCAACAACAAACCTGTTTGCAAGAAGAGTATTTGTGTGCAAATATGACCTCTGTAATGTTACCAAGGTCAGACAGACCAAGGCCAATCTACTGTGTGAGAATATAAATCAAAGCTGTCCAGGGACTGATTTCATTTACAAGGTTTGTAACCATTCTGGACGGAACAAACGTCGCTTGCTTGCTGGAGCTCCTTGTTCCTCCTCTTCCACCACCACTTCTTTGCTCCTCCAGGTCCAGCCAGCCCCTCTCTGCCTGGTAACACCTCTTGACCTGCTCTGCTTTGGAAAGCAAGGCTGCTCTTCCAGCAAGAAAGCTGTGGCTGATACACAACAGCCAGCCACGCTAGGCCAATTCATTTAAATCACGCAAAAATCTCAAGTGAAATTAGCACAGAGCCACGCGTACATCCACCTGCCGGTTACCTGCCATTCACCGAACGCGTCAGAATTAAAACAATACATCCCATAACAACTTTTCTTCCTATTGCATTCATAGATCTGCAAACCAAACCAAGGAAAGCATCTGTAGCGAGTATTAGTGTCTGGGCACAGATCCTGCGAGATCACATGGTTTCCGTTGTGGAACTAAAAAGGCTTCTACAAGAATGTGTGAAATACACAGCCGAAATTCTCCATTTCTTTCTGTGCTCTCTGCCAGTTTGCGTGGCTGAGTTAAAGCAGCAAATTCTATTTCCTTCGCTGGGGTCTTTCAAAGCGCAGCCTGACCCACACATTGAAAGAGCCCAGGATGAGCTAGCGAGCTCCATCCTGAGTATGGAGTTAATGGGATCTCACCGAACAACAGGTTGCTGTCTCCAAACCTTGAAGAGTCCAGCGGTCGCCTCGCTCCTCTGCACCGGGGCGCCAGAACCAAAGAAACTCCACGTTCTGGATGTTAACTTTAGTTACCATAGCCAGACAATGCTGCCAGTGGTGTGGAAGAAAAAATTGCTGTAGCCAGCTGTGCTGTTCACAGTCGGATGGTTTCTGCGTAGCTCCGAATGGTTATGGAGCCAGTAGCCTGTTGTGGCCAAGGACAGGATGATGGATGGCCTACACACACTGTCCAAGCGCGGAGAATGGCAGAAGTTCACTTCAGGGTTGTTAAAATGCTAATCTGGGTTAGTTAACAAAAGCCGAATAGAATAGCAAAGTTAGGGAAATAAGCACTACTCATATGTTATATATGTGCACTACAGATGTGATCTCTGTGGTTAACGCAAACATTTGACTTTGGAAGCGGGACAATTCGACATTCCTCCTGTTTGCATAAACAAAAATCAAGCTCTGATATTAGCTGAACTCTGATTACTGTCAAGCCACGAGGAGGGAAAGTGGGCTACGGCAGACAACACACAGGGCTCCGGAAAACAGCATCGGAAGGGCAGTAACGCGATTTTCACCGCACACCTCTTCCATGTGACGTGGGAACAAATCAGAACCTACTTTCTGTTGAACTGGAGGCTGGCAGCTATTCACAGAGCAACTAACAACTTAATAAAATGGCTTAGATGGATTTTAACGGTAACTGCAGTAGCTTATCTGATGCATAAGAGATCATCTGTTCTAACAGCAGTTCTGACGAAAGCAACATTTGAACTGTTTTAATTACATACAGAGCTGCTAAGACTTAAAATAACTTGTACTACCCGATGCAAGTAAAACACTTTCCATCTTTTCTTAATTACTCGCCAAGTAAATTATTACTTTATCCAATGGAGCGACTTCTGATCTTTTTCAAACTGGAGTTATAGGGATGTTCGACACACAGGTATGTAATCAACCACCACCCCCTCCTTTCAGAAAGCAAAGCAACCACACAGCATATTCCTTGAAAAGCAGCAGAGACTGCAATGTAAGTCAGCTCAACGTAAGCTTATACGAGCACAGAAGCTGTCGAGGTAACTGCTTCCTTTGTCTTACAAAGACTTACTAGAACCAGTGTTCATATCACTTGTGTGACCCTTGCTGAAAACTGACCGTATTCACGCTCTTGGCTTCAGATTGCAAGGGTCTTTTTCATAACCAAAGCACTCCACCATTTCTATAGGGGCTCTGTCCAGCTAGCTGGCTTTACCCCACTCCACGGGGTGCTGGATCCTGCGTTAAGTGCAATAATGTTTTTCAAAGAATTTAAAACCCATAAAAATCAAGTGCTGCAATCTGCGTGCAACCAACTGTAGTAAAAGCAGAAGATGGTATTACAAATACCCAATATGTGCTTTGAAGTGAGCCTCTGTGACATACTTGCCTTTACCTTCACATACGACAGGACTGATCAGATCGAAGACCAATTTAGTCAGAATTAATTGCATATACAATTAAGCATTCCATCTAAACGCGCGCTCTTCGTAAGTCCACATCAAAGTTACGGCGGCTCCGAGGGGTAAAGTATCTGCTCTGATGGTCAGCTCAGATCAGCCGTACAAAAGAGGCAGAAAGGTTCAGATGGTCCAGCGCAAAGGGCGCGAGAGGCTGGGGGGGAAAAGCCCGCAGCCATCCAGCTGGTCCGTGCGGCTCCGACAGGGCCAGCGCTGTATTCCTGGCACACACTCCTGCATCACACAAAGCACGTTTAGAAAATGATGGTATCTTCGTTGCATCTCCACCATAAACGAGAACAGGTAGTGACAGACTGCAGGATACGAGGGAGGAAGGTAGAGCTGCTCACTGTAACTAAAGATGCAGATGAAAGGCAGAAGCTTGTTAAATAAACCCATTTAGAGCCTCTGGGTTATACTTTCTTTGGCCATCCTTTTGAAAACCGATCTGAGCTACATAATTCAGAATGCTAATAAATTCTTGCTACAAACTTTTCCTTCCTGTTTTTAAAACAACTGAGCTGCGTATTAGTTAATATAAAAAGTGTTGAAGTTCATGATTACATAGAAAAGAAATCAGAGCACTCAACTGGCAATTTGTATTTATCTAAGCCAGAGTAAATATTTATACAATATCTGCCAACATAACAAAATATGCCTGTCACTTACTACATTAAACATGATTACGTGCAGCTTAATTTACTGAATAGTAACTTAAGTGGATTTCAGAGGTGCATAGAATTTTACAGTGTGAATAAAGCAGGAAAAACATCTATTCTTTTTTGCCACAAAAGTGATTGCAAAGCTTTACAATGAGCTTCCTGTTGGACTTGGAAAAAGCAGAGAACCTTGGAAAATTCTCAGTGAAAGTATTTGTATGTGAGAGCAATAGATCAGCAGCAAATGCCTCTAAGACAGTAGGAAGCTGTTCCTTCAGATAATATTTAAGTGAATTAATAAACATTATGAAAGAAAGACTAACCACTTGGAATACAAAGGTATCCCAATACAGATGCACGTTTTTGCCTCAAAGGAAATAACCAAGGGAAAAACTGCCACACATTTACAGAGCCCTGAACAGCATTTTGGAGGAAGTTTGCTGTAATTCCTGCACATTATGTGTCAAGCGTGTGTGTGTGTGTACATGGATAAGCTACAATACCATCTGCACAGCAAGTGCCACATATGTGAGCATTATGAACCATCATAGCTGCTGCTATGCTCAAAAGTAAATGTATTCTAAGCCACACACATACATAAATACAAATGACTTTACACACCGAGGGCCGAATTCTGTCCAAATTACTCACAGGCTAACAGCTGTGATACAAACATGATCTTGACCAGAAGTAAGGAACAACTCACAGACTGCAAGAAAACCACTAATTTAAGACTAACTATATTCATGCTAACAAGTGGGATATCCACCGACACTACGATATTTTCAAAACATGAACCCAAAGCATACTTAATCACGTTTTTCAACTCGCTAGATAAAACACAATGACAATCACAAAAACCCCAACGCAACAACCCCACAACCCTTTAAAAGACAGGCATCATATCCATCTAGAAATATCTGCGTGACCTTCCATTTCTATCCAGCGCTTATAAATAATAAAGGCGGCTTTAAACCCTTTCTAATTACTCCCTGAAAGCTGCTGTATCGGTTTCTGCAGCGATGAAACACCCCACCCCCCCCAAAAAAAAAAAAGAGAAAAGTTTCACCGCTCCACACCTGAGCAGATCATTGTTTTCAGGGGAGGCGAGGCGGCTGGAGCGGAGCTACTCCTGCACGGGGATAATTCAGAACTGACTCTAGTATTTGTTTCCATCCATAATTGATGGGGAGCTTGAAACACAGCTCCCTCTGCCTCCCAGCGCCCGGCTCCTGCCGGGGAGCCCGTAAATCACGGCTCGCTGAACGCCCGCGCCGCCGCCCCGCCGAACCCCCGGGGCCGGGCCGGCGCAGCCCCCGACCCAGCGCCAGCCCAAACTCACCCTAAGCGCCCCGGGGCGATGGCGCTGGGGACAAACCAAACAGCTCCGCTTCGGCTCCCCCCGCTCCGGCCAGCGCCGCCTCGCACAGCGGCCGCCCGCTCCGCTCGGCAGCGCCGCCGCGCACCCGCCGCGGCCCCGCGTACCTGCCGCCGCGCCGCTGCCCACGGCCGCCGCCCGCCGGCGGGGCTGCCGCCTCCTCCGCCCGCTGTCCCCCACCGGGCGCCCCATCCCGGCGCTCCGCTCGGTGCCGAGCCAGCGCGGGGGAGGCGCGCCCCGCAGAGCCCACCCCTTCCCGCCTGCCTCTCCCCCCCGCACCGCCTTCCACCTCCCCTTAATGCATTTATTCTCGCCCGCCCCTCGCCACGCCGCGCTGTCCCGCCGCGCCCGGCCTCGCTCCGCCCTCCGCCTCCGCGCAAACACCGCGCCCGCGGCGGCACCCGGGCCGCACCGCACCACCAGCGCGGCCAACTTTCCCGTTTCCCCCGCCCGGCCCCTGCGCGGCTCTCACCGCACCCGGGAGCGCGGCCCGCAGGAGGCGACAGCGCGGCCCCCGAGCGGCGCGGAGCTCCGCGGCCATCCGCGCCATGGCGGGGCGGGGGCGGCACCGGCACCGCCCGGCCGCGCTCCCCCGCCTCCGCCCTCCCCGCGGCGGGCAGCGCCGGGCGCGGCTCCGCACCCGCTACCGAGCGGAGCCGAGCGCAGCTGCGGCGCGGAGAGCCCGCAAACTTCCCATCTACTTTCACCCCGTCCCTCCAGCCCCCCCCCCGCCCGCCGCGGCTCCGCGGAGGTGAAAAGCTGGGGCGCAGCCATCAAGAAGGCGTTTTGTTAATCGGCGACGCTGCCTTCCCTTCTCAATACAGAAATTTTAATTTCTACTTCGAAAGCAAAAAGTCATTGCGAGCAAGGCAATTCTGCAGGCTAATGAGAGGCAATTTTGCGGACGAGTACTTTGCGTGTAGTGGTGGTGGTGGTGGTGGGGGCGGCGGGGGGGAGCGTCCTTGAAATGACATCTCTTTAAGTGCCTGTCCAAAATCCCCTCAGATAGTCCAGAAACAAAGGGTTTAATCCCAGAAATGTAGTCCAGGAAATAGCTGTCACTAATTTCATTTATCTTCACATGAAAGATAAATTAATTTAAGGCTTAAAGTGCCACAAAATATTTTGGATGCCCCTGAAGAAACAAACAAGCAAAAAAAACCAAAACACATGCACACAAAGCAACAAAACAACAACAACCCCCTCCCCCAGCTCCTAAGACCAACGCTTATCATCTGTGTTTGTTTTATGGGAAAGCAGAAGAATTCAGAGTAAAACTAATGTAGAGATTTTTGCGGAGGGAACATCTGTGTCATTCACATGCAATTCCCCAACTCCTGCTCCTCAGCTGTGCGCAGCCTCCCCAGCAAGCCCTGGGGCTGGGTGCTTCCCACAGCCCTCCTGCCCCTGTGGAAGAAGAGCTCTTGATAACTCCCAGGCAATGTTTGGGGCTGATCCCGCAGGTTTTTGCGCATGCACCACTCGCAGTGGGAGCGTTGCCTCTTGAGAACTGATTCATCTAAGCCAGGGCGCCAGGATTTGGCCCATAGTAAATTCTCTTTAGAGATGGTGCCAACAAAATCTCTCAGCCATGGGAATAGGACGTTTTTGGCAACTCAGTGCCTTGGCTGCCTCTCTCTGATGTTTCCTGGTGGTGACAGGGTAAAGGCGAGATCATTATGGGCTTCCTCACAGCAAACACAGCATGGCTGTGTTGCACCCCAGGAGCTGCTGCCTGGTTAGAGGTGTAAGGACATTATTTTTTCTTTCTCAGGAACAGCCCTAATCTGAAAACCATCAAAATTTGCACGGTGCGCGAAAATGCCGCGACAGGGGCTACTCGCTGGCTTAGGCATCGGATTGCATGAGGACAGAACAGCTTAGAGTGCCTCAAAAGAAGGATTCGGTTCACAAAACAGCTCTGTGGCTTTTTCACTAGGAGTCAAACCCTTGGAGCAGCCCCGGCGTTGTGTGGGTTTATAGAGGGTGCGGGTCCCCAGGTGCACGTCACCCGCACCGGGCGTTACAAGTGCGGGCTTTGCTTCTTGGATTTTTAAATGGCTGATGGTGGTGCCAGCCAGAAAAACCTGTAGACAGCCACCCATATTTTCATGCGATTAACTCCTTTTTGTGACTGGCACGTAGGATTTAGTCAGCGATGCTGCGCGGTTATCCCTGCAGTGGGGTGTGGGAAGCAGAGCAGAGGGAAGGGACCTTTCTTCCCCACAAGCTGACTCAAGGCTTTCACAGACCAGGATGGGAGGTGAATGTGCTTTAAATCTCCCTCTGCTTCAAGGAGACAGGTGACACAATGTTGAGAATCCGGTCACATTCCTGTAGGGCCAAGGATTTCAGCTTGAAGTACATAATTTCGGAGCATTTTGGTGTAGCCAAGACTAGAATCTTGTGTCTACACTTAAATATGGTAGTTTAATTATAGTTTCAAAACTTCCTGCATGGCTACCCACCACTTTTTATAAGGATTTAAAGTATGTGCACTTTATATGTGTGCACTCAGGGAATTAACACAGCCACAGGTTTTTAAACACAAATGTATGCAAGTTCCTATTGATATGATAAACTATCAGTAACATGTGCTGTAAAGCTTCTTAAATCCTCATTGACAGGACAGACCACTATTGTGTCAATAGTGTGCAGGTTAATGGGGTATTGCCAGGCTATTTTAGGCCTTAACTTTCGTTTATCCTAAAACTTGTTCTTCATTGTAACTCTTAACCTTTGGATTCTGCCAACACATTTCTTGTCACAAATATACTAGTGGAATTAAAGGAAACCTGGCTTTTAAATGTTAATTACCCTTAGAATGATTGATTTGTAAAAGAAGCACATCAGCAGAATCTGAAAGTACAGAGGCGCAATAAAAGGGCCTGAGCGTCAGTACAAGGAAGGGCTGGGAATGCCCGGGGAGCAGCTCTGGCTCCGATGGGGCTGCTCCGGTAATGAGAGCGCCTACTCACCCCATCTCATAGGTATAGCTTATGGATTATTCCCGTTGTCTAAAGGACTTTTCACCCTCTAAGTGTTTTACAGACTTCAGCAACGAATTTGAAAATGTAAGCAAAATATTCAAAATTTACATGCAGATAAAAGAACCGCCATCTGTTAGAACAACAAATTGAGTTTTTGCTTCATTAAAATACAGATAATACTAAACTAATATGTGTTTAAAGCAGGCATTTCGTTCTGCTTGAATGCCTCCATTGAGTTTATAAGCAAGGCTGAATTGATTTCAGCAAACACAACCGTTCATTAAAATCAGCGCCTGAGCTAGGCGGTGATTTGGTAGGAAAACGCGAGTGCGCAGAGTGCGGGGCAGTTTGTATGGCGGGGAAACCACCTTCGGAGCTCGGCCACCGCTGGAATTTGCTCCAGTGGTGCATCCCTGGGAAACACCAAGTGCTGAGGGAGATGGTGTCGATGGTTCCCCTCTGCCTGAGCCAGAGCTGGGTCGGTGACCCAGCACACGAGCACATGGGCACGGTGGCTTCCAAATGAAACCCGAAATGTAGATTTTGAGGACATGTCCATTTAAGCTTCGTCATTTTCGATAAAAACAGCAAACATCAGTTACAGAAGGATGGTCAAATCACACTAGTGCCACGACGTGATGATGTTATATCCTATGAATCATTATATTTTAGCTCCTTTCTCTTGATTTTCCTCCAGATGCACCACATTTCACCAGTGTGTACAGACATCTGCCTACGGCATGGGATTACATGGAATTGCCGCATGGAATGGTACAGAGGAATTGGTAGCTGGTTTAGTATGGATCAGATACATAATTACCAATGAAGTAGGCATGCACCATTTTTATATTCGCTGTCCTTAAATCCAAGTTGCAAAGTGCGGATGTTATGACTTACCTTGTCTGTAATTAAATTTGATAATAAAAGAGAACCGAATCAATTTATTATGAGTGCATAAAATTAGCTGGACAATTTAAGGTGCTATTCAATGAGTAATGCTCCCATAGCAGGGGTAAATATTAGCCTGCCTGATAAGATTGGTTTCTGTTAACAACCTAGGAAAGTTATTTTCATACAGCTCTGGCTCTATGTGCCTTCTCAACATCTGGGGAGTATGTGAATAAATGTAGAACAGTCTCCAAGAAAAACAGGCGTTTCATCCCTATCGATTGGTGAAGAATTCTCTCTTTTGGATATTTTTAAGAACATAAATGTAGACAATAGGAAGTTGAAGCTGTAATGCTTCACAGCTCATCACCACAACAGGTTTAAAGCCACATAAGGTGAAACTGATAGCTCGCTAGGTACAGTTTTCCACTGTTAGGCTGCACAATGCAGAATTAGTGTTTCCTAACGCTCGCCTCTGTTAGATGGATGCTACTGTTCCTGGCTTTAGCAGCCGGTCTCCCTGAACCTTTACAGCAGTTATTGCCCTATTTGTAGCCACTTACTCACCCCCATCCCCCATGGTTTAGATTCCAAGAAGATGGCTCTTTAATCTGCCTGGAGTGCATTTAGATCCTATCCCCCTTCAATCACCCTAAACCTTATTGCCTGAAGAAATGTAGGTGAAAATCCCAGTGTTTGGCTGGCAAAGCAATAAAACCGACCCAACCGTTCTCCTCCTGGGTCCTGAGCTCGTGGCACTATCAGCGCAAGTCAGAAGTGAGACATTTCAGAACACTGTCGCTCATCATTTACACCAACGGGCTAAAAATAGCAGCTTGCTAATATAACAGGCCTGTGCTCTATTGATACAGACAAATAATTGGTTATAAGTCATGTACTGTATAAACGGTGGTAACTTTAAGAAAAGACATCGTAATTTTATACCTGTAAATAGTATGCAATTCAGGTAGCAGCACATAAATGTAGTTCTTTATATTGCTTAAAGGGAAGAAAATAACTTTCTTGTGTTTTCCAAATGATGTGAAACCCCCCTTTTCTCCCTTGTCAGTGAATTATAGGAGGCGCTTTTAAGCAATTAGCGTTTTGTAAAATATAGGAAGATACAGAAAGAGTTTCAACACTTTCTTTTAGCATCTTCCTGGGTAGCGCAGCGAGAGTTGGTTTTGAAGTATTCCTGACTGTCAAAACTTCAATTGAACGTCATTGTTTTGTCTTTCTGATCTGCCTCCTCATCTAGAGGGGTGTGCGGAAATCTCAGGTTGAGCCTGTCACTTGGAGGCGTATAGTGACAATGTTCTGCTGGCGCTGGTGGGCTGAGCACCCGCACTTGGCAGCTTCCCCCTGGCTCCGTACAGGATCAGCATCCGCATATTGCACTTGTTGCTTATCTTCCCGGCTGGTCTAAGGAATGGGTCCATACTGCTATTCCCTGCCCACCCACGATCACCGACAGCAGTTTACCTCGAGAAGCATACAGAATACTATCCCTATATTGAGTATTTAAGTGGTGAATCTAATAGCTGTTCTCAGTTCTTCCTTAGGCAACAGTCAGGTGGAAAGGCAGTATGCTGGCTCTCTAGTTCTTCCCCCATCTACCCATGGGGAGGTAGAGGAGATGCGCCAGTAATTAATAAAAATAACTGGAAAACAAACAGTTTTTTAATGCTTTGCAGTGTATTCCATGGGTCGGCCAGCGGGGATCGTGTGGGATCTGCACAGAGGAACCGGAGGCAATGGGAGGCCGGGATTTCCTCCTCTGCCGAGGCTGTGGGGCTGGCAAAGAGAACCCCAGGTCAGCAGAGACGGAAAAGACACAGACACAATGTTTGTAGTGTGTTGTCCTGTGTATTTTATGACTTGAAATGTGCTCAGAGTGAAATCTGGATGACTGTGTGTCAGAGCTAATAAAAGGGATTCAAGCAATAAACGTAACTGGGCAGGGTCTTGTGCAACTGGTCTTTCCTGCCTGCGGGCTCACCAGCAGAATTCACTTTGAAAACCCAACGCTCTCAGGCCAGCAGTTCTAGCCATGGCCCTTTCCTGCGGAGATCATTGCAGCAGTAAAATGCGATTAATCCCAGGTGCTTGCGAAAGAATAATCTTGTAAAAAATATCCCAGTGAGCCACAGCTGTGGGGCTGGGAGAGAGCTGGGATCAGAAAAGCCGGGCTCAAGGCATTGCCGTGGTGCCCTTTGGGGCCAGGTACAGGGCGGTAGGTGTTGCTAGCTGCCCTCAGCACTTTAAACACCTTCAGAAATCGCTGAAAGCAAGAAAATTCCACTCTCTGTACCATGATTAGCTTTTCGGTTAGGCGTATTGCATCACCTATCATTTGATGGGGAATTGATTTCAAACATCTAAGGTAATATCAACAAAATACCGTAATTAGGTTTAATGGCATACTTCCAAGATTAATAGGTGATCTTCCTCACAGCCTACAATTTTAATTTTGAGAATTTCGTTTGTCATACTTGTGCTCAGTACAAATTCACCATCCGCAGCCTCTGCGTACGCTTTTCCTCACTAGTAAAATGGGCTGCGTTTTCCAGGCGCAGACGGATGAAAAGACGGGCATATTAGTAACAAATCTATGTTCATGGCATATAATCACAAGATGACAAGATACTTAATGTTATGTGTTTATATATAGCAACTTGTGTTCCACAAAATCACTTTTCGGTCCCATTTTAGGGGATTACCTAATCCTGTAATTGATTCTGTGTGATGAGTCCCTCTTGTCCTATGGAGACCCAGTGACCTTCAGAACAGGAACAGGCCTGAAAACATTCTATTATTTCACTGTTATTTATGTGTAAATTACAAGATAATTTATTCACTGGGCTCAGACTTCAGTGTTTTCTGTCCTGTCCCAGAAGAAAAATTACTCCCTATTAGTACGAATGACCGAAGACAAGGCTGATGTTTTCTTGAAGGTAAATCAAATATTCCCTTAGAAATGTAGCCAATCACACAGGTTCCCAAACAGGTCAGAGCTACAGTAAAGCTATTATTTGTTGTAATTGTCAGATCCCAAAACTTGCAGCTAAGGGGTGAGGCAATTGCTCACTGGTTATAAATACCAGCAGATTAGTTTATCTATAGATGAGTATCATGTTACTCATTCCAAAGTCCATAAAATCCAACATGAAGCAGCTTGGCTTCATATACCAACAACCACATCCTACACAAAGGTGAGTCCACAGGTACCAGCTGAGGACATTTTATAGTCGTGGAGGTTTTGGTAGTACAGAAAACAAGCAGTTGGGCATGCGTGCATGTACAGACTCACACAGACATCCACAGACACATATAAACCGTGTTCCTTCACTGTCCCACCAAATATAACTCCATGGATTAAGGCCTTAAATATGACTCTGAGAATGCCGTTTAGCACAGCCTGAATCTCCCTTGGGCAAGCGTGAGTAGCTCCTTGGGCTGTCAGAGCCGCTCTGCAGCTGTCCAGCCCCACACTGGCCCAGGAGCCAAAACCCTGCCTCATTTGGGTGACAGGGAAACAGTTGTGAAGGATCAGACAGACATTATTCACGGTGGATGTAGGGAGGGTGCTCAGAAAATAGTTAATACCAGCGATCGCTAAGAATAGAAAGGTAAACAAACTGCTCGTAAGTTTTTATCTGCTCGCACTGCGAAATAAAGCCTTACCACATGTCTGCAGTGCATGCCTACCCAGCAAGAGGGTAGCTTCCCATTCTAGCTTTGAGGAAAGATGATCAAACTATTTACTTTTACCTCTGTGACACATACAGAAAGTTCACAGCCCACACACAATCAGTAACGACAGGAGCTGCTGCCTTTGGCGTGTTAGCTTGAGTTTCTGTTTAGTGTGTGCCCCTTGACATCTCAGTATCTGACTTAGGCCTAGGATATTTTGTTCTTGAGGCATAGGTGGATATCTTTAATTATTTTTTCAACGCTTATGGCCTTATCTAGTGTTACAGTTTGTTTGAAAAAGTGTCTTCTAGCTTTGGTAAAC
This sequence comes from Patagioenas fasciata, assembly GCF_037038585.1. Taxonomy (NCBI): domain Eukaryota; kingdom Metazoa; phylum Chordata; class Aves; order Columbiformes; family Columbidae; genus Patagioenas; species Patagioenas fasciata. The sequence goes on from NC_092531.1 coordinate 24,514,831, forward strand.
CTCAGTGCTCTCTGTGCGCCAGCTGTGGGCTGCAAAATCCTTTCTGCTGAGCGGCCATAACAGCTCCATCCACGAAGGGTTCGCCTTGCTCTGCTCCATGCCAGGGCAGAAGAAAAACCTCCCCTTATAGAAGGTGAGCACAAACAGCCCTATTCCCTATATATCACATTATCAAAACTAAGAGGTGAAACTGAGTGCAGGTGGCTTTGATCATTTGGAGTTACTGCTGCTTCTTCCCCCTCTCTGCCCCCATTAACACTTGAAATGATGCACCGTGTCCGAGCGCCACTGTCGTGTTACTGACACATCTCGCTGCTTTTCTTTGGTGGGTGCAAGATGACGTATTTTCACCTTTGAGGTGACAAGAGGTGACGATGAGCTAGGTGGCCCATATTGTCCCATGTTGTTTCACCGACCACAGTCCGCCAGCTGCTTGTACGGCTGTGCATGTCAGCTCACGGCTCTTGGGTGACGCAAAGCTCCACGGAGCCTGGGGAAACACCATTGTCTGTGACAAGTCATGCAGGAAACAGCCACGCAAAGGAGCTGTCAGGGAGGGGGCTGGGTTTAAAAGAGGGGGGTGTGTGGGGTCAAAAGTGTAGGAAGCACTTTAGATCCAAGGCAATACACATTAGCAGTGGCACCTATTCTATCCCACAAAATCTTCTATTTGCAGCACATATTGGAAGAACTAACGTAGCAAAAATATACAGCAAAGAAGCAACTAGTGATAATCAAGTTATTACTAAATCCTCCGGATGGTGCTCGGCTTGGAAAAACAGGCTCAGGTAGGAACGTCCCCGCTGTTATCTGACGTGGCTCAAAAGTAAAGTGAGCCACGACGTCTCAGTTCCCGGCGAAGCACAGGGACTGCTGCGGGCACTCCGTTCCCTCTGCTGCCTGGAGAGGTGCACTCGTGGCTGCTGTGGCTGTCAGCTACAGGCCTTTCTGTGTCTCTCTGGATAAGAGGAGGGCACGAAAAGTGGTTCTCTGTCTGGGAAGCAATGGAAAAAACAGTATTTGTGGCTCTAGCTGAAGTTCTCCAGCTTCTTTTATAGATTTGGCTTATTTTTTTTTAATTAGTTGCATAACAAGGTGCTGGGATTTTACCAGCCATGTTATAGCAAATAAATCATTTCATAATAAAGTCTCTACTGTCCCGTAGCCAAAGACAGGTTACTCTAAGCTTTCCTATCAAAAGCTGTTTCAGAGTCGGATATTTTATCTGAGCACTTCAGCTGCTGCCTGAATAACTTCCTGTGTTCAGAAGGATCTCAATGATCGCTGCTTTTGTTCGGATGTACTTTGCATGCTGGCTGACAATGCCGCGCTGGTGTTTTTTCTCCCTGTCACCATTAGCCATGTATGTGTGACAGGCCAAGAGCTCAACCCAAAACCAGAGAGGGATGGAGAGGTCTCCATGTCCTCGTGTAGCCAGGTGACGGGAGCTTTTGAGAGCAGGTCAGAGCCATGGTCAGGCTCAGAATCCCATCTTGTCCCATTGCCAGCACTCACGCTCAGGTGAGCTTTGGGCTCGGAAGAAGAGGGATGTTAGCCCATAGTACTCTTTACTACTGACCCAAGCGAGTAGCTGTCTGCGAAGTGGATCATATATCACTCCTGCCCATCAGTAATGTCATGGCGCTGATGTCAAGCTGACAATTTAGGTTCAAAATCCTTCCTAGAAGGATCGGGATAGCACATGTGCTTGTGTTCCTGGGGTTGCTGGCCATCTGGGCTGCTCTTAAAGCCGTGTGGTTTTACACTCTGCCCACGTTTCAGGCATCCTGTATCCAGAGCGTCACCAGGGAGAAGTGCGTGCGCTCACTTGCTCTCTGATCTGCGCTCCTTCATGGACTTTTGACAGAGCCAAAGTCTATGTTTTCCCTAGGATCTACAAAACCCTTTCAAAAAGACCCGATGACAGAAAGCGTGTTGATTTTTGCTGGGACTGCATGAAGATCCCTCTTTTCTCTCCCTTGCCAAAGGAAAAAAAATGTGAACTATATTTTTCAAATGTCATCCTTGGGAGCCAACCCTCAAACTCTTCCTCACATATGAAATGTCCTGGCAGGATTACCATATAATATCCATTGCAGCAGTGGAAAATATCAAAGGATCATGGTTTAATGTTAAACAAAAAAAGCACCCTTTCTTGCCTCAAAAGCAATACACTGCACCTCTTCCTCCTTTCCTTTCTCACCTGTGAACTGCCATGCAGTTTGGTAAATGGGATTAAGGAGCCACAACAAACATACACATGCAAGACTAGCACATGCAAATGGAAGTAATCCCTTTACTTTTTAGCCCAAACCTCTGTTCCTGTAGCAAATGAGGGTTTTTTTTTGCAGCCGACTAACAGAAGCCGATTTAGGCCCTTTGCACTTGCTGCCAGCAAGTGTCCCCACTCCAGAAATAGCCTATTGAAAACGAAGTGTCAGTTGCTGTCTTCAACAGGCTGCTTTCTAAACCCACTGTTAGAAGGCACCTACTTCAGCTGGAACCTGGCACGTCACCACGTCGGTGGGCACGGTGCCACCCTGGCAGATGGGCGGTGGGCAGGCAGCGCCAGCGATTCGGTCTGTATATCAACCTGGAGTAACGAGGTTGCATTCCCATCCGAGAACGTCAAAGCCTGTAGCTGTGCTCTACCATCACCTGCGTCCTTACGTGTGCTGCTGTCCAGGCACATCTAGAGCGTTCAGATCGTTTCTGTTTGATTTTGAGCCCGTTCTGCTCTTCTCGACCGGGCACCGGGTTTAAGGTTTGCATGGGTGCGCTCAGCTCCGCAACCAAAGCGTGGGCAGGACCATGTGAGTGGTGCTTGTCTTTCAGTGCCTTTCTCCGTACTGTGGCATTTCCCAGCCAATACATGGGAAAACACTTCAAAATGCTGTAGTTCGTGGCACGAACTTCCAGAAACACCTCAACAGCTGTGAGAACAGTGAGAAACCACCGCGTAGGTGTCTCTGATTCAGGCTGCAGGAGCCCTGCACAGGGTTAAACTCAGCGCTCAGGTCCCCCTATGTTAGTAACACCTACATTTAGTGTAAACGTATGCCCAAGTATCAGGTGGTAGGAGCAGTCAGGCTCTCATTTCATAGTGGTCTCACAAGTCCCTGCGCTCCCAAACAAGAGCATCAGGCCTCATCAAACTGGGATTCATACACCACATAAGACAATGAAATCTCCACCTTTCAATGCGTCTTGTGCACAAAAAGCCTCAGCTTTCTAGTGCAATGCCAGCCTGTGCGTGGAGACTTTATCTAGGTTCTTCTGTAGTACCTATTTGTGTTAAATGTGCTACAGAGAGTCTCAAGTCAATGCATGTAAACTTTATCTTGAGTCTTTTCAAAATCCCCTCTTATATGTCCCATGAAGCTATTAGTTTAGCTATCGCTAGGTATTAAAATTTAAAAGGGTCACTAAATGCATACTGCTAGAAGGAAACAACATTAGTTACACATTACCAGAACAAAACTAAATTAAGAAACAGCTCATTTCCTTTGTACCATCAATATTTTACTCAGCCATAGCCTGAATGCTTGTACTCACAAAAAGGAATTAATCATTCATGTGCTAATGTACAGCCATTATTTTTAAATCATCACTTAAGTAATCATTTTTGTGTGTGCTCAGATGTGTGATGCCTGCTTATGAAAGTGCAGGAAAAATCAATACAAATTAAATAAAATTTAAAAGGTGGATATCTGTGAAACAGATGCAAAAGAGTTCTCCATGCTGTAAGACTGTAATCAGATTTCGGTAAAACTCTGTTTGTGAGCCGTAATTTGCAAAAGATACCAGTCTAATGCTAAACTTATTTACATGCCACACTACCCTCTTTATTTTGGTGCAAGCATACACCATGCACTTCATCACAGATTCTGTCTTAAAACCCGCATAAAACCGAAACAACAAAAAGCTTTATTGCCATTTAATTTGGCGCTGCCGTTGTCCCAGAGTTTATTTACCGAGAACTGCGGCGCTGGTATCACAACATCATCTGTGTCTGCACAAAACCCTGCACAAAGGGAGGTGCAGGAAGGCTCGTGGGGACGGTTCCACCCGTGGTGCGGGCGGGGGTCCCTGCTTGTGCACGTGTTGCACGCCAACGAGACCAACAGCTCAGCAAAACCAAGAGACCCCTCTCCCGCAAAGTGTCCTGCAGCCTTTAGCATCTACAGACCACAACCACCACAGCCTCATTTCCCCTCTTCCCTGAAATGTCCTGGTTGGATCTCCTGGGCTGGATTTGCCTTGGTCTTGTCATTTACCTCCATGGAAAGTGCTTCCAAACCAAGAGCTCCGCTTCGCTCTGATATCAATTACAGCTGCTTTACTCAAACAGAAATGTCTATCTGAGGTGCGGAGTGGTGCAGAACAGCAGTTAGTGCTGGCTGCGTATAGGAAGAGTTAAGACGGTCCTACTACATTGGAGCCCGCAGTCCCATGGAAATTAAATCATCATTTGCTGAAAGTGTGATTCCTTCCTTTGGGTTACCCGTATCAGTGAAAGAATACGGCAAAGCTGTTAGAGCCCTGCAAGTACAATGAATTTCACAGAAGAGCAGCATAATGCCTGAAGCAGAAGTTGCTGTAGCAGCCCTATAGGTTTTTTCATCTGTTTCTTTGGTAATTTTATGGTGATGTATTCTGATAACAATTTAAGGGAGCTCTATGCTTATGAGGCAATAACAAAATCTCCTGCAAAATAAATTCCAAAGCCAAGTTGTCTATTAATATACGGTATGGCTCCTTGTAAATTAATAGATATGAGCCAGAACAGTGCTTAGGAGAAAGCAAGAGAGAGCGTCTACCTTGACTTCAAGATGGGAAGACTTGGGTTCCGTTTTCAGCTCAGAGCTGACATTCTCAGCCTGTGAAATGGACAAAATTATCTAGCAGGTGATACTTCCATTTGTGCCGCAATTTCTGAGACTCAACAGTGGGTCCCCACTCAGCTCATCTGCAAATGTCACGAAGTATATGGCAAAAAAAAACCCCACAAAAGTATAATCGGATAATGGATAATAGAAGCCCAATTAACTGCCCATGATTCAGAAATGTGTCATCAATGGCTGTATTTTAGACTGCAAGAAGCGGAGAATTTAATTTTGGTGAGGCTGGGTCTGGCCAGGGGTTTGGGGACTCCCCGAGGAGCACGCAGGAGTTCACTACGCACTGTGTAGGTACCAAACCAAGCACACGATTTACGTCCCCTGGCAGTGCAAAGCAACCAGTTACTACAGTCCAGCACACACATATGAGTCCATAACCTTGGAGAACTGCTTTGGATCTGTTCTTTTTTCTTTTTTTAAATTTTCTTTTTCATTTCAGCCTAATTAAGTGACAATGCATGGTCACGAGCGGTATACAAGGCAAAACCCAGTTGCAAGATGAAGCATCCGCCGGGTCTGAAAGCCACTGGCAGTGAACTGTACAGGACAAGCACTCTTGCAATGACACAAACAGTTAAATAAATAGGGATTGTAAAGTTCTTCCCACTTTTATCAAATTTGGCTGTTGTCAGGGCCTACAGCAAGAGGGAGGTGACTTAAAGGGCAATGAGCTTCTCAACCTCAAAGAGTGCCAGCTGGGTGGATGGACGAAGGGCCCTCTTCTAAAGGACATTTGGGTTACCGGAGGTCACGCAGTTCTTTGCGTGAGCCATCTGCATAGACCTACCTGACCACTTAGGTTAAAGCTGCTGTTTATAAGAATGTGAAGTCTGACCTCTAATTATTTCATTTTCTGGGTGCCTAAAGGACCAAGTGGGTCTTTTCCCGGTTCAGAAGCTGCAGGTTGGCTGGGGAATCACTCCAAACCAGAGTGGGACCTCGCGCAGATACAGAGAGCGGCCCCAAACCCACGTGCGTGCATCCAGTGCCTCAAAACACACACCTGACCTTTTCGCCTTTGCTCAAAGTGTCCTGAAATGCACTTCGCATGATGTGGAGGATAGAAATGTCTCGTCTTCCTTATGCCGGTTTATTGGTAACGCAGGCAGGTGATTCATCAATGGATGAAAAGAGATTTTCAAGTTCCTTTAAAATGATGAGGTAGTTTTCAGAGCTCGCGCAGTTTGTGACTAGACACATGATTTATGAATGTATTTGTCAAATAATGTATTTGACAAGTTTTAAAAACATCTCTGGCTAATTGCTTCTATTGCTCATCAATCCTGAAAGAGGAACAGCAAAATAAGATCGTAGTTGTTCATCTCCAGTCCCTCTGTTGCCATAGCCCAGTGAAGGGGGTGGCAGTGCCAACACTGGGTCCATGTGTCCCCACGGCTCTTCTTTGGTTTATTGTGGATTTTCTTTGTTCAGTTAGATTCAGCCTCACAAGCGAAACCAGACAGGAGATTGGCCAGTTTCAAACTTCACTTGACAGTTTCATAATTGCCTGGTGCAATTATGATTGCCTTCAGCACCGTGTGACTTTTTTACAGCGCTTTGACTGATTTTTGCTTTTGATTTCACTCTAAACCACGCCTACGTCCCCATTTATTCCTTACCGGGTCCCATTCAGAAATACCATTTTCAGGATTACATTTTCCTATTAAAAGCTTGATTGAAAGACGGATCCAAGGCTCAGACAAATGCTCACTTAACAAAGCAGATGCAGCAATTTCCTCAAGCTGTTTGTTACCGCCTGCTGTCAGACGCCGAGGAGCGGATGGGGCAGACCGCGGGAGCCGCTTCGGCGCGAGGTCCCGTGGCTTAGTTAAACTCCCTGGCCATGTTCCCTTCCATCTGCAGACGGCTAAGCCTCGAACACGCATTTAAGGCCCGCTGCCGTAGACTGGAATTAATAATAAACCGAGCGGTTTTCCTGATGGAGACCAGAGTTTCCAGTGCTTTGATGAGATGTGCCAAAGGGCTCCCAAAGCTGTCCCCGGCACAGGCTGGGTTCTGCCAGCACCGCGCATCCCTCCCGCGTCCTGACGCTCATCACCAGCCCCAGCTGCTTTTTACCGCCCCTCTGCCAACTGTTGCTGCCCCCAAGTCTGCCGGCAGAGCGGATCGTGTGTCTCTTCCCTGTGCTCTGCGGGCAAAGCCAGCTCAGCCACCTGCTTCCACTATTTAAACCTAATGTCGTTTTAAATCTGTGACAGCCCAGAGGAAAAACAGGGAGAAGTCTTGGAGGCCGTACTGTTGGATAAATGTGGACTGGTAACTGGGGAAAGTAAAGCAGCGATGTCTTAAACCGCAGTAATGATTTATTAACTGATACTGTGGGTTCACAACCACTTCTCTGGGAGTACCAGAGGAGAGAGAGAGGTTACACTCAGATGTAAATCTCTGCAAGATCAGCACGTACACACCCTTCCCAAACCTGCTCGTGCAGCCTGCGTATAAGCCTACAAGGAGTTGTTCATACACGCTTTTCTTAATAACACAAATAGATTTTTTGGAACTCAATGCAGCCTGCTAAACTATCTTCCATTAAAAAATAAACCAGAACAACACAGAAGGCATAGCACCAGCTGGTGCTGGGAAGGCCAGTGATTATCAAGAGCCTGTGCGTATACATTGAACAAACCTATTTTCTGATACCGTGCCTCAGTCAGACACACTTCACCAGGCTTATTGGCATGGGACAAAGTTACAGTCTGATCCCGTCCTTACAGGTGAGAGCCACCCATCTGCTAGAGGTGTTTTCTTGCCACTGAAAATCCATTGCTATGACACAAAATTCAACGGTCAGCTCTGATTTGTGGCATGGTATGGTTGTTGTTGTGGGTTTTTTTTTTAGCTTTTCTATAGAATTTAAAGCTTTCCTTGCCTTCATCAGATGGTGATAAGCTGTGGTATTGTCACCCAAACAGAGTGCAGGGCGAGCAGAGACACTTCAGAAACTCATGAGAGTGGACAGATCTGCATATTCATAGCAGGAGGGAGACAGAGCTGCATATACAAACCCAGCAACTGCCGCCAACGGGTGAGCTGACTCCTGTTCGTCTGCAGCGGGAGAGAAATGAATTCTAACTGGCTAAGACACGTTTGTTATTGCGAAATACATATTTGGCTAACAGCAAATGGCTTCAAATGAGAAGGGTGGCATTTTAGTGCTGTTTATAAACAGGATGCAGTTAGCGTAGGGCACCCCCAGCTGCAGGAGCCGCAGATTTTCAAGGCCAGACCCAAACGTATCACACTTTATCGTTTGTTTTTTTGTATTTGCTATACCCAAGGCCAAACAGTGTTTTACAGGGAAAGCAGCGAACGACTGACCGGTTGCCGCTCAATATTGTATGACAGTTCGTTGTTTTCCAGAGAGTTTGTATCTTCACCTGAAACTTTAATCACAGCATCACTGACCCAGTCCTGTTTTTGAGAAAGTCAATGTCATCGGCTTTGGCAAGTGCACAGCTGGATCTGCACTCAATAACACTGAAAACTGGGACGCTTCTTCAATATTAAGGGTGAGTTTAGGTGAGATGAGGGTCAGAACTTCAGGGCCTGTTGTTGACTGCTCCACCCCAATGGGATGGCAGGTAGAAATGTGCAAGGAAAGGTGATGGGGCAGCATCAGAAATACAGCTTTCTAGAAAGGCAGATGCGGCTTTACTCAACAACTCACCCATCAGATATCTTCCTAACACCGGTGATAAAGTTGGTGGGAGTGGTTTGAGGAAACCACAGAAAAAAGCTCTCTTTTGCATAATTGTGCTACACTAATTCTTGTGTCTTACAAGAAAAACATTCAGGAGATGAGAGCAGCTTTCTAAGAGCAAAACAAAGGATGATATGTGGGACTATATGTGACTGCAGTGTAAGGACACAGTAGTTAACAAACGTATTTTACTAACCAGATCACATCTGGAGTGCTGTATCCAGTGCTGGCATCCCCGGTACAAAGACGACGTACTGGACTGAGTCCAGTGGAGGAGTGAGGAGATGATGAAGGTCTCAGAGCACCTGCTGGACAAGAGAGCTGAAACTGTTCAGCCTCAAGAAGAGAAGATCCAGGAGGGTCTTACTGGTGTGTATATATTACCTGTTGGAGGGGATGAAAGGAAACAGAGCCAGTCTACACCTCTCAGCAGTGCCTGAGGAGAAGAGGCAATGGGCACAAAAAGAAATACAAGAAATTCTATTTGAACGTAAGAAAAACCCATTTTTTTCCTTTTCAGTGAGTGTGGCTGAACACTGGAACAGGTTGTTTAGAGAGGTTGTGGAGTCTCCATCCTTGGAGGTGCTCAAAACCCAAGCGGACACAGTCCTTTGGCAGCCTGTTCTGGCTGATCCAGGTCTGAGCAGGGGGGTGGAATAAGTCATGTCCAGAGGTGCCTTTCAACCTCAGCTATTCTGCATGATTCTACGATTATTTTATATAGGGGGCAACTGGGAAACATCAACTTGTTTATTATTTATAAAACTGTATCAGAGGCGTTTATGGGCAAAGAATACTATTTTTGCAAGTTGGCATTGTGTGGACTTGTACCGACTGAAAAGTGTCTGCATCTCAGTGTGACTCAGGAACTACAGTTCTGAAATCTGTAAGCAGCTGATAGAAGTTGCGCTCCAAACCGGTATAAACAGAGTTTGCCTTTGACTCCAGCAGTAACTAATGCAACAAATCTTCTGCCAGCAAAACACATTCCTTTGATGCCAACAGCAAATTTCAGCGAGTGGGCAATCATCTTCATCATTCTTCATCTTCCCCCGCTGTGGGTAACATTGCTTGGGTTTTGTTCCTTGTATCTGTCAGTGATAGTGCTGATAAGTTTTGAAACAAAGGAACAATTTGTTGCTTTACAATTAGCACAGTGACTGCTCTTCGTATGGAAACAGGGTTATTCTGCTCTAATGAAATTGCTGAGCTGAATGCACAGTTTGAAGTTCATGACCCACTGAAATGATGATTTATGGATTCTTCTTGCAAATTACCTGTGTTAACATCATACATCATATATTTCTATCACTAGGCCTTTGAAAGGAGTTTTCTTTTGCAAGATTCTTCTTGTTTGGTGTGGGTACTTTGGTTTCCTCCATACTGTCCCACAGGAGGGTTCAAGTTTTACAATGCACTAGAAACCTGTTAAATTTCTGCTTTCGGATGAATTGCTCGGTGGTGCGGAGGCTCAGTCCACTTGGGTGGATGTTGCAGAGGAAACCTGTCCTTCTATACTGTCACCAGTTTCCATTTGGCCTGACAGCCCTGGGAAGATGGGTCACGTTGTCAAGATCTGCACCGAGATGTCACAGAGAAGGAGGTAAGGAGAAGAATGGCAAGACTTGTGGCCGAGGAAGCTGCAATGTCGCGGTATCTGCGGCCGCACATCTCCCCTCGTCTTCTTGCCTGTGCTCAATGTTCAACTTGTGAGGACACAAAGATAATCAACGTGAGATCAAGGAATTAGGGAGAGATCATGGTGGATCAAGAAGAAATTTGCTTATGTAGGACTATAACATGAAAGGCAGAAATAAGCGTTTGGAACAAAAAGTGCTGGGCAATGAGAACAGTGTGGTGTGGATTTCCCTCTGATGCATTTGCACTGAATTTCATTCATTGAAAACACTCAATATATGGCAAATATTTGGGAGACCAGTGCCAGAGCAGTATTCTGTATATTTTGTGGATGGAAGTGTACTGGGAATCTGGTCAACAGTATAATTGTTTATATTCATTATAAACAATCTGTGTTATTTGGCAACAAATCCTGCCTTTCTGAGTTGACTCTTGTTGCTGCTGAGATAGTTCCATCAGCTGGTTGTAATTTTACTTTGGGGGCATACAAAAGTATACTGTATTTCTTCCAAATTATCTCTGGGAGAAACATGAAGAATACACCAAAGGCCCCTTAACTCTTGTGGGACCTCTTCTGGCTCTCTTTCAATAGTCTCCAAGGGCCATAAGATGATGCAGAATAAGTTCAGTTCGTGTGTGCCATGTAGCGCTATTATATACCTCTGCATCTTTTCTGGTTTTATTCATCAACTACTTTCAGCTTGAACAGTGACAGCACATAAAATAATGAAGAGAATTGCTATGGAAGGTAAAATGGAGCATTGGATGTGGGGAAACGATGTTGCTGTGACAAAGTTAAACCCCTATTTGGATTTAACCATGAAGTAAATAGTATAGAAGCCATTTTCTGAGCCCCCTACACCTGGCTGAGTTTATCCCAGATAAAGTGTGGTTTTTGCAAGATGGGACTTTGCATTTGTCCTGCCCGCCCTGCACCTGAACCATGTGCTCGTGCTTAGTAAGAATACGTACTTGTGCTTCTGCGTAGAACAAAGGGATCCTAAAAGATTTTCTGTCTATCAGATATTTGGGAGATGCCAAATGAACCTCTACTGTATGAGGAGAAACTACATCTTCTGCTTTTGTTTTCTAAGAGCCGAGACAAGGCCTGACCATGAATTAGGCGGTGAGCTTCGCGTCTCAAAGTCTCGAGTCTGCCCAGAAGGTGTCAAAGCAAGGGCTCAAAACCTGAGCTTTTACATCCCACGTATGTGTTCTAACTACTAGGAACCGGTCACTCGAAAGGAGGGTTTCCCTGCCACTCCTGAGCTGTTCCAGTATGTAGAAACAATTAAATATTCATTAAACTTAATGAGAGGTGGATTCTACAGTCCAGCAAGTCTGAGCGCTCCCCTTCGATGTCGCTGGTACAGGTTTGAGTCTCTGCTCTGGTGACTCCTCAGAGCAAACAGGCACAGCTGAATCATTGGACTGGGGTTGCTTTGGCTTGACTGACATCTTCCAGAAAATAAAAGAAACCCTAAACCAAACTGCTTGCTGAAAGAGGCCTGAGCAGCTCTGCACGAGCCCTGACCACAGACCTGCTCACAGCCAAGCAAAAAGATCATAAGAACGTGTCCCAGCCAGCAGTGCTTTATAAGAGCGTTTCATCAGCGCAACGGTTTGACTCTGTCCCCTGCAGGGAACGTGTTTGTGCCCACACCTGTGCCTGGAGATCACAACTGCACCAGAACACGGGACAACTTTTCCGCCTACATTAGGCGTTTTAAAAATGTTACAACCGTTTTCCGTTTTCCCGGCTTTCTCTCCTTGTCTGTTCTTGCTGAGCCTATGTCGCGCGTGTAGGATTCAAAGTGAGAAAGACTCTTATTGTGAAAGCAGCTGTTTCTGCTCCGGGAAAGTGCACTCGCCTGGGTTTGATCTCCATCCAGGAAGGTGAGGCTCTGCTCTCAGCTTAGGCCCAGCCTATCCCGGCTCCACTGAGTTTAACCCAAGAACGGAATTTAGCTCCTGTGGTGCTGGAGGCTGAGCTTTAGCTCTCCTTCAGCTGGTTTGGCTCTTTCCCCATTCCTCCTGCTCTTGGGAAGTGCAGCGGGAGCTTCTCTACATTTTGATCAGACAATTTTCACTGGTTCAGTACTTGGAAAGCAGGATTTATTTACCGAGGATTTAAATTTCTCTAAAGTAGAGAGAAACCAAATAGCCCTGCTCTTTAAGCTTGCCTCCACATTTAGAAAGCATCGGGTTACACCTCCCATTCGAAGCGTTTCTTCTTAAAACATAATTCAGAGATCCCCGCTGAGAGTTCCGTGGCACTGCGCCCTCCCCGTCACCCAGCGCAGCCGCTCCGTGTCCCGCCAGAGAGCTGAGCTGGCACTGCTGGCAACGTGAGCTCCGAAAAGGCATCCAAAGAGATCTGGTTTTAAGTATAAGGTGTGTGCCGTTTTGCTAATTGGATTCAGTATCTCTATTTTACTGTGAAATGCACCGTTTTCCTCTATCAGCTGCGGATAAGAAATTAATTTTATTGACTTTTCCGATGGCTTTTGATTAGGGATGGCTCTCTTCCCAGAGGCATCCTCTGCCATCCTTCCTTTACCTGAGTGCTATCAGAACTAGTAGAAGGCAAGCACCATTTCTATTTGAATGAATTCTGTTGTTATTACAGTGCCAGGCACTCAGCATTGTCTGACCCTGCAATCTAGAAGCCCAGAGTTTCTGCACTCCTGGGAAATACTTCTGAAATATAGTGATAACTAAGATAATAATAATTCTCAGCACTCCTGTAAAGCTTTTAATCCACTGATCCCAAACCAGATACTGGCACTTACTACCAGAGGAAAGCTAAATATATGGCATGAGGGATCCTATCATTTGAAGGAGGAAGGCTGCAGAATGCCGTGCGCTGGGCTGGTACAAGGGGCAATGGTCAATTGTATTGGGTAACATACTGATCTCACTGCACTTAATGGCAAAACGACTTCGGTTGAGCCATAAACACAGAAAAGTCTTGTGAAAAATATTGTCATGGTCCCTGTATTCAAAATATGCCTTTTGTAGCAGAGCACTGCAAACTGCGATGCAGATGTTGCTATCTTTTGCCTATCTTGCATGTCAGGCTTATTGTTGATGACTACTGGGCTTCTTTGTCCATCTAATTTCTTTCAAATGTGAATATTCATTGATACAACCAAGTAAAGAAAGTCAAATATTGCAAAAATCCTCGGCAAATATTGTCATCATTTCAAACGGATTTACATGTACACTAGATTTTTTTTTTTATGCTTCATAGAAATTCAAGGAACCTCATTTGTTTTGGCACCAGCGTTCATGGTAAATTGCCTTCAAAGTGTCATTGGAGAGATTTTGGTGAAGAATGGATTTACATTTGCCTGTGTACACGCTGATATTTGCTCTGGGAAAGTAGGCAAACACATGCAAGTAGGAGGGAAACAGAAAATCAGATACCTGTATGACAAACCATAGCTAATCAATGCTACACGACTAACAAATACCTAAGAGCCTCAAAGACAAATTACAATCAAACCGCTAAGAATTGGGAAAAAACAAATCTGTTTCTAAAATGGGCTTGAATAGCAACCACTTCTGAAGCAGCTGTGATCTGCTTATGGATTTTCTACAAGCACAAGTTAAAACTAAATTTCCCTGATAAAGGACTTATTGTTAATTATTCGCTGAGTCCCATTCCCCCACCTACTTTAATGAACTCAAATATAGTGAATCTTAATACCCAGCAGAATGAAAGTAAATGTTCACCCTCGGCACATTGTGATGGCACAATCGTTTTATTCTTTTATTCACAGTGTGTCAGTCATTCATTTCAACTCTGGATCATTCAGCAGAACTAAGATGTGCGGTGAGTGCGATTCCGGCCGTGTCGTCCCGTTAGTGCAAAGTAATTCTCAATAGCACTTGACAGCACGTTCACGCTGCTGGATTGGCTCAGTGCATCCAAACAAACCAAATTATTCTGGTTTTATGTACAGATCAGTGCTTGTTGACATACTAGTAAATTGTTTTAATAGCCCGTACTTACGAAGGTGTATATCTTGGTGTTAAATTCCAATACATTGTAAAGTATGCTTTACATAGAAAATACTGCTCTCTCAGGAAAACTGTGATCACAAAGTTTAGACTTAAAAAAATATAGTAATGCTAACTACTTTATCCAATGTGTGAATAGCCATCATAAGCTTGATTCGTGTGACTAAATGAGAAGCGAGTAGCCCAAGACGTGGCTTTGGATCTGGGGGAATATAACGCGCTGTCAGTCACAGCCCAGTTAAACCCCGTGCTGCTCAGCTCTTTGAGGCCAGAACTGCAGCCTTGAAGAAAATCAAACCAACGTCTTTTTTACTTAATCCTCAAAAATAATTTCCTTTAAGTAGTCCTTAGACCAGATTCATATTCTTATGTCAAACGAAGGAGATGATGAATACTTCCCTCAGTTAATAGCACTTTCATGCAAAGGGCGAGCATTGGCCTAGCAAAGCAATAAATAAATCCATGATGATGAATACTGGCAGTCTTTACTCCTTATTTCTGCCTCTGCTTTCAGCTCCATGCTGCCATGCCAGCTCAGATGTACAGAAAATACTCTTGGTTTGTGTCCTGTTTATGCAGGTTCCCCAGTTTCCTCCAACTCAGGGTGGTCCTTAAGGCCCAGGAGGAAATAATTCACCCCATTAACCTTTACAGACTTCAGTGCACAGATGACTTGCTGATGTTTTTAATTGGTTCAGCTGTACAAGTTTGATGTGGTTTGCTACACTTGCTGCTTCTGTTATGAAACATCAAAAACACCCAGGAAATCTTATTTAAACGCACGTCCAACCTCTCATCTGCCCACACAGCTATTACTGGATCGTGGGTTTCACAATTTGATCAGAGGGAGGTCTTCCAGTTACCAGATGAATTAAGATTCATCCCTTGAGTGCAGATACTGAGGGGCAACACACGTTGCTGATGCCAGACAGAAACTTTGCCTGGCATTAATATCTCACTGATGTACCTGTTCTTGGCCTGATGGTGTTCACATCCACCTCTCTGTAGGACCTGGTGTCGTCTCTCAAAACAGCTGAACCTTAACCGTGTGATCTGACTCCTTTCAGAGCAGAGAGAGATCCTAAAAGCCCTAGAAAATGGGTATCTTCGATTTGAACACGTTCCGCATTAGAAATAGATGAGCTACATCTACTTTGGGAGAGAGAGAAGGGGATGGGGCTTTCTGAGGGTGGGAGTAAGTCATTTCGGGGTCCCTTTATTTTAATATTGCCTAGTTTCTAGCACTAGAAACTATGTCCAGGGAAGAGCTATAGAGCTACATATGGTTTGTATTTTACGAACACTGGTAAAATGTGGTATTAAATAGCCAGTGCATATTTCTTAGTGGCATGGCTGTCCGCTTTGCCCTTCTCACTTGAACGTCTGCCTCCTTAGCAAAACTCTTGAGAAATGGGAGAATTCTTAGTAAATGCATGCTTCTGGTTGATTCCATCTGAACACCGAACTGTTCTCGTTCTATGAGAATATACAGAGAGAATAACAAATCTTAGGGGAGTCTGAGGCAGTAGAAAAGAAGAACAATCACACAAATACTGTGGAACTGCCAGCACACTGGAACCTGGAGATCTGAGGTGAAATGAAACCTGATATATTGGTTACAGTCACTCCTGTGACGGGCTTTCTACTGGAGACCTCATGGACACTTTATAGCATACCTCAAACTGCTCGCCATACATCCTCAAAGTGCAACGCTTCACTTTCTGCACAGAAACTATTAATGGGCTTCTGAAGTGCTAAAACTCTCTGCGAAGACGCACTATAACCATTAACAGCACAACCGGAAAGCGCGATTTGTTTGCGTTTCAATCACTGATTAAACAATAGCGTCTAATATAACAATCACTGATTAAACAATAGCATCTAATGTAACGATCTCAACTGGACTAGGGGAAGGGTGGAGGATGCAGAGTTCTGTATACAGAATGCAGAAATAAAAAGCCCTTTTGCTTGCATTTTTCATGATGGAAGCTTCAGGCAGACAAGTAATAATGATAGTGGCAGAAGTGCAGCGGATAGATTCTCTTCTGCAAGAAACAAGCCAGACCATACATGGTTTTTCTCATACTAAGAAAGCACAGATTATTAGGTATATGCAGTTCTTGTATGTGCAAGATAAAGTGAAAGCATGGGCCAGTGGAAATACTGTAATTGCATTAGTCTATTCTACTTGCTATAGAATACAGTTATGGTATGAATATTACTGCCTCTTTTCCTTTTACATTATTACATTTTTAATACTTATTATGTGAAGAATACCTAAAAGATTAGGCTTTGTCCTTCGTTCTTTTTCTCAAGGGTCAGAACTTGTTCCCATTAAAATCAGTGTTATTTTGATTTTGACTTCAGTGGTACCAGGGTGCACTCCCAGCACGATACTGTATTTATATAGTTTATACTGTATTTATCTAGTTCTTGCAATTCAGTAAACACTATTGATCTCCTCCGTATAAAGTATGTGCTCAGCTAAAGGGTGCTCACCTCCATTAGAAATGGCTAAACTGTTTAAAAGGTGATATATCAAATT
The DNA here is from genome assembly GCF_037038585.1 of Patagioenas fasciata. Classification (NCBI taxonomy): domain Eukaryota; kingdom Metazoa; phylum Chordata; class Aves; order Columbiformes; family Columbidae; genus Patagioenas; species Patagioenas fasciata. The sequence goes on from NC_092531.1 coordinate 24,531,662, forward strand.
TGACGGAAGTATATTTAGCAATACCAGAGATTTTACAAATCCTAGCCCTCGTTTCTCCATTATTTTGAAGCACACATGTGCTGGAACAGTAGCAACCCCAACACCAACTGCTGCACACTGAGCTGCTCCCACTTGAATGAAGTGAAGGGAGGAGATTGAGGGAAAAGGGACTAAGGGGATTTGGCATAGGGAGAATCGCATTCCTTAGCGCATCTCTGGTCTGTTCCATTTCTGGTTTGGGATGGAAAAAAAACCAAACTAAATGGAAAAAAAATATTCATTCTTCATATTTTCATATGAAAAAAAAAATCTACTCCAAAGTTGATTAAAGTAAACAGCTTCAATAATCATTGAATCAGGCAGGCTGTATATGCAGGACTGAATTACCATCCAGAATTAAACATTTCTGGAGTGGAACCGAGTCCAAACCTCTGGCCTGCTGCTAAGCAAATATCACCCCATCCTACCACCACGTACAAATCATGCAACGAAGAAGCTGTACATGTGAAAACTGAAGGAGCAACCTGCTTGTTGCATCCATGTCTTTAGTTTCTTTTTAGTGCTGGGTTTTTCTTGTTTTAATGTTCACCAAAGCTATCACAGATTATTTGGCTCTTAAGCTTATTTTGCCCGTGTACATGCAGCTCCCAGAAATTAGTGACTCTTCACGTGAAGTTTTGTATTTAAAGATATCAGCACTTTCTGCTGCAGACGGAAGAAGAGTACAGAAAAGATACTCTAGGAGACTGAACTATTACAGATCGTACTGAAATAAGGCAGCGCTCTTATTAAGTTACATACAAAACCTCACTGATTATTGCAATTTCCTTATAAACACCATGAACTGAAGAAAGCTGTCTTATCTCTGTGGTCAGCACAAACACCGGATTTCCTGCTTTTCTTCATTTTTATAATTAGTGTATTTTTACAATCCGTTAATTCTGACTTGTGAATTTGATGTTGTAACTCCACAAACCCAGCAATAGCTGCTTTCTCTTGCATTCAGCCAAGCAGAGCTGCTGAGGATGGTAGATGGAGAATGTAATGAAGAGAAAAACTGTGTGAAAAAATGTGGCTTCTCACTATTTTAGCCAAAGCCCTTTCCAGGCGGAAAATGGAGAACTGGGCACTTTTTGTGTTGAGCTTTAATTGCATGACAAGAAGAACGTAATCAATCTCTGCCGGATGCATTCTCCCTATGAAAATCTGCAACATCTCTTCTTGCAAAAATGTAGGGGTTGTTTAAAAACAATCATCATTTACGGCAAATATTTAGATAACAGTTTCATAAAGCAAAATGAAGCGCATCTATGTGCTAAGCTGCCGGTTCTGCTGTTTTGAATAGACTTAATGTCTTTCTAGAGAAACACCATAGGGACGCACACCGCCACCAGACTCCAAGCACAAAAATGACCAAGTGCCTCCCAGTTCAGCTGTGGTGGGAAGAACGGGATGTTTCTGGGAGATCTTCACCCATGGCCAGATGTTTGTATCCCCATTATTGAGAAGCTTATCCACTTTCAGATGGCCTCTCCAAATCCGCAGGGCATTTTCAGGCTACTGGAGGATGACTTCAATTTGAGTGTGAAAAGACAGGTGGGCTCGCTTTGCAGCTTGAATTTCTGCAGCCCCGGTTTGCCCCAGAGATAAGACCTTCCCTGCAGATGCTGTGATACAAGAAATGGGAATTTCTGCTCTACAACAGCCACTGTTTATCCACTATCCCATTTTCCAAGCGGCCAGTATTTCTCTTGGTAAGTGTTAACGTACTAAATATGCACGTGTATGTATAGATGTAGCTGTATGTGTATATATAGGTATGGATAAATTCACGGGGAGATCTTTTTCGTTCAGTGAAGAAACCTATTGCTGATAAGGCCTCCAGGGGCACCTGACCCCAGCAGAACACAACACGTTCATCTCACTGCATTCATCTGATAATAAGACGTTTACCCTAATTTAACGGTTTTAAAAGCATTTCTGAAATTTGGTTAGCGGCAAAGGGAAAAAATAGAACCTCCTCTGTATGCCTTGTACCCACCTAAACGAGCAACTAATGAAAACAAATTGTATTTAAAGGATTTTAATATTAATTAAGTTAATGATGACATATTCCAAGTAGGACACTTAGAAACAATCTGTAGCAGCAAGCTAACAGATGTTGGCATTTTTATTATTAATTATACATTTCATTATCATATGATGATTGTCAAACATCACTCGACAGGAAAAAAGGTGTGATTGACACGTTTTATGTTGTAAAGATAAAGATACTGTGTTTGATTTCTTTAATATGCTGACTTTAATATGCTAAATACAAAATACTCTTTGTTTTAGCAGCCTGGAATACATAGCACCGAAGACTGACTAATCTAATTTGGGTTGAAGCTCCTAAAAAGAAACCAAACGAAACAGCTGTCACATTTGAAGGTGAGGCATATATTTTAAAATTACCTCAAGTAGCAACAGAAGGTAAAAAATATCAATGTATATATTTAACAAGCATCATTTGCCTCTGTCATTCATATGGTTATGAAACAAACGGGTTGTGAAACGCTGATGCTAACAAGTTGCCATCCAATCAAGATGAAACTGGGGAACAATTTGCACGATATTGGGAGCATGTGTTTTAACTTAGAATTTGTTTAAAATGCGTAATGTTTCGTCTTTAAAATGAAGCACTGGAGTTATCGTATTGACTTCTAATCGCAGAATGCAGGTTCAGCAAAGCCCGCTTTAGGTACAGTAAATAGCACCGAAAGAACACTTGGGAACGGGGTGTCAATCTCCACTGTGTGTCAGAGCAGACGGACCAGGGCTCTCCGCATCAAATACCGCTACACTTATCTTTATAATCACCCAGGATGGCTTATTTTGCTTACTGTTTTCTAGATCAGCATAATCTTTGCTCATTGAATAGATGTTAAATACTGTAAATGGCAGTTCTCGGAGGGCTATGCTGGTCTCAAGACATCATTTAATCCAATACAATCAACCAGCAGTCATGTCTGAGAGAAAGGTGAGGCCGTTGCACACTCAGCTTGAGGTTTTTTTTAACAGAAAGGCTCATTTAGTAATTGCTAAACAAGTCATAAACATCCTTGCCAAACTCTATCGCTTCAAAAGGCATGATTGGTAAATGAAAATGGATCCAAATTACCCTCTTTGCTTCTGCAGGGCGTGAAGTGCTCGGACGTAGTGATAATTCTGTCTTCCTGTGTCCCTCGCACACGCCATTTCAGAATTAAGTTTTTTCCAATGATCTTTTTCCCCTTTGTTCAAGTTTCACAGTTAGACCGTCCTTCTAATTCTGTATTAGCAGAGTTCACAGAAGGATATTTCAACTTCGTTTTCTAACACTTATCTGCTTAAAGTGCACATAATGTATGTCTGAAATGTCGCCATTATCCAGAGCTCTGATTGTAGCAGGAGATTACTCTTAGCTGACTCACAGAAAATTGTTTAACCCTAAAAAACTGGGTTTTAGACACAGGAGTGGTTTTGAAACTTTATCAGATTTAAATTTTCAGATCGTTAGAATAAACTTAATTCCTCTTCATTAACCGAGGGACATTGTCTGATTAAAAAGAATGGATTTTTAAGGGCACGTCAACAGCCCTGGAGTAGCTCCTCAGCAAGAGGACACTAAACCCACCAGAGCTACAGAGGCTGCATCAGCTGGTCATCTGCATTAACACCCTCTTCAATTATTACCGTGCGAGAGGATTAAATACTGGATTTCTGCTTCTCATTGCTTTCTTCATTCCTCTTGCTGAGACAATGGAAAATGAACTGTCTTTTCCACAAGGTATTTTTCATGCAATAGCAAGATACTGAACTGCTGGGCTTCCAAGTGCCCCGGAGGCATTTTGATTTGTGGCACCCCTTTTCCTGATGTCTGTAGCAAAAAACCTCACTCTTTTAGCAGATTTGCTTAAGGCGGAGAATAAGGAGGAAAGGATGATATTTACACTGACATTTTCCAAGTTGTACCATTGCCCGAATGTTCTGCTTTTGTAGGATTACTCCTAGAGGATCTATTTAGGGTTGATTCTGGTCTGGTCTTTTTATGTTTTATTTACCCTGTGCCTTTTTATTGTTTGCAAAATACACGGAGTGTGGAGTCTCAAAGGGTCATTTTCCATTGCTGCCCTCTGCTGAATTATCAGCAATCTGTTCTCCAGCATGAGCAGAATCCAGGCGTGATTCAAGGGCATAAAGAGAAATTTCCCAACAGTTTGTGGTCGCAGTTTTCTTGGAGTCATGGGGCTCCATAATAATGTTCTAGGAAACATCCCAGTCCATTCCCTGTTTATCAGGCTCTTGCTTCTGTGGCTTCTGTGTGGGTATCATGGTTCTTCCGTGGACATTAGTGTTCGACACATGATCCTACCCCTTCAGCCCGGCCTGCAGGCTGTATTGTCGGCACACATCCAGTGACCATGGTTTGACCTAATTGCCCACAGGTAGTATTGGAATTCAGCATGGAGTATATCAAGATCTCCTTTCATTTCATTTGACTTTCCATCATGAGGAATACTGAGAACCTCTTATCATAAGCGGTACCAAGGTTTCTTCTTGAATTACCCACCCTTGGCCATACGAGGACCGGGCAGACTTCCAGCACAAGCTATAAACTGGCTGAAGCCGAGTAAACAAATTATAGTGAACTGATAGTGCACAAATTTAGCCTCTCATTCTGTTTGTGATCTGACAGCGAACAGTTTGCAGTTTGTTTTGCTTCATTCATAATTCAAAATCTCTTAGCAAAGGATTTCAACAAATAGTCCTATACTTGTGTGTGGTGAGTTTTTAGCAGGTCTTTGGGATATTCAGGTCTCAAAAGGCGTTAAATTTTCATGGAAGCATGGGCTTCTATACCTTTTTTTTGACTAGGTGATAATTAGTATTAAGCTTACTCCTATTTAACATTCCACAGAAGTTTCTGCCTGTCTTTTTATTTGTTTGTGGGGTAATTAGAAATTTTTCCTCAAAACATTATGAAGGCAAAAATGTACATTACAGAAGCAGCCACCAAAAAAAAAGGCACAACAAAACCAATGGCCGTTGTGCTAAGACTTAATGGCAAAATTGACTCACAAGCTTGTAGCCTAGAGGTCTTTCCTAAAGTGAGGTTTCAGCCTGTGGTGAATCCTATTGGACTAAATCTTAACAGCAGAAAGTGCTTAGTGCAGTGTAATCCTCGGTATATTAGAAAATAACTCATATTTTCCATCCCAAGCTAAAATCACATTCCTTACTACATACACCTAAATTCCACTGACAAAATATCGGACTGAAAATCCTATTGGCAACGGCTAGGACTGACTGGGCAAGCGTATTTCAGCGCAAAAGTTCCGTTCTCTAGTGACAGATGTGGCTCCAGTGGAAAAGTCAGGGGGACACCGGACACCAGTCCCCAGCAAACCCAGAACCAGACCCCCCATCACTTCTCCTTCCCGCTGTGGCTGCTGGACAAGCAGCTCGAACACAAGGACTATTTCAGCTCTTTCCAGGCTCCTGCCTCATCCTCTCCTTCCTTTTGCTTAGTAAAGGCTTAAAAAGTGTCACAGCAGGATAACAACCACAACCACACAGCTTGCTGCCTGCTCTTGGCTGTACGATGCAGTTATTGTCTTATCTCTAGGCTTTATTAATATTAATTTACTAATATTAATACCCTAAATGAACGCTTCCCAAATAGGTACAACCCTCTTAATTATTCCTGTATCCTTTATGTAAAGAGCCTGGTTGTTGGGCAAAATGATTACCCCAAGTTTCTCAGTTTGATCAGTGCATCAGGGAATAATCCACTCTTTGCTCTGCTCTACCTGAATTTTACTTAAGCAACACGCTGGATGAAATACAGCTGGGTGTAGAAGGCCATCTCGAAGCCTACGCACCTCTTAAGCTGTATTAAGATGCTATTTCTGGTGTATTTCAAAGACAAATATGGTATTTAATGATACAGACTTTGATGGTCCTCTGTACAGGACAAATTCTACCTATGTTCAGGAAACTCATTTATCTGGATATCTGTGGAAGGAGAGGCAGGAGACACTGGAACACTGTCAAAGAAAAATGCTTCTTTTAAAAAAGCTGATGGAAGCAAACACAAGTATTAAAAGCAATTATCCAAATGTTTCTATATTTGCTCAGCCGTAAAGTTAGCAGGAAGATTGGTACAAAACTCAAGTAAATCTTTAGAACTGTTTTAATGACATATAAACCAAGAAATTTTCAAACGATCACAATCCAGATGGTGCAATATGCTTTGGAACATGGTGGTAGTAGTTCATCACGAGACACTGCCATCCATCCTGGCTCTGCACCATCTGCATTCATGAAACTCAACCAGACCTCTTATCCTGACTCACTAACCTGCTGCCAGGCATCCGAGCTTACAGCAAATTGTATGGAATTATCAAACGCATTTAGAAAACCTTTTTTGCCTCCTCAAAAAGTTCTGTAAATACCATAATGCCTACAATGAACTAACAGCAAAAAGTCACACTCTCTGTGTTTAAGATGGTCTGAATTCTAGATGATCTTGAGCTACAGGTAGAGCTGATTAAACCTTGCATTATGCTCCTAGCAACCCCAGGTCCAGTTCTTGCTCCAGATACATATAATTAAACGTTTTCACACGCTCCCGTCTCTCTCACACACACATACGCCACTGGCAGCATCAGCTGATTGCTGTTTGGGGACCTGGGAAGCGCACGTTTGCCTATGCTGATACACGTTTGAGAGCTGGAGGACAGAGACTAAATGAACTGATTAGGTTTTCAGATGTGCCGTGCAAATGGACTCTGACCTGATTCACTCCCCTCTGTTTGAGATTCTTTTACTTACTCTCCTAGCCTACCACGAACAACCAGCAAATACAGTATTTCAAACACCCTCATTCTCTCTAAAGGTAGATTCACACAAGTATCTCCATTTTAGACAGAAAAGGGATGCTTCAGCAATAACGACAAGAATTATAACAACTTTGTACTATCCACAAGACTTTCTTAAAGTTGGAAAATAAATTCACAGACTGAGTATTTCTTTAAAATTAAGAGTCCTTTTGCTGTGTTAACATTTTTCCTTCTGTGCTGTTGCAACCACTCTCCCACTCCTTTATCTGACTGATATGGTAGTAACAGGTCCTAGGGCCGTATGTTCAGATACATTAGAATTCACCATGACTTTGTTCTAGTTTCTTAGCTCTTATTAAGGCTGACGATCTTCAGGGAAAATGAGCTTTTTTAGCACAACTTCCTCAACACTGCAAAAGATTAACACGCACAAACACCACGTTTGTCTGCACAAGTGTTTGTGCATGGATTGTAGGCCTGATCCTGTCTGCACCTACTTCTGGGCTTACTGGAAACAGTTGTCTTCCCTTCAAAGGGCATCTCCTGGCAATGAAATTTACTGGTATGAGCAAGAATTTCCAGGATAAGACCCTAGAAATGTGTAGATATGAGTGAAATGAAAACTTTGGCTGGAGACAGGAGGATCAGGGTCTCAGGGCAAGCTGACCCAGCCACTGCCCTCGGCACAGCCCCGCGGCAGCCTAGGCCAGGCCTTACCACTTAAGATGAGCCTTTGGAGAGCGATCCTGAAGTTAATGCAAATCCTGGCAGTGCTGCCTGTTAACTAGAATAGGCTGAAAATGTTTTCAGGGTACATAAAGTTTACAGATAGGCAGTTCCGGAGGGAGTTAAACTACTCAGAAGGTCAGATCAAGCTGTAAAATAGTTTGGCCAAAAAGACTAAGATTGGAGAAGTATAAATGTTATTCATTGACATTTTCTAGGTGAAATATTTTGACTTTTTGTTCCAAAATGACATTGCATTTTGAAACTGACAGACCCATTTGGGTTTGGGGATGATGAAAAGGTAAATAACCCTCTTACAAAATAAAGTTCTTTGTTTCAGGTCAGGCAAAATGGTTTGTGTCAGCTGGGACTGACATGTAAATATATTTTTTCCAGGCTAGACACAAGCAGAAAAATCCATGTCTAACCTTGACACGTCTTGGTAAATGTATAAAACCAAACAATTGTTTCAAAATATACACACTATTGAGAAAAGCAGCATTGTTGCTTCGGCTTTCAAGCAAGGATGTGGTTGTTGAATTGGGTTACTTGAAAAGCACCCACCATTCAGTTTTATTAAAAGGTCTTTCCAATTAACAAAACAGCTGTGTTTGGGATTACAAAAAAGCAACCACAGGCTTCCAAAGCTTGTCTAGCCCTAAATCTGCCATTAGACACGCAAAGATTTTCACCTCTCCTCACGAGACGTTCCCAGGTTCTCCTGGCCAGCCTTCAGGACACTGGCTCCTGTTTTATGAACTTAAACTACTTTAGTCTGTGACCTTTAAGATTAACTGTTTGGGGATTTTCTTCTCACACATATTTTTAATCCGCTACCCAATTCGTGCAATTGTTTCGGGGCAACTGTGCTTGTGAAATGCAGTTTGTAGAGCCTGAAAAAAGAAATAAGTGCTAAGGAAGGCTTCTTATTTATACAGCAAGGCTGTGTATTACATTTGCATAATATGATATCAGAAAAAATAAATGGCACCAGAAATAAGTGTATGGAGGGAAGTGCTAATGAGCTGTGCAGAACAGGCAAACACAGTATTTTTTCACAGGGGCTATGGATCTACATTTTGGGAGAAAGGAAAGTCAAATAATTTTTCTCTAATGAAAACCTGAACAAAGAGATATTGGATCACACTTTTTTTCTCCAGAATTTGTTAAGATGCTTACAGGTCTAATTCTGAATGTTAATAAAACATGCATACTAAGCTGTACAGCCAGAAAACACGTCGTTCAGATGCCCAGTGGAGCACGGTATCGCAGAGGCAGTTTAGTGTGCTAGTTGTGCTGCACTAACGTTATGTAGAACGGTAAAGGTGCAAGTGCATATGGAGAAACTCAAGCATTAGCCCATGTAAAACAAAGGGAACCTAAAGCAGAGGAAATAAAGCCAGTTAGAATTGACCTGTTCTGGAGATGGTGGTTTAAGCGATGGTTGTTGACGTACGGCATTAGCACCGGTCCAGCTCTGTGTTGTCGCATCCTTCACATGTGACTTTTCAAGCCAATCTGTCACTGTGCTGTGTACAGTCATTTGAGAAAGGGACTAAGTTCCTGCATCTTTCTTGTTGTTGTTGTTTTCCTACTTGGAAGAGGTTGTTCTGTTGTGCTAAACATGCCTCAGTTTCTGCCTAAGCCAATGGGACTTTTACCATTCCCTTCCATGGGAGCAGAACTACCTCCTATAAGTCAGCAGCTGCCGGACTTCTCCTCTGGTGGGATTAATCCACGCTCCCCAAACTCTTCAAGACCCACTGGTTGATGCTGCAGTGATACAACAAAGCGCTGAGCAGGGCAAGGAAAGACTACATGGGTTATAGTTGATAGAGAACACAGCGCTCAGTTGTCCTTCTTATGAGAAGTGTTCTATATGCAAATGTAGAAAACCAAAAAGACTCGAATGGATGTTAAAACTCACTAAACCCGGTTGCTAATTTCACTGCTCAGAGAAAAGCTAGAAAACATTTCTTAAAAACCAGCTACCTCGCCGACACTGATTCACTGCAAGGTTTTTCTTGGACAAACACGTTCACCGAAGAAACAAAACAAAACAAAACCAAAGCCCAAACCAACAAGCTGTCCTCTCAATTTATGGCCCTTTTACAATACCTTGTATTATTGATGGGACACGGCTTCACAATTCTTTTTTTTATATTTTACTTTTTCTGACATTACCCAGAGAGGAATGTGTAGTGCACAGCCAGTCCCTGCAGCTGGTGGATAATTTTATATCCTGCTCAGATGCTGGAGTATATATGGTCCCGTGGTGAGTACATCCAATAGACTTTTTTCTTCAATGGGGCTATAAATACAAGTAAAAGCAAAGTACTGCACATAAGGTACCTATATATTGCTTTAGTAAGGCATGAAAGATGCTGTGGGTTTTGGTTGTGTGGATTCATTCTCACAGCACACTGAATAAATTGATATCTTTGTCTGTTCATGGAAAGGTGAATTTCTCCAGGCCAGTGTGTCAAAAAATTTCTCAAAGGCATCAATTACAAGCGCCTACCTATGGCACTTTTTGCCTCGGCTATCACTATGGCCTGGGATGCGGTTAAGACAAATTTCAGCAAGATCTGCCATTTTCTTCCTGGTGGCATTTTAGAAGGAAGTTTCCTGATATGTGTTAAGCCCGATGGTGAACTATTTTGGAACTTTCCAGCTTCACAGTTTACAGTTGTCACTCTTATTGCTAACACCGGCATAATGGCCATTTTGCATAATTTAGAGTGTTGCTAAGGTCAAGGAAGATCCAGACAAAACTGCGTAGGAAGAACAGTAAATGGGTGGTTTGTTCAAAACCTTCTGTCAAGTTGCGTTCTTGGAAACCGGGAAAAATTCCGAAAACAGAAAACCCCATCAAAACCTGTATTTTTTCCTAAAAAGCCAGAGGCACAGAAATGCAAGACTGAAGCCTTTAGCCTACCATAGTGATGCCGTGAAGTCTCCTGAAAGAAGCAAGTATCAAATCTTGTTGCTCGCTTACATTCTCATGATTTGTTTTTCCAAAGACTCAGGCAGCCTAAGTTACATCATATTTAACAGTCCAGCTTGGGTTTGGAAAAGTGCCTGACACAAAGAATGTGTAAATCTTCTCTGTCACTGACAATCTGGTCTAAACCCACAGAAGAGTACTTTGTACCTCAAGTGGTCCCAGTGACCTCACTATGGACACCTGTGAAGGAAGTGTTACCCAGTCACACGAGATTTCACAGTCGTGTCCTAACCACCCAAGAAGGTGGCAAGGCAACAGTTTGTTATACAACAGAATCTATAGTAGCGTCTTCATCAAGCTGCATATAGGGAAGTTTTCAGGCGTCTTTGGGTCGTGGCATGAAAAGCAAACAATTCTACTGTGGTACAGTGGAGGAAGTTGTACTCATTACCAAACTTCCGTAAAATATAATTTGCTTTTGAAGTGGCATCTGAATATTTCCTTTTCTGGGCAGAACTGGGGAGTGTTCTGGGTTTTATTTTCCATCCCTCACATCCACCCTGCATGTTGAGGTCTGCCTTCCTCCTTACACAACTTAAGACTGTGGCATCAATGATGAGCACCTAAGAGCATCTCTAAGAAATCAGTGTGTGGAGAGAGGTAGCATCTGCCCATGGGTTGGACCAGACTCTGCTCTCAGTCACAGCACAGCAAGGCTGGAAGGATTCCATGTTGGAGTAGCATCCAACAGGCACGGACGTCTTCTCTGAGGGCTGAAATTAGATTTTGCTTTCAGTTTTGTAATCCCTAATCTACAATATTTGCTATCTGCAATATTTACTTTTTTCAAGGACCAGTGTTTCAGCAATCAAAAAGTCTCAAAAATGCAACAAAATGCCTTATACAGCAATCCAGGTTCAGCCAGAAAGCTTTGTCAACTCTGGCTCAGCAGAGTTAGTTATCCTGGTTAATTGGATCGATGGTGACAGCTGTAATTACCAGAGATGAGATTGCCTGTACTGTAATTACACTTCAATCTTCAATGTGAGCTGGACTGTAGAATACATAGTGCAGATTCTCCCAATTACGAACAGGTTATGGAGAGCACAGTACTTCTGTGTAATCATGTCTGTTATTATATAGAATAAAAAAGTATGGCACCAGCTAAAAAAATTGTTAATCTGAAGCAGCTTTGCTGATTCAAAGGCATTAACCCACAAAGCTTCACTGCTACATGGTTTTTCAAGGTAACCACTACATAATAACACAGAAGGGTTTTTAACCTGAACAGTGACTTAGCTACTCAGCACATTACAACTGCCAGTACTTGCTCCAATACTCCTGTGCAGAACACTAATAAATTATCAGTGTTTACAAGAAAAAGTTCTCCTTTCGAGACCATGCATTAAATATAGGAATAATTCTTTAAATTTTTTTCAAGTCCAACATAAAATGGAAACATATACTACGCCTATAAAAACGTGTTCAAAGAATAAGGAAACTACCTGCATTTAGCCTTTGCTTTAGGTTTGCAAGACATCAACAATGAATGGAATTTAAAGGAAAAAAGTGTGTTTGAAGGTAAAAGACACTGAAACATTTATTTTCAAAACCAGTGAAACTAGTAACGACAATATTCTATTCTGCTTCACTGAATACTCAGCCTTCTGTGGTCATGGACTCTTGTTTTGGCTTTTCTTGAGGGCTCCAAAGAGGGAGGATTATATATTTCTCTAATTAGGTTTAAAAATGTTACCTCTGATTTGAGAACACATCTATATACACATATTAACAATTTCTCTATCCCAGGAAGGCCACTTTGCTTTGTTTTTATGCAGCTCTTACTCTATTCTGCTTATTTTTCAGTGCTGATTTAGAAGTGTCTGTGATTCATGGCTGGGGGAGAGGAGAATGAACTAATGCATCTTTTTATTTTCTCTTATTTTTTTTTACCCCCCGAGGCTCAACTATGTCTGATATATTAAAGACCACGTAGGTTTAATGAAATCCGTTTATGATTTTATGAGTAAAATCTGTCCCTGGGCACCACTGAAGCTCACACATGCCATCACAACAGAACCGAAGTGGTATGTCGGTGAGGAAGAGGTCTCGCTCCTGCTCCTTGCAGAGGGCTGAATTTGAGCTTCTAGTACTGAAATCCACAGTTTTGCATTCATGCATCCATCACGCTCTCCTTTGCAAGTGCCAAGTGATGGCACTGCAGAGAAAGCAAGCACCATCTGTCTCCACTGTGTGTGCTTTGCATGCCATGTTCTACAGTGGGAGGGATGAGCGGTCTTTGCGGGAGGCTGCTACTCTTGCCACTGCCTCTGCAAGTCCCCTCCTGGCCCGCACGGTGTGGAGCAGCAGCTGGGGGAGAGCAGCAAAGCTTTACACAGAATCCCAGAGTGTCAGGGGTTGGAAGGGACCTGGAAAGCTCATCCAGTGCAATCCCCCCATGGAGCAGGAACACCCAGCTGAGGTTCCACAGGAAGGTGTCCAGGCGGGTTTGAATGTCTGCAGAGAAGGAGACTCCACAGCCTCCCTGGGCAGCCTGGGCCAGGCTCTGACACCCTCACCAGGAAGAAGTTTCTTCTCAAGTCTAAGTGGAACCTCCTGTGTTCCAGTTTGCACCCATTGCCCCTTGTCCTACCATTGGTTGTCACCCAGAAGAGCCTGGCTCCATCCTCCTGACACTGCCCCTTTATAGATCTGTAACCATGAATGAGGTCACCCCTCAGTCTCCTCTTCTCCAGCTCCAGAGCCCCAGCTCCCTCAGCCTTTCCTCACACGGGAGATGCTCCACTCCCTTCAGCATCTTGGTGGCTGCGCTGGACTCTCTCCAGCAGTTCCCTGTCCTTCTGGAACTGAGGGGCCACAACTGGACACAAGATTCCAGGTGTGGTCTCCCCAGGGCAGAGCAGAGGGGCAGGAGAACCTCTCTGACCTACTGACCACCCCCTTCTAACCCACCCCAGGTACCATTGGCTTCCTGGCCACAAGGGCCCAGTGCTGGCTCATGGTCACCCTGCTGTCCCCAGGACCCCCAGGTCCCTTTCCCCTACACTGCTCTCTAATAGCTCATTCCCCAACTTATACTGGAACCTGGGGTTGTTCCTGCCCAGATTCAAGACTCTACACTTGCCCTTGTTCTATTTCATTAAGTTTTTCCCTGCCCAGCTCTCCAGCCTGTCCAGGTCTCTGATGGCAGCACAGCTTCCAGTGTCACCACTCCTCCCAGCTTGGTGTCACCAGCAAACTTGCTGCCAGTCACTCTATTCCCTCATCCAAATCATTGATGAATATATTGAATAATACCGGCGCCAGTTCTGACCCTCGGGGCACTGCACTGGACACAGCCTCGCTGCAGCGAGCTCCATTGCGGAGGGAGACCCGAGCCAGGACAAGGGCAGGTGCACGTTAACTCCCCATTGCAGCAACAGAGTGTCGAGGACTAAACTGGTTTCCTGCATCATCGCACATCCTCGGATCCAGCGCACTGCCTCTTGGGGCCAGCGGCAAATCCACACGCTGTTCCCAGATTTTGGGGAAATAATCTTTTTTTTTTTTAATTTCACCAGTAAGAATTTTCCAAAGAGTGTAGCAAATTGGGAGGGGAAAAGGGAGATGTAGGTTTTATAGTTCAACTCTACTCAAAAAGTTAGCGTAATAACATCCCTCAACGCAATTTCACTGTTTCAAATAGATATTAAAAGTAAATGTTTGGATATCGTATATTCTGAATAAAAATGATTTCTAATTATAGCCATTCTCTTTCACTCATTTCTCTGTGTATAACTTGCAATTACCTTCTTTAACAGTTTGACTCTAACTATAGAACATTGTGGAAGATTTTTAAATTAAAATTACATTATCTTATCAGGTGCTGTTACTGAGCCTTATATGATACAAGCTATTGGGGATATTCAATTTATTTAAGCTATGATTTCCCTAATGTTACAAATAGGTGAGTTCGCTGTTGTCTATTTTGAAAAGTTTGGTATTGCATATCAAACAGAGCCTATGAAATTCTGATTAAAAGAAGCAGCCTAGGCATACATTCAACCTTAAGCATGTGATTCCTTTGAAATAAAAGGTTCTGCTTACATATTCAAAGGTAAGCATGTGCTTACTGCTTTGTTGAGTTGGGGCCTCAGACATTTCCAGAGATTTTAATATCACATTTGCAAAACAGATGGTAGTGCCTTAGTTTAGTAACAATGGAGCAAAGTGTCCTTCGCTTATACTTTAATCTCAGAAAATGAGATCAAGACATTTTCAGCAACCAGTTGATTGATACTATGTGAAAGCTGAACAGCCTTGTTAATTAGGCAGTCCTGCTGGAGTGGCTGAAGTGCACTGCAAAGCATAATTAAAAAATAACACGTGAGTGATGTGTGGAGGCACCGGGCTCTCCCCCTGCCCCCAGAACCCGCTCTCCTGAAGGTGCACACAAAAGAGCGCTGCCCTGGGATAAGCTACAGAGCTTCGCAGCTTTCGGGTTCATAAAGGGATTAATCAGGCTGCAAAGCCAAAGACAAAACCTGGCTTTCTCCAGCTAAAGATCTGAGTATTCAGCAACTACATTCCATGTTATTTGTTTGGATTCGCAGCTCACAAACACAAACAAATGAGTAACTTTGTGGACTCCAGAAGACTCGCACTAAAGCCTTGGGGAGAGATCCTTTGTGTCACAGCGGAAAGACATGGGTGGCTGGTAAAGTTTCTCATCTGCACCGGTCCGAGGCAATGAATATTCAAGAGGTTCTCACCTGACCCAGCGGACAAATCTTCAAGGAAATTGGAAGGGAGAAGAGGGTCAAGTTCAGAGAATAACTTGTGTTGTAGAGGTTGAATTTGTTGCGAGGGTCCTGAAGGCGCTTCATTGCGGCTGCGGCGAGAGCTGCACTGGGAAACTTCAGCACTCCAACTTCTTTCGGGAAGTTTTCCACAGCTCCTCAGTAACTTGCTTGGTTTGCAGATCACATTCTGTATTTTCAACTCGCTCAGCAAGCTCAGAACAAAGCTCGCAGATGGATGTGCTATTTTGATGCAATTAACTGTATATTTAGATATACTCTTATTATACTTTTGGACTCTGTGTAGAAATGTTTAGTTTAAAATAACACTGAGACAATTGATGTTTCCGTAGTTTTAATTACTGTCAAAATTCGTATCCACTTTCTGAGCTCTGGAGGCTGATTTGGCTTGTATATTTGTTTTGTCTTTATTCAGAGACACTTTGTGCAATTGAAAATATCCCTTCTGGAGACAGCAAAATGTGATGTAAAAAACCCATTTCAGTCAAAACTCTGAATACTGGATAAACCAGAAAATGTTAAAATAGCCGGGACCGCATGTAATAAAAACTCTATACATTGCTAAGCTTAATTTAGAAAGTCTTTCTCTACAACAATATCAGTGTCCCTGTAGGTAATATTATTTCTAATTCATTACACGTCAGCATTCAGAACACAGTTTATTTCAAAAACTGAAAAAGCAGAACAATGGAAGGATGTTAAAGCCCTATTATTTATTAAAAAATGGTAAAGAATTTGTCTTAAGTTATACAAAATTACCATATTTTTATTGGTTCTAAGCTCTGGGAGGAAATGCGCATGCAATTATAGTATGTCTTCTGCATCCGTCTGCTAAGTTTATAGTAAGAATAAATCATGGTTAATCATGTACAGTCTTGTATTTGCTCATAACCACAACAGTGATATGTATGCATGGAGCATCCTGCTGTTTGTTATTGGATTTTTCCTAATTCATACAGTATTTCATGTTTTGCTACTGCCGACACAAAGCTTTCAGTCTTGCATATATTAAATACAATCGCATTATTACAGTGACCCAAGTTCCCAAGCCTTGACGATTATCATTGTGCGCATCTATAGATCAACGTATTTGCACAGCTTTGGGGAAGGTTATGTACGTGGCAATGAATATTAGGTGTGTCTCCTGATAAAATAGCAACATGTGCCCAAAGTAGAAAAGAATATTCTTATTTACAGTTTGACATTTGTGGGTTTTTTTTCTCTCAATTTTCAAGTGTAGATTTTTGAATTAACCTTGCATTCGATGAGGAAAATTCCCTTAGGCACTATCTGTTCTGAGGCTGACTCACCTTTGTGGTTATTTCGTATTCCCCATGTCCTTGCCTTTCCATTACCTTTGATACTTTTAGTCTGAACATTTGAAAAGTCTGTCTTTTTAAAAATCAAAACTAAAATGCAGAATTCAAATTCTCTGCTCGTAAAATTATTCGATTAAATTTTGCCTTTCCAGTGCTAAACCAAAGCAGACGTGGTCTTCTTTGAATCCAGACTCCATGAAGAGCCAGGGCACCCACCAGGTGAGCTTTTCTCGCTCGGGGGTAGGTAGGGGAAGGACACACCAACCTTTCCATGATCTGTGAGATGAGGAGTCCTAGTTTTAATTATTCATTACTCAGATACATCCTGGGAGATTGGTACTCATGACTATAACTTGTCACAAAGCTGCCTAGATAAAGCGTGGTACGACCACAAACATCATCATACTAAATCAAAAAAAGACTTGTGATATCCCATGTGGTTGTGGTCAATGATAACGACATTTAAGATCTGACTTGACGCGTATTTTTATTTTCTCGCTCGGAGTGTATATACAGAATAACACTATTTGGGGCTCTGGGCCTGAACCCACGAGACTCAGATCTCTCACACTCAGCTACAGAGGCACCTTCCTGTGTCTATGGATACACTCAAAATACAAACCACCTCATTGCACAGAAATACCAGAGGCAGAGAAAACCGTTTTCTACGGACTGAATTTGCATTTCGACAGGTTTTTTTAGGATATATTTAGATTAAGAATTAATATTCCGATTGGCTGATTTGCAGGGAGTTCTGCCTGGTATTTAGATGCTAATTACTGCACAATTAGAGGGCTAAGGTCAGACACATCTTCCAGTAATGGAGCACAGTGTTAAAATATCAGAATTATCCACAAACACAGACACAAGGTGGTTTTTAAAAAGCCTGCCACACATGCATTTCTGCAGTTCAGAGGCCAAACTTTGCTCTTGTTAATTATACCTAAGTCAAAGGGAACAAGATTTGACCATAATGACTCCAGAGCAGAGCAATGCAGGTTACATGGTTCCTCACACTGGGAGCCAGCGTGCACACATTGGGGGTTTTGGCACCTCCACTCTGCCTCTCAGTCTCTTCTCTGGCCAAACACCACATGTGCCCATTCAGGATTTTCCTCCAACTAGCACACAATAGATCTGCATGTTTCTTACTCAGACATTCAAGGAGAAATCACCGTGTACATACAGTTAATAGCGTACCTACCACGTCTTGCATCCTGCTCTGAAATCTGGATGAAGGAGAATGATTTCTAGGTTAAGGAACGCTGGCATCAGAAGGCAAAACAATCATAAAGCATTTGAGAACCGGGTGCACAGGCAGGGCACAATCTGTTTTATTACCACCACATTTTACGATCAAAATCTGTGCAAATGCAGGCTGCTGCAAACACACAGATTTTTACTTTTCAGCGTGTTACAAAGGGGTAACTCAGGTTCTTTTCTAGTTGGAAGCATCTAAAAGCTGCCTTGCATTAGGAACAGGAAACATTTTGTTTCCTTCCCAGTAACGGGCTGCCCCAAAGGTGCTACTTTTTTTGCATTCAATGCCACTGAATTTATTTATAAATTGGAAAACTGATGAAATCATATAGGAGGAGATAGCTGCTTTTGTGTTTAGCCAGGAAAACAGTGCCTGAATGGGAAATAACTAATAAGAGCTGCAGAGAGGAAGGTGGTCCCGTTCCCACTGCTTCTCGCTGAATCACTTGTGGGCACAGGGCACTGGTGCCAGCCCTTGCCAGGGAGCCCCGGTGCTGCCGCTGCCCCAGCTTTGTGAGGAGATGTGGGAGAGGAACTAAGGTCTGGGGAATCTTCCTTCAGCCCGGGTGATGAAGGGCCCTTGTCCGGAATAACACGATTAGCTTCACTGCTCAAATGAATGGTGTCCTGCTCTATTCAGCTGTGACCAGAGCAACATTCATCAGCAACTGCAAAACACCTTCTTTGTCCTTGTAGGGAAGGAAACTATGAGACTAAGCAGAACTTTTCCCTAGTAACTACGGCCATGCTCAACTTGGGAAATTGAAGGAAAATTACACTAATTTTTGTTTCCCAGTATTACCTTTTGCAGGGGAGTGAGGGCATTTCCACTTCCATAACTCTTATCTGAGAAAACAACGGCTGGAAAGGATTTTTTAAATTTTCCTTTAAAAAAATAAGAAAGGAAACCTGCTGGTCCAACCAGGTGGAACTGCTGTTTAATGACAGATGGGAAGGGGAGTAGCATCAGTAACAGAAAAAGACAGAGTAAAGTTTTCAAAATTCATGGCTCCCTGAAAGCTTTGAAAATATACGATCAGCTCATAGCTGCGAGCAACAATACTACTCTTGATTCACACCAAACCAGCCTGTTTCCATAAGTAATCTTCTCTTGTGAACAGATAGGATGCAAAATTCATTCGGGAGCATCTTAAAATCCTCATGGAGGCAACTGAAGGAAACTCAACAAGTGTTGACGTGTTCACCTAGATCTGACGGTGGAAAGGAACACAGCCGCTTGCTCAGCTCTGGCAGCACTGATCCCTCAGAGGATATGTTTCCCATTCCCTTTCTCAGATATACTCACATCTAAGTTGTGTCCAGTTCTGGGCCCCTCAGCTCCAGAAGGACAGGGAACTGCTGGAGAGAGTCCAGCGCAGCCACCAAGATGCTGAAGGGAGTGGAGCATCTCCCGTGTGAGGAAAGGCTGAGGGCGCTGGGGCTCTGGAGCTGGAGAAGAGGAGACTGAGGGGGGACTCATTCCTGGGGATCAATATGGAAAGGGGGAGTGTCAGGAGGATGGAGCCAGGCTCTTCTCAGTGACAACCAATGGTAGGACAAGGGGTAATGGGTTCAAACTGGAACACAAGAGGTTCCAGTTAAATTTGAGAAGAAACTTGTTCCTGGTGAGGGTGTCAGAGCCTGGCCCAGGCTGCCCAGGGAGGTTGTGGAGTCTCCTTCTCTGCAGACATTCAAACCCGCCTGGACCCCTTCCTGTGGAACCTCAGCTGGGTGTTCCTGCTCCATGGGGGATTGCACTGGATGAGCTTTCCAGGTCCCTTCCAACTCCTGACATGCTGTGATTCTGTGATACTGCTCTTTAGCTTGACCTCAGCATCAAGCAAATGATGGACCAAAACAAGGAACCAAGAGGAAGTATTATCAGCAAGGCCTGGATGTCAGTCTCTCTAAGGACAGGCAACACAAACCCCAGCCAGCATGCATCCTCACACTGCACCTGCCCATTTGCTGTTTTTCCTGCCAGCCTCCTCTGGTGCAGGTCTCAGTGCCATCGTTTGTCAGGTCCCATCTCCCAGCACACAGCCAACGCGCTCACCCACTGACTGCTGTGGCTGGGCAGCCACCTGCGGCTGCGCCGCGTGTGCCAAGGCTTAAAGGCAGCGTGTGCAATCTGGGCTGCCTGTGTTCCCTGGCTCCTTCCCCGCTTTCGCCATCCAGGTCTCTTCTCCTTGGCCTTGCTCCTGCAAGTGGAGGGGGAGTTTTCACCCTCTGCCTGTAAGCTCTGCCACAGGAGGTTCCTGTGTCATCTGGCTCCTATACAGCCCTTTTTGACCCTCCTCTGCCCCATGTTCACCGAAAATTACCGCGGGTGCTCTTTCCTTTTGCCGTTGAATGTCACTCTGCTAGACCAGCACTCTCTGTGCTGTAGGCTGGCTGCACTCAAGCCAGCTCTGGTCTTGAGGCTTCGTACCAATGTCAATGCAATGCTGAGGTACCGCCACCAGCCTTAGAATAAAGCAAATTTCCCTGGGCTTAGCACTCTGCTTAGCTAAGCTTAGCTTTCAGAGTGAAGCTGGATTGCAACGGGCCAGCACGGGGGGTGCTCGTGGCATGTTCCTTGGGGAGCTCCATGAAACAGCGCAGAACTGCTTGGGCTGGTCCCACCACCCCGCCTTGGTTCAGCTTTAGAAAAGATGACTTGTTTCTGGGGAATGGCAGAACTGAAAACCCAGCTAAGTCTCAATGCCTGCCAAGAACAAATGTTTCACTAACAGAAATATTTTTCCCTCTTGATCTTCTATAGCGCGGCTGCTCTGCGGCAGTCAGGAGCATGATGAGCTCGGGGCATAAGAGTCCTTTTAAAATCAACACTTATCCACCAAAATTGAGGCTGCTAAGAGTTATACTGGACACAAGAGCCTTTCTTAACGCATAGCCCATGACAAACCTGATTTACAGATTAAAATAACAACGTTATGGCATTTATAGAATGTATAAATTCAAAGCTGAACTGTACTAGTCCTAAAATCTTGGATGCTTTTGTTACAGCTGTGACTAGCAGTAAAACAATACAGCAGCTAAGCATCACAATTAATAATATCCAAGTTTAACACATTCAGAAAAACAGGGTCCCTTTCAGAGTGCATTACCAGGTGACATGAACATTGCGTTGTGTCACGTCACATCAGGCTTCCTTCAGGCTACAGCTTAGAGCTGACATAAACAGATGCAAAAGACAAAGCTCCGAACGTTTAGTAATATGGACTCAAAGAAAGACCATGCGATCTTATTATTCAGGTTTAACAGCTGTTATATATTATGTATTTATCACAAGGCTTTCACTTTCCTTTAGCTTGGTGCACAGAAAAAGCGGTCACCAAGAAATCTAGCCCTTAAGTGTGCGTACAGTATTTTTATACTATATCGAAGCAGAACTCATCCTGTGCTCATACACCTTGCTAGTTAGCCAGCAAGAAGCCGGTTCCAAATCCTTAATTTCCAGGATGGCCTGCAAGGAGATGCACTCGACAGCTTCCCTGTGCTACGGCAGCTGGTTCTGGTACCGAGGAGCCCTGACCGGGGGGCTGCAGTGCTCTCTGCCTCCCTGCGCAAGAAATGTGACCATCGATGCTACAAATGCATAGTTTATGAGAGAGGTTTTAAAATATATGCATTTTTTATGAAAGGCTTTCTCCAGGTGGGCAAACCAGGGCATTTTGCAGCAGCAGTTCTCCTTCCAGCATGTCTGAAGCTTCTCAATTCATTTCCAATAATGGGTGTTACTGGGTCAGTAGCTCCCATTCTGGTGTGAACAAATTCACACTGGAAAACCCAGCAGTTCAGAAATACAAGAGGTCAGCCGAGGGAGCAGACCCGCAGTGTGGGATCTCAGCCAGGGACGGGTTTAGTTCCTATCGCCTGCTCCCCTATTAGCGACCACTAAATTCTGCACACACTCTGGTCCAAGCCAGGTTTGTGGAATTAATGGTAAAGCTAGCTGCTGCTGAAAATAGAAGTTACCAGAACAGATTCTCAGAGAAACACGCAAATTGAATTCAGTTAATTGTTGCTGCTGCAGTGATCGTATTTAATTTGCAGCATCTTTTGACTGTATATGGTGAGGGGTAGCACTGGCGCCACACTACCAAGAGTCTCCCATTTCGTGTTGAGTAATTACATATCCTGCTCACCTTGTTCTCCTGAGTAGTAACCACTGGCACGTACGCAAAAATCACCCCATTCCTAACCTCTCCTCAGCAGGATGTGAAGATCACCGTTCCCATTTTGCAATTAGGGAACCTGAAGCCCAGGTTTAAACATTGCTGAAGCAGCAGAGATGAGAATAATTACTGTCATGGTCTTACACAATTTCCACCCAAGTCAGAAAAGTAAGAGCTGTGTAGTGAAGTTCCTGCCCCATAAAAATCAATAGCTAAACTCCCTCCTTACCCCTGTTCCTATTCACTGAACCATAATAATGACAAGGGAACTATTTGCATGTTTATAGAAGCAGAACTGAATGCGCATAGACTCCTTATAATTAGTTTCACAGCAGCTGACTGTAAAAACACGTAATTTAGGTCCAAATAGTATATACTTAAAAAAAATATCCTGAAATGCACCTCCTTCCACTTTCTGGCTCTGAAACCATAAAAACCAGCACGGTGTGGCTGAAAAGCGTTCAACCCAAAAAGGTGGGATGCTGGGCTTTGGATGAACATATTGTGCGTCTCAAAGCTGTAGAATCAATTAGCATCCTACTGGAAACCTGACAGCCTGTCGCGACCCATTAGGAGGTATTCTGTGCTCTCAATAGCTGTGGCTATGGGGACCATTTGCACAGAGACCAGGTAAGCCCCTACAAAGCAGAATATGATAAGGTCAGCTCTTTGTTTTATTTCTAAGCGCTTTTCCAAGATGTTTTTCTCTTCAGCGGAACGAACATGGCAGTGCAGCTAAAAATGTATTTCAGGTAAGTGGGTTGAAAAGTCATTCTCACTGGGAAATGAACTCCTGACCTTTTCAACGAAAGGTAAAGCTCGAGTTGTGGAAGTTTGCATGTAAGGTGCACTAAATATATCGTTGAGTAATAGCTCAAGAGGGCAATAACAACATAGCCTGCCTAACAGCTCATGCAAATGCAAACATAATGTGCCATGTAAAATGAGATTAATAAAGTTTTCCGACTGGAGAACTGACGGGCTGTCCTGAGCCATTAGGAGATAGTCTGTGCTCTCAATATTTGTGGCTACAGGGACCATTTCTGAACTGACAAACTTGGGTGACTGGTAATACTACACCGGGACAAAAATAAAGTCTGAGATGGGTGTCACACTTCTGGTCCTTTCCAGCACGCTGCTTATAGACATTTCACTTTCATTCATACTCTTTTATGTACCGACACAGTGTGCACACATACATGCACTTTGGATTAATTGCAATATAGTGCACTAACTATGCAGTGAAAGCCTTTACTAGTTCCTAGAGCCACTGATTTCTGGTTTATGATTTGAGGTTCACAAGCTCAGTTTTCAGCGAGGAAGCACAATTATAACTGGGACCTTCAAACCGTATCTGATTCCCTTCACAAAAACAGAGAAAACAACATAGTTCAGATTATAATTTAATGCCAGAGATGAGTAAATAAGATTTAACAACAATATCAGCACTCTTTGATGAGGGCAACCTCAAGTTACTGGCTCATCTCTTCTATAAATTGGAATCCAGTCTGATTAGACTCCATTTGGCATTCTGCTGCGCATTAGGCAGTTAATGCAGAGCTTATACTCGCTATAGTTAATGAGGCAGCAGGCATGCCTTCATTTTTAAGCAAAAGCTTATCTACACGTCTATAGCTGATTTTGCGAGGCAGCAGGTCCTCAGACCCTGTTTGCTTTCATCTGAACATTGGAAAAGATTGTGACCTGCAGTGGAAGGTATAATATTGCTTCCTAAAAGCCAGGATGCCACACGGAACCTGCTGTGTGTTTTGGTTTCTTCTTTCTTAAGAAAACAAATCAATCAATGAAACAAACAAAACCACAAGAAACAATCCCTAAGCCTTTCACAGAGTAGTAGTTTCAATAGTTTTAGATATCTTGCTTCTTTCTCTGCTGTGTTGATGGAGGCAGCGCTTTTCCTCCTTGTGCCTATAAACATTGCGTTCACTTTATTAGGGATTTACTGGATTAAGTAGAAAAGTGAACACTAAAAATTTTAAGCAACAGTTTCACCTAGCGATGCTATGAAGGGTGTTCCAGTGAATTAGAGGCTCGTGAGCTAACTGATTTAATGGTCCATCAAAAACTACTGGGAGACTAAGCCATCACTCCCCTGCCATTGCAGCTATTTATGCCAGTGCAAGGCCAGTGGCAAAGGTTACCAGAGCGGAATGAGAGCCCTGTGCATTTATTTCAGTAAGATTACAAGGTATACTGTTATGATGAGTTGGGATCTGCATGTTGATGAAGGCTGGCCCATCCGCCCTTAATTATAATTACCTTTTTTACCCCCAAGACTCCGCAAATCAAGAATATTTTGATTAAAACCAACATTGCTCACTAAATTAAAACTGTTGGCAATGTAGATGCATTATGATAGCATATTTATCTTTATTTTTCCTGACAGAAACTGTATAAACTGGTCCTAATGTAACAAACCACATATGAGATTGCTTAGGGTACACGCATTTCCAACTGCAGCGTTTTGGCAAGTTAGGGGGATATTTAACAGTGGAACAAATCCCTGGGTGGGTTTGGAGCCCCTTTTGGGTTTACATCATATCTGGTCACCTTATCCTAGCTTGAGCACATGCATCTTGAAGTGCGGGTGCACCTTTCACTGCTGATCAGAAATACTTTCTTTTAGCAATAACTGTTTCACAGTATTTTGAAGTGATACTTCATTGTTGGACATGACGTTTGAAAGCAAGAAACTTCCCTTACTGTCAGTCAAACCTGACTGCTAGAAAATCACTTCTTATTATACGCATTCTTCTTCAATTCTCAGGCTCAAGTATGATAGTTGGCATAGTTTATTCTAGTGATAACATGGTAAGCTTACTCTGTGATTATGCTACTAACATGGGTATAGCACAATAGTAAT
Organism: Patagioenas fasciata; assembly: GCF_037038585.1. Classification (NCBI taxonomy): domain Eukaryota; kingdom Metazoa; phylum Chordata; class Aves; order Columbiformes; family Columbidae; genus Patagioenas; species Patagioenas fasciata. The sequence goes on from NC_092531.1 coordinate 24,556,662, forward strand.
GAAAAGCCTGTAAATGCTGCTATGAACCAAAAATGTTGATAGGTTGCACTATTCCACCAAGCTATTCTTGCCATAAAAGATTTTTAGAAGTCAAGACTCAAACAAATTAGCTGGTAGGTAGTCACCCGTAGCAAAATCTCAGTGAAAAGCAAGTATTTATGTCCTTACATGCATACACATCTCCCTGGACTCACAAGCTGTTATCCTTTCATCAGTCTCCCCCTGCCTTCCACCTTCCCCTTTGCCAAGCCCAAGAGAAACCATTCTCCAGCATGGCTTTCCTACTGACACTGTGGACTCGAGCTTGAAGTGCACTCCTTCAAAACAGGAATAACTCAGTCTTATTTCGGTCACACAGCTCCCAACTAGCTACACAAAACCCTGGACTGTGTGCAGGTAACGCAGATTCAAGACAACACATGCAATGGTGATCATTCGTGGTGTTCCCTTCTCTGTAATTTTTGATGCTTCATTTATTGACCAATTTGTGGGGAGTCTCACGACTTGAGGGAATGTCAGACAGTGTACAGGGGGTCAGTTTGTACCTTAACAGAATTGAACTATAGCAAAGAAAAACTGAGGTTAGAAGGGACCACTGCAGATCACTGTCTGGTCCAAGCTCTTGTCCAAAGCAAGTCCAGCTTTGAAGTTGGATCACGTTTCTCAAGGATTTGTCCGGCTGTGTTTTAAAGACCTCCAAGCACTGAGATCCTACAGCCTCCCTGGGCAGCCTGCTCCCTGCTCTCACTGTGAAAAATGAGTTCCTTATGTCCAAATAAAATTTATCTTGTAACTTGTGTTTATAGCTTCTTGTCTTTTCACTACGCACTTCCGAGAAGGATCGGGCTCTATCTTTTCTGTAACCTCCTCTTGAGGCAGTGACTGATTGTATCCCCCTGAGCCTTCTCTTCTCCAGCTTAAACAAACCTGGCTCCAGGCCCTATCTCAGCGGCTCTTCTGCTGTCCTCAGGCATCCAACACTGGCTGCAGTATTCCAGGTGCAGAGCAGTTCCCTTGTCCTGCTTGCTCTCCAGCCAGCTGTCCTCTTCTCAAGCAGGGCAAGCGCATCACATTGCAACCTTAAGCCTACATTAGCAATATTTTTGGGCAGTTGATATTGATAAAGCTTTGTTTATATGGAAACGAAGAACTTTCTGTAGTCACATTTCATCCATTATTCTTTTACCTTACCATTTTCCCTGTAAACTCCGATTATTTTGACATTTTGGCAGGACTGTTTTGTGGGCATTTCTTTCCCAATTCAGCTAAAGCGATGTGATGAGAAGCAGAAGAGATTGCAATACGCTAACATTTAAAATGTGCTTTTGAAGAGGCCTTTGGGCACAGATGTTCCATAAAACTGTATTTATTATTATAATAATCTTCTGAAGAGTGCAGCTGTTTATTCAGGGGTCTGAATATTGAAGACTCCCTAAATCTAATGATTCCGAGTCTGCCCCACTCACTGCACTTCCAACACTAATAAGAAATACAAATTTGAAAAATCTGTACATACTAATTCATTTTAGAGAACCACGGAATAAACACTGACCATATAAATGCTGCTAGGAGAAACCTTTCAGATGGAATCCCCTCAAAACACAAGTGATATCCAAAAAGCTTGTAAGGAAAAGACTCAAACCTGCAATGCAGGGGTACTACTTAAATTTAATGCCTAACCCACAGAACTACATTAATAGTAGATGCCTGCAAGTCCTCTGGTTTGTAACAGAACTGATACACACGGGCAAAGGGCTCTGGTTCATCAGCTTTCATCGAGACATGGTGAAGATGCCATTTTAACCCCTCATGACTTTTTAACAATGTTATTGGTCATGATTTCCCGATACCGGTTTGGAGAGAGGAACAGTAATTTCGACATCAGAAACGTGCAAAAATCCATCATAAAAGTATAAATATCACAAGTTCTTTTTTTTTTCTTAGATGATGTGGCAACTCCTTGCTCAACTTCAGAACCGGATTACTAATCTCATCTAGGATGACGTGATTGACCAATTTTCTGTCAGCCAATGCAGAGATAAGAGATTGCAGAATAGTTGGAAAAAATGAGTTTACAGCTGTCAACTATTCTCATCTGGACCCAGAGCTATTTTGCCTGACTATAATTATCTCTTCTGATTTTGTCCCCTGGAAAGCTGGGTGGCATCCAGAGCCTTCCTGTCTTTGCTGTATGGGCGCCACAATGAGAGCTTCCTTGGAAAGCTTTTCTCACATGCTCAGCCCATCCCCAGGAACGAGCGCTGGGAGCCCTTGGAGCACCTGGCTCTCTGAACAGATGTTTGGCACACGAGGCCGGGGGTTGCCTGCTGCAGATAAGACTGCGAACAACCCAAATCGCAATCGTTATTTACCTTTATCAGCCTCAACAGGGTTCAAACTGGCATCTATTTAACCGCATCATATCTGCTGCTGTTGTCAGGACCAAACTCAGAGGAGTCTCCAGAGGAAACTGCTTGTAGCTCTACAAACCTCCTCCTGAGCCTGCCCTTTTATACTGTGTCGTTTTCTCAGCCCTTTCTGAAAAATCCAGATTTTCTATATGCAGCCAATAATGAAAATGTGTTATTCTTAGCGATATTAAATTCATATGCTATTGTCATTCCAAACCCATTGTATTCCACTGTGGAAACACACTATTTGTTCATCTGCTCATGAACTCTGCAGTCTGTAGGTTCACCGGGAGACTCAAATACTGCTGAAATCCTTTGCCCGTTCCTCCTCATTTTTGCGGAGAAATCTAAGTGAAAACTGTTATTCTTTTCGCTTCATCATTTTTATATTAAATACTCTAGTTTGCTAAACATGAAGAAATACTTGAATTATTTGCTTGCCAATGATCATTTTAGAGAAAGCTGCTTTTGTAAATGGCATCTTGTACCAAGACCAAACAATTCCTGCGTCTTGTGCTTTCAGGGTTGAGGTCCCGAATCTACCGTAACAAGAGATTCTCTGTAGAAACCCTCATGGTTGTTTATTCATCTTTGGTCTTCCCAACGAGGCCCATGTGTGGTGATGACCACAGAACATGGCAGCGCGTTTCACGGCGCCTGTGCCCTCCCCATGTCCTCAGAGCCACTGAGGTCTACAAACTGCCTACAACCGTATCCCTGTTTCCCAGTTACTACACAGTTTACTGATGCAGAATAAAACACAACTTTCAAGTTTAGTCTGTTAGAGCAGTACAGCGGTGGATTTAAAGCTCAAGAAACTTTTACTTCACAAGATTTTTTGCGCTTTTAGTGGGAGCAACTTGCTATGTATGGTTATGTAGTAAAATCATACTTAGTATAAGGTCTGATGCCACAGTAGATTGAGAGTGGAAGGGAGAGGTGAAGTAGGTGCAATGACATGAATCTCTACTTCTTCCACTACATAAATTTATCATATTGTCCCTAAGTCATTAATTGACTTGCTGTTCACTGGCCATGGAGCCCATTTGCTTTTGGAACATGAGCAGAGAAGGTAGGCTGCTGTTAGAGCTACCAACTGGGAGCGAGCAACCATTTCCAAGTGCCCAGCAAAGAAATTTTTACCGGAAGACTTGAAGACACCTATTCCGCCAAACACCCATCCTCCTGCCAAACATAAGCTTCCTGACCCAACTGCCGTGGCTTTTGAGTCGTTCAATAACAATCACATGCAATTTTTATAATGGGAAAAATGACCTTTTTGGTTTCACCTCCTTCTCAAAAACAATGAACATCTTTTTTTTCTCAAGCTTTATGAAAATTAATTTTTAAATGTAATGCAAAAGAGTCGCCGAGGACAGGAAACTTTTGCTTGCAAAGTGAAAGATTCAAAACATATAAGCAGCTGCCCAAATAACCCCTGAGCGGGGTTACATGTAAGTACAAAATCTCACTAACCTAGGAGTGTGGACCGTAAACATAAGCCAAACCCAAAGAACTTCTACATTAATGCTTAATGTTATGCACTCATTCAAGAGCTTGGAGCAGATACAACCTATTGCTGTTCTCAAATTGCTGGAGTATTTCACAGCATGCTATGGTAATATATTCTACTGTATACAGTGTGATGTTAATTTTTATGCCTTACAGTGGAATGTACAGTGAAGCTGAATTACAATTGCTGTGGGAATCGTAATACTGAAAATCATGTCTAAATATCAGCTTTAAGTCAGGACTAACTTAGCTTTTACATTCAATTTCCTTTAGGAAACAAACAAACAAACAAACAACACATCAAAACAAAACAACCCCCCCAAAAAACAAATGAAAAAGAAAAAGGGACAACTGGCTATTGTTGACTTGGCCAGCAAAGAGAACCAAGATGTCCCATTAAGGGTTATCTAGGGATCTCCGTCACATTCCTGCTTGCTCTCTTACCAGTTTGTTCTTAGCAAATGCTGCTGTTACAGAGACACCTCCATGAAGGCTGCTCTGTGATACCTGCATAATACCTTATGCAATATTAGATTATTGGAAAAGGGGAACAAAGATGGGAAAAAAAATCTTTTAATCTTCACCCACAGCCTCAAGGTTGTTCTGGATTCGCAGTCCAGAAGGGAAATCACGTGAGGCAAAGTTATATCAGGTAGCAATCAGGGGCAACTCAAGGCCCCTCCATGGAAGAATCACAGCAGAGAGGCACTTAAAACACAGGGAAACACGGAGAGAGAGGAGCAAAGCTGACATTCCCGATGAAAAGAGCCCTTATCATGCGATACAGGAACAAGGTGCAATAAAGACTTTACAGCCAAAATGTCATTTTGTTGACGACTGACCTCCTGTCTTCTTTGCACTTTGGGAGTGATTTTAAGTGACTTTTGGGTGCTCTCTTTTAGATGCTTTTTATTTCTTCTTGGACTTAGCAAAGGGCCTTGTTAAACCTGTCCTTTTCTAGGATTCCTAGGTATTTTAGCAGAGTATTCCCAGGATCAGAACTCCTCTGAGAGTTTTCTAACTGTGTATTTTCCTTTTTTAAAATTATATATAGAAATGATAGTTTGGTTTGTGCGTTCTTTTCCTCATGGGTATGAAAGTCCATCTGAAGAGGAGAACGCTAAGGCTGAAATGGAAATTCACTATGCTACAAAAAGGAAGGTGACGTTGTGCTCTGAGTACCTAAAACCAGCATTCCCAATCCATATTGGTGCCATGAAAGATAGTGCTAAGAAGAGTCAGAAACAGAGGGAATGAGTGGGACAAGTCATCAAATTTTCATCATTTTAACTCCATCTCTCTGAATCCTTTCCATACATTGTATTAGAGAAGTACAAAATGGGAAGAGATGAGCAGTTTCACATATATAAGTCTGAAACACCAGGGAGATTATACAATATTTGCTTTTTTTACCTGATGTATCCTCATGGATACATCATGGGAACCTGACCAGTGCAGTCAAGCTGTTGTGCCTGGATACATATGCACAGATGTTACGTATGTCTACTTTCCAAAAAATATTTGTGAACATCTTACAACTTCTAAAAATCTATAAATGCTTTTGAAACTTAGTATTTTTATGTTGTCTGCCATCTTTCATTTAAAAGTTTCTTCCCTCTCCAAAAAAAATGGATGTTGTTTTGAGAAAAAGGCATGTGGATTAGGGGTGGTCTGCTCCATAAAGAGCCACGGGGCTTGGGGCCAGCCAGCTCTTTTCAATTATCAGGTCCAGGTGGGAAGTGGTCTAGTGGTTCCTAAAAAGGCTCATGGGATGGGAGGTTTCTGTGAAGGCTGTTTTGGCTGAGGGAAAAAAGGGCTGAAACCAGATATTACCAAGTTTGAATAATAATCTGATTCCTGCAGGTGTGGTGTTCGATGTTGTTGGGCTAGGGGGCTGCCCACAGGCCCTGCTCTGGGGGATCTGTGTGGAACACCAGCAAGTCCTGCCCACAGCAGACAATGAAGCACCTCTACCCCCCCAAAAAAAAACCCCAAACCAACCAACCAAAATCCAAACAAACAAAACCAACCAGCAACAAAACCCACAAGCAAACAAAACAAAAAGCAAGAGCACAAAGAAAGCAACCCAACCCCAAAGAACCCACCGCGCAAACATTAAAAATTCTGGCTAATGTACACACAGCAGAGAAATAAGTAAGCAATCATCCAAAATGACTTTTGTGTTATAGATTGCTCCTGAATGAGGCCTAATGGTGGAAGCATCATTGCAAACTGTTTTCCATTTCCAGCATGCACTTATGAGAACCATTCTGCCCAATTTCCTGTTCTTTCAGTGGCAGAAAGGGACAGATTCCCCTTCTTTACACCAAGGCTTCTTCACACTGCACATGTGCTCAGTCCCTTCCTGGGAAGCTGAGGATAAGAGGTAAAATGATTATTGTTATGCAATAACTATTTTTCCTTTATCTTTTCTGATGGGGGGAAAAATATACAAAACTACTGGCGACATCTGCAGCGTACCAATTAGAGATAGAGAGGACAGGTATTCAGTCTCCATAGATGGTTCAAGGTTAGAGAAAATTACCCACTTTTAGCAGATAACAGAATCCTAACTATTTGCCTTAAACTGGGATTGACTGTTCACTATCTGAGCTGATAGTAGGTACAATATTTCATCCAAAGACAGGCGTATTTGCCTTCTAGTTTTACCACTGTGTAATATTATTTTACTGACCTTCAGTCACATTGGCACAGGAATTGATGTAACCTGAAGGGATGTGACAGAAGGCGGTCAACAACACAAGATACAAAAAGCCTAAAGAACTCAGGTCCTCAAGAACAGGACACCAAGCATCCAGTCACGCATAGCGTTTGAGTTACGAAGAGCTACCGGAAGACACAATGTAAATCAATATATGTCCACTTTATTCACAAAATGATGGATAAAGTTGCAGGCCAGCTTGATTTACCTTAATCTGCAAATCAATTTCCTACGTATTTTTTGGAAAAAAACACCCACTAATCAATTTCAGATCAAAATAGACTGAAGCACAGTGGGAACCGCCAGCCCCACCTGCATGGTGGAGACCCTACAGCTGTGAGATATTTCCCAAAAGCAGCACTAGCACCAGCAAGATGCTGGCATTTAAATGACTGTTGCCTGCAAATTCATCTTTGGGAAGCCCTGGATGCTGCCTGGCACTGGAGGAGTCTGGATATACGGATGAGTTGGAATTGCAACGTGAACTTGCTTCTCTTTATTGCTCAAAGAAATGACGGCAATGCAGAACCAGAGACAACCCGCAGGCTACCCCTAGCCCTCCTGCCCACCCCCACAAACCCATCCCACTGCCCTTAGGTTCTCACAGCAATTTGTTGTGACCTCATGTGAAAAATGTCACGTCTGGCCAGTGACACTGTGCAGGACAACAGGGCTGGTGTGACCCAGCAGCTCTGGGAAAAGGGCAGCGGGCCGAGCGGGCCCCGAGGCCCTGCCTGCCGCACCGCGCCTGGGTCACGGGCACCGACAGCCGAGGGGACGTGGTGGCTCCCAGGCCTATCAACAACTGCTGATAGGGACAGGGAAGTGCTGGAGAGAGTCCAGTGCAGGGCAACAAAGATGCTGAAGGGAGTGGAGCATCTCCCGTGTGAGGAAAGGCTGAGGGAGCTGGGGCTCTGGAGCTGGAGAAGAGGAGACTGAGGGGTGACCTCATTCATGTTTACAGATATATAAAGGGGCAGTGTCAGGAGGATGGAGCCAGGCTCTTCTGGGTGACAACCAATGGTAGGACAAGGGGTAATGGGTGCAAACTGGAACACAGGAGGTTCCACTTAAATTTGAGAAGGAACTTAATCTCAGTGAGGGTGGCAGAGCCTGGCCCAGGCTGCCCAGGGAGGTTGTGGAGTCTCCTTCTCTGCAGACATTCAAACCCGCCTGGACCCCTTCCTGTGGAACCTCAGCTGGGTGTTCCTGCTCCATGGGGGGATTGCACTGGATGAGCTTTCCAGGGCCCTTCCAGTCCCTGACACTCTGGGATTCTTTGATATTCCTCTCCTGTGTGGTGCAGGCCAGCTGATCTATGTCCATTTTTTTCTGCCAAAGTTATTTTAAGACACAAAATTACGAGACTTGATACATGGAGCTCTGTGGGATTTTACGCTTGGAAAACAATCTTCAAAATGTCCTCAAATATGAACAGTACTTTTCTGTGGTGAATCTGTATGGGAGATACACACTGTCCCATCCATCATAGTATTGTAGTAACAAAAGAAATTACTGCATAGTCTTTTAACCAACAAATCCCATAAAGGGCTTGTGAGTGAGGGTGCAGAAAGGAACAGATTTCAAAGGAGATGGAAAGTATTTCCTCTGTGAGGGTTTTAAAGTCAAGGCAGCTGTAAGAATGAAGATTTTCAGGAAGAAGAGGTCTGTTAAAATACTCAGACACTCTTTCGTGTCTATACTCAGAGCAGCACTCTGCAAAACAGACGCAAACCAAACTTGGGTTCATTTGTCTCATTTAACTCTGGGCTGTTCTTTCAGAGGGCTGGGAGAATACAGCTGTAGAGTAAAACAGTTGAAAGCCTGAGCTCTTTAAACATACAAGGGTAATACACCATTTTAAAATACAGAGGGATTATTTCCACAGATGATTTGCAGATGTAACATTGAGCTATTTAAAGTCTGCAGTTTTTTTTCAACACTTTTGGAAGAGCAGTAGAAAATGTTGTTTGTGGCAGGACTTAAACTGAAATTGTAGAGCTGTTCCATTAGTACCCATAGCACCCATCACATTTTTGCTCTTTGTGGCAGTCAAGGGTTTCCCATTTTCCGTCTTTGCCCTTTCTCTACCTCACGCTTGGTTCCCTACGGCCGTGTCCATAGCAGCACCCACTGGCAGATTGCAATGATGCTGAGATGGACTTTTGCCAGGGGAGGAACAGAATGACTGAGCAACAGGCAATGCAGTTCAAGGTCGTTCTGGGGTTTTTCCCTCCAGCACCGTACCCTTCTAGAAGCAGTACCTGACTATTCCTTCAATCATGGTAATGTTGGTAAAGTGGGACTCATTCTGGTTTTTGTTTTATCTAACGTGTCAGCGGGAGCCCAATAAAAACCAGCTAAGCAATGAAAGTTTATTGTGACATGTGCTAACAGGTCTGACATTTAATGCAGGACATTTGAGTTGCCTTCAAATGCTCCTAGGAGTGTTTAAAACCAAAAGAAAATTTGCTATTGTATATCGCGGAGAAGGTATCTTGAAAGTATTTATATTTCTTATTATTTCTGTGTCTTAGGGAAGACACAACGTGCCAGGCAATTGCTGCTTATTAAAAGATTTAATTCTACCTTAAGACTCACAAACAAGACATTGCTGTGTAGACAAATGTGTAGAGGAAAAAAATCAAAGATAATATGATGCATTTACATCTCTGTATGGATTTCACACATTGCTACTTATAAAAATGGTTGAACATTGCTAAGCCAAAGCTTTAAAATCTGGGATCATTCGAATAAGATTGCCCACGTGGCTGAGTTGAAGACTTTAGATTTCCATGTTGTGATCATTTCGTCTAAAAGCACAACAATATTTGGGAGAGAAGTGAACGGAGCAGATAAGAGGTGGATGGCTGTTGAGGTCATTATTGAAGATGGCAGGCACAGATGAAAGGACACAGAATAAAAGGCAAGAGTAAATTAATGCAGAGGGACTTTGTGGGAGATGCTAGAAGCAGTGTGTATAGCGAACTGTATTACTTACATCTAAGTACTAACACATTTGGGGGTGTGTAGGTTTTGAAAAATATAAGGACTAAAGGGATTGAGTGTGCTGTCACCCAAAGGAGTGGAACAGAGCCAAAGGAAGGATCGTTTGAGGTGAAATAACAAGCATAGCTTACTGACTGTGCCATTTATTTCCTTCACATATTTTCTTTTAGTTACAGCCATCCATTCACAGTTGGCGTGTGACCAAAGAAAAATTTGTGAATCTCACAGATTAATTATTAAATCCTTCTTTATTCAATCAATGCATCATAATTACCATAATATCCCCCCCACACAAAAGGAATCAAAACAAAAGAACCACCGTCTTTACCTACTTGTCAAAAGAAAAACCACGACCCAGATGATCTTGACTATGACACATTCCCTAAAGGTGAAGTACCTGGAAGTCTCTCAGATGACAAGAAAAAACTATCCTGAGACAAAAGTAGTGCAGCAAAACCACTTCAAGTGTGGATTTTAATTAGAGCAAAATTTCCTGTCTTCAATCACCTACGACAATTAGTCCTGAGTATCCAAATGATCTCAACTGCCATGAAACATCATTGGAAAATAAAATAAAAGAAAATCTTATCTTGGAGAGTTGGACCTTGGACTGAAAGATGAAGAACCCAGAGAGAGACCCAGAGAGAAGGATGAAGTGAGGACCACCTGAAGTGGGTGGGCTGTACCTACATATGTAAGGTAGTTTTTTTTTTCTATGAAATATCCAGTTTAGTGTACCAAACAGTGAGATCAGATTAAAAAAAAATAGCAAAGAGTTATCAGTTTCTTTAAATATTTATAAGAGGGAAAACTGAAATCCACAGACATCAAAGCCTAAGCCTTGTAATCACCCCGTTCACACTTGGGACATTTCCCAAGGTTATCAAAGTTAACCAAGCGCTGGTTATCAGCCACAGACTCAGCTTGTTTCTTGCTTAGTCCCAAACCACTATTTCAGCCGCTGCCTGTGCAACGCTGTACGAGTGACAGCAAATGTGCTTTTAACTGCTAGAAGCTTTGCCACTTCTGCAGGGAGACAGAAACGGGTAGCCCTTTAAAAAAATAGAATGGTATGAATAAATTTGCAAGTAAGCTGTGCCACCACAGAAACTTAACTTCTTAAATGATGGGACCAAAGGCTGCGAAGAACGACTGAGAGAGGAATTGTGAAGTTACTATGGTAACTATTAACAATTCAGACAGGCTGTTGATATGAGATTGTATTAAATATGTCAAACCAAACATTTTATTTACGATTTTAAACTCTAACATTGACACCTTACAGTTAACAGGAATTAAAAAGGAAATTAAGACGTAACTTAATAAAGACTTGAGAGTTAAGGCTGAGATGATGCTTTCATTCTCCCTTGTCACCTCACACACTCTAAAACACCTTCAAAAAGCTTATATGCTGATATTTTTCATGCTTGGCCATAGCCTGGAGAAAGGCAGAAGCAAAAACATTTGGGCTTCTTTGGAATTACCTTCTTTCAGAGTGGGAGAGATGGGAACATCTTGATTTTTAGCCCCTGATATCATCACTTGGGTGTTTAAAAATCACACTGCGATTGTGGACTATGCACTGCTGTCCTTTCTTGGAATAAGCGATAGTTGCTCCATTGTTCTCACATCAGTGAATCTAGCGAAGTTTAGTGATGAAACACTGGAAACTTTCCCAGGAAAACAAACATTTTAAGACCCCGGTTCTGCAAAGCACTTCACCAGGATTACCCATGTGCTTGAAATTAGGCATGAGATTAATTTACGATGCAGTCTAATTTATTCTGTAGCGCAGAATGCACATCAGTGCATTCATGTTGTGTTACAGCAGACAAGGTCCTTCCCTGCTTGTGACCATGTTGGAGTGGAAGGAGCTGTAGGTGCCCAGGCTTGACAGAGAACCTGCAGAAGCCTCCCAGACGCCACACGGCTTTGCTGGCAATGGCCTCTGAGCCTATGTACACATATCCAAGCCACCAGCCTTGTTTCCTTGACCCATCTCTGGGCATCTTTCTGCCCAGCATGACAGCTGTCCCTTGGCTGTGACCGTGTACACAGGTTTGAGCAGCTGTGGGTACCTGCAAGTACCAGCTGACATTGGGACCGTCTTGTGGCCAACTCATCACATGGCGTGAAGACTCAGATGTGGTGGATCGTTCACGAAGCTCTGGGTGCTACCACAGTCATCTAATACTAAGTTGATGGATAACAGAGAGTTGCAGAAGGCCCTTTCCCTTAAAGAGTGGAGTACCAGTAAGAACAAGTATTGCGCAGTAGGTTGAGTCACTGTGTGACCACGCAGCACGGGAACCGCTGTAACGCACATTCCCGGGGCGGCAGAACTTGCCATCCCTTGAGAATTTACCACTTGCCCTGCAAATTTCTGCACTTGTCAAGTAATAATGCTGAAATGGTACCTTTCTATTTATAAAATGCCTTTTTCCCGTAGAGAAAACCTATAACGCAGCCATACTGTGCAGACCCACAACTAACTAGTCTGACGATCATTATCTAAAGATCACGATACATTAACTGTTTTTACTTCACATTGCAAATAAATGACCTGCAATTTTATTGTAATTTGTCTGTATATATATATATATATACACACTGTAATTTATCTGTAATTTTTTCTGCAATTCATATTTCTTCATGCAGTACGTATTAGTAAAGAGTTTGGATTTCTGTTTAGCAAAACACGCATTTTTCAAGTGTGAAATTGTAGTTTGCTTTAAGCCTCATCCAACAGTGTTTCCAGGGGCAAGGCCAGCCTTGGGGATTTCCACAGCCCCCGCTCCTGAACCACCACACACTTCTGCCCTTGGTGTTGCAATTTTCACCCTTTCAGAAATTCTAGAGATTCGTGCCTGTTACCCACTAACTCCAGTTTTAAACGAAAATGCATCGGAAAAACTCTCATCCAGAAGCCTATTCTAACAAACAGGACGCTTCAGGTTACCTCATGGAACAAAGTACATGAAAATGGGCTGATAATCTAGTCTGTTTTCCTTGATGACCATTTTAAATATAGCCGTTAATCCCTTATCCAGTCAAAATTCAGGGATTGCATATTGCATGCGAAGCTCCTGGTTGCTGTTTACTGCACACATATGGCAAGCTAACACACGCCTCTATTCATACACCTATTTGCAGGTGCTGTTACTTCCCTAGAAATCAAACAGCCTACATTTCATATTTCTAATTAGCTTATTTAGTAATTGCGATGGAAACGTAGGAACACATTTACCCGTGTCCTCTCAGATATCCTTAAAAATAGGGAATGTCACTAGAGGGTTGTCCTCATGTGGGTGTTTTTTCAGCCCAGTCAGTGTGCATCATTTTAATGCGACTGCTCATGGCCCCATGGTGCCTGCCAATCCTAATTAACAGAATCACCCATCCTAGGGCTGAATTTATTGCTGCATGTGCAGCTCACTGGGACATGAAGCCGTAGTCCTGCAGTCTACAGGCCTCTGGGAACTGCTCTCAACTTTCCTCAGCTGTGAAATCTCCCTCTTGCAAGACATGTTCCTGTCACATATCTTCCCTTCCGGCAGGCTGAATATCCCTGTTTTGATGACTCCAATATCATCAGTAAAATATCCAGATAAACAGAAATATATTCAGGAGATATCCTTGCCGTTAATCTTAAAGTTACCATTGAGCCTTGAAAACTAGGGCGGGTTTGCTTATCGCTAAAAACATTTGGTTTGCACCTGCACAATGATTTATTACATCTGAAAATGAAACAGCATCGGGCTTTTTATGCCAAAAAATTGATGCGTATGCCATGTTACATTTTTCAGCACACGGCTAGCATTGTGTCATCTATGTCGTACCATACACATACAACATAATTCATATGAGATGTACCTATATGGCACAGCACCAGCTTTCTTCTGCCTACATCAAGCAGTCTTACTCTTGGTGAGCAGGGGAGCACTCAGTAACCTTTATCATACAAGACCTTTTTTTGGCAAAAAGATGGCACCAAGAATTTCAGCAGCAGCCACCGGAAGGCTGTGCAGAGTACAAAGATGTGCAATATCTTCTTGTATCTCCAGAGACTTTCCCTAGATTCCGTGGCAGTGTGTGAAGAGATTGCTTGTAGCTCTTTTGTTCCTTCATCTTTTCTCACTAATTTTCATTTAGAATCAAACACTTTTGCTGGAGGCAAAAGGTATATTTTTCTGGCTTCATGTCCCAGAATTTCCATAAATTGTTCTTGCACATGTCTACAGCTGACATACGAAATATGCAAACTCTTCTCCTGAATTATGCTTTATGCTCTGCATGGAGCCAGTGGAATTGTGGCATAAAAAGTAGTTTTCCTTGAAGTTCAGAAAGTAATGTACACTGAGAAGGATTCCACAGCATCTCACTGCCGCTCCCCCTGGCACGGTTCATTTACAGTGTGTGTCTTGTAAGAACAACTGAAAAGAGACACAGCTTTTTTTTCCAGCGTCCCTAGTTTTAAATCTTAACATTAGAGAAGATTTCCTGTGCCCACCACTGCATTTGGTAATAGAGAAAACTTAGGAAGTAACTTTAGGAAGTTGATTAAAGCCCCTTTTCCAAGTGGACTTGCACCCAAACTTTAAACTACAAAACCCTGGGCCAAATGATCCAAAAGCTCACCTCCCGTTTGGCACAAGATGAAGGGCAAACTTCTCAAAGCATTGAGCCACTTGAAGTTCTCAGTGTGACACCCCTGGCCAGACTTCCAAACTTTCCACTCACTAAGGACCTAGAAGTGAACTGAACTCCTTTGAAAACAGTTATTGGTTCTGGATGCTTCAAAACGATATTGTATTGGACATAGTCCAGACACCACACTACTCTTAAGCAGTTATAATTACTTGATAAAATACAAATGTTTCCTTCAATTTCTCCATGAATAGTTTTTCTGCATTCCTCAGGAAACTTCCCAATCTAGAAACAGAAAGTTTCTTTTCTGTACTCTTCAGAGCTCTTATTCAAAAGCTCAGATAAAATGGCCCTTGCCAGTTAACTGACGACTAGAGTAGCTCCCCCTCTTTCTATTCCAGATTCATAAAAAACCCCTAAGATTAGCTCGCTTCATAAACAGTGAATTCCTTTATTTCCTTATAAAGGCTTTGATGCCACACTTTGGCTAGGAACCACTTTTATCACTCAAATTACACTCATTAGAAGTTAAAGATACTGAACGAAATAGAACAACCTCAGATCAAAGTAGCCTGCTCTTAACTACATAAAAACAAATTAAAGCAACTAATAAGAAACAGCCTCAACACATCAAGGACCTAAATGATTAACTTACATTTAGCAATTATTTTGACAACTTACTAAGGCAAGACTGCATATTACTGGCCATTTTTTCTAAATTAGTTATTATATTTACATGAAGAAAGAAATTATGGTTTAGTTCTTTAGCAAGATCTTCCTTCCCAGCAAGGAAAAAGCAGCATTCTTATCGGAAATACTTCGACCACTACAAAACATGACTCTGAACAACATCTCTCAAAGCTTTCTGCATATCAGCACAGTGATCCTGCAGATTCTATAGTCACAAACTGCAGCAGAAGTAATTGCATTTTACTGTGATCATACAGGCAAATATTTAGGGTTTGACTACATGCAGTACTAATTCATTTATAATTAGCTGGGCCACACTATGCTTTCTGTTGCTCCATTATTTATCTGTACTATCAGGTAGCTTTTTGAAGCTAAGCTTATTATTACTTCTTTTTATCTGTAGAAGTTTCATTAATTTGGTTTTTTGCCCCTCCTGATATGGTTTCAGTTATTAAAGAGGCAATGGAGGAAGGAGAAGTTTCAAAGTGCAGCAATACAAGACCAGAGTGAATTTCAAATAACGAGAAATGAGGACTGTGCCACCTGCAATAAGAGAGGTTTGTTCACCCTTCATCTTTGGCAGCAGAGATTACATTTGGCATGTTAATGCAGTATGGAATGAAATGGTTTAAAGCTCCCAGACGATTCTGTACATCCAAAGACAGACCTGCGAGTCCTTTAATGAAACCAAGCAGAATATCTAAACGTGAGTGCATTCCATACTAACTCTACTTTGTACTTTTAACAATAGAGTTTGATAAATATGACAGTACTGGACAAGCAATTTATATTTATCACTTGCTGCAGTATGAAGATTATTTGTATTCAGACTCAATTTTGTCTAGGATTTGACACACTCATGGGCCAAATAAAGATATCTTGTTTGCCATCTCATAATGTGCAGAAAGAGTCAAGGTAGTGTGTATCTGATGCTGAATGTGTAAGTCCACAGTGTGTCTAGGATGGCTTTGTGTCCTGTGCAGTTTGTACCAATACAGGATAAAAATACATTTAATCTTGATATAAGATATAAATTTTTTACAAAGAGAGCAAACATTCATGGGAACAACCTCCCCAGGAGGTGTCACTGAAGGTTTTCAAGATGTGATTGGACAGGGTGCTAGAAAATCTTACTGAGGCTCCCCTTCCCACAAAAGGTTGGACCAAATGACCTTTCAAGGTCCCTTCCAACCTGGGCTGTTCTATTATTCTATATGATTGTTAACGATAATGATCTGCAGGTATCCACAGTAAGGTGCAGAGATTCACAGGCTGCTGCATCGCAGAGCGGTGGCCCCACTCATGCTCTTCTTCCTCATCACCCTTCTCAAACCAGCCCCTGTATTAATAATTCTGAGAGGCCAATGAGAACTTTCAAAGACTAACTAAAGTCCCAGAAAATACCTGAAGAAAAGTAAGCCATGTATAAGCATTACCACCCAAACAGAAAGTGCATCCCGAATTTAACAGTGATGTCCGACATTGAAAAGAAACAGCAGGCATCTTGGAAGGCCAGGAGATTTAAATGTTCATTTGGGTGGATATTACAGCAGTGCTGATGTGGAAAGTCACGCTTCTCCTCCCCCAGCCAGCACTTGGGGGATGCTATCTACCTTAAGAGTGGATTTCTAGATACATCACTTCATATTTCCTCTGGTTTGCATTTTTTAGGGCCCCTGGGCCAGACCGTGTCTCGAACAGCCGTCAGGCCACGTTCTGTTTTCAGCTCCAACGCAGCTGCTCGGAAGGAATTGCTTTGACTTCCCTTGTGTTGCTCTGGATTAGCACTGTGGTAACAAAGGGTAGGATTTGGATCACTGCATTCTTCCCCTGCCATCCAGAGAAAAAGCAGGTTAAGGGGTTTGTATCACAGCGCATCAGGTGAGGGGTTATGGAGAAACTCAGAAAATGAGCTCTGGTGGTTAAAAAAAGAACCCCAAAGGCCAGGGAGCCCAATTGAAATGACAAACTCTGTTTTCCTGACTGTTTGGTTTCATTTATCAACACCATTTCGCTGTAGACATATTTTTAAATTGCCTAAAAATAACAGCTGTGAAGAAGCCAAAGATGTGTTTAAGAAGTCCGGGGGAACTTTAATCGCATTCAACTGAAGTGCTCACTCAGTTCTCAGATCTAGGTTGAAGTCTTATTTTTGTTCTTCTGTAAGATTCATGTGAAAATCCACCATAGCCTGGGGTTTTGAAGTTGAAAGATTATAATTTGGCCTTCTGGCATGTATCTTTGTCAGTTTTTAAATCTCTATATGAAGTCTTTCAGCTTTAGAGAAAGACCAATTGATGTTCCCTGAAGCATGTATGTTCTTTCAACACCATAAAAGAAGTCAGCCATTGTCATTTTCAATCTAAAAGTTTTATTTTCTTTATTCTCAAATTAATTTGGCTTACTAGTTCAATCGCTTGTGTCAGGTTCAAGAAACAAGAATTAATGCCATCCAATTTCTACAGCTATCTATAGGCTGCTGGTCATGCAGCCTGATAACTGAATGTAATAGAAATATATTCAGCAGAACCAGACACCTCAAATGGCTTAAGAGATAAAACCCTTTAAATAAGCTTGAGACAGATCTGAATTTATTTAAATGTCTGATTCTAAATGTACTTATGCCTAGTAGTAATGTTTACCATCTGCCTGATTCTGTCTGATGAGGTAATTGTAAATCTATAAATAGCTTAACATATGCTGCACATACTCTGGCCTTAAATATAACAGCCTTTGTGTAAAACAACTGGAAATAATAAGAAGTGATATTAGTTTGGGCATTATTCAGGGTACGTTGAGAAAGAAGTATACGGGGTGTTCACTTTGTATTATTTGTATCTTCTCCTCCAAAGGCCTGTTTGAAACCAAAGCATTGTTTATAGGCCAAATTTTAAAAAGTTGTCGGTACTTTATGTGATTCATACCTCCTGGAATAGGCATTTGAAATGTAGTAAAGTGGTTACAGTCAGAGTAATGTATACTGTAAACCAATATGAGAACTACATTCATTTAAGATGAACAAATAGTTTTCGCTCTGTGAATGACTAATGCCACAGGCCAGTGGACGATTCCTTTTCTGTTACAGGGTAGAAGATGGGAAAACAATGTACAGACACAGCGATCACAAAAGCTTAGCTTGAAATAATCACTTTAGAGCCAGATTAGAGGATTCTTGACACTACTGTACCTACCGCCATTGTACGAGCAGTCAAAGTGCTGTTTCCTAATTACAACTAAGAACACCATTAATGCCAATTATCTGCAGAAAGAATTGTAATTGCTCATGTGCACTCACCTAGAATAAAACCATAAGGAAAGGAACAAAGTGCTCTAAAATGAAACAGCTTTTGAACCCACACTTACTGGCTCACAGCTTTTTCCTTCGATGGTGGGGGGACCATGAGATGTAACCAAAGACCTATTGCTGGGCCACTGGGTCATAATTCTTTTCTGGATCATGGTTCTAAGGAAAATCTTTCAGTGAAGAGAGAGACCATGTTCTCTCCACGTGATCCGTGCTCCAAAATCAAGACTACGCTGCAGATTTCCATGAATTAGCTCTGGAAATCTGACATCAACCTGCTCATCCATTTCAGCTGCTTGCAATGGCAACCCTAGGGCAGGTGGGGGAAAAATGCTGCGTTACCAAATTAGAAATAAAACAGTGAGTCACTGTCCAAACCTCCTCCCTGTGGCATGCTCAGTCTCTATCTGTCTGTAGCATTGATACAAAGCTTAAAAAAGGGCCCAAAGATTTGTATAGGTTCAGCTGCCCACTTCGAAAAAATAGAATTCTTTATGTGGAAAGCTAAGAGCAGGGATTATTCTAAGGTTTCTTACTGAACACTGGATTAATTGAGCAGGATCTTGGCCACAATGCTGTGAGCTGTGTGGTTATACTCTGCGTCACATGTGCAAAGAGGCGGTTATTGTGTTTCTGGCACCATTAATTAGTCCCTGATGTTTATGTGGGCTTCCAATTTAATTCATCAAAAAGTTTTGCTCCGTTTGTATTTAATGAGTGTTCCTCCTGAGCATCTGCTTCTTGGCCTTCAAAGCCCTCACCTGGTCCAGGATTCTTCCCCGCTTGTTCATTATCAGTATGAAACTTCCAGAAAGAAGGTGAGAAAAGATGAACCAATTTCCAGCTGTGCGCGACTATGCCCAGCCGGGCATCTTCGTACCATATGGGTGGCCAGACTTAATCGGTCAGGACTGAGAAGCTGAATGGAAGAAGGAAGTGTCTGAGATAGACAGTTCTAGGGCAAACCAGCATTATTTTGAGAGCGCCTGCGTGTTTGATGTAAAGCTTTCCTCTGCTTCCAAATGCCCTGGATCAAAAGGTGCCCAGTGCACCCTCCCACTGCCAAAACACAGCAGCACGGGAACCACCAGCGAGCTGGATGGAGACCTGACAAGGACACTACGGGGGCCGGAGTAGAAGAAAATAAATGAAGAGTAAAGCAGCAGAAGTGATTTTAACGAGAGGGCGAATGGTGTGTACCAAAGGAGAACTTTAAAGCACTACTTATTACTTTGAAAAATATTTAAATCAAAGCATTGTCACAATGTCAATTACTGCTCTTATTTGTCCTGCATCATAAGGGAAGGATACTCGTATTAAAGATACTTACAAAAGGGTTTCAGGAATGCACTGAGGGTAGTCCTGACATGTTCTGTACCTCCAGTTACGTGGAGGTGTGAGCTACGCAGTGTCTGACTTGGGAAGCGAGCGGAGGGTGGTGGGAGGCGAAATAAGGAGGCAGAGTCAGGTGCTCCTTTGACAATAAAGGAATAACGTAGTTTACAGATTACAGAATTCATGGCAGTTGAGCTCAGATTCTCATCTTATTTTCACTAAAATAGATCTGATGAGACTTTTTTTTTCTTTACTCCCACAGATAAAAATTCTAGATAGTCATCTAACTATTGGAGTCTCCCTATCACTTCATTTAACTTTTCTATTACTTCATTATAGGACCAAAGCCACCTTCTTTTATATGAATAATTTCAGTCATTTTTCCTAACTTGCAATTGTGAACAGATTATGGCCTTCATTTCTTTTGTATCCACTGGTGATGTAGCAATTTCTAAAATAAAGACAGAATGGAGCTCATATCAAAGCAGACTGTGCTTCCTGCCCCTCTAAAGTGGTAACATATGCTAGAAAGAAAGGAAATGATGAGGTCCAAGACAATAAACAGCCAGAACATGTGGCAAACAAAATGCTAAACTGTCCTAATTCAGTCGTGCATCTCTACCGGCTTCTCTGTGATTTACCCATATCCTCCAGAAAACAAAACTACTAGTTTCTTACATAGCTGGTGTGTCAGGAGAATCCCATTTCTGAATGGGATGTTTTACAGCGACGTAATTAAAACTCTACGATCTCCGTATCTCCATGCTATGTTCAGGTTTGGGTAGTCCCCACTCAAGACACAGTCTGTACGAACTCCTAATACAACTGAACTGGTGTCTTTCCCACTTACTCACTTCAGTCTCCCAGTAAAACCAAAACTCGCTGGGTCCCAGAGGCAGTGTTAACGGATGCAACCATATAAATCTTAGGGATTTTTTACAACATCGCCTTGATCTGAAGATAAACTTCTGGAAGATTCATTTAGTTTAAACACCTGTTGGGCCACAGAAATCCATGGCATTACCTCAAATTTGAGTTGGTGTAAATAGAGCCAGAAATGTCGGTATGTCTTGGCTGTATAGGCCAAATGAGCGGACCTGGTGCACAAGGGTGAGTGAGCAGACAGAGGACGGAGTGACAGGGTGCTCAGCAATTCCTGAGGCAGCGCCATGAAAACAAAATACAATATTGCTTCATTTTCTTGGAACTTACTAGCACCATTGCCTAAATGCCTACACAGCAAACATTTGCTTATACCACCAGTTTATCCGTCCCTGGGTAATTATTAAGATAGTTGCTGTTACTATGCTGATCTAAGGTACTGGGCAAGCATTTTGAAACATTTTAAGTTGTTTCATTTTTGGCAGAACAGAAGCCAAAATGACTTCTATCTTCGTTCTCTGGTATCATTGTAACGAGATGTGCTGGAACAGCCCGGGGATGGGAAAATTAGTTAACTGCTTTTACAGAACAATGACTTAGTGTCAAACCCCAAAAGTGAGCGTTGCTCCACCTTTCCTTCTTCGTAATGACATCATGAAATGAAAGCCGTTTAAAGACAAGCACATAAATCATGAAGTATATTTGCCACCCTCTTCGTATTTCACACACATTCCCACTGCATAGTTCCTTATGCAGTGACTCCATTCCTCCTTCGATTATCTTTTGAAGCCTCCTTCTCTAGCAGTTCTCTGATACAGATACATTTCACTCCATATTTAAGGGCAATGTCAGCTTGTATACGAACAACCGGGCTTGTAATGCAGAATCCTCAGGGCTATCTCCCGAGCTTCCTTACACGAGTGAGAGGTTGCAGGAATATAACAAGAATCCATCCTTGAGGGAGGCACAAGAGGCAGCAGAAAGTGCTATGTGCAGTGATGCAGGGAAGCAGAAAAGTGTTACATTTCTGTATCAGTAGCTAAATCACACTACACCATGGATCCGCCGCTGCCCGTTACAGCACTCCATTTCACGAACAGAGATAAGGAGTTCGAATAACTATTACCAAGAAGAAGATTGTTCCTAATAACCGGTACACAAAAGATGAAATAAAATAAAGAATTTTGCCGTTGAGTTTAGTGGGAATAATCTGACACATGCAGTATTTATCCTTTACAATTCTTTGGATGGAGTTTAATAGAAAATTGTAGAGTCTTTCTTAATGAATTCTCTCTTCCCCTTATCTGAATCTACCCTGAGAGTTGCTTGAGATGAAATCAAGGATTTGCCTACAATAAATATTAAGATACTACATTTAATTAACTTAAAAAGTATTTTAGACAGGCTCCTAACTGAACAATGCCTTCCTTTTGAAGGAATGTAGCAAATACCATCAGTGCTGAGTTTCACTGTACGGTTAAATTAAGGATCCTATAATTCAAACATATCTCATAGAAGCAACGCCACGGCCTTTGGGTTGTCATGCTACACAGAAATGAACAAAAGATCAAGCACATGCACCTACGGGCACTGGAAATAGCGTTTGAGGGGTCACGGAGAAGCTCAATGCGAAGCAGCAAGGCAGGGACCGCACTTGCAGGGGGTGGGAACAGACCCGCGTTGTGAACGGCAGCAGCTCCACGGGCTGGACAATCTAACCCATCCTTCCTTAGAACAGCACGTGCATCGGCTGCTGGGGCACTCAGCACCCAGCCAGGCTATTCTGTGCACACAGACTGCCAGAAGGACAGCTGATGGCCTTTGCTAGTCATAGAAACCAATCGCTGCCTCAAGAACTAATCCAAGTTACGCCATTTCACGTGTGGTGCGTTCTTGGTCGTGAGCAGGTGGAATCAAAGTTTTAAACCCGCTAGCAGGTGACCTTTTCAAAATTCTATATTTTTACTGCCTATCATTTTTTTCTCTTTCTTCCAGGCTCCTGAGATCGTAGTCAAAGATGAATAGGAATTGCTGGAGAATCACTAAATAAGAAGCCAAAGGGTTAAAGATGGCTTTCACCCAGTATATGCCCTACTGAAGCCACGTTATCTGATTTTTAATAGATTAGGTGCAAATATGCACATTAGCAAACTAAACAATGTAGTAATATCCACAGAGAACCGGTCTCATTGATTAAATCATAAATATAGTATCTTATTGTGCTTTTGGGGAAATGGAAATATGAAAAGCAACACATGCATTTTTGAATTATAAGAAGGAGGAATATTGGCAAATCTTTCAACAGCTGTTTATCATGAAAAAGAAGTTACAGTTACCATTCCCCAGCCACATAGTCTGAAAAACCTAAAAATTGTACATTAATAAATTATAACAATGATGCATGAAGCTAATATAAAACTTTTGAAGGCGGTTTTTTAGTCCAGAGGGAGTTGTCAAATTTGCTACTTGTGACTTTAATATTACTTGGAATTTCTTCTAGGGCATTTAAAACTCCTTTTGTGACTCTTCATCAGCAGTTTTGCAGACAGCAAAGGCCTTGACAATATACATTCTCACTTTCTGCATGGCTGACGGACTTCATCTGCTATATCCAATTTAAGGGCAGAGCAGTAGATTACATTGCTAGAATATAGAGAGCCATTGCCATCGAGACTAAATCATTGCTGTTTATAGTAATTCTTACTATTTGGTTTTTGACAGCCCTTTGTGACTGGAATAAAAGATGAATCTGAGATTATTGTCAAGCTACTGTAATAGCTACTAGTGCATGAAGTCTGCAGCAGATGGACTTGAACTTATGAGCTCTCGGATTCTCAACAGCCTTTCAAATGAGCAGTGTCCTCCTTGGCCACACATAATGCAACTGGCTTTGACAAATCCTTATTTCAGAAAATGAAATATTATTTCAGCCAGCTTTCTTTGTTCTGTTTGAAATGTTTTATAGGGCTTAATTTGAGAGGTAGCTTAGCATCGAGAGAGAACAAATTGATTTTCAGTTGCATGAGGTACACTACATTACAGGTACATCCAAGCTGAACAACAACAAAGCAACTTGACGTAGTCAGACCGCTTCCAAAAAGGCCCCCCAGCCATTTCAATTACAGCACACAATTGCTATATATCTTTCTTTGGCTAAACTCATAATTTTCCTCATGATCTTCACTAATTCAAACAGAAAACTCGAAGCAATAGCAAAAATTTATTTGGTGTATGGCACCCTAGAAAGATTCTCATAACGCAGACAGCTGCTATGGACTTGAACACTGTTTCAGCGGCTGTCAAAACCAGGGATGCACAGCACGCACCTCGCACTGCAGCGGGAAGGTCTTACGCTGGGTTTGTCTCACTAAAGACCCCTTACAGAAGCACATTTCTCTCGGGTCCCCGGTTTACCGGTTGCTCGGTGCAGTGCAAACCGAATGTTGTTCATGAACAGTCAGCTGTTCGTGGCAGAAGGGGACAAAAGGAACTATTAGAGTGAGCTGAGCTTCAGCAGCTCCCTGGACCTGAGCACCGTGCACCTCCTGGGCAGGCACTCTGGAAGCCAAGTAAATGATAATTGTTCCAAGGGCTGATTTAAGGCTTCGTCAGATTATTTCTTTTGTCCATATCTAGGATCTTTTTATTAAGACCCATTACTTCTGAAAACCTTTTGCTCTCTTTTTGCATATCACGGTTCTTTCTTTCTATTCTAGCATTACAGTTTGATCTTTTATTGCATTACTGCTGTTCAAGATTCTATAGTTAAAGTTGTGTCAGCACTTTTACCACAAAACCCATTTACGAGAGGTTTATAACACAGCTATAAAGATGCACTACAGAATGAAAGGTGGTGTACTAAGTCTCAGCATGGGGCACTGCCTTTTTTTTATCACTTTCTTATAAACACATTAGACTTGCTATTTTAAGTCTTTATGGGTGTAAAACAATTCCAGTTTACAGGTTATTGCCTTTATAATGTGGCAATCAGCCGTTATTAAAAAAAAAAAAGGTAAAATGAACCAACTTATAAATACTATGATTAAAACTGATTATGAAAAAAGTGGAATTTTGTGACAGCAAAGGCAGGCCAAATATGTCTGTCTTTATGCAGGTGAGCTGTGAACTGAGAACATGCTGAGTTATGCAAACCCATTTTCCCCAAATGGATGGGGGAATCCAGCTTGGAGTGCAAAGTGGGAGCCTGGTAAATAAATTGCTCTGGAATTTCTTGCATTGTATTTGTGTTGCAAGGACACTGGTTCCCCAGTGGAGCAAACACAGGGCAATGCATTCTTCTCAAATGCCATCGGAACTGGCTTCCTGAAGAAAGGTGACCACAAGTGCTTTCAAAGGGCAGGTTGCTCATGCACCTCATGGTTCTTACGTGTTTCTATAAAAAAATATTGATGAGGCTCAGTGAAGACTCGAGAGTGCCTGTTTTGGACTGTGATTTATCCTCATGACTAAGCCTTCTATCCATAACTTAGCCATGAGTATACATTCCCTTTCATTTGCTTCTGCTTAGCCACATGCAGTGTTAAATTTTGAGGCCCTCTGCAATACCACCCCATGGCTCAGAAGATGCTGGCTAGTTGAGTAGCTTTCCATCATAAACTGCTTAAAGACACTGGGGTTTGATGAATAAACTCACAGCTCCTCACCAGTGACTCATCCCCCAAGATGAAGGCCCAGTGGCTCACTCAGGACCTACAGACCAGTATAACATGATACAACCCGATGAATGAGTCCAGGGGGGCTGCCAGCTGGTCATACTAGTAGTGCCTTAGATAGCTTGGATTATCTTCCTGAAAGCCCATGTTGTGCCCTGGAGATAAGTCCTGAGATCCACATGGCTCTCAAGATGTGCTGATAGATCAGGAGTGCCCCACTAATTCACTGCATTTGTGAGTTCATTCACAGCCCTGGATGTGGCTGGAAGACTGGTTTCAAAGCATGCCCGCCATAAAGGGCATTCAAGTATGAAAAGAGCCCTGCCTATGTAAATGTATAGATGTTATCTGCTAAAAATCTATAGTGAAACTCAAACACAACCCATGCTGTCTCTACACTGGCACCAAATGTGTACTGAAAGCTGCACCTGTGGGTGCGCTGGATGAGACTGGATGATGGGAGATGCATCAGCACAAACTCCAGCCCAGGCTGCTCACGCCTTCCAAAAGCTTTGGGTGCTTTTCGGCTGATGTATGTGCTGCCACAGTCTTGGCCATTAGCACAGTGTTACAAGTGAGGTAACAGATGTGCTACCGCCTGCAGCGCGGAGAGCCCCGAAGTTCAGGTTCCGCTGGCTTTTACCAAACCATGGAGCTGAAGTCATTTTAAAATGTTAATATCTTGCGCTCAGTGCGAACGGGGCTGTCTTGGATTCTGATCATGCAAGCGCTACACAGATAACTTTACACATGGGACTTCAGAGAGCTGCCTCAATTCCGGTGTGTTATTACGAACTCCAGTGAAGACTAGCAAAGAAATCAGGAATGATTTTTAAGAACAGGCCACAAATTCCAAAGGAATAACTACAGGCGATGAGAGGGGGGGAAAAAAAACCGAACAAACCAGGTTTTACAATGGAGCTAGATACTTATTAACAGAAGATTTATTGTTGTCCTTCTCATAACTACTGCGCATTAAGAAGAAGAAATATACTACAAATATGCTTTCAGGGGAGATGAAGCTTGAATTGTCTGCACATAAAATACCTGTGATGTGTTTAAATAATCTTTTAATAGGCAAACTATTAAATATGTTTTCCAATATACCCGGGAAGGAATCACTAAATACTAATCTTTTCCTAAATATTTAAGCCATCAATACACCGCCTAGACTAACAATGGGTTTTTACTGATATAAATGGTTCTGCAATAATTGAAACCAACCCTAAGTTCTGAATGTAGAACTGCACAATCACCTCCCAGTGACCCCTGTTTTTCCCTCTGTTTAGTAAGGAAGGTTGCTGGCAGCAAGGTTGTTACACGAAGTGACAAAAACAAGTGGAGACAGCGAGCTGTGCTTATTTAAGCCTCTATTCTTCCATGCCACTCAGCTTCAATCCTGTGCCTGGCAAAACAACATCAGTATTCTCTGCCTCTTTCAACTAAAGGAAGCAAATCAAGAACCAGACAGGCTAATGGGAACTGAACCTCATTTCTTGGCCTCTCGCTCAACCTGTGAAGCCAAATAGAAAGCGGCCCAGTTCTCCAGGCCTCGCGCTCCCCTTGCCAGCTGGGAAGTCGAGCACCTCCTGCTCTCCTCCTCCTTCCTCTCCATCCTCCTCCTCTCCTCGCGGCGTGCAGGCTGCTTTCCCGGCTGCTTTCCCGGCTGCTTTCCCGGCTGCGAGCGCCACGGGCCAGCTGGGAATCCAACTGCTTCTCCAGGTCTCCTGTCCACTTGCCAAACAGAGTCCGCAGGGCTCCTTTTCCACTGGCCCCAGCCAGCTAGGAGGGGATCTGCAGTGCTATTATCACAGCTAACTCAACAGCTCAAAAATCTGCATGCAGATAAATGAAGCTTTGGTAAAACTCCAAAAGAAGGGGGGGAAAAAAAGAATTTAACAAGGAAAGAGCATCCCCCTTACTCTTTCTCAGTTCCCAGTGTGTTAAGTCCTGCTTAGGGACTTTTATTTCCACTGCTTCTCCTAACTGCCTTTAATTTGAGGTACATTCAACTAGAAATACCAGGGACACATCAGAGAGAGGAGAATGAAAAAGTGTCAGCGGCTGACGAGAACTGGTTGAAAGGTTTTCAACAAAACCTGGAACTGCATGAAACCCGCCTCGTTTCGTATTTCACTGCAACTTGAAACTCAGACCAGATTCGTTGAAAGGTTCCCTGAGGACTGCAGTTCCTGTCCCAACTGGCTGATCCATTTATAGTACACAACTTTATTAGACAAACCGAGGGCCAGCAGAGCTGAGCTCTGTTTCACAACTCTGAGACATAAAGGGGAAGGGCAGCCCGTCCCGCTCGCTGCCCCGTGTGTCCCCACCAGACTCTCAACCCAGGAAACACACGTGTGCATAGCAAGGGAGGGCACATCCCCTGCTTTCCATTTCCTTGTGGGTTAACCACTGAGTCAAAGGATCCTTAGAGGCCAAAAGCCACGGGATGGACAGGTGCAATGGCAGAAGCCTCTTCCCTTCCCCAAAGGCGAAGCCAGGTTGCTCTGCCCCTGCTCCCAGGCCACAGCAGCCTGGTCTTTGGCCCGTTTGCCTGCTCGCAGTTTGTCCAAGACCAGATTACTGGTTTTACCTGAATTAGTTGCTGCATTGAGTGATTTGATAGATGCTCTGCATAGAGAAAGCTCTGCCTCCGAGCTCTTCACAGCCAGCTCGCTGTCACCGTTCCCGCACCGTCTGCACAGCCGCACGCTTCAAACAGCCAATGCAAACCACACCATTTCTGGTCAGCGATCGTGATTTTTACTGTTTTACGTTGCCACTGCTCAGATACAAGTAGGTGCTAGTGAACAGAAATAAAATCCCATGCAGCCTCAAGCATATCCGCAAACCTCAGCTACCACAACTGTCACAAACAGCAAGTACGCAATCATGCTGTCTGCGCACAGATCATTTCACCAGCTTTGCTAATGTGGATATTCAAAACCGCATTTTCCTTTCCCCTCCTTTCTTGCCTCCCTTTTCGCTTTTCCAGCTCTAATTTGAGTTTTGTTTTGAAGCACTGGATTCATTCATACATCAAAGGGAAATCTAAGGCATCAGAGCCCACATAGACAGAAAACAAAGGCACTGTTTACCAGGCGGAAACTTGCTGAGAGAGGAGCAGCTGAGTTCTGCAAGGCTCACCCACTGACTGCCACCTTGGAGGTACATCAAACATCACCACTTGCTCAATAAAGTCAAACATTCTCTTTCAAAGCCTCCTAACATAATGTATCATTTGTATTACTGAAATACTGAAAAGTCCCAGTCCTGACCAATGCTCCATGAGGAGTTTCTCCCCCGTACGATCCGCAGACTCAACTGAGTTGTGCTGGATGAGAAGCAGCCTGGCTCCACGGGCACAGGGGTCCTTGTGGGCTAATCTAGGCACAATTAGGCTGGAAGAAGCTCCGCCCTGCCGTGGTATCCAAACTGGGCATCGGTGTTCAGGATTCACCTTCTTTCACCTCACCAGGGTTTGTGCAGAGGGAGAAAATAATAAAAATTATCCTGAAGAATTTATGATATACTTAGACTAACATATAGGGAGATTTAACCGTATTTTAGGGTTCATATCTTCTTATTCTCATTTAAATAAATATCTTCCTTTTAAAGCAGTGTCAAGAGAGACTCTGGCATGGGAATGCACCAGCAAACGGGCTGATGCACATGCAGCATTGCTCTTTCCAGGCCAAGTGTAGAAAGCTGTGGTAGATCCAAAACCCATCTTCCATCTGGCAGAGCCGGAGCTCAATATCCTTCCTATCTCGTGGTTTTACCAGATATGCTTTCTTCCTTTAGCCGAGAATTATGAATTATTAATTATTGCTAGAGTGTCTGGTTACTTTTCATTTTGTTTTTGCAATGTTTTTGCTTGTATGTCAGGTTGCATACAACATATCTAGTATTCTGAAAATACAGCTGAGTCTACCAGCCTTGCAATTTCCTTTGCAACACTAAACCTGTTTTTACAGCTAAGATGAAAAAGAGGGGATGAGTATTTAAAATGACACTAATCTCAGCGCCTCCATACAGTATGAATATTTCTTCTTCATTCTGACCAAACTTTTTGGCAATTAAACCCACACAGAAATAATAACCTTATTCCATGATACTTATCCTTTATCGGTCTCAAAATAGCTGACGGTTTAGCTGCGCTACTCATTTCCAAATTGCAACAGCGAAGAAGCAAAGAGAAGGGCAGATTTTGGCATGCTCAGCTTCTAACAAAATACACGTAATTTCAAACTTATCCCTCCAAAAGCCAAAATTCAAACCGTCACTGCTGGCTACAAGGAGCCATTGACTACAAAGTGCCTTTGACTGCAGAAGCACAGCGAGCGTTCAGTCCTCCAGTCCTTTGCGAGACTTGAAGGAGCTTCTTGTCAGTCGGACCCGTGGGCAGGGCAGCATCAATACAAACAAAAGGCCCGGTTGTGATGACAAGTCAGAGCAAACTCATGGACTTGTAAGGATTTTGTTTGCATTATCACATAAATGACAATGAAATGGAGGGCACATTACTGGAAGTTCCAGATAGCCTTTAGAAATTTGTTGTTAGTGCTTATTACACTGGATATATAATAATGGGTTTCCTATTAGACGCAATTTCCTCTACTCTTGCAAACGCAAGACAGAGCGTTTAAATCCAAATGATTAGTTTCCTTTTAAAATGTGGACATATTAATTCTGTCTATAAGATAATAGCTTTATCCTAAGAAACGCATATTAAAGTACAGTTCACAGAACATAATTCCTAAGAAATACACTGGACTGCAATGTGAACCATACCTATGCCTGGTGACTGTTCACACTGAGAAGGGTATTGCTTGCTTATGCATTCTTTGAGGGAGCTGACTATTATTTGCAGTGCCGTGGATGTTGCCATTGGCTTTGCTGCGCCAGGTCAGTGAGCAACAAGAGATGAGTCTTACTCAGAGCTGATGCCTCCGTCTGAAGCAAGATGCAGCAAACAGCTGCGAGAAGCAAAAACAGGGGATGATGGAGAGGAATAAAGGTTACGCGTGGAAAAAACTGTAAGCTAAAAAAAAAAAAAATAGCTATTTCACAGTTTAATGGTTCCCAAGTAATCTGAAAGTTTTTAACGAAATCTCCACCTCTCGTTCTGGCTATCACAGAACCCCTGCTGTCCTGAGGTGTAAGCGGCTCCTTGTGGTATCACAGCAGACGTTGCTTTGGGGAGAGATTGAGAGAACAAGAACATTTTGCATGTTCATGAAACTAAAGCATTTTATTGGAAAAGCGATGAAGTGCAAGCCAGAGATGGATGTGGGAAGGAAGTACTGCAAGCTAGCACCGCTGGCACAAGGAGAAGAGCAAGGGGGCAACATAGGATTTTGAACTATTTTGCTTTGCGGATGTGCAACTGCACTTCAGAGCAAAAAGAGGAAACTGCATTTCGCTCCATCAGGGCAAAGTAATTGATGTTGTGGAATTCCTAAGGGAAATTTGAAACAAATGAAACAAAACAAACCAACAGATAATTCTGCGGATATGTAAAGCAAGGCCTCCCAGCTTCCAAAAGGTTTAGGTTTGTTTCACTATATTCAACATTATAGTCTGAAGAGCCTAACAAACACCAGTGATAGAGGTAGCAGACAACAGTAAAGAAATAGGGAGACAGTAGTAGTGATATTACAAACCAAGATACATATTGTCATGCTAAGGTCTCATGTCCACTTTTCGAATATACACCCAGATTACCTCGCTCCATACGCATATATAAAATAACATATATAACCTCGGGTAGGTATTATAAGTATTTTCGATTAATCAGAGACATATTCATTCAGAATAGTGTCTGAAGTTCTGGTCGCAGCAGGAGTTCTACTGTCTACAATCACTTCGTACATTTCTTCTGTGATCTCTTAGAAGCTTTTACCTATAGTTCCACGCTTGCCATAACATTTGAAATAAACCCTTTGTGACTCTGTTTCTGCCTAAGAACCAACTACGACTTTCTATTATGCAAAGAAAATGAAAAGTTGGCAAATCGTCTGAACCTCCTTAGTGAATGCAATATCTACCAAGTAAAAATATGAAGTTATACATTGTCTCTCCTCCCAAATTCTGTTACTTGGCTAAAAAAAACTGGACATAAATACCTCGGCTATCTGAGATATGTATACATCTGTATTCAACAAAGTTGCATGTGTAACACTTACAAGGGCTAATAAACATTTTAATTATTGATTTCAGCTGAAAAATTCCTGAGCTTGAGCATAAACAAAAGAAATAAGTATCTGCCTCTTGGTTAATGTTTCTATTCAAGTGTAAAGGTGAAGCTATAGATCCCAGAGATGGAAAAAGCAATTTGCTATTCTCAGGCTTATTTAGAACCCTATTAGTGGGTTTGTGGAAAAAAATGTCATATACTTCAAAAAAAAAGCATGCTATGAATTAATGTTTATAGATTTTATTGCTTTTTCCACCTCTCTATTTTTATTCTCTATTCTTTGCAACCATCTTAAAAAACCTGGAACGACAATTTTCTCCTTACAGATGCTGTCTTTTTCTATTAAGCAAACATTGATCCCTTGCATTTTGCCTCTTTTTCTTCCCCCTCCATCCCTTTTGTTTCAAGCAGACATAAAATTATCTGAGATATTTTTGTGTTTAACATCAACAGGTTCATTTGACATGAGCCTAATACCGAGTCTATAATAATAACCATAGTGTTGTATATCGCAGAAGACAAATCCTTTCCCAGCATAGTACTTCCTTCCCTATTGCCTTTGCCTAGACTGGCAGTGCAGAGCCTGCTGTCCATCCTGGGTACGTTAGTAACCTTATTTGTCCGGCCAGCAAACATCAACCAGGATTTTCAACAACTGCTGAGCTGTCAGGAAATATGGAGTGCAAGTAGCTATAACAGGTCCACAAGTCTCCACAAGGGTTACGTGAGGCGCTTTCTGCAGTTGTTTATTGACGCACACCGCCCACAATGCTGCACCACGGCAAAGGTGGCTTTGCCTCCAATGGGGAACGAAACGTTGGAAGTTCGGCATCCTAAGCGATCGCACAAAGTCATGGGTTTAAAAAAGAAAAGTACCTTGAGAAATTCTAACCACACGTGACTGATGATCATTTGCGCACGGCCCTTACCTAAAGGAAACATCTTGGTGTGTTTTTCCCAGTGAAATGCGTATCGTTCCGCTGTCTCACTTCACACGTGCTCATCGGAATTAGGTCAAGGCACTACACAATCTTTTGTTGTTGCTGAAGCAAGTCACAAACTACTCCTAATTCTACTGCAAGTTTTCTTCCTTTTAAATAGTTGAAGACATTTATTATTGAACTTCCTGCTTTTGACAGAATTTTATTAAAAGAAATTGATTTATCTGGCTCAGACTATTACATTCTGCTGGAGGATAAAACATCACGCTTTGTTTTCTATCCTGATTTTTGGTAAGGATATTCTTTAAAATTCAATAAGCTGTTGACTGAAATACCCAGTATCCCAAGCATCATTTCTGTACAAGGTTACATTTTTAAATCAGATAGCCATACTAGGAATTATGGAGGAAAAAAACCCAACTTTAAAACTATTCTTCCAGGAAGATTACATTCTAACAAGCAAACCCAACAATATGTTACATTCCATTTTCAGCAGAATGTTTACCTTTCGCTGAGTTTCTTTGCCAGCTGTGTCAGCCTTGGCTGTAATAGCTTATGGATTAAAAAAAAAAACTTAAGAAGAGCTGTTTATTTTTTTTAATTGCCAAGATCATGCCAAAAAACACAACGTGTGGGCTGCAGGCAGAATGCTGGGAGCAATATTATTCATGTTAAAAACACTTGCCCGAGTTGCTTGCTTTGAAAATTAGGATGCTATAAATAGGAGCCCGGTAGGATTTGCCGATTGCAAGATTTGGTTTAAAAGCTGCTGGGATGAAACTTTTGAAAGACTTACAAAACATGAGACAACCCCAACTATTGCATTACGGCTTGTCATTCCCCTTTAGCCTAGATTAGACCTTTATTTTTGAAGAGTTTTGCATTCAATAGAGATCTACCTCCCATTCCTATGCATATGCCCAAAACCTAGATTTTTTTAAAAACTTTATAGAAAGATTGATTTGCTTTTTATGCCTTACACTCTTTTCAGTGTTAACTATCTTAACTCACTGCTGTGTTCATCATAAAAAATTAACTCATAGCAAGTCTGTTTCTTGCTTTGTAAAAATCCTTCCCCACAAATCACTTTTGAACAACTCCGAAATTAAGGTATATTAATCCACTACAGAAAGTTTGCATCAAACCGGTCCCCCACAAGAGTACCACAGCTGGCCTTATTTACCACTACATTAGCATTTTAGTGCCTTTTTTGCTTGCTTTCTGGCTGAGAGAAGGCACGCTCCCAAAAAAAACCCAACCAGCCAATGAAGCCCCTAAACACAAAGTAAGAGGAAACTACTGCAGAGATTTTATCAAGTACTTTTTTCTCTACTAAATTATACATGACATTCACCATGAGAAAGCTGGCAATGTGACCTGCACGTGGAACGGGAAGAAATGGGAGCTGTTGGAATATGCTGACTTTTTAACAGCAAACACAGGGAAAGAAAGAAAAGGTACGCTGCTAATTTCACTGTGAGCCCAACAAAGCCAGACCTACCAAAGTCCCGGCTTTGCCCCCGGTACAAAGAAACGCATTTTTCCAAACCCTTCAGCGTACGACTGTTTTTCTTTACGTGAAACAGTTTTGACACGTGCACACCCACAGCGCACTGCTTACACAAACCACGGGTCTTGAAAGCGGTGTGGGATTTTTGCGGCCATCTTCAAGCCAGAAGCGAACGGCTTGATGGCCGTTTTCCTCAAGGCACAACCTTTCATCAGGAAATTGGACTCTGTTCAGAGCCGTTTCAGCTGGAACACTTGGCATTACTAAGGAGTTGACAACCCAGTCTTGATGCCTGTCTGCACGTCTTTTTGGGAGTCCTCTGATCTTGGAGTTTATTTAACTCCATGGTCACCAACTTGGTTCAGCCTGAGATTTTGAGTGCAGGAGAGCTCAGCAGAAAATGGACGAAGATGGGAAGCGGAGATGCATAACAGAAAAGGCCAACATCGACTTCAACGCTGTCCCAACAAACTCTTAACTAGCATGCGATTTTCCTTTGTAATTTACTTAGTGATGTGTATCACGCTGCCATCCTTATCTAAAGACATTTGCTGTCTCCATCTGAAGCTTTTCTTAGTAGAATTGTACTTGAGTTAAGAAACAAGAGCTCAATCCCATGTTTTGGCCTGATCAGAGTTTAAAACAAAATTAGCATAAAGAAGTGATAATTATCTCCTGTCTGCCATAAAAATTCAATCAAAATATGAAAGCCTGGGTTTATCCCACGCAAACCATGACAAAGCAATTAAGAGTGTGACACAAAGCCATCGTGTTTAATCAGGAGAGCTGACCCTGTTCCAAGGATAAAATGATAACTGGTGTCCTGAGTCCAGCTCAGTGACCTTCTGGAGCTGGAACTTTCAATTACGCCAAATTAGCTGCATCCCGTAGGCCGGCTTTGTGAGCGGGGCTGGATCGATGCAGCGCATTTCACTGATGATGACAATGATTTAATCAATCTCAGTCACTCTGTGCACAGCAATGAGGTGTGAAGTAAGCACCAAAAAAGAAGAATACTAGGATATTTCATTGTCAGGGTTACCTAGCTGCTCCCCATTTGTTCTTTTTCTTTAAATGCTAATTTGAAACTACGAAAAAAAGCAACGTTAAGCAGCAATTTCCTAGAAGGGGTTTTGTCACGTCTATGCAGACATATTCTGCGTGCCAAACTGCAACCTGATGTTCAATAATGCTGTTTTTGACACTTCTGTGTAATAAAAGTGAAGATCCTTCTTTGCTCAAGGATGACACTTTTGACACTTCTCTCCCAGAATTGCAGGCAGCCCAGATGTTCCGTGCATTAAGCAGAGCGTCGCCACAGCTGCTATGGAATGTCAGAAGATATTGGGCTCCAGGCAAAAGTAGCAAAGGGCATCTTCCCTCTTTTTAACTGAGGAGTAATTTTGGGAGAGTAAAACCTTTTGATGTGCACAAAGTTAAAGCCTCGGAGGCGCTTTACAGGCAAGGGACACATTGCATTTTCTCTGGCTCTTGTTTCGAGGTAACTCAGAGCCTTTATAGAGCAGCTGCTTCCACTTCTGTTCAGAACGATATTCCTTACCTATCTATGGCAGCACGGCATTGCTCTATCTGCTGCACATCTGAATGTTACAACAGAGGCAAAAATGAAAATAACAGCAATGGGTCTTGGTGATGGACTTAAGCCTTGATTTCTGTGGACCCACACGGGTGCAAGACCCAGCCGCTCCTGGACTGTTTGGGCTCCTCAAGGCTTGAACCCAGGGATTTACATTCACAAGTGTCCCTTTCCCCAGCAGCGACAGCTCAAGGAGCCTTGGCCACACACCGTGCACCCCTGTACCCCAATATTCCCCCCAGCAAGGCTAAAGTAAGGGTTTGAATACCACATCATGTACCTGGAGGGAAACCAGGTATTTTCTACATCATCCCCCTTATTTCCACCCCTGTACTGTCCCCAAAACAGCTGCCTGTGGGACTGAGTAGTAAACTGGATTGGTTTTCTCCTTTATTTTAAAAATACTTGTGCTCTGCTGTTTAACACGGGCCACACAAACAGCCGTTCTGTGCACAACAAAGTGATGTAGGATGCAGGAGTCCATGGGCAGCTCCCTCTTTAAACGAAAGCCCCAGGGCTTGCACAAGCCACAGATCCTGTCGGTGGGTGGGCAGAGGAGTCGGGGTCCGTCCCTTCCTCCTGCTGCTCTTCAGCTCCATCTCCTGGAGCCGCTCGCTGCATGGGAAGAACCACCTTCCCACACCTTGCAGCAGAAACGGGGTAGCAGGCGGTCTAATTCATCACCTTCCGCAGGAAAAACGTGTGCTACAACGCTTTATTTTGAAATAAACCTTCGAATTTAAAAATAGATCCCTGAACTGAAATTTTCAAGGGCTTGCAAGAGACATGTCTCTGCAGGAGGATTCTTTTTCCCCCCATAAATTCTTTGTGATTAAGACAACTTTTAAAAGGTTTAAGACAGCCAGGAGAGCTGTTATTTATCCCCTTCTATACACACTCAAAAAGTTTAAGGTAGACACACCACCTTCCTCAGAATAACAAGAAACGGAATCGTATGTTTTGGAAGAGTCACTGTTACGTCTCTTCTGTCATCTCAAGAGAGCTGCACAAGCGGCACCGAAATTTCTTAACCAACATCTTACTGGAATTACTCTTCACCTGGCTTTGTCTGTGGCTGAATGGTGAGCCCAGTGGCGCAGGGTCTGTCTGAGATGCTGGTTTAAAGCTGAAGCAGGAACAGCAGCAGCTAAAGTGAGAAAAAACTACTATTTCTGGGTGCTGCCAGGCCAGACTTGGGCAGTTCCTGGAAAACCTTCATCATCTGGGAGCATTACTCATGGCATCCATAGCGGGATTTCTGTGCTGCACTGCCAAGCCACCTCTAATGCACGCCAGCTTGATCAAGGAGCCATTAACATGCCAAATGAACACCAGCATGAAGCGGTACCCTGCCACCAGTTCCTAAACAATACCTGGCATTACACCTTGCACTTCAACCCTCCACCATCCTCCTGATCAGACAGGTGTCAAGGTCAGAACTCCTGCCTACCGCCGTATTCAAAATCCATACCAGAGCTGGCCTGCAGCCGACCCTGCTAAACTGCAGAGCCTGAACATGTCGACTTTTTGGTTCATGTTGCACGTTTTTGTCTCTATTTGGGATACAGTGCTACAAACCCATTAGGGATGATGCTACTTGAGCAACAGTTGTCATGTTGTCTGCTCCTTTTCCAGACATATTCCCTAGCGGGGGTGTCACTTTCACAGTCAAATGCCACCGGACACAGAGTTATGGTAGTGATTACTGTGGAAAATAAGAAACACAGGACAAATCGTTTTAACTGAAGAGTCGGCAATGGAAAATGGCAGACATCCTTTTATGCCACGGTGCCTCCCAGTTGGAGCTGGGCTCTGTGAAATGGAGAAAGGGGTCCAGAATCGCACAGATCCATTATTCTCTACAGTTCAGGAGGACAAGCTCATTAGGAACTATAGCTTCATTAGGTAGCAAGTGCTGCCCTGTTGTCAGGCTATGATCTATTTCTTATCTAGCATGGTGCCATGGATTTTCTCTCCCCCATCCCACTCACAATTGACTACCACACCTCACTGCTTTTGGGGATGGAGGGTAGAGCTTGCTTTAAGAACTATAAGCTAGAGTTTCACTAATACCACAGTAATACCTGCTAAACGTTACTCAGAGTATTATCCATGTACAAGTGTGCCCTTACTTCTCCTCTCTGGTGTGGCAAAGGATCACCTGCCAAATGGCTACAATTATTAGCAGCTCCCATTATAGGGCTAATCTACGCTCAGTGATTCCATAGCCCCGAGTGCACAGTAATAACAAAAGCACCGAACCACACCTTCGCTACACATTTTAACCTTTGCATTTAAGAGATGCCCAAATTTACAATGTAAATCAAATAGTAAAATGAAACCACAGATGCTAATTAAAAATACTATTTAAAAATGTGACTGTTCTGCACACGCTGGAGGGTGCAGGGAATAAGTGCAGAATACTACTTTATTCTAGGGGATCCTTTTTGCTTTTGGGGTTCGCTTTTTGAAAGCAAAATGGATTAACATTTCAGCTATCATTATAATTATATTGATACGTAGTATTTACAGAGAACTGAACGAGCCAGAAAACACCGACATCTTAGAAAGTTCTATGTTATTCCCTAGGCTTCCAAAAGAAGTGCTCAGCTATAATTGCTTAAAGTAGACTTCAAAAGATTTGATACACCAGCAGCTGCAGCAAATACATGGCTTTTTCTCTTTTAATTATCCGCTTCTTCTAATAGGTTCTACAAGAATTAAACATGAATAGAGCCCAGACGGGGAGCCAGATTTTCTGTTTTACCTACACTATTCTGAAAACAGGGTAATAATTATAGAAATGGCTGAAGCTTGCGGGGTGGTTTGTTTGTGTAAGTGAAGCACTCCCCCAGTGTTTCTGTTCTCCAAGTTCAATGATTAACTCCACTTAAAATCCAGTCCTTGTGCGTCTGTTGACAAAAAGCTCTGCAACATAAAAGATTTAATAGCAATACTTGGCATAAAATATTTTGGCAAAACGAACCGAATATCACATCAAACGCAGTTGAAAGGCAAAGTTCCCGGCCAACAGAACAGTTTTATCAAACTCCAAATTCTGATGTTCTTTTATTGTGGCAAAATCAAAATTACTTCTGTCTTACAGAATTTCTTTGGTCAAGGTGAAAGCATTTTAGATACTGTTATTTGTCTTCTTCGCTGAGATGTAGTACATATCCTATTATGGCAAGACTCTGCTTCCTTGCTCCAAACTGTAAAATATATTGCTGTCCTGTTTCACAGAATTTAAAGCTGTTCTGGTGAATACACAATTTTCTCTTGGAGTTTGGAAAAAACCTTCATGCTTCATATTTATTTAGAAGCTCTCTGCCTTATCACCGCTCTCGCTATTTAAAGCACAGCCTGTTTATCAAAACCAACCTTCTCCCTTCTCCTTTACATTTTTAAAGAAAGAGAAACCATTTCCGTTAACATTATTCTCATAACACGTACCAATCCATTTGAAAACATTAGATTTGGCGAATTTCTCCTGCATGTTGAACTGGGATCTCAATCTGCCTCCTTTATTTATGTAAGTGGAGGCTTATTTATTTGAGAGCCCGTTTTTGGAGGGTTTTCCTAATGAGCGTGGTGAGAGCAGCTAAAAAAAAAAATTGAATTAGTTTTTAATTTTTAATTTTTCTAACATCATTTTCTAACGATTTTTGGACATATAATTACACATGAAGTTAATTATCTGTTTACAAGGGCTCTTTCAATGCGTGGCTTTCAGTGCAGGGAGGCTGTGCAGGCAGCTGTCATCTGTCAGAGCAGCTCCTGTCCCCACAGGGACAAACCCCAACGGGGCAGAGCAGACACAAGACCCCAGCAATGAGAGCTCCGGGCCTTCCCATCAAGGCTCTTCCTTTCATGGCCACCGAGATGACCAGAATGAACCCACACAAATGGGAAATTTCCCCACAGATGGGGAGGTTTCACCCTTTGCTTGCTGAAGTCCAGTTAGAAATGCATCCCATGAACTAGAAATGTGGTCTCAGCAAAAAATAAATCCCTGTTTTCACTCATTTTTTTAAGTCTCAAAACCTGCGGCTTTTGTGCTGGGCTGTTGGATGATTTCAGCAGGTATTTGTAAAGTTCAAAGGAAAGTCCCTTTAGATTTTATGTTATGAAAATGAGATCAAAACGGTGTTTTTTTCGTTCTTCAAAATGCATTTAAGACAATTCAAAAAGCTGGCTGAAGCTTAGAGCCTCACATTCCTCTTTCTGTACACCACGCTGAAACTTGAAGGCACAGTTATGCCTGAGCCTCGTGCGTTGGGCACAGTGTTGTGTCCCCAAGAGCTGCCATCAAACGCTCTGATCTGCAGACGTTTACAACACTGCGAGCGGGTGAGCTTACACTGCGCTAAAAGAACACAAAATTGAGTCAGAGGGAATGGAAATTATTAAGACTCCATGAATCCTACAATAAGCCCTGCACAGACGGAGAGGCCAGTCTCTTTAGAGTTAATTGAACTAAGCCTAGATTACTCTCGCTGAACTATCACTACAGAGATAACAAGTTTCACAGGGAAACACGTCTACACCAGCCAAAATATCAGGAGATTCCCAACCGATGTCCTTTGTGCTCACAGGAACCGATCACCTCCTTCAGCCAGAGCACGTCATGTATACATCCCCTGGTTTGTTCATTCCAACACAATCCACATAATTTTATATCTTAAATGACTCCTAATTAGTACATACTCTAATGAAAATCAAAGGAAACTCCAAATAAAGTTACAAATATGCAGTTAAACTTAGAAAACATAGACTAGAGGGCAAACACATAATTCTGTACAGATACATTGGTGTGAATGTAAAGCTGACTGCTGGCACGGCATCTCCAAATTTACATTGGCAGAACAAAGCCAATCTAGCTAACCGTTCCTAAAATTATTAAATGAAATAACAGCTCTCAAATAATATTTGTAACAGATAATATTAGCACGTAGCAGATCTCAAGAAAAATCAGGCAGGATTACACCGCAGTTAGAAGTGATATTCTCATAAGAATATAGACATGGGTTTAGTTTGAGTGAGAAATAATTCCTTCTCAAGTATCACACATTCTTTTATCTGTAAGAATCATCCACGTATTTTCGGTACCTGCAGTGGTCTATAATATGTTACTTCTATTTTTTTGTAGAGATGTGAAAAACTGGGCTTGATTCTAACATTGGTTCTGAAACTGTTTCCTACCATAGGTGTCCTATTCCTCTAAAAAGGATTCAGTTTCTATTTGCGTTCTGGTTTAGGATAACATGAAAAATAAAATTAAACAAGAGTTAAGTTGTGCAATAATAAGAGTTGGTATCTTCACAAGAGCTGGAATACCCTGGCCCTTTAGTTATCGTAAAATCCTGTATTCTGAACATGTCTGCAGACAGTTATGTGAATTATTTGTTAGCTGTTAGGTGGATTTATGCTTTTCATCTTAGCCTGAACTTCTCTCATGAGCATTCAGATGAATTATTTTGAAGACATTCAGGAGCTAAGCATCCAATTTTATTATGTTAATATTGCAGGATATCTATATTCATGCATCACAAATGACTGTGCTATAGTTTACTTAATATTTTGCATTATTATATAAATACGAGTCTTCACGTCAATGCATTAGTTCCTTTTTCCCTCTGGTGTTTAAGATTGCACTGAAGCCCCGTTGATGCCGTAATTGAGGTTAAGCATGTGCATAAGTGCTGTTTGAGATGGGCCCCAATGTTCCTCAATGTGCCATTTGTCTCTGGTAGATGATGGAAGATTGCTTTACTCTTTGCTCATTAATACCAACACATTTTATCCTCTCTCTGCACT
The DNA here is from genome assembly GCF_037038585.1 of Patagioenas fasciata. Taxonomy (NCBI): domain Eukaryota; kingdom Metazoa; phylum Chordata; class Aves; order Columbiformes; family Columbidae; genus Patagioenas; species Patagioenas fasciata. Next base: position 24,597,914 of record NC_092531.1, read on the forward strand.
ACCTTCTGATGATTGTGTTATTTATAATCATGCACATTTCAGGAATATTCCATATACCTGTATGTGGAATTACACCTGAAAATACACGCTTCAAACACGATTTTGGATTTCTAACTTCAAAATATATTTCAGCACACTCAATGGGGGTAAACCAAGATTAAGCACTGAACTTTAACTCCGTATTTCCCAGCTTTGAGCTTCACTGTGCCACCTTAATATTTGGTTGGCATAGTGTGTACATGGAATATTTGCTACAACGTTTGTGAATAAGTGATCCTCATCTCCTTTGTAAGGAAAATTGACTCCATTACAGCTGAGAAGAGACATCAAGCTAAGTGATTACATGAAGTCATAATCCTCTATTGAGACATCACACAATGACATTGTTAACATTAGTATGCAATATTTATTATAAAGAAAAGAGGCTATTGAGGCTTTCAAGCCATAAGCAGCTCTGTGTGGATGACTTCACTGTAGGAACACAGCGGAGTTACAATGAGGATAAAAGATTTATTTATACCTAAATATGTTCTCATTAGTAATACTGAACTAGCATGTAGCAGACACAATTGCAGGACCAGCAGGGCTGTGTGGGGTTCTTTTTTCCCCTTAAATTACTATTTATTGTTTGCACTATAACTACGAACATTTAGAAAAAAAAAAGAAATTAGTAACTGAGTTTGTTGTACTGTGTATTATTAATTCTCATGAATAAAGAATTACTCCATTTTTATGGGATACAGTACCACGCCACCACTCTGTAACACAGAGATCCAGTGGGCCATTAATGCGGACCTTGGTAAAAAGGGGAAGAGTTTTTGAAGCGGTCCTTCCTGCACGTGACATATGCTCATGAAGCCCCATAGTGTCATATAAGATTTCTTACTGACCTACCTTTGCATTATACTCTTTCTAAAACACTATTTCTTATATTTCTTTTAACACTACAGTGACGGACTAACCCACAAAGCATGGAAGGCACCCAAACAAGTGCTTCCAGTCCCTTCCAAGATCCCTCTGCTGTCATCTCACAGTCTGTTTGAAGGAATTTCAACTCAACACCAAATCTTCCGTACGACCTTACTCTGTCTTACTACCATAAATACCTCCCTCCTCTCTGGGGCCCAAGTTTACTTTCAGACTATTGTTTTACATTCACCTTTTCAGGCGAAACGTAACTAAAATAAGACAATGGCTCACACTTGACTACCATTGTTTTTGTTCGAAATCCAATCTTCCTTTTTGAGTGGCCTATTTTTTCAACTTTAATTTCTATTAAAAAGATATTAAGCTGCTAGAGATTGCCCAGAAGAGGCTACGAAGCTGGTGAAGGGTTTGGAGAGGAAGATGTATGAGGAGGGGCTAAAGTCACTTGGTTTGTTCAGATGGAGAAGAGAAGACAGAGGAGACCTCATCATGTTCTACAGCTTCATCACAAGGGGAACAGGAAGGGTGGGCACCAAACTCTTCTCTTTAGTGACCAATGACATAACCCAGGGAATGGCAGAAGATGTGCTGGGGAGGGTCAGTGGGACATGAGCAAAAGGTTCTTCACCCAGAGGTGCTGGACACAGGCTCCACAGGGAGGTGTCACAGCCCCAAATTGACAGCATTCAAGAAGAGAATGGACAATGTCCTCAGACACACGGGGTGACCTGTGGGGTGCCCTGTGCAGGGACAGGAGTTGGACTCCATGATCCTGTGGGTCCCTTCCAACTCAGGACATTCTATGATTCTATGTTTCCAGTGCTCTTAAACAGTTCAACTGATAAAATCTTTAACATATTCGGGGATATTTCACTAGCAATGGAATCATGGCACAGGAAAAGTATGTTTATATATCATACAGAGAATATTCTCTGTGTAACAAGAACCCGTCTCATAACCGCTACTTAACAGAATCACCAGGAAAAAAATGCTAAAGTAATGTATTATTTTTTATCTTAGAAGAATGAAGTTCATCAGGTATTCATTTCTCACCTTGGGAATTACATTGACATGGTTCATCTCTTTCTAAAACTGCATTTAAGGTGATTACACGTAAGCTGACTGATAAGAAAATCTTATTCATATTGCAAAACAAATCATTTAATTTAAAACCACTCAGCTCAGAAGAGAAAGTCCTTACCAACAATTACAGAGAGATCTGAAGAATTCTATTCCACCTCCAAATATGGACAAAAAAACCCCATTTACTTTTTCCGTTAGTGTCAGCTGTTCATTTTCAGCAATAAAATCTCTAACTTTTTTTACTGGCACATAAGGCCAACCCCTTGAAACCCACGCTTTCCTGTGGTCTTACCAGTCCTGTGCTCTTAGTCTTCCCCTTTTATCCAGTCCTTGTATAAAATTTTATTTATTCTGCTGAAAGCAGGATTAAAAAAAACCAAAACTTTAATTTGAAAAGTCATTTACAATTTGAAAACCAAGACATTTCTAGCTAGATGTGCTTGAAGGAACTATCTGTAAAAAATTAACACAGCTGACATAAATCACTTCCATTTCCCATGCTCTTTCTGACACTGGACTTATAAACTCACAGACTCCACTTAAAGATATAAGAAGAGTAAGTTCCTGTTACTATATAATGGAACACAAAATACAGAGATTGTACGAGTTTAATATAGTGGAAACAATGTGCTGTTTAGATCCCACCACCTTGGTATTTTTTGCCTCAGTCTGTGATGAAGTTCCTGAGGGGAACGGAAAGATGAGCTTCAGAATTCAGGGGAAATTTTTCCCATTTAAAATAATTTGTTTGTATGTATGGAACCTTATAGAAGCACACAGTATAGATTTTCAGACCATTCATTTGAGATTCAAATTATGAGCTTCAGCAAAGTGACAATTCTTTAAAAAGTGTTTCCAAGTTTCTGATTTCCATTACTTCATCCTAACAACGCACAATACAACCAGGCTTGGAAGGTATTTCCCTTACTACCTCTCCTGTCCATCCAGCTCTTAGCTCTCGAAGTCCAGCCCAAGTCCCATTAAAACCAATGGAAACATTCCCATCAGCAGAAGCCTGAACAAGGCAGATCTTAAATTCAGTTATCGGACAAATATTTTCTTCTGATTCATGCATTTGTCAGGCATAGAAATAACCCGGTTTTGTTTCTTTAATATGTTTTTCGCAGTAATCTAGGTGGCTGGTGCATCTTCAATCTGACAAAACAGGTATCTCTTTTTACAGAGAGTATACGTTTCCCTATCTATCTCAAAAGGAGTCTCACAAAGCTATTCAGAACTCAGTACACGTTCCTCCTTCTTCACAACTCATTTTCCTTTTTTTTTTTTCTTTTTTGGTGTGACAACCTAGGCAATAATTTACAGCTCACTGGGTCTCCTAAATTACTCCTTTCCTATTTACATGGTAGGCATTCCCCCATTACTCAGCAGGATCCAGCTGTATTGGCAGCCAGTCATTAGGCATTCTGAAGACTTCAGAGGTTTAACATACCCTTCTCCAGCTAGCGTCTTTGAAAACACTCTGTATGGTTACCATCTCAGCAAATACATAGCAAATCTCGACAATTTAACAATAACATAAACTATGTCATTTTGTAATTTTGAAGTGGTTCCTTCTTTGGGTCCCATCCAGACTCCCACATAAAGCCTTTCGAACTCAGAAGCATTTCACCCAATGGAAGACTGTTGTCTTTCTTTCTTTTGCTAGGAATTCAACAAGTTACTTGAGTCTCTTTGTTAAAACTTTAATAAGCATATACTTGCTTGGCATTATGTATTTCATTTACTCTAACCCAGCATCATCAAGAATTCTGGGGGAAATGAAAATGATGCAAAATCCCACCCTCTAAAGATGAACGGAGAAAAGTGCTTTTAGGAAACAGATGAACCAGAATACAGGTAGCAAAAGGTGTTATGAGTAAACTCATCTTTCACTAGAAATACATGATCTGAGCACAAAAGAAGAGCCAGATTTCCAGAGCTTATGGGCTTACTCTGACTGAGGAAGTTTGGAGATATATATAAGAAGAAACATAGAAGTTGATTAATACTAGCGTTACCGATGCTCGAAACTGGTAATTCCACTTGTTCTGAAGAAATCTGCAAACAAAGCTGGACTGACAGATTGCCAAGCACGCCCAGAGCAGTTTGCATCCTATGAGCCTCGAATCGACACAAACGTTCCAAACTGGATTTGTTTACTTCATGGCTAAATAGTTCGAATGTATAGATCAAAAGTGCTTACATCAGCAAAAAAGTCAAGGAAAATTATTTTGTTTTGGAAAGAAATAACACAACCATCTTTTCCTTTGCAATTGGACAATTCTCTTTTGTAAATTATCTGCAAATTTAATTGGGGTGTCTGTTTCTTTGACGAGAACCAGAGCCTACATGATACAATGCCTCATATGTGTCACATGCAATGTTATTAGACACGTCCAGATTTAAGGAGCTAATTCTGGGTAATTCTGAAAACAAGAGCCATTCACACCAATCCAGAAGCCATGACAGAATACGAAAAGCATGTGGTGATAGTTAACCTGCAAAGTCACTGCTCCTTTTAGCAAAATTAGTAAAAGCATTTAGAAATGTTTAAGACCGATAAGCACTTCAGTACATTCCCCATGTTTACAAAGTCCAAGTAACATGCTGATAACACCAAACAGTTCACCACCACAGCTGGAACGAAAGGAAGGGGCCCCAAAACCCACAAGTTATTTGAGGTTTTCTTTAATCAAAGTGCGCAATTCTTAGGTGTATTCTTTCTTATGGCATCCTGTAGCTTCTCAAGACCTCACTTTTAGAATTTCGGTAGGACACAATATCCCTCTATCATTTGAAATGCTTTGATAATGTTTCTTTTAAATGGATTATTTGCTTAAAGTTCAAGTTAATAAAAGTAACACCCTATTATAAGAAAGCCGGGGTTCAGCGCAGTATTATTGGATGCTAATTGCCCATGTTATTCGCCCTCTATGAAACATTTGGTGAAAACACTCAAAAGTGTTCAGAAATGCCTCTCTAACGCATAAATCTTCTACACGCACAATTATTTGAGAGCAGGAATAGGAAAAGCACATTCAACACCTGGACTCGGATGAGTTTACTGAAGTAAAATTGCAAAATTAAATTTAGATGAACTTAATTAAAAATGGGATCCAATTTAATATGGACATTCATTAACTTCTCATTGAAAAACTTTCTGCCTCAGGAAAATATAATAAAGTGTGAAGACAAAACCCACATAAAGGCTAAAATGAAGTGTGAAGGGGATGGTCAAATAAAAAAACGCAGTAAGAAGGAACACGCTATTTTTTCCTCATTTTAACACACATTTGCATATACACACACTTTTCCTTTAATTGCACAGAATACTGAACTGTTTTTCATCTCTGTAACAGTGGAACAAGTGAACTGGTCATCTGTATGCCCTGAAGGTCATTAATCCTTCCAAGGCATATGCTACATATTCACTGATCACATGAATATCGAACTTTCTCTCTCTCTCCCTGTACGTATTTATAGTTGGTCAATTTTTTCTCCTAGATCCTAAACAAGTTTATCTAAACTCAGTTATATTTCTTAGTGATTGAATGTTCATTACCCGAATCGCTCCTACTGAAGTGGATGGGAGTTTTGTCACAGAGTTGGCCCTTGGATGACTTACAATGGATTTTCATTTGCCTTAGTGAAGACACAACAGATGAGGCCCTCCTGCTTTCCTTTACTAGGTCATTAGTGTCTTCTGTAGTTCACTAGCAGCCACTTCTAGCTTCCATGAATTCTCTCTGTCAGAACAGCTTTGATTTTGTAGTCCTGCACCTTGGCTATGTGATCAAGTAATACCATATGAATGCTGCATTCCTTTATTTCTAATAATGAGCATTACTAGTACGGTACGCTCTGAGGGAGATACCGTCCTCTACTAGGAACACGATCCAACACTAAAAAGTTACCCAGCAATAATGAAATGTCATCTGTCTTGAGGATTCATGAAAACACATTATTATGCTCTTTTGTTAATGAAAAAAAGTATGATTGGGTAGTAATGCTATTGTTGTTGAATACATCTTTTAACTGACGCAGAGGTTTTATTGAAGTACTTGGTTAACGACAATAAATTGCTAGAGGAACGCTGAATATAGGTTTTGTTTCCGTGTCAGAAGAGTGCTAGGTTTTGTGGTGTAATCTAATTCAGAACACACATAGATAGATAGATAGATAGATAGATAGATAGATAGATAGATAGATAGATAGATAGATATAGATATATATATATATCTATCTATATCTATACACCTCAATAACCTGGAACTGGCAGGACTTGGAGGTGGTGGTATTTCACATCTGTATCATAGAGGTCTAAACCAAGCACGAGCACAACCAGACGGGGAGGACAAAGGGCTGTCTGTATCCTCCCTCTAACAGTGACCGCTACTCAACGCTAAGTAGATAATAATTTTGACCCAATATGGTAATACACAATATTATAATCTAAAACAGTTGGTTTTTCTCCCCCTAAAACCTGCATGTTTACATCCCAACATGATTTCCTGTTAAAGAACGACTCCACGCTACCCAACTGCAGTGTTCTAGGGAACATATTCTAAATCGACACAAAAGGGCAGCGGGACTCGGCTGTTCCCTCTCCCTTTGAACCTGACCCAAGGTCTGAGCAAACAGAATAGTTACAAAGAACATTAGAGGGGAAAATAATTTGTAACTTTACAAGTCGTTGCTCAGTTTTCAGCAAGGGGAAACCACTGAATTTCCTTTTTGTGCATTTTACTTTATCTTTGGAGCCTGCCTACCATCCTTCTGTAAATGGTTACATTCTCCAAAATGTACAATGCCAAACGTTTAGAGAGCAGTTACATTAGATGACAGGACAATAAAACCAACCTTTCTGATTTTAGTCTGATGAAAATTGCTCAGAACTCGTGTCCTGAGCTCCATCTCTTGCAGATCAATATACGTTCTTATATCTCTGTATCCTTGCATTGTTCAAGGGGAAATACTTCATTTTTCACACAGACTCGGTCTCAGTGGCACAGAGCAGAAAACACTCGGATTCTATTGTGGTTTACTGTGGCATCTTTAGAACTCACCACTGGGACCGAAAGTGGAGATCCTCAAATTGCTGGCATCAGTGTTCCTGTAGAGTCTGGCACAAATTCAGGTGCGCGATCCTGCCAAAAGACAGAGGAAAATTTTCATCAGACAGATGATTAGTTTTAATCACACTTTCCCAGTACTCAAGGAAGCCTTCGTGTACAAATACCTACTGTAGGATTAATGGTAAGACCACTAAAATAGACCTGAATGCAACACACCCACCCGCACATCGACTTTGAGTGGCTGTGAACCCCAATATTGATTCCCACAGGGTACTTGCTATAGAGCAACTGTTCTTTCATGAAAGTAATGAAACAGGTTTTACCAGGCAAAAAAACCCCAGTGTATTGCATGAATAGTTTTAATAAACTGCATTAGAAAGACGCCTCATGGAAAAAAAAGGCAAACAAACAAAAATGGCCTCAACTGGCTAACCCCAAATTAATGAAGCATACACTCATGCACAGTTCATTTTCATTCCAGGCCAAAGAGGTTTTGAAGTTCAAACAAATTTACCTCCTAATAGTTTTAGTACAGGATTATCTCTCTTAGCATCTAAAAAATAACATTCAGAGTTGGCACTTAACAGCTTATTTACGTTGCGGCACTTCAGGGACAAGCAAACTTATAATTTCTACCATATGTGGATCATTAGAACTTCTACAGAAAAAAGCACGACTGAGGAAAAACTCCTGCAAAAGGATTATTTTGCAAAATACAGGCATAACAATTATTTTTGTTATTTACTTATAATGAATGCACATTATACTGTAAATACAAATATGCGTATGTATACATTTGTTTCATTAAGGTTTACGCGGTTATTTTAAATATTATTCAAATAACTTTTGTTTAGAAGAGCATGAAAACGATCTTGGAGTGAAAGCAAAGACAAAATGGAATTGAAGCAAGAAATACACAGGCAGGTGGAGGGTGTTCTGGGGTCAGATCAGTTTTATAAACTCGTGGCACTCCAATCCCAGTTGCCTCTATACAGTAACAAAGCAAATTCAAATCAGGGAAAACCTGTCAGGAGCAAACACCAAGCCCTAGAGAGTCTCCATATCTCTCCTTTCCTTTTTGACTCAAGCTCCCAATGAAAATATTCCCATTTCCCCTGTACAGCAACAAATTCCTTGGAGTGAGGTTTTTCAAAGGCATGTGAGAGAACTGGGTGTCTAATTCCCTCAGGCAGTTTTGAAAAGTGCACGATTAATATACTATATAGCTCCTTATACATCAAACAATTTCCCAGCGCACTTCACATTAATCTTTAATCTAGACACTTTAATCTTCGAATCTTCATACAATAATCTCCAATGAAAGGTTCTTTCTGAGGGTTTACAGTATAGTTAAGACAATTTAAACACTACTAGTGCATTGGCCTAGCTTTTAATATCCAGAAAATGTTTTTATAAATTAGATCAACTACAACCTGGCCAAGGTTTCTGTGTTTTTAATATCTTTGGAGGGAGATTACAACAAAAGGGTGCTGGAGGGAATTACTTAGCTGGTTAAGCACCAGCGTGCAATACTTTAAATGACCCCCAAACCATAGCTGCAGATCCAGAGTTTACACAGCATTTCACTTTTTCCAAGGTAAGGACGAGCATCACTGTGTACGTTTTTGGGGAAAACAGCAAAGCTTACAGCACATACTACTCTGTTTTGGCAGCTCTCCGCGTGCACATCTGGCCGTGGACATAGTTTCCATATCTGTGTTTTTGCCAAAAATATTAACTGTTCGAATAGTGCGCCAGGCCCGTTCTCAGGGATGTAGCCATGACTTCAGCTCCTCCTGTGCTCTCCACCATAGCACCTCTGAGTTCTACTCACGGACCAGGACTTCACAGCATAAGCACCAACTAAATGCACAGCGGAAAAACACTTCTGAGAATTTATACAGTGGATTAAGGACAAAAGGCAATAGGTCAGCATGAAGAAGAGAAAAAAAATACATATATATAATAGCCATTACGACAAGCAGTATTTCTTGCAGGCAGCCTGGCAAAGACACGTTTTGAGGAGAGATTTGAAGAACCAATTTTGCAGAAGTGTCCTGAAGATTTGTGACGGGAGAAAGCACGAAGGCGCTGGTTTGAAAGTGAACATTGAGGAGGAAATGGACACTGTGACTCAAACTCGGGGTGAAGCTGCTGCTTTCATGCTGCCTACGAGATGAGACAGGGCAGAGAAAGGGCAAGGAACTGCCTAAAACAAAAAAGCAAGAGTCACATAACACCTGCTATGGTCAGAAAGCAATATTAGATTAGATTAGCCCGTGTAAAATATTTGTGTGACATAACAGAAAAGTCCAGTAGCACAAATACAACACTTTAGAATGGGTTTATCATTGCTTGTGATGTCCATGCTTTGCTAAGAAGGAACGCAGCTCAGTGTAGCAACATCTAACAGCGGAGTAAAACACTGGAAAACTACCACTGGTGCTATTTCCTAGAAATAACGCAAATCCAGTATCAAATTGGTTATGTAACTCAGATATCACAAGGTTTCATACAGCATAGAAAAGCTTCATTTTAAAGTTTTATAGGAGGAGGAGAGGGGGTGCGAGGAGACGTGAATCCTGTTCAACACTAAACTGCTCTTAATACCACAAGTTACACAGAAGCAGGGTTAATTGAAAGCTCCAGGTAATATAAAATAACTTCAGCCTTTAACAGGAATACATATGGTGTATAAAGCTCCACTGAGCCCAGGTGGATAAGCGAACATTTTCAACACACATTAGCTGAAGAAAGGAAGAAGTAGAGGCAGGTAATAGATATTACTAAGCTGAAATATTCTGAAAGCCTAGAAGAGAGATAGGAAACCACTACCATGGAAACATTTTATAGATTACCTTTTCTTCCCACCTAGACAGTAGTAAGTCCGTCATTTCCCTTTAGACAAAGCTTTTTAATGGCTATGGTTATCACCCCTCTAGGGAAAAGGGGTGGTTTTCAGAGACAGACTTTAGAGAAGAACATCTGGACTCCTCTGGAAAGCATCAGCGATGTATCAGATGTCACACAGCAACTCTTCCGTGCCTCGGCACCCCTACACCCTACTGCACCAGAGGAATGGGCAGCTCTGCCTTTGTCCAAGGATGCTTTTCTCTGCTTGGGAATGCTTTTATTAGGCTGGACTTATTCAGGATCCCTGAGAAACTGTAGAAATCACAGTCTAAATATACATTATAACACACCTGTAAACATCCTGTGCACTTGTGTCCCACATTATTATTTTAAACCATTTAAATATAAGCATATTTATCTCTATATATCTATGAAGAGATATATAAAGATATATAAATATACAAAGATATATAAATATAAAGAGATATATAAATACAAATAGATATATAAATATAAAGAGATATATAAATAATGATATGCTTATTCATTGCCACATAAAATGATTGCAGCATTTAGTTCATGCGCATGTGGTCCAATGCCCAAGTTCTAGGCTATGCTGTCTCTGCCAGCCTGAAGCAGCTGATACCCCAGGCCAGGTACAGCTGAACCTACTGGAAGCTGCATTCTTCTCCATTCAAGTATTAAGAGCCTCTTCTCCAACATAACTGGCACCAGGTCTCCAAAAATTATCCCTTTCCAAGATAATCCAGCCTCTATTCCAAAAGGATGCAAGTTCAGACCTTCTGACTACCAAGGGCATGAATTTAGTGTGACCCATAGGCCAATCGATCAGTGCCCTGGAAGCACAATAAAATATCAAGGCAGAGAAACCTCTTTCGAAGGAAAACTCCCGAGAAGGTGTTTTGTAACACCAAACCCTAAATTTGAAGGGGTGGGGCTCAAAAAAACGAGTGGAGAGAATTAATCAGTGTGCTGATTACAAAAAACCTGAAAAAACTGAATAAAAATGACACATGACACTTTTATGACTAGCTATTACTTGCTTATTTTGGAAGAGCGATATGCTATAATTTATCATTTAAAGTAATAGCTTATTGAACAGCTTTTCTTTTATCACCTCTGTATCAAGATATCCTTAGCATTTTATAGTAATGTTATACTTTCCTACATTTGAGACTAACAGGCAATAACAACTCCTCCCCCATATTTCAAGACCCTGCCTTGAGCACAGTAATATATTAAGGTCTGAATGCTCAGGAGGACGCGTATGAAAACAAAAGCTTGTATTTCATTAGCCGCACTACACAACCGACTTAACTGCGTGTCTAGAACATCCTCATTTAAATGCAACTCTATGTGTGACAGTTTTGGAAACTCTGGCTTAAATTAGCAGCGTGTTCGTTGTACTTTAGTATTTTCTTACCACTAATTTACACAGGACTATCATAAACCTTTGGTTTCATTTTTAATAGCAGTATGTTACTCCATTAACAGGATCTGAAACACTGATGCAGGTAAGGATTCAGCACCTTCCCAAACCTATTTTGTGAGATGGCATACTTTTGAATTAAAGTTGTTTCTTCCTCTTTACAAGATAGATCACATAACTAAATGATAATAATCACATTACAATTATAACTCTGAAGTTACTAGGTTAAGACCTAGAATAGCAACACCCACAACCAAAGCAAATCATTTAAACTTATTTTTAGCTAGTGACTGGCTACAAAAGGATGCAATAGCACCTAGAAAACTTGGTGTTACAGACCTAAACGTCTGTGGCTCACATCTTAGGCAGTGTTTTCCTTTTGTAGGACACGAGCTCAAACACATGAAGCCAATGGAGCTGGGCATTTGCTCTACCAAGATGCCTGCATCCCGCAGAAACTGGCTGTCCCAGCATGGCACTTCTTTGCTTCAGGCCCAAGCTTTCCTCCAATTCTATCTTTCCAAACCTGGCTCTAGTCAGAAAGGCTTTTCTTTATGGCACAGAGTCATTGGTGGCAATAAGTGTTTAGAGCATCACTTTAAGTCTTAATAAAATCACAACTGTGCAGCTTGAAAGCATCTTCTGTCTGCATACTTAGTTGTTTCAAAGGCATATTTAGGCACTCCTTCCATTTCAGAAGATTCCCTTTGAAAAGGCATTTGAACAAATGTTACCCTTTTCTGTGGAGATTTGGCTAAACATTTTTGTTATAGCACTTTTATTTAGCGTGGTAATGCCATCAGTATCCCAGGAGGCTCCTCTTTCACAAGATGCCTGCCTGCAGCTCTACCTGCAAAGTTACATTAAGGCAGCCTTCACAGATAATGAAGCACAGAAACTATAATCCGTAAAGCAGCACAATCATCTGTCAGGCGTTGCCAAAAGAACCCAAACCAACAATTGCGACGACAAGAAAACGCAAACCAAACCCAAAAATTTACTCCCCTTCCCCCCCAATTTTCAATATAAATACTCATTGCAACCACCATGCTACAATAGCGCTTCACTTCATGAACCAGTGGCCATAAGCTGTATTGCTCATTCACTTAGAACAAACAGGAGACTCCATGAGCAATTCCTATTTCCTGGACAAAGCAAGGAGCATTACTGTTTTCCAGAGGAAAGGTGAAACAGTAGTGATCAAGCTGCGAACTGAATAAATATAAAGTCTATGAAGTGATTTACTATTCTCACTGCAGCCAGCTGGCAACAAAGTCAATCTCTGTTGTTGCGGCACTGATTAGTGAGTGCAGTTGACCTGTGATACCTACTGCTTTAAATCCAATGGTTTGCACATTATTTTAAAGGCTGAACTTGCGGAACAATATATTTATTCCTTCTGACACCTTTCCAGGTTTTCCAAAGATCTCTGTTTTTACAAAGAGCTTAAGCAGAGGGCTACGTGTAACTAAAATTAACTCAAAATAACTACCAGCAAATCATAATATGGGGCACATTCGCATGTGTTTTAGTATGTATATCGCACTGATAAAGTACAACGAGTCTAAATAACAGAGTCTTGCTAAATGAACGTGTAAACAGGTTGGCTTTTTTTCTTTTCCCGGATCTTTTTTTCGTATCCTTGAAATAGTTTGGAAATTAGACCCCTGTTCATTTTAATAGCCAGGCATTCATTTCCATTCTGCAGCTTCCACACGAAGCTCTTTTCACAATTCAGCTCTTCTACTTACGGATTAAAGACAACTGACAGGTTTTAGAGGAACAGTGAATCTAGAGGCTTCACATTTACTACCACATGATTTCAAGTTCTGGGGCTGATTATCATCATCATGTGTTACAACCAATAGTGTCCCTTATGTCGCAGGTGCCTTCTGAGCACCATTAAAGGCATCATGTCTTAAATCGCCTTCTAAAGAAGAGACAAGAAAACCAGATCAGATGCAGATCATCAGATATATGCTGGAAGGGCAGGAGGAAAGCAGACAAATGCCATGATCAGGTAGCAGCAGATACTTCTCCCAAAAAGAAAGCTCTGTCAGTAGCTATACTGTATCCCTACATGTGCGGCTCCATGTGCAAATATGCAGATATATAGACATCGCCAAATACAATCACAACAGGTTTTGAGCAAAAATCTTGAGCAACCCCTTTATGAAAATATTTGCAATCAGGCTGGATCCCAAACTACCTTTCTTACCAAAATAAAACACAGTTTGGTGGCAATTGTACAAAAGATGGCAGAACATAAGACAAAAAATGGAGGGGAAAATAAATATACATTTTCTAAAACTCTGCTGACACTTAGGTTTTGCTCTAAGGAAAAGCCTTCACCTTCTCTTGACTCCATACATATTCAAGTTTTCTCCTGAAAACCTTTGAACTACCTGCTGGGCAAATTCAGGATGCAAACTACATCTCTGCTTCATCCTACTCTTCCTAATTCAAACGTCTTCAGTAGAAGCTCATACTAAAAATAAGAAGCCAAAACTTAAATATACCAGGTCAACCTGCCATCCTAATCATCTCAGCATGAAGACTTTAAGCTGAAATCATTAATATTTCCAGTCCTTTAAAAATCTTTATTCTCAACAGGGCAGTCAAATATAATTTTTATTTCACCAGTTTCCAACACGTTTGTACGTTGTTGTGGCTTCAAGAATGCCGAAAGCTATTTACTTATGTAAATCTTGAGATTTGCTACACAAAGAAACAGTTGTATGGGACATTTGCAAGACAGTGAAAATGAAGTGTCACATGCCAGCCTGGAAAACGAAACTCAAAAAAAAGCAAAGCAAACCAAAAAGCATTGCCAGAGTTTGTAGAGTCTTGAATCTGGGCAGGAACAACCCCAGGTTCCAGTGTAAGTTGGGGAATGAGCTATTAGAGAGCAGTGTAGGGGAAAGGGACCTGGGGGTCCTGGGGACAGCAGGGTGACCATGAGCCAGCACTGGGCCCTTGTGGCCAGGAAGCCAATGGTACCTGGGGTGGGTTAGAAGGGGGTGGTCAGTGGGTCAGAGAGGTTCTCCTGCCCCTCTGCTCTGCCCTGGGGAGACCACACCTGGAATCTTGTGTCCAGTTGTGGCCCCTCAGTTCCAGAAGGACAGGGAACTGCTGGAGAGAGTCCAGCGCAGCCACCAAGATGCTGAAGGGAGCGGAGCATCTCCCGTGTGAGGAAAGGCTGAGGGAGCTGGGGCTCTGGAGCTGGAGAAGAGGAGACTGAGGGGTGACCTCATTCATGTTTACAGATATAGAAAGGGGCAGTGTCAGGAGGATGGAGCCAGGCTCTTCTCGGTGACAACCAATGGTAGGACAAGGGGCAATGGGTTCAAACTGGAACACAGGAGGTTCCGCTTAAATTTGAGAAGAAACTTCTTCCTGGTGAGGGTGTCAGAGCCTGGCCCAGGCTGCCCAGGGAGGTTGTGGAGTCTCCTTCTCTGCAGACATTCAAACCCGCCTGGACACCTTCCTGTGGAACCTCAGCTGGGTGTTCCTGCTCCATGGGGGGATTGCACCGGATGAGCTTTCCAGGGCCCTTCAACCCCTGACACTCTGTGATTCCGTGATGTATCATCTAGATCATCATTGAAGGGCTGGAGGACAAATTACGAAAAGAAATCTTGGCAACTACTGCAAACTACGAAGGCAGAGCAGCAGCGTGGTGTTGGACGCACCTCACAATTCTGTTCATCATCACAGGACTTCCCACACAGGGCGGTCTAACACCCACACCAGGGAGGGCTCAGCACAATGGAACCATTCCACACAGTTCCATTCTTTCCCAATTTCTGATGCCAGGAATTGCTTTTCCTTGACTTCCTCTGTAAGAGGATACTCAGTTGTTACCTTCAGTAAGGGGACAAATAAATGCTTTTGATTGTCTATATATCTTTTAAATAAACTTTGGAATTCTTTAACAAAGAGTCCTATCTGTTATGTAAATTACTGAGTAAATTATTGATAGAATTAATAAAAACATCTTTGTGTAAACCTTGACATTCTTGCATCATTTTCGATGCGGTACTGTGAACCTGACCATTGCTCTGCAACTGAAGTTGTTTGGGTATCAAGACTAAAATGTTCTGTGCTAACTGTCAGAGCTGAAGTGTATTAAAACCTACCAGAAAGAAAGAGGAAAATCAAATCAACAGCCACAACGTAGAAAACAAGTTTAAAAAATGAAGATAAAATTACTAACCAATTGCAATTTGGAAGCGGACAAACGGTGAAGGAGCAGCAGGCTGTATATGTTACAGGTGTTCTAATTATGTATTTCACCTGGGACTTCATCAACTGTTTCCCTTGTGAAGAATATTCTTTTTCTGTCCTATGAAATTACAATGAATGATTAAGGAGCTGTGGGAAGCCAAGTGGTTTGTGAAAACCTTGAATCATCCAGACTTTATCAGCTAAAATTCCATTACAAGCCTGATTCTGGGAATTTTTTAGATGTTTTTCAGGACACTTATGACAAAATCTGTAAAGGATTTTGATGTCAGCACCCAAAACACAAGTCTGAAAAACACCATTTAGGTATCAGTTCACTTGGAAAATGTTGAACTTCTCTTGGTGTTTATGGTTCTGTGTCTGATAATATGCAGCTGGTTCTTAGTTTGGGATGGCCAAGTGAGTGAGGACTTTGACTCATTACTCCTTCTATTTAGGAAAGCAGGAGAAATTTTCCATGCTCATGCCCATAGCTGAATTTTTTTGAAAATCCTTCACCTCAATATGTCACAATATAATACAGTTTCAAATAAATATTGAATTAAGAGCTTTTGTGTGAGGAACATACAACATACAACTGTGTTTAAGTCTGTACCTTTCATCATACCTAAGAAAACGCAAGTTTGGCTACATGGAAAAACCTCTGAAAGATCTTATTCGTATAATATCATTGGAGATATTTCTGGAACCTAAATAATCTGAAGATTACTACACTGAGCATGTCTTGAAAGGCTTTCTTGGGGACCCTCTGCACAGGTCCTGGGTAAAAGTGGGTGCCAGACCTACATCCAGGGTAGTGCTGGCAGCTGGTGCCAAGAGAAGCAGCCGGGTTTAAACATGCACAGGGTGAGGAGATGAAGAGGAGCAGGATAAGTCGACCTTTGCTTCAGCATCTATTACTTTTTGAGTGTTTAATTTTGCAACCTTGATGTTCTTTTGCTGCACAAAAAATGTATTTAAAAAAACAGAACTGAACCAACCTCATGAAACATCCACTATGAGAATGATTATTCTTGGTTTAGATACCCTGTTACCTGGTGAAAATTTATTTATGTTTCACAAACATAAATGATAATCAGTTTTGTTAAGTCTACACTGTGGGAGTCTGAGATTACTGCTTTCAAAACAAAGTGTATTTAAATAAACAGATATTTTTTCTCTTGAAGAGGAGGAACCCATTGTTAGGAAATCCTAACTCATCAAGAAGTGCAAAAGAGAATCAGAGCAGTGTTTCGGTGACTGGAGAGAAGGTCGTGAGCCTCCAACAGTCCAAGAGCTCTAGCTGTGAATCTTATACAAAAGACGACTAAGAAGTGACCATAACTGAGAGAATACTTGTGACAAAGACGTTCTTTGAGAAAGGGATACCAAGAACTAATTGCTACAAGCTGACACAAGGCAAATTAAAGTTAAGAATACAGCTCCCTTTTCCTTAAATTAACCATTAGAAACTGTAAGGAGGAGTGGCAAGTTCAATAGCAAATCGGACTGGGTACGGTTTAGCAATTTGTTCCAGCTTAAGAACCCTTTTAAACTCATGTTGCTGTAACCAAGTGGAATGCAGTGATTTATGATGTACAAGGAGATTGGATCCGGTTATCTGAAATCAAACCTTCTGTCTCGAATGAAACTGGTCCAAGCTGCAGGCTGTGGATCCTACAGGTCTCCGGATTTGTCCTTCACTACCTGACAGGTGCATGTGAGCCCTGTAATGTTGGAAGTGGTGATGCCTGGTACTTTTTCCTCATACATATAAAAAAACCCATCTGTGCAGGAAACGATTCCCAAAGGACATACTCAGAACCTGTTTTAGGGGACATCAGCTCTTACTCAGGCTTTGACCATCAATATATGTGATTCCATTATCCCTTCTCGTTAAGTAGCCCTAGAAGCTTTTTGCTATCACTAATAATACATGGCAGATGGGACAACCGTATCAGGTCCTTTCGGGAGGAGACAAGCTCTTTCAGATATTTCCTGATTAGTTTAAGTATCCTTTGAGGGACATCAGTAATCTAATTCTACCCTTTTAAGTAGGGGAGCAGGAAAAGGCTAGCATTACTGAAATGAAAGGTATTCTAGTATTTACCAACTTCTAACACCATGTCTCTTCCTACTCCACTTCTTTTTTTCAAAAACTAACATTATTTCTAAAGAGTAACATATTCAAATGTAGGTGACAATATTTTTTTGCCCAATGACATTAATTTCATTAAAATACGTAAATATGTACTTAATAAATCAGCTTGTTTATATGATTGAAAGTCATACATTGAAAATTTTAATCAAGTTTATCTATCAAGGACACATAAATTAAGAAATTTGAGATGCTTGCATGAATGGTAAAGTTAGGTATTTCTACAAGTTCTCTCTCTAATCCTTACATTTTTTCCATGCAAATCAACAGGAAGCACATGCAGACTATGCATTTCCCCCTTACATGGATCAAATTGCATATGTAATATCTGCAACACAGAAGCTCTAATACTGATGTGGAATTGTGGCCTAATTGAGGAAAATTTGCTCATCTAACTAGCCGTCCAATCCCTAGGGAGCCATTAGAAGCCTATAAGTGACAAACAACATCGTAATAGTCTTCAAAATATTTATAAATTCATTATGGGATTATGTTATTGAGCCATCAGGAAGTTGTACGTCATGTACGTAGCAACACTATTAACCGCTTTTTAAAGTAATAGCCCTGCCCGTAGCTTCGTGGTTTTTATCCCTCAGTTTCTAACTACTTTGCTTCCCTGTAACAACGGTATGGTCTGAAAAATCAAAGTTATTATCTGTGAAGTTGTTATTCCTCAGCTGGACCAAGAAAGAGAGAGTGCTAGAAGAAGACATCAGTGTGTCTTGCAAGCCTTCCTCAGCACCAATTCATGGAGAAGATATGATGTCAGTGAACATAAACGTGGTTGCTCTTCTGCTTTGAATCGGTACAGCCATTTTGAAAGCGTAAGGCTTGTGGCCTTGATAATACTATCATAGATCCAATTAGATTTACAAAGGGGGGGAAAAAAGGAACCAAGAGAAGTTGTATGGTAGAGCAACAGAGTTTCAGGAGTCCCGACACAGGCAAAGGGCTGCACAAGGAGGCAGGTGAGAGCTGCCAACACGCAACGGGCACTCTTGGTCTTCTGCATTTCCCATATGATACAGAAGGTCCAAAAGGCTGAATGTGTCCCTCAGGAATACTGCTGGCAAGTGTTCAAGAGAAAAACCCCACAACATACACGCTGGTAGAGGTACGGGAATAGAACAACTGCTTGAAGTAGAAACACGGTGCCAAACTGATGCCCCAAAAGTCTTCAATTTCATTGCTTGCTAATACAGTAGCTTTATAATAAATAGACAAATCCTATGCGGTGTCTGCCAAAGAATGCACTGAACCTTATGATGCATCGTTTTCATTTTTTTTTCTAATCACATTTGCAAGCTAATTTGAAAATCTTTCAGTCATCAGTACATATTAACAGGACTCTGCTGTGCAGGCATTAGGATTTAAAATTTGTAATAAAGAAATGCATTAACCCTTACTTATCTTCAGCTCGGAATCAATTCTGACATTAGGATAAATAAACCGAGAAAAATTCATCACTTACTCTGCATTAGCAGAAAAATCAGTTTTCTTGGAATAAATGTTGACTATGAAAGGTGATGAGCCTTTCCTCTTCCTACAAACTTCAAAAACAATCTGCTTTTTTATCACAAAATCTAAAGCATAATCAGAAAATAATTATATTCTAGCTGAGTTGTAAATTAAATCAGAATTGCTAAACACGAATTGCTCTCTCACGCTCTATCATTACAGTGCTAAATACAATTACAGATGCACGGGCCCCCTCCCGAGCCGAGTTCTGTGGTGCAGGACCCAGCGTTCTGCCACTAACAGAAGGAAACACCAACGTTTTGTAGGAAGCAACAGCTTCATCACCTTTTCAATAAAGTCCTGCACACACATTACCTTTTTCAAACCGTGAGTACAAGTAAAGGACTAACATTAACCTTTGAGCGTCAACAAACTGCTCATATTTTCTGCATCCCCTCCCTCCCTCAAACCAACCAACCAACCAAAAAAAACGTCAAAAATAAACAAACAAATAAAAAACCCCCACCAAACCCACTACTGTTTCTGGAGCCAATATTTCAACAATGTTGTGTTAGTATCCAAAATAAGCATTTGCTTTTCCAGCTCGCTGGGACAGCACTGTTATCGTCACTGGTTTGGTACACCTGCTTCTCCATTGTTTAGTCCTTTATATGTGTTTCCCATTTCCCCCTGTTTATCGAGCAGCATTTACACCTTCTCATGCTAGGAGTACAATAGTTCAGAGGGTTACACATTCCCCAGTACACCGTTCTCTCACTGTAAACCATCTTTCCTTCTCAGATACCAAAAGTCATTCTTCCTCCAGACTTGCTCCCAGTATCTATGGCAATGGAATTTCTCATTCTCTGACTGTATTTTCCTCCTGTTTTGTGGGTTAAGCATCAAATCACTGAGCTCAACGGGGTGGAGAGCACCTTCTTTACCACTTTACCAGAAGGACTGGAATCCAGTCAAAGATTCCTGTTGATTTCCAACTATTTTTTTTCAGTGCAAATGCCTCAAAACATTTAATTTTGAGCTAAGACCTCCTGCAAAAATATATTTACATACATATTGATTTATCAGAAATAATCTTCACTTTGGATCATTCCATGCGCCAGAACTAAAAAACCAGTTTTATTTACGCAAGTCAAAGTGTTCTTCCTGTGACCTGTTGTAGAAACTACCAGAATACTGGAGGGATAGACAGCATATCTAAATAGAAAAGCCACGCTTGTTTATACACGCTAGTAATCAAGAGTTACTTGGAACACAGCTGTATTTCTGTGGTTTCCCTGTTTTCTTATTGCTGGGTTCACAGCACAGCGTCAGATGACCCCAGCTGCTGGCAGCAGCCAGAAGCCCTATATTACTAGTGCTCTAGATATGTCAGTACTTACCATCGAGAGAGCTGCCTGAATGCAACAAGGCACAGGAAAATGAGACTTGCAGACCTGGCTCCGCACACAGTCTGAGGAATGAAGTAGGACGTGGCATAATCTGAACAGCTGTAGAGCAATGTCACATACTGAGCGTAACCAGCCAGCGCAGGACTAACAACTCGAGCGAGTCTTCCCATAGAGTTCAAGCGAAAAAGAAAAGAAGCGAAAAAAAAGAATAAAAAAAGGCAGAGCGATCAGCAGTGCAAACTGGTCTCTATACTAAAGCTAAGCTGGACTCCAGTGAGTAAGAGGGGGGGGGAAAGAAGCGTGATCAGAGATTAGCAGTGTGCAAAAGGGAAGGCAGAACGATGTGAAAAATGCATGGCTGGGCCAAGCTCAGGAAACGATGTGTCACCGGCAGATGTTTGCTTGCGAGTTTACACGGCTCTGACTGTGCGTAAGGAGATGAGCTCGGCACGCCGGGAGCTGCACTTGGTGGAGGGCAGGGGAAGCCCAAGGGACAGCCACTAGGAGAAAGGTTTCTGAAGATCACACCTCAACCACAGGTCCCCACGTTCCATCAGTTGCCCTGGGACTGAGCTTAAAATCTTGCGTGCGACCTTCCAAAAAGGCACCCGGTCCTGACCTTGGTTTATCGAGAGCTGGAAAAGCTCCGCACTCCCTCGGGTTTGTTCAAGGTTAATCAGCGCCACTCTTCACTTTCTGTTTGATTTCTCATTTGAATTTATTATGTTTCAATTTCCAACTGATGGTTCTTGTTGTGATTTTACCTCCTGGATGAAATAACTACACAAGAATAAAGAGTCTTTCTCATGGAGAGGAAACACTGTAATCACCTCATCTTTTCTTTTCGGCACCTTCCTTGATTTATCAGCATCGCTTAAAAATTTGGGCCTCTGAACCAGACAGAGAATTCAAATAGCAGATCCACAGATGATGCACAAATTGTTCAGACCTAAATGATGGTTAATATTTTCCTTGGTAACTGACTTCAAACTATTTCCTTTCTCTATGTAATCCAAGTCCATTATCCTGCATCCTTCCCAGTACAGAAAATAAATAGTAAATGCACACTTCAGTCATTACTTTGTCTTTTTATTGGTGATCTTGCCGCCTCTGTCGACTAACAGGTCAAAACTATCACCGGGATGTGATCTGTTTGTAATTTACCTATTTTTGTAGCTACACCAACATTTCTTCTGATAGCGCTACATTTCCATTTCAATTTTCTGTTTCGTGACTTATTTATATGGATTACTATATTTTTCTCCCCATTGTTGCAAGGTTTCTTATTAATTTCTTATCAGTTCCAGTCTTCGGCTCAGAGCTGAGTCAGAGCAGCCTTTAAGCCAAAGCTTCCCTCATTCTTGAAAGAACATTTGGGGCTTTTTGGACATTAAATGCATTCTGCCTAAGCAAGTCCCAGTTTAACCTTCTGGTTCTGTCATGGGTTGTCCTACCACCCCTATTCCCCCCAAATTTCACCATAATAAGTTCTTAGAAAACAGACTTTGAAGAAAGCTTTTTCTATGACCAAGACCTACCTCCTTTAGTGATGTGATATCAGAAGCTGCCAAGTTTTGCGATTAACATTTCTGATATAAAATAACAGTTGGACATTTTGGATACGCAGCAATATGCCTCAATTAAAGGATCGTATAAATTGAGGGAATCCCGTTACGTGAATGAGTAGATTCACTTCTGGAATTCTCCTTCCAGTTTTTGTGCTGAATAACTCCTACAAATGGTAAAGTTAAAAATCTGCCTTTCCTATGTATAAAAAATATAGCACAAAAATCTGTATCTGACGCCTGGCATATGAAACCGCAAGTGCATTGTCCATGGAGCTCTAGAAAAACCTGACTGTATTTCATCTGCACGAGTACACTCAGCCGTGCACACGTACTCCTACACAAATGGAATTTACAGCTAAAAGGTTTTCAGACTTGCGATTCAAATTCAATAACTTATCATCTTTAATCCTTTGCATAGATTACGGAGGTATGTTCTGAGTATGACTTCATGTCTAAATTTTAGACCCACTGCATTTGTTCAAACTTTAAACGTCAGTGGCCAATATTATACTGAATTCATCTTTTGTATTTCCAGTTGAACACATGCGATGTTCTAATTCAGTGTTTTAAAATAAATCATTTACTTTTAAACTTTTCCTCCTTCTATTATCAGAGTAATTTAACACATGTCGTTTCCTGCATCGCTATCCAATTCACACATCAGCAGGTGGTATACAATTTTTCCTTATTTTCTCCCCTCGTTTTATACTGCAGAGCATTTTGTGTGCTTAGATAGGACACATCTTATTTAAAAGGCAGCAGCAGAGTGGCACTGCAGAACAATGCCAGTTTCTACAGCGCGTATTTTGGAGTTTTTAATGACTCTGTGTACCATTTAGCAACTGTTTTACTTATAAAGATGATAACTTTGAGATAGTGAAAAATTCAGCATATGTCCCATATTAATACATTCAAAGGGCAACTACCAATGTCAATCAACTAAAGCAATATGGACTAATTCATGTGCAGCCGCTTAATGAGAACGACGAAGAAATATTTAAGATATGTTGTCACTTGCATGATCCTGTATGCTAGACACAAGCGCGTGCTTTTGCTCATCAGATGGACTTTTATAGCTATTCCTGGCTACTTTTCCTGCTGCAAACGCTTTCTTTTGTCAATATCGTTATGATTTTCCTCTGATTACTTTTTCCGTTTCTTCTAAACTAATCTCCTCTACGTTTTTAACCAACAGGAGAAACGGTGGAAAGAATGCATGCAGACAGAGAGGATGATACAACGCTTTTGAGTAAAACAAAGAACTACACCAGAAAGCCCAGAACATAACAAAAAGGAAAAATATGACCTCAAACCCACAAAACACCACAACAGATACACAGACCACTCTTTCCAACCCCCACCAAAGTATCAAAACAGAAAAGGCCGTAAAAGAAATCAAGCAAACTAGAGCGCTACTGTCAACCATTACTGGAGTTGGAAGGAAATCTGTGGTGAGTCAATCTCATGTTTCGGTATTCTTTAAACACATAAATTTATTGCCCTTTACATGTAAAGTAGAATAGTAGCTTTACACAGCTCAAATGAAGAGTTTGCTCTTTCAGACAAACATTTTTGTTTCCTACAGTAGCAATTATAGGAGACACTAGGAGTTGGCTGGAAAGCTCAGTACAATCTATAAACACTTATTCATAGAACCACTGGGTGGACACTGCGTTGGAGCCAACTCTTATGTTCAACATTTCCGTTGTGAAACAAGTTTGACATTTCTGTCTGTCTCCCTTTCTTTTAAAGGACAAATCAATTTGTAACAGAAAGACAGCAGTTTGCAACCAACTGTGCTCAAGATCAAAATGAATTAATGATATTGAAATAAAGCACAGTAAAAAGCAGCAAATTGGAAATAAAGAGTAATATAAAAGGGAGATCTGAATTAGAAAGGCACACAAAAGGAACATGGATTAGCCAACAAAGCTTCTCTACTTTTCCTAATTTCCTCCTACTAATTCTTTTTGTTGTAGTGAATTGATCAGCTGTTAAAACACACAGTCACCTCTTTTGGAGAAGATTGCAATCTTTCATGTTTGCTTGAAGTTAATGTTACCTAGTCTTTTAGAAAATGATACTGGATATCCCTTTCAAACATCAGTTCTTTATCTCTGCTGCACTTTGCTGTTTTCCTGCTTAGACGCATCTTGCATTTCATGTGGGCAGACATTATCGAGGGATCTGGCATCACTTCTGAAACAACAGCATCACTGCATCTCGGACCTCTTCACGAGGAAAAGTTTGCTTGCAACCTAAACATGTTCAGCTGAGGGCTCTATCAGCTCACATTCCTACCCTCACAACTTTAGAGTTATGTTTATGAATCACAGAATTACAGAATCACGGGATGTCAGGGGTTGAAGGGACCTGGAAAGCTCATCCAGTGCAATCCCCCATGGAGCAGGAACACCCAGCTGAGGTTCCACAGGAAGGGGTCCAGGCGGGTTTGAATGTCTGCAGAGAAGGAGACTCCACAGCCTCCCTGGGCAGCCTGGGCCAGGCTCTGCCACCCTCACCAGGAACAAGTTTCTTCTCAAATTTAAGTGGAACCTCTTGTGTTCCAGTTCGAACCCATTACCCCTTGTCCTACCACTGGCTGGAGCTGCTGACGTGCCACCTGCTTTCCAATGTCCCTCAGGCCAGGAGGAACAGCAGGGTCAGAGCAACCACCGGAGCCCATGGACTGGTCGAGTTGTGCTGGGATTGTCCCAGTATGGATCAGTCCAGAGGCACTGACATTGAAACAGGCTTCCCAGAAGTGTCTTTCCACTGTGTGATGGGTAGAGTGCGACTTCTCAGGCAGCCTTGCTAGCCTCCCATGACAGCCTAAGTGCCATTTATAAGACTGGAGCCACAGACAGGGCCCCTTCCAGTATTTTCTTTAGGCTACTGCTTAGGGAAATCATCCTCATCTTTAAGTCCCTTCTTTCCTGACTTGGGACAGGGCTTAGAAACAAACCAAGACCTTGTGTTACGACAATACAGAGGAACAGAGGTGGTGTTTTTTTTTGTTTTATTTTGTTTTTCCCCCCTCCCATTCCCCAGCTGTCCTCTGAAAGGCGCTTGTGTCCACACAAAACATTTGAACAGTCACAGAATCAGATGTCGAAGTCCAGATGTTGTGAGGAATTGCTGTCATCACTTCTCAGCTACCAGGCCATCCTTTCTCTTCTGCAGAGAATAAAAGATGGTACCACCGTCTCCTCTCCCTCTGTAAATGATGCCTATGGCCTGTTCCTACTCTTTCAGAGATATCCCAAGTTAACCAATACGTTTAGATTGCAGTCAGAAATGGTTGTTCTTGAGTAACCTCCTGCAGATCCAAAGCCTCAAGAAAAAGACAGACACAAATACCACCGAATGCTTGTAAAATTAGCAGATCTAAGTCCAGTAGAAATGGGGGGGGGAGCAAAAAAACTCTTTCTTGGCAGCAACTCAATTCCCTCCAAATTTTCCACTCAGGTCCATGTTAGATTGAGAGTCTATAACTGTAAAGGGTCTTCAGGAAAGACTGAATCATCTTATTTACTGCTTTTTAGGCATAACCAAAATATCTGCTAATGATACTTCAACCAAGCTAGAAACAGCAGCTTAATTATGGATGGCCACAGATGAAATAGCATAGTGCCTCTACAGAAAAGAGAAGGCTAAAGTGACTATATTTATAATCCGATTCTGACATGCCCAGTGGAAAACACGTATACCATGATGTGCTGGCTGTCGCAGCCAGGCTGGAAACATTGCACTGATATGACTACAAAAAGATCTGATGAAGAGATTAGAAAGAACAACGCAAGAGACTGAGATATCCACTTCACACATAAAGAGATCTTTTTCTCAACGCTTAGCAAACTTGCGGTGTACGTACTGCAACATGTATTCAACTTTGCAGAAAGTTCTTTTTAGCATTCTGTATATCCCTGAATTGTGCAATTTCTTTGATGTAAAACATGTCATTTCTAGGTTTAAAAACCGTAACAGCAGAGTTATATAAAAACCATGGCATAGAGTAGATGGTTTAGAAATTTTACAGCATCCTACGGCTGGCTGAACTTACTCAACTGCCAAGGAAAAAAGCCCTTTTACATACAAGATTAGCACTCAGCCCTTCAACAGTAACGTCTGTTCTCTTTAGAATTTAATTGCAAATAACAGCAGAGGATAAAAATAAATAAATTGAACAGTTATAGGATGCTAAAGCCTTTCTTGACAAGTACTTAAAACAGAAACGGTGGAGCTGTTAATGATAATTCAGATGGTTGTCCTGAAGAAGCTAATTCGGAGTCCATGTTTTTATTACCTGATTAGTCACACACATTTTCCCTATTAATATTACTTCTCTAAGTGAGTAAAGTAGTTCTTTGGGATATTCACTTAACTAGATTAATAGAGAAACTGGAAAAAATGAGTACAGGAACACAAGTTAGGCATTAAGAGTCTCCTTGGTTACTCTACTGAGCAGTTCCAATTTATAGTTCTCTAAATTACATGACAGATCCTCTCCTGGAAAATGTTCATTCAAATCCAGTGCACTCCAGCATGTTGGTGAGAATTTGTCCCAGGGCCATTTTACCACCATACTGATCACTTCACTAATACAAGCTCATCACTGGAATTTTTCCTCTCTTTAGGAACACGAAAGAGCATCTCCATTCTAGAAGGCTACGTATGTCTGCTTTAATGGGAGCTTCCGGACTGGTCATTTTGGGTGGGCTACCTGGCTTTTGAGTAATTTATAAAGTCCATGTGTCCTTTCCTTTTTATTCCATGCTATGTGTTTTCACATTTATCTTCTTAGAGTCATCATATAGTCCAAAAGATGAAACTTCTCCTTGCATGCAACATTCTGATGGTACAGCCCGTGCCCTGGTCACTGCCCCAGGAGAAAGGAGAGCTGGACCTGCATCACCTGAAATAAATCTTTGCCCAGGATTCCTTTCTGCTGCTGCAAAAGGATCTGGCTCCACGTAACTGACTGCTTCAATTTGTTTAAAAATGAAGTTTTGAGCATTTCAGCTACGGAAATCCATTTTTCTTCGGATTTGCGTCTTCAAATTTATCTGCCTGGTCAGGTGCAACTGCTGACTGATCCCTCCCATAAGTTCAATACAAAGCAGAGATCTGTCTTTTGAGTAGGAATTCCTTCCACAGCCTTTCAACAGAGTCTCTTATCCATCTGAAGAACTCTCTACTACTTTGCTTAATTTCACAGAAATTGGCCCATTGGTTCAGAAGTTACTGGGGTAGGAGGGACAGATCGCTGCAAGAAGCTGTGGGTGCACAGCAGAAGCCAACGCTCCGCTGTCTGTAACTCGGGCAAAGAGGAGCCATCTGCAGCACTGGACTATAGTACAGGAACCCAAATGATATTTCACATGGTTCCAGTATAACTCTGAACAGATCATTTGCTATCTTTCTATCTCATCTATCTTTACGACTCATTTACCTTTTATGCAATTATGAGCGAGGATCACAGTTTACTACAATTTTACACAGCTATCGAGGCCATTTGGACACCAATCCCAGTTGGACTTCTGTGACCTATTGTAATAAAAATAGTTCAAAATAATCCAAAGCT
The DNA here is from genome assembly GCF_037038585.1 of Patagioenas fasciata. NCBI lineage: Eukaryota > Metazoa > Chordata > Aves > Columbiformes > Columbidae > Patagioenas > Patagioenas fasciata. Next base: position 24,625,703 of record NC_092531.1, read on the forward strand.
TGTCTATATTAAGTAGCTAATAGTTAATGCAGAATGAATAATTTTTCATGCACTGTAAGTTACCACCTTGCACAAAACCCCCATGTAATAATCTCTGTCTACAGTAAATATTGTTCATACAGAGCAGCTTCACAGCACAATTCAGCTGGGAAATGACCATTCTCCCACCTATCCCACGCAATCCCTTAGTGATAGAACAGGTAAGATTTTAACGATATTTAATCTAGAAAACAATTAATATAGAGAGAATAGGTGAAGAAACAGCCATTTTTCTCATCACTGTATTGCTGTATCGTGTGATACATATCTACACACACAACCAGCTAACTTTTATACTTGCATTAAAATGCAGTTTGATCACTGTAATAATCAGCAAGATACCGTCTGAACCTCGTTTCAAGATAATTGCTATCTTTCAGTATTGAAGAAAAATCTACTTTTTCAACTTCAATTGAAAAGAACTTAAAATCACAAAGGCAGTTTCAGATTTTGCTCTCTAAGTAGTGTGGGTGAAACATGATAGAAAATTAAAATATATGGCAAGGAAACCTGCTAAGGAGGTATTACATCTATTACAAATTATTATTGTCTGTCTTTAACAAGTATTTAATATATTGTAAAGGTGTCAAACAATTTGAAAGAAGTCACGATTCTAAAAGAGCCTATCTATTCTAAGAACAACGGTGGCTTGCCTAAAATGAGCAAGAGCAAGACACTTTGCTTAAGTCTCACTCTGTGCGCTGGTTTCCTGCAACCTTCCTATGAGGCTGAATGATGCCCAAGTGATCGCTGCCAGGCAGCAAACGTAACAGCACAGGAAAGCTGAACATCAAACTACCGGAGATTCCCACTCTTCAGAGTGGTGGGTCTCATTTTGTCTGATGGAAGTGGTTGTGAGCCAAAGCTTGTCATCAGCAGAAGAGATAAACACGGGACTGCTTCAGCTTATTTAACTGAAGTGTTTAATAGGTGTTGGTGCTTCCAACACAGAACTGGGGAGCACATTCCTCCTTTCCTGAAGACAGCAGACATTAAACAAGAGAGGAACGTGACAGACGCCAGCTTCGGCTTCCTACTCACCAAACACGAAGGCACCGAAGAACACCACATAGACACCTGCCAATAGCTTCTAGTGTCCATTCAAAGTAGACAATCAGTAAAACCAGCCAGCACTGTACAGGCAAAAATGCTGAGAGGACCTGATTCTAGAAGAATTTGCTTTAAAAACAGAAATAATAACTGATAATAACCTCTGGGTTATGAGCAAACTCAAAGCAAATGGTCAACTGATACTGTACTTTTGCAGTACCTTAACATAGAATATACCGACTTCTACAAGCAAAAGAGCTGCCAATGTTATCAGACTGAGTTACAGCATTTCTTCCTCTTTGCTACGTGGACAGCAGAAGCAGCCAGAAAACCAACTGAGGGCAAGAGCACGAGCAGCGGCCTGTCTGCGAGTGACGCCTCAAAACGTGAAGTTTAAAGACAAGCACCGGCTAAAGGTGGTGAATGTCACCCCTCCAGGCAATTAAATGAACAGGGGAGATAATCCCCGCGGCGCTGTCACGTCTCAAGCCAACACGTCTTCAGCTTGGGCTGTTGAGCTCAGCTTCACAGACAGGAGTAAAACGGGTACTTGAGTGGGTGTGTTCCCCTCACCCGAGTCAGCCCATTATTTAAGGTATTTAAATCATGGTATGTTCAATGGTTTTGTACATGATATTGCTAGGCTATGATATCATAAGTACATCTCATTTGCAAGCTCATCTTTCTTGACCAGACTTCTGCGCAACTCTGAAGCACAAGATACCGCCCTCGTTATGCAATATATTATCCAGCTATCTCTCTGTGTATCTAATACACCGGCTGAGAAAGACTTCTTATTCATGATATAAAAAAATCACCCATTTAATTCAAATGGGCATATCAAGGCTTTAATTAAAAGTTTCAAAATATTTCACAATTTTATAGTGCTTTTTATCTTGAACTTCAGCAATAACATTCGCTCCATTGCCCTATACCTAATATTTAAGTAGTACCTGAGACATTTGCTACTATTTAATGCTATCAACAACTGTCATGACAAGTTGCTCTTGGATTGATGAATTGTTAATGAAAATACAGCAGACCACAGATCTTTGCGATATCTTTATGATTAGCAAAAGGTAGAAATGAGAGGGTAAAAACATTTGTTCAGCTTCAGTATCTGCTCCCTTTGGGTTTTTAACTGAGACACAGAAAATTACTAAAGACGACGTGATGTGAACAAATGACTCCTGGAAGTCAGACTCTTTCTTTAAAAAGAAAAAGAAGTATTTCAAAAACCTCTCAGGTCTAGGCGTAGACTCTCCAAAATACATTATTTGGAGATTATTGTATTTCGTAAATACATTTGATCGTTCTCATTTTCTGCTCGTAAGTACATCATCATCATCCAGCAACAGTGTGGGATGCTCATCTTGTGAGAATTTGAACCGAGGACCCGACTTAGAGAACCTGCCGAGTTCCCTATTGATCACGGGCTGTGAACCAGCAACGTTTTCCATTGCTGCTCAGGGCTGTCAAAACTGCCGAAGTATTAACGATACCATGTGGCTCTTTAATTCCCTCCATTTTTCTTCTCTTGTCTCCTTGCCTTCCTTCTCTAAGATGCCAGTGCTTGACGGATAGAAGAAACATAAAGAAAGGATAATTTCTTGCCAGGAATGTGTTTTGCTTTATCTTTTGTGGTTTTATTTTTGTACTTCCGAGTGAAATATTCCTACTGTGCAGCCAGATGTTCTATAATCCTATTTTTATACAGCTCAGAGGACTCAAATCCCAGGTAAAGTCTCTTTGGTGACCACTTGAATGATGGGTAAATTCAGGTTTTAAAAACCACATGAGAGTTTAAGGCAAAAGTGAAGTGTGCTTTTGCCAAAACAAAACCGCTCCATCTAATATCACACATTTAAAAATACTAATATTCCCTTGCTCAAAACCGATGGCATATGTTGGTTACAACACTGGTATGGAAAGCAAACTACTTCTGTTAAAAGTTCTGCTGTGAGACAAAGAGGCAAAATATTTAAAATTTGGAATATCCAACACATAAATACCAAAATAAGAGCAACCTGATTCTATGAAGGGTCAGTAAAGTGCAGCTCTACCATAATCAGTGGGAATTTGCTGAATTAAAAGCTTCAGGACCCCTTTAAAAAAAAAAAACAGTTGCCAAAAAACCAGGAATCTTGCCACAGGACTAGAATTTGGATAGTGTGATTTCAGACTTGCTGACTGCTCCAACTCCTCATTTGGCAAACACGTTATCACTGTTATAGCACTCCACTGATTCACAAAGGCAGTATATTTAGAAAAGAGAACACAGTTGACATTGGTTCACTTTTTCTTCCACTAAGGTCAAAGGGGGTTTTAGTGCTGTTATTGGAAATAGAGGAGACCCCATAAGGAACATTTTGAAATTAAATTAAAATAAAATAAAATAAATCTGACTTGTGGAGCTGGATTAGCTACGAAGCGGTAATAAAATAACAAGAACTAATTAAAAATTATACATCAGAAGTTTGCATCATAAATAAGAGTAAAGATGAACACACTACCTCTGTCCATACACACACAGTTGTAACCAAACTCTCTCCTAGGAGTAAGGCTGTCACCTGCACCACCCAGCACAGGATCTGTCCTGCAGGTCACATAATGATGCAAAGTGCATGCCAGATGTGCTTGCAAAGTCATTTTATTTGCTGCACATAAAAGGCACCGCTCTCTAAAAGTGTCTCGGTAAGACCAGCAGGACGCCAGCCACAATGTGTGCTGCCCTTCCTAATGTTAGACAAGTCGCTCTTTAACTCTGTAGAGAGCTGGTTACACTATTTACTGGTGAATGATGGGGTTAAATTTTCCACGAGGAAAATCAATACCAAGATCCATAAGGCAGAAGTACTATTGCAGTTGAAACACTAAATAGCTGCTATATGGCAGTAGGGTTTCTAATGACTAGAGAGAGGGGTTTTTATCAGAAATCTCTTCCTACCTTGGTACAGCCTGAAAGGAAAGCAAGGTATCACATGCTGGTTAAGAGTAGATTATTGCGTGTTTTTAATTAAGAAAGAAAAAGAAGTAGGTTAGAAAAAGTTCAGGTGTATTTGAGGATGATGAATTGTGCCTGGCTATATTCCACCCCAACTTAGACCACCCTCTGTTTTCATCCCTTCCTGAAACGGGATGTGGACACAAACTACCCAAGGACCACCAACAAAAAATCAGCCCCATTGCTCTCTGTTGTAACAGCAAAATTAGCAGCTGTGTTAAGCGAATTTGGACTATTTTTTTTTTAAGTAAAATCAAAAGAATTAAGCAGATGTGAGACATTTAAAGGCTCCATGTCACTGTATTGTACAGCATGAGTTCACTTCTAAGCAGGCTTAATGTTAAACTGCTGCCCCATGTCATGTCAGACAGCTGGCACCTCTCGTCAGAAACAACATGTTAATGAATCTTTTATTTCACATACTCAAGATTGCACTTCTTGTTTTATAAACAAATTAACTTTTCCTTACAAAATAAAGATCGGTTGAGCTGTTGCAGTCTCCAGAATAAATAGATTTCTAATCAGCTACAAGAGTCTGATGTCTCTACGCACCTTCTCTATTTCTGCTCTCGGCATCTTATAGGATATTCATTATCAGCATTCCTGCTGATCTAAAGCACACACTTCCGTAATTTCGACTTTCTTTTAGCTTTAGGATGCAAGAACAACAACAAAGTGGCATATACAAACAGCGTGTATGTTTGTTCAATAAGTGTGAGCAAATATGTAAATTACACATATCTATTACAATTTCTCTTCTGCTTGCACAGATCTATTTTTACATTTGTGGCCTGTTGAAAATCTGCATCATGCTGCTCGCTCACCTTCTGGGTAATGTTTCCATCAATGATTATCTAAAATACAGTCATCTCAAATGGGTAACCAGGCAACCAAATATGCCCCCATTATGAAAGCCAGGGAACTGACTAAATCAGGACAATTCATGCAAATCACTGTCTTCACAGTAAGGCTTGGGTAGTTAAAGGAGACTCTACACAAGTTCTGTCTATTATTGTTAGCGCAATGAGTATGAAACCACAGTATCTGAGTACCATTTAACTTGACAGAGGGCTAAAAAAGATCCAGTAAAACTGTTTATTAAGCTGAATTTTCAGCAAAACAAAATATGTTCTGGTACAAGTCAACTTTCTGCCTTTTTATTCCTTAAACTGTAGAGAAACAAGAGACCCTAAGTATTCAATTCACAGAAAATCATGGAAACCAGGCCTACAGACACTGAAGTTTGTGGTGAGAACCTGATATCTACACATTGTACGTTTTGGTTTGTTTTACTTGAGCTGTCCCATGGACCAAAGGCCAGCCAGAAGGCACAAGGTCTGTTCCTGCAGTGCATCCTTTAATCAGTGATGTGCACAAATAATTCAGTTTGCCTTTCACAGCTGCTCCATCAGCAAAGCAAAGCACATGGAGAACGGTTGGCAGATTCATTTCCAAAGCGTTGTTCTGGACCGAAACGCTAACCTAGCGGCATCCTGAGGCATCCAACCTACTACGCCAATACAGCACTTTAATCAAAACTTATGGATCAAAAGTATTCATGAGAAAAGGAAAGTCAGAATTCAGTCAAATACTGTCCTGTAAGAATGAGGAAATTTTTTAAGCCTTTTAAGACCTTTCTTATTCTTAACTAATATTGCAACATCTAGACGTGTCAGCAGTGGGCATATAGATACAAAAACAGTGACCCAAAGTATAAGAAAATCTTTGGACCATTTTATAGAATGATTTTCATTTACAGCCAAGTGAAGATGAGCATAAGCGTTGACTATTCATTTATTAATTCTATTTCCACCACAGTTTGCTTGTTTGCAGAGCCGGGGTTAATTTTTGCAAGCACAATCATCCAGTGAATTCGTTCCTTATGGACTGGGCTGCCTGTGCTCAATGGATCCCAGATTAAGTCATACTTCTTTAACTGATTAGAGCAAGTAGAAAAATAGATTTTCCCAGGCTTACTCTCACTGCATATTTTTCAGGCTAGATTCTCATTTCAATATGACAATTTCACAGACTGAGATACTGCTCAATGTGGGAAAACCATCACTGACAAATAAGATGATTTTACTTTTGTTCCAGGAGTACCAGGGAGGGAATAAAAAGAGAGCGGCAAATCTTAAAATTGATAGAAATTGCACGGGAGACTTAATTCCGTATAAATATTAATACTAAGAACCTCAAAATTTAGTCCTCTTCAGATGTCTACTTTATCACAAACTTTTTATCACCTCTTACACATATTTGAGATAACTTCTGCATTAAAGAGGAGAATTTAGAACACTGGTTAGCAAATCAGGGTAGACTCCAGTAGTCTTCATGGGAAAATAAAAACCTTTGCCATTTTTGATCAGATCAAATTTTGGTTTTATTCACATTTCTTAGCCTAAATAGGCTTTAAGGGATGTGCGGAATCTCAGTGATAAACTCAGAATGAATTCAGAACCCGTTCTCTGAGCATTTTCTTTCCGAGGGGATGGACAGTTGGACACACGCATTTCAGACAGATTAAACTGTTAAATGAACCTGCTTGCTTTTTCTTTCCTGTGCTGATGCTGCCAGCCTTAGAGGTCGGCTCAATGTGGAATTTAAGCCCTTTAGAAAAACCACAGAAGTCCTTCTTTTCAACAGAATGGCAGCCAGCCATTTCTAACTATAACTACTGTCTGCCCTTATATCCGATGACAACCATGCAAGACGTCTCCTGGGCAAATAACATTAAGTCCTAATAGTCAACACTCAAGGAGGAAATAAGATATTTCGGGCACATTTTTCTGTGTCCTTTTGGTAAAAATTAAGAGTTTAAAAAAAAAAAAAAGCAAGAAAGCTCTTTAAAAACCATACTATTTAGAGGTGCAATTTTTTGCCTATTCTACGTGCAATGTTGAGTTGATATTTATATATTGCTGAACAAACCCTGTAACTTTCCTAAAATGTAACTTCTCTATTCAGTTACCAAAATACAGAAATACCTTAGTCTGTTTACTTCTAGAACAAGTTCCTGTTGCAGAAATGAGCTCCCATAATTAAATTTCTCAAAAATCCTCTTTCTGTCATTTTGTTTATACATCCATCTAGATACCAGCTTAGCATTATTAATGCTGGGGACAACTATGTCTGTTCAAGACAAAATAAAATCCATGAAGAGTTATTTACCTTCCTCCAGAATTTAGCGTCATGTGGAAGAAATGGGCAGTAGAGCAGAACGATAGTTTTTCTAACTCTGATGAACCAAAAGACTGAATATTGGCAAATGCTGCGCCACGTTTTAGGCTCATTTCCTGCTTCACACCAACCGCTGTACTGAATACTATTGGAAGCTTTCGTTAATCAGCTCAACTGCAATTTTTTTTTGGTGAAAAACAAAGGTTATCATTAAATAGGCAGCAGAATTTGAAAAAAAAAATAATTAAAAGTAATCATGATATATATATTTTTAAGGTCACAAGTCGCTGCATGCTGAGAGATGCCCAAAATAGGAGCCCAAAGGAGTGTGGAAGAGCTCCGAGAGAGTGAAAACTGTCTTAGAAACTGCAAACAGAGCATGGTTATCAGTGGGAAATGCTTCAAGAATCCCATGGAAACAGACCAAATAATATTTTATGAATTAGCCCCTTTAAGCCTCATTTTGTAGACTTTCAAAAAGCCTTTGGAACGCGTGTTTTTGAGACTGGCTATTCATAGTAGTCAGCTTAGCCTTTCTCACCATGCTGATGACCTAAATTAACAGAAGTAAATCTGAATGCAATGGTTTGGGGATGAACTCTCCCCGTCACACAGAGGTCTTACAGTCATCAACCCCAGAATCCAATTTCTTTGCTTTGTCCCGTTCCCGAACTTTACAGGAGGGACCAAGCAGACGCTTTATCCTTCACACCCCGAAGATGCTGAAATGCCTTTTTTCTAATGAAGAAAGACAAAACTGCTTTTCACAGTTCTGTAAAAGAACAGAACACGCCGGCTACACCCCATTCCATACTGAACGGCCCAGGCGCAGGTTTGGGCAAGCGCTGCCGCCTCCTGAAGCCCTGCAGACCAGTAACGCTGTGAGTATCCACAAACACCACACAGCTGAAAATAAGTACTACTTTCAAATATCATGTGATTTCTACAAGTCCATGAAATTTTGGGGGTTTGATAAAGGCAAGAGGCCAAGCACCATGCTGCTGGTGTAACAAATACTTTATCAGAAGAATTATGCTGGACAAGACTGTGCCCACAGTGTTGTATATACATCAAGTAAAACAGGCCAGCAGAACCACAGCTCGCCCAAAATACTGTAAAATGCAAGAAGTGGTAAGTTTTTCCAGGTAGCAGCCAAAACCAGTGCAGGGTAAGAACAAATATCAGAATCTCTTACTAACCAAATACAGAAACAATGTGGCCTAATAGAATATCTATTATTGGATAAGGTCCAGTAAATAAAACGCCTTCTTAAAGTTATTTGCAAATAAATGGCACAGTCACATGAATTGACTAAAGAACAACGTTAAGTACAAAATGAAAGTGTGAAAAGGCACACAACGCCCATTGAGAAAATGGAGTCTTTTCTCCAGCAACCTCCTCAGCCACCAGAACCGATTCTCAAGCAGAGCTCCTCAGTTACAGCTCTTAAAGGGAGTTGGTTTGGAGGAAAACTGCTCTCTCTGTTATTATAAATAACGATAGGCACAGACTGGAGTGAATTTATAACTGTGTATCACTCTTGGGACTCTGCTTCTGTTCATAAACAACTCAGATACACTCTCATGGTTTGTGCTGTTAGCAGAGCCCCTAGAGGGACTTAAAACTTGGTATTCATGCAGCAACTATCCATTATGCTATATATTTTAGATGATGAAATCAACACCCAGGAGATACATTCTCAAAACATTACATGGGGTTTTAGCTCTGTGACTCCCCTCCATTTGAATGGCATGTGTGGTTAAACCCTTTGCAAACCTTTGAGAATTTAGCTTAAGATACTTATCTCAGTGGCAATAACATGGATATTAAGGTTTAACGCTCCTCCCTGAAGCACCATTCCTTAATCTATGTGCTTGATGTTACCATCTTAGTCCTCCTGGAGAAAGCTCTTTCCTTTTCCATTCATCAAATTATTCAATTAAAAGCAATAGGACTACATGCATAAAATGACGCTATTCAGCAGAAGAATGGTGACAGTGTTAACACACACACACATATCCATAGAGTCACTGGAATTGCCTTCTGAAAGATTATCAGCTGCAGTACTTACACGGCACACGTCAATTCTACAGAAGATATGTTTTGAATTAAATTATGCATCTCAGTTTGGAAAGGGCTATTTGTTTGCTAGCTCATGGCAACTAAAGGACTCGAACCTGTATTCAACCATGGCATGACTGTTCAGCCTCTCTGGGAGCCATTCTGTGCCAAGAAAATTATGGCTATAAGGCACCCGGAGATACCAAGACCTGTGTTAGGATAACAGTAAACAGCAAGTTGATGGACTTTTTTAAATTCATGACACTGCGGTCAAAAACCATGGCAAGAGAAACATCACATGGACAGAAAAGACAACACCCTTTCAGATAAATTTAAAGAAAGTTGCAATTCTACTGCTCCAAAATCAAAAAGCCAGTGTTATCTAGATAAAAGCCCTACCTAACCCTAAAATATGAAGGCATAAAACTAGAAATACTCATAAGAATTCTGGGAAGGAAAGACAGTATCCTCTTTTGTCAGTGCTAGCAGGTGGTAAGGGAACACTCCTTTGCTAGAAATTCAACTAGCTGTTTCATTCTTTCTAAATATTCATTTTCTTAATGAACTGCAGCCTTCCCTGCACTCTGAGCTATGAACAGGTTATCAACACAAAGCACTGGGACACCTGTCAGGTTCTCAGAGCTGCTCCCACTTCTGCCTGCTGGGGCCCACGTACTCTGACTCTTTCTCCATGTATGTGTGTATTTGAGAGAGATTGCCATCAACAGATGTCTCCAAATAGCATGAATCCCATTCTCTTTAGAGAGCATTTGCCCCTCTATGTATTCTCTTATGTTCTCTTCTTGCCACATCTTTCCTTGTACCGCAGCCATGCCTTCGGTTCCATCGTTGGTCTGAATTTCCCTTTGCCCACCTCTAGTCTTCTGAAGAGAGGTTAAATAAACAGTTGCTACAAAAACTAGAAGCAACTTTATTGGTGAGCTCTACTTTATTTCAGCAATACGGGGACTCAGCTCTTTATGTTCCATATACATCCCCTAGCCCATTGGACAACACACCTCCCCTCTTGTCTCTGTCATCACACAACTATGGCAGGATGTGAAATAAAAAGATGGGGCAATGTGCAAGTCCACCCAGCAGAGAACAACCCCAAACATTAACAATTTGTTTTAGATAACTCAGTCTGCACACGGAAGATTCAGATAATTCTACAGGCCAACAGCAAAACTGGTTTAATAATTAAAGAAACCCAGTCAATTTTCACAAGCCAGTAACTAAATGGTGTTTCCTTCCTCTTCACAGAGAGCAAAATGCACAGCTTGCTTTACTAAGCCAGATAATTTTTTTCTTTGGTCAAAATCAAGACAGCATTTATTATTAAATTCTCTCTCTGAAGTAATAAGCTCACAGTGGCTGCTGACTTCAAATTTTAAGTATAATCGTCTAGAAATTCAGTTGCAGTTCTTCTTCTGCCCAGCAGCTAAGAAATTAGTGGCAACTTCATTTGAAAAGTCTGTTTTTTTCACAAAGTAGTGCCTCTCAGATGCTCTACTGCTTATGTAGGCTTTTTATAATGGCAAATGGTCAGCTGCACTTGTAGTCCTAATGTTCAAAATAATTTAATGCCAACTACCATTCCTGGAAGCCTTCAAAATTTCCTACAAATCCAAATTCTATTATACTAGTAGAGACTAATCAGCAACTACGTGAGTGTTCTTTCGCTATCTGGGACGCTGTTTAAAGCCAGAAATGCAACACTTTGGGTAATTTTCTCCAGCGGGGATGCTAAAAAGATGGGAGAATCACAGCAGATAAACTTCCTTACTGCAAATCTCCCCCTCCTCTACATTTATTTTGCCAGTGACAGACACTGAACAAAAGAGAGGCAAAGCAGAGGCTGAAACACATGTACAGGAAGGAACAAATGCAAGAGCAAGTTTGGATTGCCAAGGAGACATCGAGACTCTACAAAGCAATACGGGTCATGATTTGGATTTCAGTAAGGGCAAGTGTAAATGAAGGAAGTGAATCCTAATGATGCATCAGAAGAGCAATACGGAGATATCTGTGTAGTAAATATGTGAAGGAGAAAGGAATGGAAAAAAGAGGTTAACTTTTGCAAAGTAATGGTTCTGGGGATAAAACCCGCACATAATAAGCCACAAGCACACGTTCATTTACAGCTTCAGCTGCAGTGGTCACTGCCTCCAGCTTCGTCTCCAGCCTCCCCAGTGGCTGGCAGCTCTCTAGATCCACCCTTGGACGTGCCGATCCATCAAGTGCCTGCACTGCTTTTATATGAAGGATAATCAACTTAGAATAGCCTAACAAGGAACATTGCGTTATCCAAACCAGTAAGGTAACTGGAGGCAGGAGACAAAGAAAACGGCAATCAGATGTGGTCTGGCATTTGTCACTGTCTACAACCATCAGTGACACATGATTATAGAAGAGAATTACTGGAAGACATTAGAGTTTTACTCAAACATCTGAGAATAGTATTAAAGTCATATTTGCAGCAATACACTTACAGAAAATTAATGTTCTCTCTGTCACTGCAGGGAAAGCACAGGAGAAGCTGCAGGCAGCTCAGACAGAATCATCTATCATTCAGTATCAGGACCTAGTTTGGAGGCAAGTTCTGGGCTCCCTCAGTTCCCAATAAAAAGCCAAGGGTCCTTATCCATTTAAAGCCAGACCTGTCACGAACCCGGCATCAGCTCTTCTCTACCCAAGGAGGGAGAAACAGTTCTGATTTTTTTACAAAAAAACCCAAACAACCATGATTCTTCTCCCCTCAGGAAACAAAAAGAAATGATTGATCTACATAAAGAGTAAGTCTCCCTGTGCAAGGCTAAATAACATAGCCTTTATATATAAACCACTTAAAAAAAAATCCTGTTCACACTAGTAATTTTACAGGATTTTATTGAATACTTACTTAACAGCCTGGACTTGTGGCAACTGCAACTTATTTGATATTGTAAATTTAAACCTGGAAAAGGCATTAGCTTTGTAACAAGGGCAGAAAATGAAAGCCTCAGATGTTTATTCAGCAAGATGCTCCTTGATTCCTCTGATTTTGTAGGTAGACAATACTCCCTATCAACCTCATTTTGAGGTCTAAGACACTGCTGATTTTCCAAACTCCTATTAATTACACCTTGAGTGAATAGCAGGTGAGGCTGTGGCCTGTGGATTTGCATTGTGTGGAGCTCTGCTGCACGATGTTTCACAGATCGGCATTCTAAAGCCCTCGTGCTTCACAACACAGTCGGTATCGAGCCCCTCTGCAGTTCAGCTACAGAACTTAAAGAATTTGAACTTAAAGAGTTCCACAGAAGTGACCCTCTTGCCTACTAAAGGCTCTACTTAGTGGAAGATTTCCATGTCCAAATAAAACCTTCAGAAATACGGTATTTTCCAAACCCTTCAGCTTCAGAAAAGCCCTCACCACACTTCATTTCACAAGCCTCAAAGGGTCCAACATTTTTCTTTACAATAAGCCTCTGCAACATGATGCTAAAGCGAGTTCCTAGAGTTCCTACTTCCATCCCTGCTCCGGCAAGTCTTATGTCCCACTCCATTCAACTGTTAAATAAATATCTGCTGTGGATTGTGACAAGTTCTTAGCCTACTCACACAAAATAAATTACACCCCCATCAGGTCCAGCTGAAGATATTAAATAGTACCGGTCCCATTACAGACCCCTGAGGGACACCACTTGTCACTGGTGTCCATCTAGATATTGAGTTGTTGACCACTACCCTCTGGATGCAACTGTCCAGCCAGTTCCTCATCCGCCAAACATTCCACCCGTAAAATCCATATCTCTTCAATTTTGAGAGGAGAAAAACGTGGGGGACCATGTCAAAGGCTTCACAGAAGACCAGATGGACGACATCAGTAGCCATTCCCTCGTCCACTGATGTAGTCTCTCCATCATAGGCCACTAGGCTGGTCAGGCATGACTTGCACTTGGTGAAGCCGTGCTAGTTGTCTCCAATCAGCACCCTGTCCTCCAGGTGCCTTAGCACAGCTTCTAGGAGGATCTGTTCCATGGTCTTCCCAGGCACAGAGGTGAGGCTGGCAGGTCAGTAGATCCCAGGGTCCTCCTTTCTACCCTTTTAAAAAGTGGGTGCAACGCTTCACTTCTTCCGATCACCAGGGATTTCACCTGACTGCTCTAACTTCTCAAATATCGTGGAGGGTGGCTTGCCAACTGCATCAGCCAATTCCCTCAGGACTCTGGGATGCATCTCACCAGGTCCTATAGATTCAGACTATTTGAGCAGCTATGGCACAAAGCCAAAATCCAAGTGCTAAAATGCCTGAAGTGGGTATATGTCTGATGAGTGTAATTTGAGGGCGACACGAAAGCATATGGATGTGTTTTTCAAGGTAAGGAGGCAAAGGTAGTTGGCACAAAACAGTGAGCAATTTGTAAGATCAGGATCTTACCTGTCTGTTTGAAAGAAAATAAGCATGGCTACAATATTGAATAATTTAGCTGCAATTTCCCAGCAGGGCTCCATACAACTGTCCTTATTTAACATCACATTGAGCATAATTTCAGTCTTAAGGAATTAAAAAAAATAATATTATACAGGGGTCTATGAGTTCTTCCACAGTGCAAGCAATTCTTTAGTTTCCACAAAGACAAATGGCTGGTTTGGTTTGTTTTTTAAATTATTATTATTATTATTAATATAAAATTGGTGGCAGACAGAAGAGTTATTCTCTGTATAATTCTCTATATTTGGAAGCAATACCTGGGAAATGGATGTTGGGAACTGAGATTTCTGGAAGACAGGAGTGCCCGTGTAGTGTTTGCAGCTGCCTCTTTTTTCCATGGCTTGGGAATTTGCATGTAATAAAATAAGTTACAAAAATTCTGCATCATTGATTTCTGGTAGGGTGTCAAGCTGTGATGTTATCAGGATGCTGATAGGCTTCCAGAAAGCTGACAATATTGTAAAAAGGAAAATCAACAATATGAATCCATAACAGCTTTCTAGGGGAAACGAGAAATTTCAACTTCTGAGACAAAATGACTTGCACAATGTAAGAGTAAATTGGAGAGAAAAATTAACATCAGCTCTCTCCATCCCTATCTTATTTCTTGTATGCTTTCAAGCTTTGCCTTCTTTTGTGTCCCCGCCTCGTGTTTCATTTCAAAACTCAAACCCACTAAAAGAATTTCCATAAAATGTTGTTCTAAGTGATTCCTATAGGCTCTGGTTCCATGTGCCGCTTAATCAGCACTCTCGGAAACAACATCGCCTGCCAGGTGATTGACAGAAAGTATTGCTTATTGTTTCCAGGAGAGCTAATTCAGCAAAAAAGGGGTCTCCCTGAATAGGAATGAATACAATAAACTAAAACACTATAGAAGATCGTTCAAAGCAGTCACCCTCCCTCCATATGCAATGCTAAGTGAGAAAATCTCTACTTTGATACAGGTAGTTCGCCAAAGAAAGAAAATAGGAAAAGTGCAAGCAAATAAAGTATCTCCACTTTCTTTGCTGAGGCTCAGTTTTTAATGAGTTCACAGCCTCAAGCAGAAAGAGTCTGTTCACTGATGCCACTCTTTCCTACCTTTTGGTGCCACACACAGCTAAAGCTATTGTAAAAGGGGAGGAAAACGCTAGGTAGGGAATACAAGCTCACTTTTACAGCAGGAACCTTCTAGGCCAAACGTGCTAGGGCAGCAGCAAAAGGCAAGTGAGCGGCTTTTTTGGCCTGGGTCTGAACCCTGAAGTTGTTTGAATGCATCAGGTTCCTGTGCGGACTGTAGAGCACATAGGGAACATCCACATCTGGGCTGATGCACCTCTCCCTGAGCCCTCCCCTGCTCTCTTTGCATTGGGGTTGGCACCTCCAGGGAGGGTTTGAGGACCCTCGATGCCGACGGAACTTCCAGCTCAAACAAATCTTGTGGTTTAACTGCTCTGCCATGGTGACAGAGACAGACCTGGGGTACCAAGTGGGATGCTCTGTGGTCCAACATTACACACCCAGGCAGCTGAACCATGCACCACTAAACACGCTCACAAGTGTCTTTTCAAAGATGAGGGGAAAAAAATAGGAGAAAGAAAGAAATGTTATAACGTTGCCTCTTGATAGTTTGTTCAAAAAGAATAATCGAGTGCATGAACGTTTCTGAAAGCTCCGAGTAGAGAAAAATAAATTAAAAATATCAAGACAGTGTTTGTCTCTACTTTTGCTGCCGTCAAAATTTTTTTAAATGCGCATTTTCTGAATATAAAAATTTAAAGTAAATCTAACAAAAATAAAATTGTTTGCAATGCACAGAAACAAGGGGAAAGATTTTCTGGAAAACTTTACAGAAATGAGAGGTGTAATTTTATAAAAAACCCCCCTACTCGGATCTAGGCTGTATGATTTCATGTTGGCACTACTTTTTGTTAAATTTTCTTTGCTAAAATTTATGTCCAACTATAGTGCCAGTAACACCGAAACCCTTGGCAAGAGCCCTGAAAACACACTGGGTAACATGAGTTCCCGTGTGAGCTCCTTTGTGCTGATAATCCCTGCAATGAAGACTGGATTTGTCTGGGTTTTAAATGTAAACATATATCTGCAGTCAGGGTAATATATTTCTCATCACAATGAATATTGTCACAGATGTACATCTTTCCTACACTGGAGGGAGAGTTTCACACCACCTTTGCTGTGCTGAACAACACTGATATTTTGTCCACGATGCTACGTCCTAGAGCAGCTCCAGGAAACGCAGAGAAATCCTGCAACCAACTGTCCTAAGAGAAATTGCTTTCTATTTCCCTTTGCTCAGTGGGTGTTTTCTCAGTCTTGCAGCTTGAGGGTATCTTTCTTACAAATGTTTTTATCCCATTTTTTGTGTAAACGTGGGTGTTCTCATTCTAAAAGGAAACGTCTAATCCCTTTTTGAATCCTGCTAAGCTTTTTGCTACAATGCTATCCCACAGCAGTGAATACCAAGCCACCATTCCCTACCTTCTTTGCAAGATCATTTTTAGAATGGCTGATCAGAACCTAATACTAATACAACATTTTAGACTGTGGTAAACGATCTCTTCCAAACAGAGAATTACAATATTTTCAGGTTTATTTTCTAAAATACCATTCTCTAGGCTTATCCAACTTTATGAACTTTCCTGACCACCACGTTCTACTTCAAAGGGATATCTATTTAACCTTTCCACAAAGATACCTAGGCCTTTTTCCGGAGTGATTACAGTTAATTACATGCCTGTAATCTCTATGAGCAGTTGAAGTTATTTTAATGCGCATTACTTTGCATTAGTCGGTATCACGTTTCACCTTCCATTATGCTGACCACTAGCTAAGCTTTACGCCATGCAATCTTCTTCAGTTGTGATTTTCCTAAATAAATGCCTAATCTGAAAATTCATTACTTTTTGCCTATTTTATTTCCACAATACAAGACACTTTGACCCGCTGGAGGCAAATAATATGCATGAGCATCAAAGCAAGCTTAAAAGCAAGAAACTGGAAAGCAATTTGGTTGCTAAGTTTCTGAGGTCAAATTTGACTTGAAAAATATCGCACACTAATCAGATGATCTAATCCATTTCCAAACTGATTTAATGGTCCTAAGTTTTCCTATAGACAGAAGTGCTCCTTTTACATTTTGTGTCTCAAAACATGAGACGCGTGTCCCTATGCAATCCATATCCATGGAAGCTCCGTGCTCACATCTCAACTACTTTGCAGTCTTTATTAAGAGGCATTAATATGATTAAAGAATTAGCAGTATCATCCTTTCCCGGTGTGGGAATATCTAGCCCTCAAACTCAGTCAAGACCACATAAAGGTTTCTGAAGTATCCACATCCAGTAACCGTAGGTCACAGTCAACCGTAGGTCACAGTCAACCGTAGGTCACAGTCAACCGTAGGTCACAGTCAGTCAGGAAGAAGAGGATTTGAACCAATACTGAATATAGGTGAAAGTTTCCAGTTGCTTGGTCAGCAGCTGAAGTATTTTTGTAGTTCTATACATTCAGTTAAAACTGCCTGTTCAAAAATCTGCCCGGTAAGAAAGGTTTAATATTTGACGATAAGCACCATGTGAAAAACTAGACGCAATACCCTTTTGACTATTAAAGGCAATGAGAAAAAATACTGAGGCATTATGTGCTTGAAGGTTATATTTTAAGAAAGCATCAGCCAAATTTTTTAATGAGCTGTTCCCCAGTGCCAGCAGCAACACATAGTAAGGAGGGCATCGCACTTAATAGAACAGCTTTGCATATCCTGTTCCATCTAAAGAAAATACTTAATGGTTTTATAGAACTAGACTGCATATCATCAGAGCCTCAACATTTTGAAAGCAGAACGTTATGGTAGATGATTCAATTACTTTCCTCTTCATCACAACCACCTCTGTTATAACAGTCTTGCCACAAGAAGCCACCAGATTTTTCTGTACTGAACCACTTTTCCATCACTATTTTAGAGTCAGAGGCGGAACCTATGAGAAGCAAAGCTCCTGAATGATTCTATAACAAATCCTATATGTATATTAGTCTGCTGTATGTTAGTGCTGCTTAGTCTCCGTAGCATATATAGAAATAAGTAAAATGGCATTGGGATGCATTCTAGATTTTTGCATGAGACTTCTAAAGAGTGAAGAGTAATCAGCTTTTAAAGATTGTCCTTTTCTTTTAGCGCCGCAGTAAGCTCGGGAGCTTAGAAAATTACTCAGAAAATGTTTTGCATTGAAAACATTCTATCTACAACTGGAGTGTTTTGAAATGGGCTCCTAATAGAAATCATGAGGCATATTGTTATGTTCCTGTGGGCTTTTCAGGATTGATTGAACCTCACTGAATCATAACTCTCATTATTTTGGAATATCAGTTTACTGTGCACGTTGTCCACGTGTCAGTGTCCAACTTTCCGAGAGATCTACAAAGAACAAAGTTGAGACTAATTTGGGGTATGACTACAAAACTCCAAATAGGCATAAACCAAATTACTGCCATGTCTTGCCCCACCACTCATTTTCAGCTGTTCTGATAACTGTATCTGATAGAACCACCACCAAATGTGTCTTTGTTGTAAAACAAACAAACCCCCAAACCAACAGACAGGTGTTTTCCCTTCCCACCACGCCAAGGTCTGAACCTGTGTCCCAAGTATCACCTGGAAGCTATCGAAACCTTAGGGGTTTGGTGGTTTTGTTTGTTTTTTAGATTATCTCATTTTCCTATTTTCTTCGAGTTGTCCACGCGTGTTGTTTCAAACCACCGTATCAATCTGCCTTGTTGTTCTTGATACTGTCTGTAGCTTTCATCCAGTATTTTCCCATTTCTAACTTTTCAACTAGTGCTAACTTACACTGGTGACAACTGTGATTTCATGTGGTCACAATAAACACCTCAAAGCGAGTCCGAGTAGTAAAGGATTGCTTTACCATCTCAGCTGTTCATAGAGAAAAAACTGGCCAAGTACAAATCCAAACGTATCTTCAGGCACAGACTCATGCAGAAACTCATTAGAACTTCTCTGTTCATCATAAGAATTCTGATTAAGCTGGAAAACATAAAATGCTTTAGGCCAAACAAGCAAGTGTGTCATTGTATATAGATCTCTTTTATGTAATTCTTGTAAATCATCTTCCAGAAGATGGCTTTCAATGCTGAAGCATAATTAGGATAATTACTGCTTTGCAAGTAGCAGGAAGTTGTATCCAGTAGGGACAAACAAGCCAGTTTGAAGAGACGGGGGAGGAATATGAAAGAAAACACATCATCCCAAACACTGGTGCTGAAAAGATTCAGAATTAATTTGAGGCTATTTAAAGAGTTTGCTTCATCTTGGAAATATTTCATTTTGGTGACGATATTCCCTACAGGGCTAACAGATTCTTTTGAAAAATACGCTTGGCTCCTCGAGAGTCCTGCTAGATATCTTAAAAACTGAAGTGTTCAGTAGAGGTATGAAATAGGGAAAAGAGCTGCAATTCAGTGTGACCCTCCAACAAGAGCAGGGTGGAGGAAATCACTGGAAACAGGACATTATCACCAAATAGTGAATTTGCTTTTTATATTAAAAAGATTGATTTCCGGTAGGTACCGGACAACATCAAGCCATAATACACTTAGATACCCTGACATGATACACAATGTGACCATTGCATGCCTTCCCAAGAAGTACAAACTCAAAGTTCAAAAAACCAACCAAACAACAACCAAACCCAACAAGGGCGCCTCCCAACTCCCATCTCGCCCTCTCCCCTCGCCTCCAGCGTTGTGCCAAAAAAGCAAACAGACACGGAAACACTCAGTACTCCCTCCCCAGGACTCATTCGGCAACTTGCATCCTTTCGGAGGTTTGATCCTAAAAGATGCACCAGTTGGGAGCACATCCCCTGCAGCTTTAGAAATGATTTTGTTGAATTTCAAGATGAGTACGAAGTAATAAAGGGTGGGTAGGAACATGGGGACTGCAACAGCAGAACGCTTGAGCTCAGCCTGCCCGGGGGGCTGACGACGCTCACGTGTGCTCAGCCGCCCCATTGATGCTCCACGATACCAGAATCTTTTGAGATTCTTTAATAGCTGCATCAGTGCTAATTTTATGCTAATCTCTCACTGTGCAAATCCATGATCATTAAGACTTCTGGAGATTGGATATTACGTACAATAGCTGATCATTTGTTAAATAGAGAGTTAATGGAAAATATCTGATAAATTTAAACATTAACTTTGTGTTTGTTTCCTGTACAGCTGTACACAATAAGAAGTTATCTGGCTAGCTTTAATGTACTCTATTTTTTGCATGATTGCTTTTGTTAACTAATACGTCACAATATAAAAGCAGACCTTTTTAGAGAATACAATGGTATTCAGATGAGGAGTCATGGTTCTTTCCAGTTCTATATTACAAGAACAAGACTCCTGCATAATCTGAAAGAATAATATAATTTCCTGTCTTTGATTTACCTGAACCTCATTAAATCTCAGTTTAACCAGTTTCATTTCCCCAGATTAATTCCACCCTCCTGAGATAACTTTTAAAGTTGTTGCCCATAACAAAGCTCCCCTGCTGATAAAACTGAAAAGCCTGTTGTTTCTTGGCTGTGCTAATCAACTTTACTCTTATTGCCAAAGATAAATATCCCAAAGCAATCAAAACCGCACTGAATGACATTCTGGATGTACATTATTTGTTCTTTAATTTCAGTAAATACAGCCCTCAAAGATTACAAACCCATGTGTTAGGGGTAGTTTATAAAAGTACCCTTTAAGTTTCCACAATACCAGTATACATTTGACTTTCTTGTAAATTAAAATACAGCTCTGGTTCCACAGAAAGAAAAACAATTTTGTCTAAATTCAGTTTTGCTTAGAAATCTACGCTCTGTATGTAAATAAAATAATTACATTGAAAAAATATTGTTTGGAGTCTTCTGTAATTCGGTTCATATGCTGGGGACCCGAGGGACCATTTCAGTTCGTTTTATCCCTCGTGGTTCCTTTCACTGTTGACTGCTCAACCAATTCTGCCCTGAACCATTTCCAACAGTATTTATGAATGTTATTTAGCTGGGAATCTTAATGTAGGACACATTGCAGTGAATTAGTACAAAAATGAGGGCATGAACTAATACAAGTTTCCATCCACAGTCAAGCTTTACTTCTGTGGTTACATATAGCAGAATAGGGCTGGAAAGTCGGGGTCCTGACACCACTCGTGGTGTCACACACGGCGTCCCCAGCCTGGGCACCCGTTACAGTCCCCACAGAGCACGTGGACAGGCAGGACAGCCCTGGTCTCCCCAGCAGGTGATGGGCAGCTCGGAAAGGGTCACGTCCCCTTGTAAGGGAGCTCCTCGCTGGTCAGGTCTCACTCATTGCAAGCTTACTTGAGTACCTTTGGTTAAGTAACTGCCATAAGACTAGAGGACAGGGTGTCCTGCGTTCCCTCCTGGCCTTGCACAGACACGCAGTGACAGGCAGCCGTCCCCTACCACGTCAAAAATCACTTTAAAAATTGTGTAGACTGAAGAAGTCTGAAGAATAAAGCTTTCTATCAACGTGTTTGACATTTTGAGATGACTCATGAAGCTTGATTACACTACTACAGTGTCTCCCGTTCCTTTATCAGACTTCTCATTACTACTTGGAGGCCGAAAAATATTAAAAAAAAAAAAAAAAAAGAACGTTAATATTTTCAGCTTCCTCCCCCTTCCTCACAGTTCAACTTCTTTGTAGTTTATTAGATTCATGTGTGTTAACAGAAAAAGGAAGATGCTGAAAAAACCTGTAAGGATAATTGTTTGCCACAGGTTAAGTTATACTTGATGACAGTTTCCGTAGGCCTTTACTATTTACTCATCTGTTAAACAAAAGCGATTATTTCTTCTCGTAAGTCTTGCATTTTGATCAAACGCTACCACAGTAATACATTATTATGTTCTAAAAGAACATACTCATTAAAACACCACATGCAGCTCTGGATTTCATATGTTGCTGTAAACTGTATAGAGACACACAAATTATTTTTCAATTAACAGTTTCCTCTCAGATTATTTTCTACTCACCTACTCAAGTTTCAATGAATTACACTTATGTACTGTGTGGCTATGCATCTACTAGGCCTTCTATGCTATGAAAAGGAAAATAAGTTTTCTTGGGATCCCTCTTGGTCTTCCCGTAGAGCCAAAAGCCTACATACATTTAGTTTTCTGTTCATAAAACATACCTAGTTTAAAACGTAAACTGTTTCAAATCGAACTTGAGTAGCAATAAAATAGAAAGACAGATGCCAATCATAATTTTCAATGTCTCAATAACCTGTAAAGAAGTCATAGTATTTAAAAGAATTAGAATATAATCAAAGGCTGAAGGAAAACTTGTGTTCTTTTACAGTTTTGCACTCATTAGTGTCAGGGCTATTATAACTGATATGTTTGTATTTAGCTGTATACTGAAATAGGGACCCTGAATACTTCAAGCATCCAAGATCCACTGATATGAGTTTGGGATACAGAAGCAAGATCAATTTTGACCTGTTTGGAATGTTGTGAAGGGAAATGAATACAGCATTGTTTGATGTGTTTACATACCTGTTTTTCAAGCTCATCTTATTGCTGTTACCTACCCAAATAGTGCGAAAAAAGAAGAAAAAAAGACACTACTCCTTAAAACAGGTGGCACCGCCAGCCCTGGTTCCCCACATAAATGAATACTCTCCATGGAAAACTATGGCTGGATTTCAGTGGAACACACCGTACTTCAGCTACCATTTCAATTGGGAACATTTAATATTTATCTTAATTTACATTAACATGCATAGGCAACTTTTTCCTGCTCTTTCAGAGTCAACTATGTAAATGCAATGATAAAACTGTACATTAAACACCAGTAGTAATGTCAGCTTTCCAAACTGCTACTGTATTATATTCCCTACCATCCATTCTTGTCATTACTTCTAGTTTAGTTTATTACCATTTATATAATACAAATAAAACTAATTCTAATGTCATACAAAACAGAGCAGAGCCTCTGTGGAAATCCAGGTCTGCATATCCAGACAGTAATTTCAATGGTGAATACCACTCAAGTATTTTTCCATGTAGAAATAAACTTGTTTAAGGACAGCCACATATGGTTCCACACCTACTGTCCCTCAAAAAGGTTCAGATGTAACCAGCTATCATAATGAGGTGATTTCTCCCTGCCCTAACTGCTCCCCTGCCTCCTTCCCCATCCACTAATTGCCAGCTCTCAAAATGAAACTGAACCAGGGAAGTCAATTTAGTTTCTTCCAACTCATCAATATCAAATTTTTCAGACCCACGGGGCCCTCAGTTACTCAGAGCTGCTGCTTCAGCCTCGAATGACACAATTAAAACCCCATTGTCTTCAAAGTCACTAAAGGCTTGGACTGAGAAGCTTTACAGGTGATCCTGGAAAGGCAAAGCAGCTTCCAACAACTGCCCTGCGAGTCTGATTTATTATAAATTATATTTAGTATATTATTTAGTATATATTTTATATATATATATTTATCCTATTTATATATATTTATGTATTTTATATATTACTTAGTATATTATAAATTATATTTAGTTATATTTATTACTGGCCTACCGTACATGCCCAGTATGTCCTGGCATAACGACAACTATACATAACAGTCTCCCCCTGCCCATCCCTCCAAAGCAGGGGAGTAAGAAATACACCTATAGCCGGGGAGACTTGTTGAGCAGAAATCTGCTATTTGCACATGTTTTCAGTGCTTTTTACCCTGTGTTGGCAGAACAGCGCACTGACTGACACAGCTAACACAATCTTCAGGTTTTGCATTTCAAGGGGCACGTGAGCCAGCCATCAATACTGGCAGGAGTTCAGTTCATCCTGTTAAACTCCAAAGGCCAGAGGTACCTGGTATGCTTGCAAGAACAGTGCTTTTCTCCATTTTTAAATAAATGTGTCAGTCTTTCGGAACATCCAGAGGCCCAGGAGATAACATTTGGGTTGGTTGTGTACCCATTGCTCAGTTGGTTACAGCCAGCTGATAAATGGGTGGGGAGAAAGAGCCCAGTGTGAGCCTTCTTGACTAATACTCTTTATTGGAGCGAAGGTTCACTGCTTCTCCTGCATAATGGGCCTACGTAAAGAGAAAAACAAATCCTGACTCCTTTGAAAAAACATTTTTCTTTAATCTCCCTTAGATCAGGCAATTTCCAGATGATTGTTTCTTCACCGCCTGAATTTCTAGATGGATTTCTGCTGGGTATTCTATAAGCTTACTTGCTTTTAATAGGTCATACATAATATTTAGTATGAAGGCTGCATACATATAGAGACATTATGCTACTAAGGTATACTACAGCTCTATCTTCAAATGTTTCGGTATAATCAAGTACTTCATCACTCTCCCAGCTTCTCGGTGGCACATTCCCACAACAACTTGGGGGTTATTTTCACCTCCCTTGCATGACATCTGTTCCCTCCTCACAGGTGCCCTTTCTGAATTATATGTTGTCTGAAGTGTTCAATCAGTCTTAAAATCCCATTCTTGTTTTAGATAGTATTCAGAATTATTTCCTTCAGGAGGGTCATTCTTCAGTGAGCTTGCCTTTACATTTGCCCCTTGCATTTTAAGCGTGTAGGATGAAATAGCCAAGCATACAGAAAGTGCGTAAAGTTTTGAACTTGTCCCGTGATAGATCTTTTTCAGGGTGAGGGATGCTCACTCATATCTGGAAGAGATTATCCCTTAAAAACGCAAAACAATTAGCACACGTTGAGCTAGACCACATACTACTTCATGAACTGAAGTTTTTAGATAAAGGTAACAAGATCTGCACCACAATTCTGTAAAGCTTTTGTAACATCCAATAATTTTTTCTTGCCAATATACAAGAAATGGGAACCCTTACTCAAATAAACAGTTACTTACAGGCACAATTATTTAAAGGTTCAGGACATAACGAATACAACACAGCAGACTTGGTGCAATTTTATTTAAATGTTCTAGCAACGTAGAAGTCTTTTTGTTTTGATTATACCCACTGTCTTCTTGCAGGTAGCTTGCACCCAACCAACCCACCCATCCAACCCACCAAACCCAACCCCGCCACCAACTCAACCCAACCCCACCACCAACCCAACCCCCAACCCAACCTCACCACCAACCCAACCCCACCACCAACCCAAGCCAACCCCCAACCCAATCCCACCCCACCCCCACCACCAACCCAACCCAACCCCACCACCACCACCACCCCAACCCCACCCCACCACCAACCCAACCCAACCCCACCACCCGACAACCAGCACCACAAAACAGATAAAATATTTGGTTTTAGTCAAACGGGAAAGATGACAAATGAAACACAAGAATGTGTAACTGATCCGAGGTTTGAGCTAAGACTCTAATTAAAGAAGAGACTGAAATGGAAATTTTCAGGAGAATCTCATAGGTATCCGAAATTAAGCTATGCTGAAATGGTAAAAGTTTTCCAGAAAGTCATAGCCCTAGAAAAAAGTCTAGTAAGGATGGAAACTATTTCATCGTTCAAAATTCAGTAAGGAATCCACAACTCTATAGAAAAGGATACTTTTACACAGGTAGCAATCTTGAGAAGTACCAACCAAGCATCTTGTTTCAGATAATTCCTCTTTAGTGCATATTTGCCTACTACTTTTATTCCTCTGAAAACACTGTTCCATATTTATAAGGTAGTATTTGCTCTATTTTTCCAGTTTTAACATCAAGGATGGCACATCAACATATGAACCTTTTTATTTATTGAACATGATACCTATTGGAAACGGTAATATATTATTTTAAATACTGTATATAGAAAACTGCTTTGTCAGTCACAGCAATTGAACAAATGCTCTTTAAGTCTTAACTTCTTCATTAATGGGCGGAAATGACTAAAAAACAGTTCAGGAAAAAAACCGCTCCACTGGTTGTACAGTGCTTTCAGATATTGGAGGGACTAATCTGGTCACTACTCTAGAAAAACAATGCCTGTAATTGACAGCCAGACAATATTTTATCTAACATCCTACATTAGGACAAATGGACAGCAGTCTCAGGAAGAAAAACTAAGCATAGTCCAAACAAATTCATAATACGAGAAGTTATTGCAAGTGATGAGAAAACAGAAGATGTGGTTATTCGAGATGCAAAGAAAGGAGGATGAAGAGGACCGTGCGGGTACCACTGGCAGAGGCTGGTTACACCGTCTGGAGCGATGCTGCCCCACAGGTGGGCACGGGAACCAGCAACCACCGTCCTCAGCAAGGACCAGCTTAACTGAGCCGCTGCGTCCCACTGAGCAGCAGAGAGCAGAGCTGCTGGCAGCAAATAAAGCTGAACTGAATTAAGGAGCTGATGAAACAAATGAAAGGAAATCAATTTTTTTCCCTCAACAAAATAAAAAAAAATAGTGGTATGTTCCCTGTGCATAAGCCACGGTTTATAGTTTTGCCAACTGCTTTGAGTAGAGAAAAAGAATCTGCGACGACTGAAAAAGGGACAAAGAAGGAAAAAGGGAAATTTGAGATACCACAGTACAAAAAAAAAAAAAGTCGAGTCAATGCAGACATTCATGTTTAAAATCCCGGTACAGTGACATTTTGAAAACTTAACTGTTATTCAGAATTCTATTATTTTAGTTTGCAAGGGTCAACAGCAGTAATTCAGGCAGCACAGTTCCCTTCTCATTAACGCTCCGCAGTACGGCACGCTCTCCGTGTCACGAAATAAGAGAGAACCGGTGTCACCTCTCGGTGCTTTAATTACCACAGCAGCCACATCCAACCCACAGCAGCCACATCCAACCCACAGCAGCCACATCCAACCCACAGCAGCCACATCCAACCCACAGCAGCCACATCCAACCCACTGCAGCCACATCCAACCCACTGCAGCCACATCCAACCCACTGCAGCCACATCCAACCCGCACTGCAGCCACATCCAACCCGCACTGCAGCCACATCCAACCCGCACTGCAGCCACATCCAACCCGCACAGCAGCCACATCCAACCCGCAGCAGCCACATCCAACCCGCAGCAGCCACATCCAACCCGCAGCAGCCACATCCAACCCACTGCAGCCACATCCAACCCGCACAGCAGCCACATCCAACCCGCACAGCAGCCACATCCAACCCGCACAGCAGCCACATCCAACCCGCACAGCAGCCACATCCAACCCGCACAGCAGCCACATCCAACCCGCAGCAGCCACATCCAACCCACTGCAGCCACATCCAACCCACTGCAGCCACATCCAACCCACTGCAGCCACATCCAACCCACTGCAGCCACATCCAACCCGCACTGCAGCCACATCCAACCCGCACTGCAGCCACATCCAACCCGCACAGCAGCCACATCCAACCCGCACAGCAGCCACATCCAACCCGCACAGCAGCCACATCCAACCCACACAGCAGCCACATCCAACCCACACAGCAGCCACATCCAACCCACACAGCAGCCACATCCAACCCACACAGCAGCCACATCCAACCCACACAGCAGCCACATCTAACCCACAGCAGCCACATCTAACCCACTGCAGCCACATCTAACCCGCACAGCAGCCACATCTAACCCGCACAGCAGCCACATCTAACCCGCACAGCAGCCACATCCAACCCGCACAGCAGCCACATCCAACCCACACAGCAGCCACATCCAACCCACACAGCAGCCACATCCAACCCACACAGCAGCCACATCTAACCCACACAGCAGCCACATCTAACCCACACTGCAGCCACATCTAACCCACACTGCAGCCACATCCAACCCACACTGCAGCCACATCCAACCCACACTGCAGCCACATCCAACCCACAGCAGCCACATCCAACCCACAGCAGCCACATCCAACCCACAGCAGCCACATCCAACCCATACAGCAGCCCTCAGCTGCTACATCCCCATTGAATTAGGTACAAACTAGACTCCAGGACACCTCCCATAACAATTCATGCCAGCCAAATAGGATCAAAAGTTTCCAATGTAATCACTCTTTTTGAGTCTAACCGCTTAAAATAAAAGGAGAACGGTCAAAATCTGTTTAAAAGGCAAGAAGAAAACAAACAAACAAAACCAGAAAAACCCCACACCAAGCAAGCACAGCTGATTTCATTTTTACTTTACCCCACAGCTGCCAAGTAAATTTAATATGTCTTTGTTTTATAAAGAATCCTAAAAACAGTCCAAAAGCAATTTTATATAGCCAAAAGGAACTAAATAAATATACCTTCACTATAAAACACAACTAATTCTTGGGTCTCATAGAAGTGGCTCATATTTAACATTGCTTTTTTTTGGGGGGGTGTGTGTTAACATGCAACACATCCCCAGATTGGAAGGGCTCTAACTAAATTACCAAGTCTTTCTCAACATCCAAAACGTTCCCCAGTTGCCCGTTTCATACGTATCCGTGCAATGACTTCCAGCTTCTGCACCATGGTGCCTCCTCTGCTGCTCCAGAACGTCTCTTTCCTCTTGTTCTTCAGGTCTGTTTCTGTGAAGCTCTATTTTCTGCAGGCTGTGCTCCTCACCACGGCTCCCTCTACAAGAGCGATGCCGGGTTTGCCAGCGCACCAGCCCAGCTCAGCCACAACATCTGCTTTCTCCACTGTTTTGTGTTGCTGTGGGCATTCCTGGCAGGGGAGAACTGACCAGCTTCACATCTTTTTCTATAAATGTTTTTGCCTTTCAGCTCTGACATCTTTTTAGCTAAAATACTTTAATTCTCTGCCCTGGCTGGATGCTATGCTTGTAATCCTAGGCTTCTTCACGCTATTTTTGTCTTTTTTTTTCTTTTGAAACCTTTTCTTTCTCTTTTGTAACCTTTTCCTCCTCTTTTATCTGTGCATCTAATGATTCCTTCAGAGGATATATGCAAAATACAAGTTGGTTTTCCTTGTGTCAACCTTTGTTGCTTTCCACCCCTTTCCTATCAACAAGACGTAAGTGTTTCTTCACTCTTCATACTCTATCCTTCATTTGCTCCAGGACCTTTTCCTCCTCAGTCTCGCTGCCATCCTCATACCGTTTTCCCCAATAGGTCACATCTGTCCTGCTCTGTTGTCTCCCAGCTCTTCCTGGAAGTATAACACAATTCCTAGCAGAAAGCTTCGTATCAATCAATATTCCAACCTCCTGTTTCACTCTCAGACCTGGCTTAAAAGCACTGATCATACACTGTTCAATATCCTCCCCTCCCTTGGCCCTGTTTTCTCCCTATTCTCTCTCATTCTCTTCAGGATGCTCTTCACAAGAACCTTACGGTTCAACCTTTGGATCTCTTTCTTCCAGATCTCATCTCTGAATGGTTACCTCTGCCCTTGGGGGTGAGGTTACCATACCTGCCCCAATCAATCACAAATACACTACCCTGCTCCAGATCCCTCCAACCAAGCAGACGGCTCTCATGTTTTGCTGAAGTACCATCAGGGTGTAGTTACTCAGTAGTTAAAATGGAAGTTTATTCTATGTGTTAGTAAATAACAGGTAATAAAACCAGGTAGAATTACACAGGCAACTGTATTTCGTACTTGCATATAAATAAAATCACTCTAATAGTATCTGCTTATCTCTGGTAGTTATAAAGTACCTCTCACTGTTACGTCTTAGCTTCAGACAGCAATTAAGTCTTCTGCGTGCAACTAAGCCAGCCCTAATTAAAGTCAATGGGAGCTTTTCCACATACTTAATGGCTGTTGGTTGAGGCCCAAAAGTAATTGTATAAAAAGCATAGTACGTCACTTAACGATAAATTGACTCTGCCTTTGAAAGAAATATTGGAAATGCATTGCAAGCTTCTAGTTCCAGAACCATTTGCTGGAGCCAGAGGCCCAAATGCCTGCTCAGGTCTTCTGATAAATAGTGAAGCGATTATGCACAAAAGACCTGATCCTGCTCTTGCTGAAGGTGATGCTGGAGCTCCAACGTCCATCTGTCAGACACCACATTTAGCATACAGAGAGCACTGAGCAATATTGACTTTATCACATATTACTACACATTAAATGCACATTTTTTCCACAGTAGCAGATCTCAAAACCTCTATAAAGTTCCTGCCAACCACAACGGCCAAGCATCCACATAAGCAGTTTTTAGGATCCAGCTTGTCTTAAAATGAGTGTTACATCTGCCCCTTAGGTCAAATCCAATGAAGAGGCCAGTATCCCACCTGAGTGCTGGTCAAACAGAACCGAAAGGACAAACTAGGTTCAAAACCAAAATTTCATCCACATTAACATTTCCCATATAAAGTTGATCACTTCCACATCTACTCAACAGCAGCTGATGTTTCCATCTTCATCCCTGGCATGATCTCAGTCACATCCATTCTACTGTAAGAGTTCCTGGCTGCTACCAACTTGCTTCTCAATTGCTCAATAACTAAAGCCAAGAGAACATCAAATAGTTTATATAATCATTCCACTTAGACCTTCCCAGATTTAAGGATTTTAACATTCTCATGGCTTTTTTGATTTAAGAGAGGTACTACTACTCATCCGACAAGAGCTTAAAGTCAGAAGGACCACCAGCTATTTAAATCTGACCTTCGTTTAATTCAATTATGAGTCCAATAACCAAAGTAGCTACTTTCCGATTAAACTAGGTCTTATTCTGAGTAACACAATGACTCTTCATCTGTGATCTACAAGGCCCTGACAAGTGATCATTAGGTAGCATATAAAGTCTAGCATTTCCTTTTTAATTATAACATCCTTTCAGTATTTTCAATTACAAGTTTGAAGGAAAGGGTCACCCCTAAGAATTAAAAAGTATTGACAGCAGCATACTCACTTTAGAAGCTTGGGAACTTACTCAAACATGTGCTTCCAAATCAACAACATCACAACATAAAAAACTCACTGCATCTTTCAATATCTCGTTTCAATAGATAGTTGGATCCACTATAAAAAAAAGCAAAAAAAACCCCAACAAAACACAGAAAAAACCCCACCACATAGTCCTCTTTCAGATGTGACCATTTTTTGTCCTTTTTCATTGAATTAAGGTACTCTTCCTGACTACAGAGCTAGACATCTAATCAAGTTATATCCTAACAAACTTTCGATAAAATGCACTGGCTTGGCTCATCAAATCTCTCACTGCAGGTATTTTCCCCACTTCTCAAATACATCTATCGTTCTTCCCTGTACCATTCAACATTATCCAACATTTTTGAAAACTAAAGAATGGATATACACACAGTAACTGCTTGCTGCTATACAGTACAGAACCCCCATTAAAAACTGAGGGGGGGATTTTTGTGTGTGTGTTTTGTTTGCTTTGTTTTGTTTTTCTTTTGTTGTGATGTGCTTCGTTTAAACAACAAAAAAGCACAAAGAACAGAAGCTAGTCGTTATTCCATACCCAACCCATCAAATATAGCAACCCAGAGAAGCACTGTGAAGGCTCAACAAGGGACGAGCTGAACTTTGCACTGGGAACTTCAAACGTAATTTCTCACAGGAAGAAAAAAGTACACAAAGCTGTGCCAAATAGAATACTTTGTTGAGATGGATGAGGTGGGTCTGTGCTCTTTGACGGTGGCCCTGGAGCTGGTTCACACTGGAGGAGGTTTGGCCACAAGCCTGTTGGGAGCAGCTCCTGGCCACAAGAGCCCCTGCACGCCCGGTCGCAAGGAGGCGTTCGCTGGTTCCCAGTGGTCTAGGGAGTCTTACATTTTAAACTAACAGCCAAACAATTAAGAATAGTTAACATCTCTCTAAAGGTTATGCTAGGCACTCTCCAAATGTCTGTTCCCTAGGGCAGGCTACAAATGGAGCTTCCAGCAAGTTAACTGGCTATTAGTTCAGTTAAAAATAGCACTAAAAAACAGAAAGAGAGAAATTCCATTAAGTGTAGACACCATGCGTCCGCTACCGAATCTCACGCAGCCTGAGTCTCTCTGCAGCGAGGTCACGAGGCTGGCACATAGATCCCCCTTGCTCCTAAGCAGTGCTTGTTTACAGTGCCGCATAAAATAATTGAGTAACATTTTTTAAAGGCACAGCAAAAGGCAGAGAGAAATGTGTGCGGTCTCTTTCTAACCTATGCATCCCAGAGCGGAGTTCTTGACCCAGAGCATCGCCTCAGTCACCTCCCCACACAAATCTTGCGTCAATCTAGTGAGGACGGTAAAACAGACACGTACTCACACAGCAACCCTGCCCACACGTGGATCTTCCATTCTAGCACTTCAGTCCTAGGGCTGCTTCCCCCTCTTAAGATCCACTTGCTAAAAAGCGCACGTACTGTGCGCAGAGATTGAAAGGCACCACATAAAACAACGCAAGATTATGCAGACGGCTTGAAAAAAAGGTATCATCTTTGTCTCTTGGTTCTGAATGAATGTTATTCATGTGACATTTTGGACCAGATTGTCGGGATAACTTTAGTTTAATGCCTAATTAGCAAACTTTGGCAGGAATAACACGGCGATGTATTAGACAAAGCGTCACATCACAGGCGCGCTGGGTTTCTCCTGACACTTCTCTTGCACTCGCGGTCTCTTTCTGGGCTGGCAGAGCAGGCAGGTTGCTTACGCTACACAAACTCATTATGTTAAGAAACAACAAACAAAATGTGAAAGCAATAAATATTTACAGCAGAAAACATAAAACCTAGAAGGCGTAGTCTGTGGAATAATCAATCCTCTTGGACCCAGATTAATTTCATCGATGATAAGCTGCTCCATCGTCCTATCTAGTGCTCCAAATATCCTAAGCCTGAACTGGTCAATGTGCTTCCTTGCTCCAAGTGACCCTCCCGACAGGCTTTCTCAGCTCGGTGGATCAGCTTCAGAGTTGAGGACAACAGCTACCACTGTTTCATCTGACACTTCTCTTTTGCTCTAAAACCAGCAAGTGAGCAAATTATATTAGTTGCTTTGGCATCCATAGAAAAATAAGGACACCTACATCATGCATATAGATAATACTCCCCTTACAGTTTAAGCTAGAATCAAACCGCTTCATTAATTTCAAAAAAGTTTGCTATACATGGTTATGTCCTCGACTATTTATTTTTATTTTCTGTTTATTGGAAGCAAGCAATGAAACTGGTTTCTGGAAGAGTATTTCATCAGTTACCATACCTGTTTGATCAGAGAAGAAATTAGTGCTTTTACCATTTCCAGTCTTATGTTTTTCCAGGACAAATTGCTGTGGCAGGACCTAAAGACCAGCAATATAGCTACTTGACACAGTCTAAGGAGGAAAAGTTTAAACATAATGTCAACAGACAAAGGATCGTACTCAGGGTCATCTACCTAACGCTGTTCTCCCCGAGGTGAAAGCCTATATGAATTCATTCAGGGCCACTCTATTGTATATGCAGGGAAGTAGCTATCAAACACAGAATGCAAAGGAGTTACTCCCTGCACAAGGTCTGACGGATCATATCTAATAACTAGAGGTTTAATTTCAAGATTTCAGAAATTCTCATTTAAAAGTACCTGAAGCAAAGTCCGAACAGGAATGACAGAAGTAATTGGTGTACCAATTTGGCTACCGTGTCCTATTGCTGATAGGAAGCACAATACATCTTGTATTTAACATTAGGACAACAAGCACAAGCCACCCCAATAACACAGCAGTACAATAGCCAGTAGGGAGAGGGTGAGCATTAACTCTGAATGTCCTCATTGCTGTCGGCCACTTCCACAGCCAGTCTTGATGTATTTTCTAACGTCCTTGACATTAAAAGGAAGCTTTAAAGGAAGAGGTTTGGAAGTTATTTGTTTAAGAGACTGAAATGATGATCCTCTTATAATTTCTCTTTTTTTTTTTCTTGCCTTCCTTCACTTTAGAGCTTTCTGCACAGAATTCTTCCTGTATCTCTTTAAAAAGCGCATCTCCTCCCATTATCACCTTCTCTTTTCTTCCTCGGTTGTAACCTCTTATCATTTGCTTATGTCTCCTTTGCTCCCCTATATCTCATTTCTCCCCTTAAAATAATCCTTCTGGTTCTCTATTTTCTTTTCCGATCATATCAAATTTATTGATGTCTACCAAGTATATAGGCAACCCCGTCTATCAGATATTTCAGTACTGGCGTGGCAGGGGAGCTCAAGGGAAGAATTCCCGTTCATTTGTAAAATTGCAATAAGCAGCAATAAGGAAAAGCTGTACTAGACTTTTTCCCCTGCAAGAAAATAGCAACATGGATCCCAATTAAGCAGAGTTTTTAACTCATTTAGGACCTTGGTTCAGTTAAAGCAGGTCAGAAAAGGACAACAAAAAGTTTGGGAAATGGTTATAGGTGCCTGTATCTACCTCTGTTCTTTCATTGCAAATCCAGTCCCAGCAATTTATTAGCTCTTTTGATTTTAGGCAAGATCCACCTTTTCTCGCCTCCTGTTCAATGAGAGAATTTCTCTACAAATACTTTTCTTTAAAAAATGACGTATCAACATACCACAGCAGCACCTCTCAAGTATATGTATATGTATGTATATATTTGAGTGACTCCTTCAGTGTTATACTGGCATATTTTAAAACATGCAAGAGGAGTTTGATCAAGAGGAGAACAAAAGCTGTAACACTTCAGTAGTTTTATTTGTTTCCCCATTGCACATCAGAAATCAGCAGGATGGTATGCTTTTCTTAATTTTTAATTATTTACTTTGATTTCTTAAATGTTTTCAATATGGGGAGTGATCAATATGGGGAGCGATCAATATGGGGAGTGATCAATATGGGGAGTTCTGCAAGCAAAACATCCACCACAGAATACATTTTTTTCTGATCTAAATATATAGTGTTCCCAGGCTGCATGACTTCTTATAGGCAACCATATATATATACATGCACTGTGATAGTTTGAATACTGCACATCTTCTGTACCTGTAATA
This sequence comes from Patagioenas fasciata, assembly GCF_037038585.1. Taxonomy (NCBI): domain Eukaryota; kingdom Metazoa; phylum Chordata; class Aves; order Columbiformes; family Columbidae; genus Patagioenas; species Patagioenas fasciata. The sequence continues at coordinate 24,660,395 of NC_092531.1, forward strand.
AAGAGTTGCATATTTCCATTTTGATTGCCTGGAATGAAAATGGAAATGCATAAGGAATTAATGGGTTTATTCAGTCATAGTCATAAGTTCGGTCCTTTTCAAAGGCTTGTTCTGCTTGTGCAGCCGTGCCGTTAAATTATCTTTCATTATTAATATAGCTCCTATTAGTAGCTCTGCTTAGCAAAATATCTCTTTTAATTTGCACCTAATGTGAAAAATTGACAAATGTTTTGGCAATATTAACCAGTTCATTTTGTCCCTTGAACCTAACAATTTGCTTCCATAATGGAGCCCATAGATTATGCACACGATGACCGACAGTGGGAGCATGAGGAAAACTGACAAATAGGGGAGAGCCAGGAGATAAAGCTACTTCTTGATTAAAAATATATATGTTTCTATTCTAATAATTTAACATACTCCGCAATCTCTAGAAAGCACAGAAGAAAATGTATCGGAGAACTCTAGCAATTGTTAAACCAGCAAGGCTGGATCATCATCAGCTCCAAACTCAGCATTGCCTCTGGGTATTGGCTTTTTTTCCCCCTAGAAACTATTTTTCTCCCTTTCTAGCACCCCGGAGATTCGGCATGAAAAATGACCCAATTGAAGTAAGTTTTGCCATTCTCCTTAAAGGTAAGATGTCAACTTTGATTTTTTTTATTCTATGCTATTCCGTAGCGTAGAATTTATTTAGCAAACACAGCCAAAGTGATTTATGGCATGTGAAGTGTTTTTTCAACGAAGACCTAAAGTTTGCCGAAATTCACACTGCTGAACATTTCCTTAGAACAGGACACATTTGGTCGTAGATTTCCGATAATAGTTGGATGTTTCCAAGTCACAATTTCACGCACTACCCTGCTTTCTGCTCGACTGGCTTTATTGGCTCATTTTAGAGCTAACACCAAGCTTCGAAACTACAGACCACAACGGACATGTCAGCGCTGTTGTATCTGTTTACACCAATAACGACTCTGATGCGCTGTTTTCAGGCATTACCTACATGTTTACTGTATAAATTCCTCCTACGGGAGGACGTGAAGCGTGCAATAGTCCAGACGCTAAGCAGAGCTTTGCGCAGATAACCACTGGCCCTCTAATGCACCTATAACCTCTTTACATTCAGCTCCCTTCCTCTATAAACATGTTTCCTTACCAGTTTGTACTGAACATCATCTCAAGCAGGGGGGTTAGAAACGTGTTATACTGCACTTGCTTTCAAGCAATAGGAAAAGTGTTGAAAGGCACCTATTGATTGCATGCAAACCGTATGACTACAATTGCCATGTTTTAGTCTAGGATCTAAGTTCATTTTATTAGTTCTTTAGTAGATTGGTAAGTATTATGAAAGAGTGAAAAAAATATTCAAGATGTGTGAAAATCGTTGCATTTCTAAGCAGCCCGTGGTGTCACCTGTTGGTCATTGAATTTTGAGCCTCAGTTACCAAAGTGCATCTGTTACAGACCATATAAGCCATTTCTGCAGTGAGTCAAGCAGTCATGAGAAAGGTCAGTTCTGTGCACTTAGAAGAACAGAATATTTATTCCCCTATTTCAAATACGCCTCCTTTTTCTCTTAGCATCCATTCGTGCCATATGGAAGAAGCATGACTTTATTCCGTGCTAAAAATAAGGCCTTCATCCTTTTCTCCATGAGATTGGTACTACCTATACGTACGTGTGCAAAATAAAACACAGTTGATGCTCATGATTTGGGAGATTCGTACTCAAAGGATGAAAGAACTTTTGTATGTCCCCTACTCCAATAAATATTGCAATGACAAAATCAAAAGAAAGCCTCTAGCAGGTTATTCGCAATTATTATTGACTTTTTTATTGTTCGTACATACACATATACTTAGTATAAAGAAAGTGCTGAATAGCTGTATGTGTCAAAATATGAAGATCAAACAGTTAATAATTTTACATTTAGAGTAGGAGCACTATATAGTATCTTGCACCATAAACTCAGTTTTAGAAAGGGTAGCATCATGTCAGAGGAAGAATTATTTCTCACATCTCTCAGGTAGTGTGCCAAGGTATCCACTCCATACTTCAAAAACATCACAACACTACAAGATAGATTGTGTAGGATGCTCATACCCACGTATTTGTAAAAATCCTCAGGAATTTATTTCTCTTCCTTTTTTTTTAATGCTTCAAAACCTCTCACCACTCAAGCACTTAATAACGTGCGATTTCCCTGTAAGTTCCTTCAGCATCTGTAAGATCATCAAGTGTCAGGTAAATGAATTAGAGCTTGCTGAAGAAAAGCAAATAGGCAGCACTGCAAGCTATGGCTAATTACATTCAATAAATTTCAGCACTTTATGTTTTTTCTCCCTGAAAGAAATATCTGATTTGGAAAGTGGAGAACAACTTTAATAGCCCTCAACCAGTTTAAAGGATTAATTTGACATGTGTCAGTATAAATGCTACAATAGCCCCTTTTTTGGTAATTATTTTGAACACACAGCAGCTACAGAAAAGTACTTTTGGTTTACTGAAATGTGGGGTTTAAGGTTCACATAAAACTGATTGGGCTGCTTACCCTCCCAAAGAGTTTCTGCAGCCACAGATTTGGTTGGCTTTAATCAGATCTCACGTAGAGCTCATAATGAAATTTGCCACTTATCTGGTTTCCCTCATCCTGAAAGACAAAGTATTTTAAGTTTTACAAGCATTGATTCTGTTACTTATGCAGCTCAGAGAGGATTTGAAAGGTCTAAACGGCACCCAAGGAGCAGGACCAACTGATGTTACGTTCTTGTTCTGGGAAGAGCAAAACGGGAAGGAAAAAACAAAACAAAACTCAAAAATACCGCACCGGTGAACTGAGTCAATGGGGAGAAGCGTGCAGATTTTGAGGTTCACCAGTTTTCATCATTTAACCAGTTCTCTGGTTTACTATCAGACCCTCAGTAAATGGGCTACTGGATCTTGTCCTGCTCAAGAATCCCAGACACTGGTTACCAGGGCAGAAAGAGATGAAGGCAGTGACAGAAGGAATGGCCCTGCCTCTGTAGAACACACGGTCAATTGTAACACAAGCCAGTATAGCAAATTAATAAGCTCAAACACAGGGCAAAGCACTCCAGAAGGAACAACATGGACCACTCTTCGGGTGCAGCTGGACAATACAAGCAAGCTTTACGAACTAGCTCTCATCAATAGGGTTATTCAGCCCTCCCCTGGCATGACCTCTGCAGTTAAGTCAGTTGAGTGATAGGAACATTTAGAATATATATATATATATATATAAATAGTCTTTCTTTTTCATACTTTTAGGTCATTGAAGTAGCTCATAATGGGTTTATGAGCAGAAGGAAGCAGAGAAGCCAGACTGGGAAAATTCCTATGGACATCACACCAGTTTCCTTGCAGCTGCCGTAGTGCACCCAGGTGGACGTGCCAGGGACGCCCCCAAGGTCTTGGAGGCAGGAATCAAGAATTAGGTCCCTCCTTCTGCACTGGAGATAAGCGCTTTGTGCCCTGGCTAAACTCAGAAGGAAGACGGAACGAGGAAGATCTGAAAGGCAGAACTTCTACAGATGGGTTTTAAACCCATTTTTTAAGGAAGGTTCAGTGCCGTTTGCTAGAACTATTTCCTGCATAGTCTTGCTTACACATTAGCTTCGATCTGAACTGCAAACATGCACGGAATGTATTAGTACGTAGAGAAATGGAATAAACATTGAGACTACAATAATGCAATTACATGACTCAACACTAGAAAACATGGAGGCAATCCAGGGATGGACAATGAAAATCATCAGAGACATGAAGGAGAGCTTTAAAGACCAGGAATATCCAGTTCCGTAAGAGAGGAACACACGAGATCCAACATAGCAAGCTACGCAGAACAATAAATTGCCCAGAGAAACCAAGTGAGGCATTTCTCCCACAGTACAGATGCGATACAACAAAACTGGAAGGCAAAAATGCAAAATTGAGGGAAGTCAGCAGTTTTACGCAGTGCGTTACTAACTTGGGGACTTCAGTACAGGAAAAACTTGCAGCTTAGAGCTTAGAAGGACTCAGAGAGGATTAGTTATTCAAATAAATATATAAATAATATGACAGTATTGGCTGTCTAGCTGAGCTTAAATAAATACATCACAGGATGATATATAAATCCTTACACTTCAGCCAGCTGTTTACTGACAATGGTAAGGAATGCATTTTGTTCTATTTTAATTATTTTTTGATTAGCCATGCACTAGGAGACATTGCAAATTTTTAGCCATTTGTTTGCCATCAGCTTTAATATGAAAATTTCTATCTTACATTCTTCACGCTTCCAAGAACCACAGGCTACTTTGACTTTATGTGATTTTTAAATCATGTTTATGAAATGCTGGAGCCCTGGAGTACAAAAGCAGGACAAGAAATAACTGAATTCATAGGGTTGCACACAGCTTGTGACACATTATCAAGCCAGGTCCACAAGGGGACCCCCTTCCACAGGCTCTGCCTCCCACCAAACACAGAGAACTCAGGCCTAAAGCAAATAGGAAATGTTCAGTGCTAAGAGGCAAAACGTCAGAAACAACACCATATGGAAGAAACAAAGGGCTTTGTCTGGTTTTTATATTAATGTGCAAATAACCAGTTAAATGAAATATTCCAAACAGCTCTAGAGTACCGATCACACCCCACAATACAGATGACAAGGAAAAGATCCCAATAGAAAAGACTCTTCCCCAAGTCTGATGAGATATTACCCCATACGAAAACGAACATATATCAGAAGAATACATTCTTGCCTGTTTGTTAATTGTGAAATCTCATAATACAGCCTGCTTTTCCCATGTCAGTTTTGCGGTCTTCGCTTCCAGCCCATGAAAGCTCTGTGTGTCATTGCTCTCCAGTTTATCGCGTTGCAGAGAGCAACCAAAACACGGTGGGATGTGCACGCATTTTCCCCCCCTTACCGAAAGAAGATCAAGATAAAAAAACAAGACTAATTTTTGCACAGAAATGGTCATAACTAACGCTTACAGTGGTTATTCCCATCTGTCCGCATGCCAGTGCAGGATTAGCTTTTACTCAAAAAGGTGAAAAATAATGAACCTATGTGGATTTCCTTCGTGACAAAGTATAATTGTAAAATCATTACAGCCAAGGGAAAGAGGTAATTCACTAATATTTCTTTAGAGGTAACACCTTGTGTGCCCTGAAAAAATAAGTTTTCTTAGTAAAATTTTAATAAGCTCTTGGGCTTTCTCTGAAATATTTAAGAATAGCTGGTAAGGAAACAATCGGAAGAGAGCAGATGTTACAATCTATGAATATCTACACGTCCATATTTTAAAATAAAACATCTTGTACTAGTTGTGCTTGCATATTAGACACACACACACAAAAAAAGAAGAAACAAGAAGTCTGCTCCCACTTTCGTTCGCCCCTCCTGTACTTTGCAATAACACACTGTTTAACTAGATGTTCCATACTGGAAAGCATCAAGTGCTATTAAATAAATCGTTCATGTAATTTGTTTTTCCATCTCTCTACAAAAAAAAAAAAAAATCTGGCACATCCTGCATTAAGGTTTTCACCACTCCAGCTGTTTTTAAAGCACAAATTACTTCTGCCTTTGCTTAGAATAAATTACGCAGAGCATGTAAAGGAAAAGTTACTTGGACTACTGACAAAGTTGTGCATGGGCTCTGAAGTTTTGAGAGCTCTGGTAGCTATGACCGTGCCATCCACCACACTTCATAGGAATGACGTAAATACAGTTTCCCTTACCGGCAACCAGCGATGACAAACTCCTGTTAAAATCCCCTGTAAATTGAAGAGCAACTCCCTGCAGATTTTATTTATTTATTTAAATTACCATTTCATAATAGCAACGAGACGCCCCAGGTAATGAATTCATAAAAGATTACTGTACCAGTCAGGTAGTTAAAGTACACATGCTTCAGCTCATTCCCAGCAATACCTCCAGCATCAGGAGTATATTTCAAACAGATTAATGCCTGTTGTGCCTTATTGTTTAACTATACATCGACTACAGAGATTGTAAATACATAATATAATACTGGAATACTCAAAGTTCTTTTTGATCACAGAGCTCAATGGGTAACTACTACTTCCAGAACACTGTTATTTAGAATTTATTGAATATATTTAAATATCTACATTATCTGGCTACCAAATGCCTCAAAATAGAAATGCTGCCGTTACTTCTACACTAACAGCGTGTCCAGGGCTCAGTCTGAGGTGGCAGACGGGTTTCTTATCCCTCATCTGCTGCAAGAGAGAACTTGAATCCATGTTCTCCCAGTCCCTGCGTTTTGTCTGTGATAAAAGCTGAAGGACCAGGGCAGGTTAGGGGGGGATCGGAGCAGGTTAGGGGGGGACCGGAGCAGGTTAGGGGGGGACCGGAGCAGGTTAGGGGGGGACCGGAGCAGGTTAGGGGGGGATCGGAGCAGGTTAGGGGGGGATCGGAGCAGGTATGGGGGGGATCGGAGCAGGTATGGGGGGGATCGGAGCAGGTTACTCTTATAACGCCCCTCTTTTCTCCACAACGGCAGCAGTCACATGGAAACAGTGTTTTTCTACTCCAACTGCTGGCAATCTCTGCCAATCCAGCGATGCAAGTTTGACACCATAGCTTACGAGCAGCACCTTCAGCAGTTCGATGTACACCAAGTTCAACATGAGTGAATACCTAGAGCTTTGTAACTGAGCACTTAAAGGATAAAGACCCCACCTTACTTGTTATACAACTGCAAATTTGCATAGACATCGTACTACAAAATTTTTAGCACAATTTAAACCCATACAAAAGGAAATTTAGCTTAATTCTCATTTATCACTAACTTCCTCTACTGAACTACCCCAGGTGATTTCTCAAACCCATACAAACATACCTATACAACTGTTTAAATCATCTTTACCTCATCTACTTCACTTTACAACAGAGCATTAAGGAGCAATGCAGGTACCTAAACACAGGCACCTAGTGCTACTTTATATTGGATGCCTGAGGCCATCCCACATGGCTTTCAACTGCTGCTAAAGAAGGCATTAAGTCATCTGTCACACCCGCTGGCCCTGACAGATGTCTTAGGTACCCAAAGCATCTAAAATGGCATGAGATGTCTATGTTTAGGCTTCCAAATCTTCTCCTTGCTGCCTAGAGAAAGTGCAAACGAGGAGGAGAATCGGTGTCCTGGAGTCTGTCATTTGTCTCAAACACAAGCACCACAGAAACAGCAGAAGCATGAAATCTTTACGTTGTCTCACTAATGTATGTTTCCACTCCGTTCCCAGCAGATCAATCTGTGGCAAAGTATACAGTTCTGTTGCGCATCATTATAAGCAAAACCTACTGCAATGGGGAAAGCTGGTAAAGGGGTTTTTTAATGAGGGTACATAGCATCTCACTTCTGAAAAGTCCAACTGGATTTACAAGAGACAAAAGGATGGAACGCCCCCCTTCAACCACAGCTCAAGAGGAGTCAGTCTCTTGCTCATTCCGCTTGCAATTTATCTGTGGCACAGCATGGGAAAAAAACCCACAACCTAATAATAATAATAATAATAATAATAATCATAATCATAATAATAATAAATGTATATGTATTTCTTTCCTCTGCATTTCTTAAATATTGGTGCTCTCTGCAATACATCACCATGCAGTTCTAGCTGGACAACCCATAAAGAATAATAAAAACCAAGGTCGTGCCAAAAAGTCTGAAAACGCACTGTCCTAAATGCGCTTTCATCTCAGTCAGACGAGTTGTATCACCCTTCTTATTTGGCCAATTAGCTCATGATATTGTCATAAATAATCGTGTTGCCATATATAGAGACTTCAGGCACATGAAGGGGCTTTTTATAACAGACTATTCGTTCTGCCTAGGTTCCTAATTTCAAACTTACTTTGCGGCGAGGTTAATATTTAGACTTCAACAGTCTTCTAAGTGTTGTCCCAAACTAAGCCCAACAACGTGGCAACGAATTGTCTGGACATAAATCAGGAAGAGCGAGCGGTTAAGAAATCCCAACTGCACAGGTTTTTCTTTGAACACGTGGGGTAAAGAGGAAATTTTTAGCCATATGCAGGAAAGCCCACTTTAAATGGAAATTGTGCAAGAGCCTCTTAGGCCACCGTCTCCTGGTTCCCTTCTCCATTCCCTGCCCCAGAACACCGGTCTGTTCACTTGTAGTGGAGTTCACTACCACACAATCTCATCCCTCCTATTCCTTTGATCTCTAGATCAAGGGATTTCCATGTCATTTTCTAAGCCAGTCTTAAGCTATTATTAAAACAAACAAACCGACCAATCCGAACAAACACACACACACACACAAACCCGAAACAAACTAAGCCACCAAGAAAAAGTCTTTTTGTAAATCTCCATTTAACCATAGCTCCCATGGCTTTATCTTAAAACTATGCCTCTTTCCCATTTCCTTCTGTAGTCATATATTATAGCATTTTGCCATAAATGTTCTTAACAATACCTTTAGACAAAATTAAAGCTATCATGGTTTTATACCAGTCATAGCAAACACCCAAAGGAATTCTGTAGAAAGGAAAGTATTTTTAAATGACAACAGCAGTCATTGCTTACCCCAGACACCTTCTCGGTCAGATGGGTTTTCTCCAAGACAGTACAATAAATTGTACTCCAAATTGTTTATGAACAATTGACGTTAATCCACAAAGTCTGGCAAGCAGTTAATTAAGCCCTATAATGAAACACTGAACAATAACTCATTCAGTCCCTGAATCCCCATAAGTAACCGTACAGCTCCATTTTCCTTTTTTGGTTTTACAGTTATTTCCAAGCATAAAAATATTTTGTATAGTATCAATACCCCATTAAGAACTTGGCATATATAGTTACTACTACAAATAGCCAGTAAAGCAAGTAGTTTATTTCAAAGAAACCAGCTCAGCTCTATGGCTACTACCAGTTTCCACACCGTGGAAGGAAACGGTCACAGAGCCTCTTTAGGTGTGAAGTTTCGACATTTCAAATGCAGGAAGAGAAGAATCAGTACTGTGTATGGGAAAGGAAAACAAGTAGAATTGGCTTTCATAACAAAACTTGAGTGGCTATCGACCGGCTAGGAAGGGATATCCACCCACTACATTGCTATGTTATACCACTCTCCTTTACAAAGCAGATAAGGAAAACGAAGTTCTCCATATCCACATCACATCATGAAATCTGTAGGTTAAAAGAATATCCAGAAAAACAAAACAACCCTAAGACTTCAAAATGCCTCTGAGCGGTTTCCCTAATTATTGTCTACAATAATTAAACTGTTCTGCTCTGAAGATGGAGTGAAAACGCACTTTTCCCTTTAGACCACCTGCTTGAACTTAACTAAGCTGATTATTGTTATTGTGTTCATGCTGCAGCAGCACCTCAGATGAAAGATGCATATAATCCTTTAAGGCCGATAATCTGTCTAATAGTCATTTCATGGCTTATTTGAAACCAGCTGATGTTAGCACAACAAATGGGATCTCCTGAGTGCTCTCTGCATAAACAAAACCGAAGAAGCCTTCAAACTAATTTAGGATTTCTTTTTTCTTTGGACCTGTTCCTTTACCCATGAGTACGTGTCCTATACACACATAACTCCGACACACTGCAGCTCTTTTTAAGTTGCTTATGAATAGCAAAAAACCACCCAGAACTAGAGAAAATTGTAGAAGATCCTCAGTGTGAGGTTCACTAATGCGGCTCTGAGTGTGAACACTCACACACACACACACACACACACACACACACACACACACACACACAGACACACACAGACACACACAGACACACACAGACACACACAGACACACACAGACACACACAGACAGAGTTTCTGATGGGGTTTCAAGTGACGGTGTTACAAATGTTTCGGTGGTCACAATACTGATTTACGTAGCCAGGGCCTGGGATCAAGATGGTCCAATGACTTTCTTCTGCTTATTTTAGCCACATGCAACTCCATCATCTAAACTGATAAACTCAAAAATAGAAGATATCAAGCTCTGGTTCCTTTTACTACATGTGTGATATTACTATTAAAGCTTTGCTTTTATTACCTTCTCCCTCCCCCACAAAGTTCCAGAAATCTTCAGCAAAATGCCTTTTCACTACCTATTTCCACTTTCCATAAATCTTTCACTTTTTACAACACTATTACTCTCAGAAAATAATAAAAGCGCCTAACTTTTTCTAAACTTTAAACCGAGGGGGTTTTGTTGGGATGTTTTCGGCATTTGCTTTTTCTTTTGGTTGTTCGGGTGTGGAGGTGGTTTGGCTTGGTTTGGTTTTGGTTTTCCCCTCTCTCTGAAGAATTGGTGTTTGTCACTGAAGAGCAGTTCAGACGTTCAGCCCACCAGCACTGCTGCAATCATGATGTTGCTAAAGTTCATACATTTAAACGGACAAGAAATCCTGGTTTAAACGACCTCTGCCTTCCAACAGCACCTGTGGAAATGCGGTGGAGTTTCCTCGACCTGGGGCAGACCCCAGAGCCTCCAGCTTGGGAAGAGGATGGAGCACCCCAAATCAAAATGCCCTTTAAGGACAGAGCCCCAAAACATCCAAAGCTTTCGACATAGGCAGCGCAACACTGCCTTGAGAGAACTGCTAACATAAGCTCATCTCCATCCTCTTATGGTTCCCAAATTAAAACCATCACTTGAAACATCAGAAGGAAACTTGAAAGTACCAAGGGAAGATTAAGAAGGGACAGAGATGCCTAACAACCAACTGATACGATTTTGCAAGTTTTCCATATAGGTTTTCACCTTTTTTTTTGCACATCTTTCACCAACAGAGGCTTAAAAGATACGCTGACACTGCTCTGATCACACACATTCACTAAACAGCACTACATGGCCAGAGTTTAACAGTGTAAATACAAACGGAGCTCAGAGCTCTCGACAGAAGCAAAGGTACCACTGCACCTTCACCAGCCGTGTTTCCCCGGATCTGTGAGAACGACCTCCAACACATGCAAATCAACCATCATCCCATTCTGGAGATCAGTATTCATTGGCATGAATAATTCATAGCAAAAGACACAGGGATTTGGCAAATCTTATTTCCGCGTACTGATTTCAATTCCCCACTAGCCACCGAGTTCACATACAAAGATGCTGGTTAGTAAGTAACCAGTATCACCAGCATTGCAAATTTCTGTAGCTTTCTGGAATAATTCAAGGTAAGAAACAGCTCATCAGCTTTACCATTACACTCTTTGTAGGGGTAATAAATTCAGGAAAGGCACACCTATCTATACGTCAGTTTCCAATTCTCACAACACTGACTTGGTATCAGAACATTAATATTTTGCTGTGAATAACATGTGTAACTTCAGTATTGGTTATCGGGTTTTTGTTAGTTTGTGTTTGGTTTTCAAGAGGACAATTTTAAATGGGAAAACTGTGATGAATTACAAACCAGACAGGCAAAGTAAGAAAACGAAGTGAATCATTACAGATTTTACACTTCTTTATTAAACTTTTTTTTCTTTTATTTCAGGGGAAGTAAAATTCCCAACAGCTGTTTTATGTGACACAGAAAGCTGCTTTTAAACAGCCTAATTTTCCTGCCTAGTCAACCCTTCGAGCTTTCAGACGGACTCTCCCTAGCACCAAAACCCTCAGACTGATGATAATGAAGTGACAGTAGACGAATTGGTAGTAACAGCAACCCGAGTTGTGCATTTTCAACCAGGATGCTGTAAAGAAGGCTTCGTTTTAAAGCAAAGTGATGTGCATAATTCAACAGCTACGCCATTCCACGCACATATAATTAACAAGTCTTCAGCTCATTAGCAGGCTGTATAAAATACATATAATATGCTGTGCAAAAAGTGATTGAGAATAAAAACCTTCTCATGCATCAAAATAAGTGATTTAAATTGTTTGGAAAGAGTGGTATCGGTAACATTTAAGGATATGATGCCCAAACTCATGGCTCCATCTCCTTCAGACTGACACTTCACCCTCCTGCTTTTCAACAGATATCTCGCCATGCTAATTCTAGCATAATATGTTTGATCAGCGATTGCTGTGATTCTGCTAAAACCCTGAGAGGGGAATAGGACCAAGAGGCTACAAATGGTGCATCAGACAGCTCTGTGCGGGCACTAATTCCCCGAGGGAAGGATGTACACATCTCACATTGCGTGCCTATTTCAGTGTCGATGGAGTAAGGGTATTTTTGAGGGTCACGCATTAGCATCATCTGTTTGTCTATCTATTAATTAGCAGGCTGGACAATTTCAGTGTTCCTCCTTCAGGCACACGATAAAAGGCAGTAAATTATTCCACCTGATGACGCCAGCGCTTATATGAGACCTTAAAACTATTGAAGTCTGTCTCAAGGGACAAAACAGTTACTCCTAAGCTGTAGTGACACCTCCTGGCAACAGACCGAGAAGGTCTTTTCCCAAGTAAGAGAATTTTTTTCTCCACACAGTTCTTGTGGGTTTCAGCCAAAAGGCAACAATCCTGGGGCTCCCTCCAGCCCGGCTTCGACCGCAAACTGCCCGGAATACCAAGCAGAACCTTCTGCTTTACAAGCACTACTGACATCGTAGAAATTGAGGGGCTAAGATACCGGAATATCAGCCTCTAAGATCTCCAGGTTTATTGTGCAAGACATCGGCCTTTCTTGAGCAGCAGGGAAAACAGCTGCAAAAGCTAATCAACCAGCAGCTTAATTCACACCATGAATTCGCACCACTTCTCTGTGAAACCCGCTCTGTTTGATAAGAGTTGATATCTTTACCCTCCACAGATTCCTGACAAGTATTGTAGGCTTGACTTTGGTAATAAGAATAAAAGTTAGCATAGAAGAAACAATAGCTTAAAACTAGCTATAACCCAAATGTAATGAGACATTGGAAAAACATTTTTCCCCGCTTTGGTGTAATTAACAAAGTCACTGTAACTTGTAAATCCTGTAGAAAGCCAAAAATGACAATTTTTTACAGGCATTCTAAAAGACATTAAATATCACAGTAGTAGAAATGAAACAAGTTCTTTTTTGGTCCTCATAGCAATTTTGAACAGCGGACTTAGGGGCAGAGAGAGACCCACAAAGTAGAGCAAGCATCCCACATTCAACAGTCCTGCAGAGCTGACAACTCAAATACTTGAAGTGAAAGCCGGACAGCAAGTGCGTTTGAAAGCTTTAAGTTTAGCTTGCTGAAAAAGAAACCAAAAAAAACCCAAAAACCCCCCACCAAAACCAAATACATGTTCAATGTCTTGCACAGCAATTTGTAGAGGTTGTTTCCCCGATGGTACAACCACTATCCAGAATTTTAAAGGGTTTGATTGCTCTCATTATAACATTTCTGCTATGTCTTTTGTGCTGCCTTTATACGGTACCGTTTTCTTTATCCTCACATAAGAATAGAAAGTTGAATTTTTGCCTGTTTTCTTTTGTGCCTTTCTCTTCCCCCCCCCCTTCCAACTCTTCAGAGAGGTAATTATGACATTTTAAGTACTTTGCATATGCTGAAGGCAATCAAGAAAATTCATTTGACAAACTGGATTACAGACTCTGCCAGAAAGCAAAGCGCTAACAATGCTTTCAGCAATTTCTCAAGGAGTGTGTCTGTTAGCGCTCACCGCGCACTGAAATAATGCCCAGGTACGAAAAGCTCTGCCTCTGCCGTTCAAATAAAACAAAAAGTCTCCTGAAAACTGTGCATTTCCTCTCACTGCACACAAAATTAAATCTTAAAACTTTTAAATTTTTTAACAATTGAAAGCCCAACGAGGTCAGTTCCCATTTGGCAATTAATTGCCATCTTCAGAAACTCCATATTCACAGATAATGAGCTGAACCATATACGTGAACACTTCCATAGGGTGGAATGTTTACAGAACAGCGCTACTTCTCAGATTGCTGTGCTTTAAGATTTAACTGCATCTTATCTTCACTCCATCTCATTTTCAAGCAGATAAATACCTACACACATACCGATCTCTTTTGCTCTCTGCATCTATCCATCGATATATATCTATATCTCTTCCAATGGTGAGCAATGCAGTCAAGCTGGATTGCTACCGAAGCTTCCAGTGCCAGCGTTATCACATATTTTATCATTCTCACCCATACACTTGTAGACATGTTAGTTGTATACCCACAGATGTAATTGCTTTTCAGCGTATAGCTTCATCCTCCAAGACACTTAAAGGGATACTGTGTATGGAAGTATTCTGCGGGAACTCTTGAACTCCTCCTAGTAGTAAAGCACTCTGCCTGTGGTAATTCACATGGCTTTTCTTACTGAACTGGCTTCCCTTCCAGTGCAGTGCAGCACAGGCACAGCCCAGCAGGTCTGAGGATCCACACACGGACAAATATTCCAGACTGCCCACAATGTGCCACAGGTAGGTGGGAGCTGTGTGCCCACCTAAGGCTGCGGCGAAGTTTGATTGCAGATGTATTGTTAGCCCCTTCTCTTCCCCTTCCCACTAAGCACAGGTGATGGGGAGGGAAAGGAGGACAGAGAGAAGAGAGTTGGAAAAAATTAAAAATGTTTTACTAATGCTGCTAATAAAATAGAGAAAATAATACAAAATATTCAAAACTGATCTTGAAAATCCCGGCAACTGCAGAGCCAGCACCCAAAGTCCTGGAGCGGACTCTGCAGCCAACCGGAGCTGGATTCAGTCTGTCACTGGGCCTCAGCTCACAGGGACGACTCACACGGTCCTCTCCTAATGTCAGCCATGAGGAAAAAGGGGTGAGATCCTTGTGATCTTCCACTTATATATGAAGTATTCACGTGAAAGGGATGATATACTCAGTTGGTCACTTTTTGGTCACCTGTTTCTCGTTGCCCCTCTCACGAGATGCGCATCCATTCTTGTCATGACATTGCTATGTCTACCAAAACGTGTATCTGGCTTCTCAGGAAAATGCAGCTAATATGAAGCTTTAGCTGACAGGCAAATTCACTAAAAGAGAAACTTGTTTTTAACAAAACCGGGACAGGCTGCCCAACATTCCCTACTACAGGATGCCATTACAAGCACAGCCAGGTATGGGTTTGTGCAAATGTCTTTATGCTGACATTTTACACAGGGGGAAGAAAAAGCCTTTTTCTGATCCTTTTTCAGTAAATGCTTCATCACACTTTCTCTGGTTGTTATATCTCGTTTGCTAGAAGAAAATGGGAATGCTTTAACATGGACAAGCCATGTTTTCCTGAGAAAACCTGAAGGCCTTCCTGCATTGGTGGAAAGACTTGACATTGGGTTGAAACAATAACATTTCTAACATGTTCTAATGACAGAGAGAAATTATTTGCCTGGAAGAAGAGAAGCTTGTCTACTTTAGAAGTGTGTGAAATTCTCTGTAGGGTTTTAGAGCTTAACAGCTGTGTTTACTGGAAATTCAGCGTGTGTTCAATGTATTTTATCTTACGTGTTCAGGGACATGGCAAAACTCTCTCCACATATATATTTGGTGGAGCCAGCACAACTTTGGCTACCTAAGCAATGCAAAGGTAGAGCTTCTCTCCTCACAACTTCAAGCGATTCGGAGAAAAAGTGGGTTTTTGATAGTTTTCAAATGGGAAAAAGAGTTGATTTACTACCAGAGTAGAATGGGAGTAAGGAGACCATAGATCAGACAAAGCGAGTTTGTGTGGGAAGTGAAGACGAGAGCGATAAGAAATACCCAGATCAATGAACCTGCATAGGAGGTGGGGAGTGAGATGTTAAAAGAAATCAGTGACTGGACGAGATGTCTGGAGAAGCCACCTGGGAATGAAAAACACAACTTGGATGATGAAGGTGGGAGTGGAAAAGTCTGGAAAGAGAAACTGGGTCAGATTTCTGTGAGGCACTAGAGCAAAGAACATGGGCAAAAAGAGATATCCAGTGTGAATTCAGATGAATTAATTGGAATACTCTTCCAGATCTGAATGGGATTCAAGATTGCCAGGGAAAATTATAGAATAATGGTAGATCTGGCAAAGCCTGTACCATGTTCCGCACCAGCATTGTGCAAGCAGAACCAGCTTCATTAGTTCTGGTGGCATAAACCTGCCTGGTGATCCAAAGGTTCAAACACTGCTCACAGACTAAGGACACAGCATCTCAGTGGAAAAAGAAGTTTATATATAATCCCCAACCTTTCGCTATAATAAAAGCTGAGAGGTTTGTAGTGAAAGCGATGGAAACTGAAGGAAGATTTCACTGATAAACGCAATCAGAAGTTGCTCCAGGGAACCGATTCAAATCCCATCTCTACAATACAAATGCAAAGAATGGTCCTTAACAAACTTGACCAATAACTGGAATATTCCTCAGTTCTTAGTGACCAGTAGGACAGCCCAGGATCCGATCTGCAGAGGCTTTAATACTGTTCCTGCTATAGGGTATCAATAGGAGCCCCAGTGGTGCTGCTACTCTGCAAAATTCATTCAAAAGCTCTGAAGTACAGCAAGTAAAAAAGATTTGACTATTAAAACTTCTGCCCTCATAGCAGGGTCACAATAATATTCAGTAAATGAGGGGTGAGATACAGAACAGGATGGATATTGGATAAATCAAAGACCTCTTTATCTGGGTACTTCAAAAATATATGTTTTTAAAAATATAATGCAATTGAGAGGTCTAATTGGAGACTGTCTAGAAAATGTACACTCTAGTTTCAAAAAGTTTCGGATACTTGACTTTGTGACTACTGTTCATTTCCTGGAATTTTTCACTTTTTATATGTGTATGAAACAAAAAAGGGACTTTGCCCTATAAACCCGCATTCTCATGTTAACAACATCCATGTCATTTCTCATTTATAGCTGAAACGTCCCATCGTGATGTTTTTCTTTGCGAAATGGTTGCTTTCCCTTCCTCCTAAAGGTGATTTTTCTTTTTAATTTTACACGTTCAGACAAGTTTGTACACTTGTTCTTTCAACTATGGGAAAGCAAACCAAGTAATACTTGTTGAAATGGCAAAGTATAAATCAGTCTCCCCCACCTCAACCCCAATTCTGAAACGCTGAACTTTGTGATCTGACATTTTCAGGTTGGCCACACCTGGCTCAGTAACGCACATTTTCGCTATATGAGAAGAACTCACTCTCTTCCTTGCCCCGCACCAACAAATAAATGAGGTTAAAGCATTTTATAAAGTAGATTTTGTAAGTTTGGCTAGTATTGGAAATACAATAATGTTTCCTGTTATGAGCTTGTAAGAAGCTACCACCCATGAAGAAAATGCAGGGCTGCGCTACTCCTTCCTACAGCAGCTGCAATAAAGCAGAATTCTGTACTTCAGGGTCTCACAAAGAGCCTTCTAACACATTTTGCAGACAAAAACTAAGCTCTGTAGAAGGGAATAGATCTCAAGAGAGAATTCTGAGCCTTGGAAGACTGGCAAGGAAAGGGGGCACAGGCCGTTGACGCAAGGTGACTGCTTCCTTTTGTTGTAGGAGCAAACAGAAGCCATCAGCAGCAGTTTGTCAGTTAACTTTTTAACACACAAAATTAGGATTGCATAATTGTGTTAGATGATCCGTGCAATGGTTCTGCGCTCTCTCACGCACACAGAACGCGAGTCCTTCAGCATCAGTTCCGCTGGCTTTCAAGAACATGGATGGATCACCAATTTCCATGGTAATACCTCTTGCCAGGATGAACTCTTCACAGGGACAACTTCACGTGCAGCGTTAGTGCTGTGAATATTCAAGTTCAGAAACGTAACACTAGAGTTACAGATACAGGCTACGGCTGGAGAAGGAAAACGTGTGCTGTGACACTGTTGTGACTGCCTTTGAAACGGGAGGAAAAGTTGTAGGTGTAAAGAGATCTTAGAGATGCTGAGCAAACCAGACAGCTGGAGTAGAAGGAATTGGTTTCTTTGGATAGACTAAGGGAGACAAAAGTGGTGTATCAGTGGGAAGGGTAAGGATTAATGAATACGAAATATTCCTGAGAACTGAAGGAAGATGATCAAAACCAGAAGTGACAGAATAAAGAAAGGCAAAAGCCGACTCTGTAAAGGGAATGACAACCTAACAAAAGAGGCAGGGTGGCTTCGGTGGAAGCTAACCTCACTGGAAAAGGTCAGAGAGACTGAAAGGTGAACTCCCATTACTGAAACAACGCTAAGAATACGTAATTGAAGCTGTTTAAAAATACTACTGCAAAACCGATAGGACCTCCTCCTACTCTGGAAGAAAGGGCTCAAAAGCCTCTCTTCCAAGTGAAGATCTTTCCTACTTGAGCTAAAGGAACAGTCCCTTGGTTAATAGCATCACAAGCACTTAGAGCATTCACAGGCCTGCCCCAGGAGCAGAACACACTGGGAAATACAATGGCTCTTCCTTGCCAAAGAAAGCTTGTCTCGAACATCTGAACTGTATGATAAAGTCAAGTGATCTTCAGCTTACAAAGGAAAAAAAAAATAGGTGTTTTGTACCATCAGAAAAAAGAACTTCCTAGTTATTTCCTAGATCAACGTCTGTTTCCTGCCCTGAAACACTGCCAGGTATCAGCCTCCAAAAATACTGCATCTTTCTTTCCTCTTATTTTGATTTATAATTACATTTTGAAGGTTTGTCTGGTTTTCTAGACACCACTTACTTTAATTCACAATTAAACCACCCACAACATCACCATAATTTTAGCCACAGACTCTTCTCCATTAAAACTTCACTCCCCACGTAACAGACACCCTTACCGACCTCTGGAAAAGAGATGAGCATTAAGCGCTTCCTTGGAGGACCAACAATACTTGATTACTTCATATCAAAGCTAGGACTCGTTTTATGACCTAGGGATCCTGCAGATGTGTACTCTGTTGCAATTCATTCAAGGAGAAGCACCTGGAGTATCGGGGGTCATCAATGCAGCTGTAGGATGGCATAGGAAGTACGACACACCAACAGATAAACTGGGATGTATTCTCCAGCCCCTGTATTTTGTCATCTGTCATTAACATTCTCATTTATACGAGGGTCTCCTGGCATTTAGCCAAGAGGAGGTAAAATGAGACTGAACTCCAAAGACACACATGTTTCAAAGAAATCCATTTTTGGAAGGCACAGCCCACAACGTGCAGCACCAAGAATAGCCAAGAACTGAGGCATTCAGAAGTTCTAAGTTGGCTTGGGCCTATAAATACAGCCCATTGCCACTGGACTGCTCTTGAGTCCACAGAGGATGGAAATAACACCAGAAGAACAGAAACTGCGTTACAAATACATTTAAGAAAGGGTGAATTACTAAAGTAAACATTTAAATAAAAACGCAGAGCAATTTCTTTTTCTTGCATCTTGGCATGTTAAGATAAGCACTATTTATACAAGACGTCCTTTAAAATTAGCACATCTCTCTTTTTGACCTTAGAAAATCTCAGCTATCTTCTCTCTCGGACATTTGCTAAGCCTGACCTTCCCCAGCAGATTAGATGCTCTGAACTATTCCAAGAGCCAACAAAGACGGCTCCCAGCCCCCTCCTGTGGCTTTCCCACACTTCCCAACAAACTTCTGTAACCTAAACACGCTGAGGTATTTCAACATAAATTTACAAGATGGAAATAGATCAGCAAGAGATCCGGAGCTAGCAGAGAGTTCATTTCAGAACAATAGGGGGGTTTTAAATTTATTTCCGTTTTTCCAGTGAAACCATAATCAGAAAACACGCGAGCATCGGTATACAAATAACTCTCTATTTTGGGGTCCCGAGAAGTTTCAGCAATTGCTTGTAGCATAATGAATGTTTGTAATTCATTAGATTCTGTTTAAAAATGCAAAGCACGCCACGACATCAATGATGTTCTCTTTCTCTTGAGAAAAAGACTATTGCACTTAATGTTCTTCTGACAGAAGTAGCATGTTTCAAAATATGTGTTTCTTTTGTACAGTATACTGTTTGCAATGCTGTGTTCATATTTGAATTTAAATCAACTGTATTAATGCCATATTTCAGGCAAGACCATGCTCTGCTAATTATCCCAAAGAGCTTCAAAATCTTTACAGTATTTTCACTGCATTTATATCTTCTCCACAAAATTACTGATCTTGTTTATATAATTTTGCAAATGACAAGATGTGCAGGATAACTATCTAAATGAACTACAAATTGTGTCATGGACGGATCCTTCATAGATTTGCAATTTGTAGCTGTCAATCTTCCTACAGCTGCTAGATAACAAAACAACAGTTCTTTTCTTCATGCAGACGAGCAAATTCAATAAACATTGCTAAGGGTTCTTTTCCAAAAGAAAGAAATCTCTGGTTCTCCACTGTCTATTAAACCTTTCCTTATACACATCTTAACTCTTTCCCCGCCCCCCCTTAGGGAAGGAAAAACAATCGAGCAATCCTGTGTATTTTAGCACCTTATTTAACCAAATTTGAGTTATGTAAAAAATAGGCTCGCTGATTACTAAATATTTTGGTGAAGAGGAAGGATATTAAGAGCGGGAGGGCAGTGAGGGGAAAGAAGACACACACAGACTTACAACTCCCATCAGATCGTAACTGGAGAACACACAATGGGAGTAGAAAAACAATCAAAGGCAGCCAATGCATTTTTATTTCACTTTCTCAACCAAGACCCGTCTGAAATGGGCCAAGTTACGCTAACATTTGAAAGAGAACACAAACGAACAATAAAGGGATCAATATTGTGTGAATCCTATCAATTCAAAGTTGTGAAATTAATAAGGGCACTCACCGCCTATATGATTTTTTCTTAAGATGAAGGCATAAACTGAACTGTAGTTACAAATGCTGTTAAGAATTGGATTAGGGACCAACAACCACAGTAATAGCAAAGAAAAGGAATTCGATCAATAGAAAATCATTATGGAAAGGGCAATAAAAATGGAAAAGGAAAACAAATTTCTGCTACAGCAGAGATGGATTAAATGGCTATATTGAAGATAGATAATACAAACATTCTATGCCTGCAAAAATCTCGTAGTCCATTTTATAAACCCCTTCAAGATTTTTTTCTATCTTCAAATAAATTCTATATCACTTTCCATAGTCACAACACCAGTTCCATATCATGGATTTTCCCTTTGAAATCAAACTCTGGTCAGACAGAGGTGTTCACAGAATGTGCTTGTTGCTCTCGAGGTCTAAAAACTCCAAGCCTCGGCAGACTAATGCACTTAGTAAGTCCATCAAGGACCATCAAACCAAAAGCATTCAAGGTACTCAGGTGGGTCGGGTCCGCCGAGATTAACACCCAGCACCACTTGATGCACGCGAGCAGCTCAGGGTCGCGAGTCGCACCTGCTCTGATACGAGGCACATTTCGAATCGCTGCCACCTGGCACAGCTACAGAAACGCTCCTTTGTGGGGGCAGCGAACAAAGTGATCAGGACACGGACTTGTAAGGGGAAAGGGCGCTCACAGGTGTCAGCCACAGAGCGCACATTTGCCTCGTACATCTCGCCGATTTACTCTGCTCTAGATGCACATGCCTCATGATGGCAAAGGGAATTCACGAATGCTGCGGAGAGAGACCTTTAACAGCATGTCCGCTTGTGCTCCGAGACAACCGAGGAGAAGATAGCAGCATTCTAAATACATAAATAAATAAATAAATAAATATCTCCTCAGTCCATCCTGTCGAAAGGGCTGAGCCCCCCAGCTGAGCAAATAATTGGAAAGTAGAAACATCTGAGAAGAATTAACAGCCACAGCAGCCGAGCTCCAAAATGCCCGAAGTGCCCGGCAGAGACACGTACCGGTGGCGGCCTCGGCTCGGGGTTCGCCGCAACACCCACCAAGACGCTGGCAACCGCTTCCCCCCCCCGCCCAGCTCGGCCCCAGCTCACCCCCCAGCACCCACCCCAGCCTGGGGGTGCCGCGAACAATGGGCGTGAGGCGAGACCCGCCCCGCGCATCCCCGCGCAGCGCCCGGCATCCCGGCTGCGCGCCGGGCAGCGGCACCGCGGGAGGAGGCGGCTGGAGCCAACTCCGCGGCGCCGGGAGCAGGAACGACGGACAGGCCGGACGAACAGACTTACAGGGGGCTGCGGCAGGGCAGAGCGCGGCTCCTGGCGCGGCTGGCGGCGCAACAAACTCCGCGGCGCTGCGAGCGGCGGGCGGCCCGGCCCGGCCCGCCCCGCGGGTGCGCTTCACACCCCGCCCCGCCCCGCGCGGCCCGCCCCGCACCTGCGCCCGCCCCCGCCCCATTGTCCGCCCGGCGGCCCCGCCCGCCCCCGCGCACCTGCCCGCCCTCCCCGGCCCGCCCCCGCGCCTCCGCCCCACCCGCGGGTCTGTCCCCCCCCACCCCACTTGCGGGCCTGTCCCCCCCGCCCCACTCGCTGCTCGGCGTTTTTCCGGCTGTTTATTTTCGCGTCCCCGCTCCCCTCCGTGTCCCCTTTCCTTATTCTCCTTCCTCCGAGCCTCTCCCCTCGCCTTTGTCCCTTGCAGCCCCCCCGGCTGTAGCGCAGCCCCGCTGCTCCGGTGGCGATTCTCCCGAGGCTTGGGGGGCGGCGACTGTAACGGGGTGACCTGTCGGGCTGCTCGGCCGCGTCTCGGGGAATCCGGCAGCCGCCCGAGCCACCTCCCGCCCCGGCTCCAGCCGACACTGCAAATGCTCTTCAGCAATCAATAAAGAAATCATTCGGCTTAGCTGCGGGGAAAGGTATCAAGCAGAGATTTCTCTCTGGAAAGTAAATCGTTTTACTTCTCCTGCATTGTATCCTGGCGAACTGTCCCGTTACCTGTGAGCACGGGTGTTTCTGCTCCACTCACCTGTCTCCCGAGGAGCGGCAGGTCCTGTCCCAGCGTGGAACCGCCGTTCGGAAAGCGCCACCGCAACCCCTGCAACAGCGTCAGAGCAGACAAGTCAGGTTCACCCCCAGTGGGGTCCCAGTTCATCCACAACAGCCCTAGTTTTTGCTTGAAATCTTTTGGTTTGGTTTTGTGTCATTGCAGATTTTGCAACAATGACTTCTCAGACTGCTTTCTTTCTCAGCCAACACCAGACAGAGTTGTCTCCCAATTTGAAGCTTAAATATAAAATTTAAGCTCACTTTTTGCAGCTTCTGTTTTGCTGCTATTGTTCATTAAAATCTCATATTCGGAGAGTTGCAATATAATGTCCAGTCTCGATCGCTTCGGTTTACAATCCTTTTCACTGAAGAAAAAAAAAAAGGCATTAAATTGTTGATCTGGGTAGTTCTAACCCTAGTTCAGAATCTAGACATTCCCTTTGGAATAAAGCTAAAGCATATAGAAAAGAAATTATTTTGCAGCTTATCTTCAAGCATAATCTATTAAGGAAATCATCACACCCACCTCCAGGTAGAGGTTCCTCTACAAATAAAGAAGGGAATTGCTAAGAGGAAAGGGATACTTGTTTGGGGCTGAGCATGCTAAGATATACTCATTTTTGTTTTTCCTGCTGGAAGTCCTCTGGTGACAATGGTGTTTCTCAGATTCTGGAACAGCAGCTTGGCTTCAAGCCATCAGCGGGGGGCTGCCTACCTGGTATGTTCTCCAAAATCTTCTCCCCTTCCTTTTCCATCAGCAGCCCATGTGGGTCCAGCCCCTCAGCCTTTGCCACTGGCCGAGCTCTGCGTGCCAGCCCAGAGCCCCCTGAGGACAAGTCTTTCCACAGCCCCCCTCGCTCTGTTTGGGCATCCTCTCCTGTAAAACCATGTTCAGTCTGTCACTGTGTTATTTATTACTTGTGGTGGGGGATTGACCTCAGCATTTTCGCTGCTTTAGTTTTTCTTGGTGGCGTCTTGCAAGTTTCCAAGCCAAATTTCTTCCTAGCCTTCCAAACGAGCTGAAGCACTAAGGCTCTCTGCTCTGCCTCTGCTTCTGAGAACGGACTCACTGCTGGCCAGTATTTTGCAATTGCATTGGATTTCTTTGTCCATCCTCTTTTGTCCCCTGTCCGTTGAAGAGGGGAGCAAGAGAGCGACTGGGAGGGCAGCTGGGGGCTGGACAAGATCAACCCACAAGGGCTACAGTCAGCCAAGAGGAAACAGAATCCTGTTCGGAGCACATCAGTTTCAGCACAAACATTTCTGTGTGTTGTGATGGTCCAGCACCACCAGAACGGGGTCCCTGGAGTGGGGTCCTTTCCTGTCCGTTCTGCCATCACCACCCATCTCTCGGCTGCCATTCCCGCTGACTCTGCAGACATTGAGGGTACTGAGAAGATACCTTTTGCTGAAACTCCCATTTGGCAACAAATCATTTGTGTTTCACTGCAGTGTAACACTGTCTGAACACAGCATTTCAATAGACTGTAGTACCTTCCGTTTTCTGATCACAATTCTTGTCTGACTGTACTGCAGCCAGGTCAGCTGGTGAATTTGTAGCCTGTAGTCCCATTTGCAGAATTACACCATGACCACATGGGGCAGAAATCTCGTATTACTGTCAGTCACTATATGCTTTGCACATCCCTTACAGTCCCATAAACTATCTCAACTGAACATCCATTACTGGAAAATAGAATGCTCCCCCCTCTCTTGCTGTTTCTAGAGAATATCTCTGGTTCAAGTTGTCAGCATGTGTCTGTCTTCTAATATCAGTGATTCAATTGTCTGGAATTTATGCTTAGTTCCCTTTAAACAAAATCATTGATAAAACTGAGTAAATTATTTTTTTCCCATGTACTAAATTGAAAAAAGATGCAGTTTCACTTAGCACCATCACATAGTTACAGATTTGGATTATCTTTCCTTTCTTTTGGTTTTTTTTTTTCGGGATCAGGTTCACAAATGGGCCAGAGTTGTGTTCATCAATCTTTCTTCTCCGAGTATCTTAAAGGCTGGGTAGATGTTGAAGGATGTGGGAGATCCAGGTCGAGTTCTGTTCTCTGCCTGAGTGGATTTGAACCCTCAGTGTTGATCTGCTAAGCTGTAAGTTATTCAGGGGTGTAAGAGGAGGGAAGAGAAGATTATTCACCTGACAATACTAATTCAGTACGTACAAATAACATCAACTGGAGCAGGAATTTTGCAGCGTCGTGGATGCTGCTTGCCCTGGCTATAGGAATATGGATGCAAATCACTGACAAAGGAGTGAACTGAGCCCACAGTGTTAAGGAGCTTTCAACTCTTGTAGTGATACTACAGGTACCTTTATTAGGGTTTGGATGGATAAAGAAAATAACTGTCCAAGGCAGGGAAACTTACCAGCTTTTCTCCACCCAGCCTTGTGCTCTTTCTTTTCTTCATTAGAAGTCACTGTGACTTGATGGCATAACACTGCATATTTTTTTCCTTGCCCTTTCTACTTCTTAAATAAAACTATTATCTGCTCTGATCTTAACACCTGGAAAGTGCCTCATTCCATTTATTCTAAGTTCGGTGTAAACTAGAATGCTTTCTGGAAGCATCCATAGTTACTTGTTTTCAGAGGTATTTAGCACAGGATGAAGAGAACTGCCAGGTGACGGTAGAGCTGGTAGAACTTCATATGAAATGGTCACCCCCAAATGTTAGCAAAGCCCCTCGGGGGCTGCTTATGACCAGTATTATTCTTCACTATTCTGTGTTTCTGAGCCAATGCCAACCTCTAGTTTACCAAAAACTCCATCAGCGCTGTTCGGAGGCAGATCCACCCCGTGCTTGTTTCAGAAGGTGAAGGAGTGGGTGATCCCCATCACACTGGGATGCTCTTGTCCTCCCTCTTTGAGTTTGGAGTGGTTTTGACGGCACTTAGTGAGCAAATTGCTCCTCTTTGTGCTCAGCAAGGTATTCCTGCCTGTCAGCTCTTGCAGACTCCAAGAGATAACGCTGCTTGTTTCACAGATTTCTTATTAACAGGTTGGTTTTGCTTACAGGACTCAGAGAACATATACTGTACATCACCAGCTTTCAGCTACATTTCTCTAGTGTAATTTTTGTAATATTATCAATATTTCTGGGGCTCATATTGCAGCTGGTCCTGTGATTCAGCTGCAATTGAGTTAGTTTGTGATCTCATAGCTCAATCGCAAATATAGCAGCTTTTACTTATTTATTTATTTTCTTTTTTTCTCCTGCAGAGCATTTAAATCAAGAGTTTTGAAGCAGTTAAGGTCGTATGGCAGATATCCTCTTGTTCCTTGGAAATCCCAGTATTCTTAAGCACTGTAGGTGCTGCTGGTTTTCCCTTGTTCTTGGCTGGGTACTGCAGTGGGATGCGAAGTCCTTGGTTTTGCCCCATGGCTCCTCATCTCCTGTAAGCACCTTTATTCTTCGTTTCTCTCTACACTGGTTCAGGCTTTGTGTCTCTGTCCCTGTCCCCCTACCTGACCCTCTTTGTATGGCACTGTTTATCTTTGCTGCGCTGCATGTTGGTTTTGATGTTATCTTTTTCCTGCAAAATGTAGCTGACCTTGTACTTGCATTGCTTGGGACTTACGTGTTAGACTCAATAACACTCCAAACCAACCAAACCCCCCTCTACTTTAACCAGGAAACACATGTCCCACAGATGAGCTTATCTCTAGCTAGAAAACGTTAGTATCTCCGTATTTTAAGTGGGGATGGTAGAATTATTAAGCCTATAATCTAAATATCTATTCCCTCATTACTTCTCCTTGATGGTAAGAGGAAATAAAGAGTCACATTCTCTTGAACGTTCCAGCTGTGGTGGCCATTTCATTGCCTCAAATATCATTCCTTGTCATGGCGGAACAATATTTACATTTAAAATAGCGTGTAAGTTAATCTATATGTGCACTGATATAATGGAAAAACACATTGATTTTTTTACAGAATAACGCTCGGAAATTTCAGCTTTCATTTAAAAAAATCTGAACTGTGAGGTTCTTAGAGTTGCAACATTTACCCAAATATGTAAAGTAAGCAGAAGACAGAATATCTGTGAAAAAGGGAGTACAACCAAGTTTTGCAAAGAAAACTGAAAGGTCTGACTCTTTCCTAATGTATATTTTACTTACCGTTAACTACCAATGACTTTAACTAAGTCATGAAATATTGTTTTGCTTATATCAAACTCAGAGTCCTAGAGAACCAGGCTCAGTGAATCCACATGAAATTGCTTCAGATTGCAGAATACAACCAGACATCAATTAACGTCAGACTTGTTTCCAAGCTGGTTATTCTTGTGATAATACTTCAGATTAAAAAGGGTGCAAAACTGGAAGTCAAAACTCATTTCATATTCAGGGCATAAAATACCTGTAAAAGGGCAACTAAGTATTCTCTCTTGTTTTAAGAGACACTGTTAGTTAATAATAATCTGGACAGTAAATGCTGACATATGTCCAGTTTTACAAGAAACCTGCCTAGCCGTGAAGTTAAAAAAAATTGACACATGTAAGAACAGAGAGATATTTGAAAGGTAAATGAGCCTACAAACACGTTTCCTTCTACAATTGTTACTGCAAACCCAAATGAGCACAGACATGAACTGATTCGTGTAATCTAAATAAACCCACCAAGCATTAATATTATTTGATGAAAACCATGAGAGAAGTGGCAGCTAAGATCTCAGAAGAAAGATTATCCACTATGTAAGGTGCAACACCCACTTTTGGCAAGTTAGACAACTGAAGCCCTGAATTAGACCTTGGGTGCTTAGCATTATAACTGGAGGCCAATAGTTCTACCCTGAGCATACACAGAGACTGGAGTAAATAGCAGCAAATATATCTTAGGCTACGCTGTTAAAGTTGCCCTTTTCTGTGGCTGCATGTGGACTATTTTGCATGTACAAAGCAAAGGGATAAATTCACAATCCCAATATAGATTCCAGGCCTCGTACAAATTTTTGACAGAAGCAGAAAACTGGGGTAGATTCGGAAGATGAAAATTACTGATTTCAATCTTCTCGCCTAGAGGAAGAGAGGAGCTCGTACGGAACTTCAGCAAAGTCGAGTTAGCAATCAGAAACAGCTCATCATTAAAATATACCTCTTCTAGATATCAAAGTTGTATCTGCAAATATATGAGAACACCGGTATCATGTACTGCAGTGCAACACAGAGGTACTGTGCATAGCTTAGATTTAACTTCTTGCAGGATAAATTAGCTTGTTTAGGCCTGTGTTTTGCCATAGCTCTGGTCTACACAGCGAGGAGCCGGCTTATCCACAGCCTGTTTGGATAACTCCAGACAAGACACACGTTGGCCTGAAGGAGAAATGTGTTTGCTGTCTTCTCAATAGGTGACCTTGTCTTACGTGTTTTGCCCAGGTTTCTGCATCCCAGAATAAGTAACTTCGCATCTGCTTGTCTTAAAGGACTTTAAGGCAGCTCTGTAGGCTATTTACATTCTTTCCATGTGGACATTCTGCCTTCACTGCTGTTTTCTCAGTCTTCAGCTCACCCATGAGTTTTAAGGTATGTATTTGGTACATAGATCTACACGTTTATAGAAAAGATTGAGGTTTCCCCTTTAACCCTCCCAAAACTCACTGGCAGTATCCTCATTTGATGATGAATTTTCATTCACACACTGTAATTTTCTTTGGTCTTCCTGAGATTTTCCAGCTGTGAAACTTTTGCCCCTTTTGAAAGGTAACTGTTGGGATTCTCACACCTGTGCACGCTACACATTTCAGGTAAAAATGAGGAATGTCCAATTTTGGGAAAACCAGCCTTTCAATATAGAACTATCCGGAAGCTTAATGATCTCTTGTTACTGTTTTCATGCTACTTCCAGCATTATTCTCCCAACTCATTCACCCATACAACCCTTATTTGTCTTCTTCACTTATGCGCAAAGGTTATGCTCATCTCTTCTTTAGGTTGTCTATACGTTTATACCAGCTTCATATCTTTTAGATTACAAGCAGATCTTAGTGTTCCAGTCACACAAATTATTGGATGTGTTTCAGTAACTTCAGTTGTACCCCCTTTAATGAGAATTTGTTTCAGAGTCTACACAGACAAAGCACAATCTGTTATGCTTACCTGGCATTTTAAAAACAATCACAGTCAACATAACAACAACTATTTGTTTTAGTTATTGTTATTACGAATGGTGCATGAAAATGTATATCCTGTAGAGTAAACCAGAAATCAGGGTGAGATTATGATGTATAGTGTGTTATATACAAGGTGGTAAAAACACCCCGCACGGTATGAATTTGAACTCTGTTTTCTGCGCTGCTTTTGCATTCACGAAACTCTTCCTGCTGGCAGAAATAGCAATATTTGTTCACAATCTTTCAAAATCTGTCACAGTTCAACTGCTGTAAATGCAAGAGATACTTTTAAAAAGTGCATCACAAGGTTGTCCGCGTTCAAAACGGGGCCACTCAATTGCTGGGTTCATTCTCAGCACGAGCACACAATACTATCCAGAGTAAGAAAGAGCAAAGATACGAAATTAAGTCTGTAGAAGAAAAAAGTTGGCATGTAAAGGGAATGATATTCTTCACGCAAGAGAATGTGATGTGTATTATATTACTTTCCCATGTATCCCATCAGAGAAATCCGTGTCTACCATAGCAACCGGCATGTTTCATAATTTTCTAAAGGTTATGTGTTAAATCATTAAACTAAAGATCACTTACATTCTCTGAATTAGTGAGCAGCATTTTTCCTGTTCTTTTAAGCAATAGTTAATAAAATATTAATAAACAACTCATAAATGGTTAAACATGCTGAATGTTTGAACTTTTACGTAGCTTCTTTCATCTTTACTAATACATATGCAGAGAGATTTTTTTAAAGTAAATACTACTCTTAGAACACATTATCTTATGCGGCTTTTGCACACAAAACCAAATGCAATCATGTCAAGAATTTGATTGCATAGCATAGTTTATGTTCCCACTTCCTCACCTTTAACCCTTCTAAGTGGACAATGAGGTTTTCTTTCTTGTTATATAAATTATTGTCTGTTGAAACATTTCCTTAAACCTCTGGACAATTACATTTGATTATCTGTAATATTATATTTTCAAATTACGAAGGAATACTGTGGCTTGCTGTTTTTTAATCCCATTATTCTTTAATGAAATCCCAAACAACCAATAACAGTTCAAATAATTTGCAGATTCGCAAAATATAGGCCTGAGTTTCATTTAAGCATCGTTTTTCCTGCCCTGAAAATGCAAATGCATTGTGTTTGTTGAAGTAATCGGAGTTAAATTAAAAACCTCAGCACATCCTTTAGGCAATTCCCATCTTTGCAAACTTCAAGTAAAAGGCTGAATGAGTATATAGGTATTCAATATGACAGGAAGGACAAGAACCCGTGGTTTGCTGCGATCTGGAACTTCCTTTGTTACCATTTATCATCAGCCAAAGACGTAGTTATACAGGGACCATCTGCAAGAAGGCCCCATTTAACGGGGTTTGCCGGTGTGAATACAAAGATGGAAGCAATACATGATATTACTAGACTTAATTTGTACAATCAGGAGTAAACAAGAGTAACCAGGAGTTCCTAAATCAGCTTTAATGCCAAAGAGATTTTTCGGGATAGTGTGTATCAGTCATCCTGTGAGCGCTATATACATATGGACCACTGAGACTGCCGGCCCAGCATGGATCTGATCGACACCAGATTGGACGCTGTCACCATGACATTACCAGACTCCAAGTGGTTACATGGTGCAGAATCCACAGGAAAACCAGTTTTCTTGCTAGGAATGTCTGTGTGTGGTGGTTTAATCCCAGTTAGCAATCAACACCACAATAGCCACTCGCTCGTTCTATATAGGGACAGAATTGAAAGGGAAGAGACAAACACATGGACTGAGGTAAACATAGTTTAATAAAATCACAAAATAATACTAATATACTACTACTACTACTATGTATGTAAAATGGAAAATAAAATATAAAAGAACAGATATTTAATGCAATTCCTCACACCTGCAGACCGAGAGCCCAGAAAGACCTTGGCTCCCAGACAACACCTAAGATAGCCATAAGTTCTTACATTCTCTTGGTTTCAACTCAAAACCACGGAAAAGTTGCTTGGAGAAAAACATTAATTCTGTCCCAGGGTGCTATCTTCTTCTTCTCAAACTAAATCCAAACAAACACCATGCAGTTTTTAAACGCAGGACAGCATTTACGTGCTTTCAGTCAAACCTGCACACCATGGAAAGAGATTGTGGAGAAATGTAGCGTTTTGTGCTGAAAAAAGGTTGAGGCACGGGGAACAGAATATTTTCTGAAGGGATGGATCACACAGATGGCATATGAAATCATATGTATAGGAGTACATTATATTTATATATATATATTTACAACATCAGCTAGCAATTTGCGATCAAACAGTAGGCGAAGTTTTCCTCACCATAATATTTGACAAAGAATAACGGATGTCAAACAAATAAGAAGATCTCACAATCTGTTCGAGCAATTTGCAAACAGAAAAAAAGGACTAAATATGATTAATATATTTTTTACTGCAAATACTCTCTCAAGCTACTCAAAGGATTAACAGTGGCTTATGAAGTATTTAGCACTGGTACACAGAAATACCATAGACTTTAAACTTCTCAGCTAAGCTAAACTTTGCACATGATAAGTGAATAACACTATAAACCATAAAATTGCTACTTTTGAAAGTATTGCAGCAAGTAACCAACTCTCAGTGGGGTTAATATTTACGTACGCATAGGGTGGCATTTATTTGAGCTCAGAAAGTAATTTCACACAAAAATGACATGTAACATGAATTGATATTCAGTTGTTATAATCAGTTTCCATCGACAAGGGTAACAGCGACAAACCTCCGCCTGAGCTTGGACAACTCATTTGTGTGGTCATTCTAGCCTGCAAAAAGGCTGAGACCTGCAAATCAAGGATTGATATCGAGAGTCTTCCCCTCCCCAGGAGAGCTGCACGGTATTTGAGAACCCGAGGTCTTGCCCTCCGTTAGCAAGCCTGAGAAATTACCCTTGGATTACCTTGGATCATTGATTCCACTAATGTATGGGCAGTAGATATTATCTACTGCCAGATTTAAGATTTAACTTACCAGTTACAAGTAAGTATGGGTGTTGCAAATGGTAATACAACATCTTTTAATTAGGGGCTAATATTTCTGTTCAGCAGCAAACGTAGATCACTCTCCTCCAAGACAGACTGCTTATAACATTGCCTTTTCTGCTATGTCTTTCTTTTAAAGCAGATGAACTCAACTTTAAGATTGTTTTTTAAATGCTGGATAAAAAATAGTAACCTTAAAAGATCTATTTTGCCCTAGCGGCTTTTTAAAATCTAGTATTGGCTGTATTAATTTGCACAAAAGATTTAAAACCAGCCTACTGTAGGCTCTGCTTTTGTGCACCGTGGCAGCATGAATTATGAATGATTGCATCATTTACATCCTAAGTTTAGTTTTCAAGTATGGTTGATTTTGCTTAAATGAGAATCCTGTAGCTATTTAGTAATTAGGACTGATAGTTCTACGAAGTTCATAATTGGTCCCCAAACAGGTGTTCCCTTTCTTTTTGAAAAAAATCAGGTGTATTTTCACCCTGCTGCATGTGAGCTCATGGAAATTTCCTGAACATAGAAGTATACAATATCCATAACATTTTTCTATTCTAAAATCAAAATTATACTTCACTCTAAATGCCTACTCTGCTGATGCGTTCAATTTGAACTTCACTCAGGCGTCATTTTCAATAGTGCTGTGCATCCTCGACCATGAACCAAGTTAATAACAACTGCAATTGCTCAGTACTGATGGTCTGGTATTGTTTCGTGGGAGTCTCTGTAATGGGTGGAGCTGTTCTAAATAATAATCATGGATAAGTTAGATATATAATGTTATTTTTCAGTATAGACTCTATGTTCCACATATAGATGGTTTTGGATGTATGGAAAATAAACCTGTTATTGTCTATAAAAATCAGGTATCATTTGCATTGACTGAGTGTCAGAATTACACAATACTTGAAGGGGTCCCCCCCTTGAAGTTCCTATGAATTGTCTTAGCTCTGTTACATTAAGTTTGTGTCTCTACTTTGAAAATGGCAGCACCTGGCAATCATTTATCATATTTCATTGTTCTCCAATGATTTGAGCTCAGACAAGTTACCTTATCAGCAGTGCACACAATTCTTATGTAAAGCACCAGCGCTCACTACAAGAGATCTGATGGCAGTTTTAAAACCCTTCTGCATTAATAGCCTCACTGCATTTCAGCGTCCTGTCCCTGAGACGCTGTGATGAACGTGACACAGCTATTATATGTCCTAAGTACCCACTTTTAATGGTGACAACATCTACCCTTCCAAATGGTAATTGCCTAAGTCTATCTATCTTCACAATTTATGACCACCTTGGGAAAAATACTCCTTCAAAATTACACAAGTATTTAGTTAGAAATATGCAATCAACCGGTTACCTGGTTGGAATTACTTTAGGGAAGCGACATATTATGGGATATTAAAGGCCTTTACTTGCACTCAGATACCATAGTACCCAAGTATTGATCTGTGCAGATTCTCCTGGCGGGACACGGTGGGACTCAGTGAGCTGGACTGTGATTTGCTCCCAAGTGGAGTCAAACTGATCTACCAAGCATCTCTGGCACTGAACTACTCCCATACGTGTGTGTTTCCCTGCCTGTTCCTCAGACAGACTGTTTAGACCACACTGGCTCTGGGACATGTACTGTCTTGGTAGTTGTCACTATACAGCCTGTTTCAATACAGCCCTTTTTCTTAGTTTGAGTATTAATAATATCAGTTCACCAAACTGAGTGCTGAGATCTAGAATCTCACTGAAGGAGAGAGAGCAGAGGGGCTGGAAAACTCAAGAAATTAGCCACTAGAGCTAAAAGTCTAAAAACCACAAGCCATTTTATCTCCAAATGGCTTGTAAATTGATGTAATGAAAAGTCACTTGCCAAGAACCAAACTCATCTGCTCTTTGCAAAGCAGTTTTTTGAAGAGGTGTAAGACTCAGTCAGTACAATACCGCAACACTTCAGAATCTAAATGAACAAGAGAATTTGTCATAATTGTTAGATTGTATTTCATTATTGACAGTCTTTTTAATTGGAGAATAATAGTTTCAGAAAAAAAAAAAACGTAGGATGCAGTTACTTTCTGTGAAAAAGATCGGCTATTTGTTCTGGAACTGACAGTTCTTTTTGCACTTGTTTTATCTGAAAGAATTCAAGTGCTTTAGATTAAAAAAAATAGATTTTCAATGAAAAATCAAATTTTGCTACAGGTAATTTTGGTTTGTAGAAGCCAATTTAACAGTCACATATGGCCTGCTCTAAAATCCATCACAGTCCGTAGGGAGGCTCCTATAAATGGTTAAAATCCACCTACCTGTGCTCAGCCGTGACCGCCACACTGCTTTTCTCCCATATTTCTTTCTTCGTTTGTGACCAATGATTGACTAAATTGTCTGCTTTCCAGTTCCTAGGCTACTGTTTGGCCATTCCAAGGTGCCAAGCACTGCCCGTTCCACCTGAAGTCCCAAGAACCGACAACAGAGCCCCTGTCCAAGGGGTGGTCACCTCCCCGCATTATCAGCCCCAGGCAAATGGTGACAGGGACAGTCCACTCTGCTCCCAACACCACATGGTTGGTTTCCTTGAGCATGAAAAAGTGCAGCCATTCAGAGCTTTCCTCAAGGCTGCGCTACCCGGCTGTCGCTCCTCACACCCATATTCCCAGCTTGCCACTGACTAAAGAGAGTAATTAAACACCATATTTTACACAACTACACTCCATTTTCCCCTTAAAAGTTCTATGGAGAAATGCTCTTAGCAAGGTGTAAAAAATTATTTGATATCCACCATAAAAGAAACCCCACAAACCCCAACAAACAACTGTATTCTGCTGTGTCTTGTTCCTCTTTCTGCTATTCAAATGTACGGCAACAAGTCTTGTGTCACTGAAATTAAAAATGAGGCAAGTCAATGATGATTACTTATCACATAACCACGCAGGATATTAAGACTTATATGTTCACCTGAATTTATAAATGTGCACAGATTTATTCAAAAGCCTCCTCTAGGCAGATTCATGACCGTGTATTTTAATATCATAAATGACAAGATGCTGGAAAATAGAACATACCCAGTGAAGGACCGACTGATGGATCTAAAGGAAAAGCCAAGGATTTGGGAAAGGATGCAAAGTTTGAAATGTTTGAATTTAGCTATAATTAAGCCCCAGCTTCTTTTGGGGCTAAATTGCTCACCAGTGCCGTTCTGTTCAATGTTCCAGCAGAGCCAAAATAGGAATGTTGTTGACTTGATACTTCCCTGATCAAAGGACAAACACAGGAAGAATGGTGTTTGTGGCACCAACGTCTTATAGCTCTCAATATGACAAATAATTCATTGACACAGCACGGAAAGAGTTTGTAACGTTTTGATGGGGCAGAAGGAAGTGTATTTATTTACTCATCCTTTGTGCATTGCTGGGAGATAAAAGGTAAAAGAGTAAAGAGTGAAAACTCCAGATTTCAAAAGTTATCAACAAGGCTTCAGTCCCTCCACAACAGTTCTCATTGATTTTGCAGAGCTGGAGGTAGAATACACCTTCCCAGGCTCTACGGGGCAACCTGCGGCAGGCTCCAAATTACCCAGGAGAAACAAATGTACAAAGATTGGAAGCAATTGTGTCCAACCCATCTGCAAGAGGAACAACTCGGTGGTACGAGACATTCCAGCCATAAGATCTGAGAAGCAAATGTTCTGGAAGACTTGATCTCAGAGGATTTCTTGGATTTATTTTCACAACGTGACACTACCCACCCCCTCCCCAAACCCCCCTTTCCAAATCATTATAACACTACTATTAAACACATGCAAAGTCTTAATGGATTACTGAGAATTTTGACTAAGATTTCAGCATGTGGTCCTATGAGGATTTGTTATGTAAATGAGTGGATATGAGCAAAATTAATTAGATGTTTCATGCATTTTGTAAGAAAGAAGAAAACTGCTTTTCCATTTTCACAAGAAAACAGGTGGTAACCAGTTTACAACAGAAGTCTGTCCATATATGTAATAGCAACGAAAGAACCTATATCATCCCAGACAGTCATTCTCTATTTCCTTATACTATTTGTGAAGGAAAAGCAATGTGACAGGCAAGACTGCAAGCAGAGGAATTGCTCACAAGATGTTTTACAAATTGCAGTAGAAAAAGCTTTGAAAGGGAAGCAAAATACAGGAGAGCAGAAACAATTCGATATGCAGCTCTCAGAATTCAGAAGTGCCAGCGGGCGATGTGCAGCTCCTCGGAGTTCTGAAAAAAAACACCCCACGTTTGTCAGGTTTAATTATTTATTTACTTCACAGAATAAATCCTGCCAAAGCAGAACTGCTTAGCACAGCTCCTAAAAGCAACTGAGCCTGGTACTGACACCTTCATGTACATCGAACGAAGAAACTGGAAATACTTTGGATTATAGAGATGAAGGGGGCTCAAATTCATACAGATTGCTGGTCCCTCAAAGCCATGGGGGGATGCATTTCACACTACACGCAGCAAGTAAACGGGGATACACTGAACCCGTGGCCCTTACCTGCTGATCTCCTATATACTATTAAAGCGTCTTGACATTTCTGGTAAGTTCTGTTCTCTGTAGAAAATAACTATACAAATGATGCAGCTGTTATTAGATAGCTTTGAGTAACTGCAAGTGCCAGAGCATTCAAAGTTTTAGCAGAAGATTCTGTTAACTTGAATTAACTAAGAAATCGGCTATTTTGATCGAGCGATGTGGCCATCTTCATGATCGTATTTGGCTTAATAACTCCTTGCCAACCTAAGTGAATGGGTCAGAAACCAGTCTTCTCTACCCCTGCCATTTGCTGCTGTTTCCAAGCGCCCTGCAGAGCTGTGACTGCCTTGCTAATGCATCCTGCTTGCTAATGGCTTTGCCGAGGGCTTTTCCTGCACAGCCTCTTTTTGTGACGCAGGAAAGTTTGCATCTGACAGCTCTGGGTGAGCATCTGTGCGCTGGCATCCGAAGCACCTACCGAGTG
This sequence comes from Patagioenas fasciata, assembly GCF_037038585.1. Lineage (NCBI taxonomy): Eukaryota > Metazoa > Chordata > Aves > Columbiformes > Columbidae > Patagioenas > Patagioenas fasciata. The sequence goes on from NC_092531.1 coordinate 24,697,286, forward strand.
TGCTCTTCATGCTGAGATAAGCTGCTTGCTGGTGATTGTGTTTTCTTGTCTCTCCACGCTGGTTAAAAGTATATTTATCTGAAATCAGAATTGTATAGAATTATACACATTTGCTTTTTAGGGTGTCTGATTTTACACTTTGGGTAGCTCCAGTTCTCGCAGCCATATGTTAGCACTAAGACTGCACTGGAGTTTAAAACTCTCGCTCTTGTTGTAGTGCTATATGGCTTTCTTTTCCTTTTATTTTGCTACATTTCTATTTTCTTCTTTCCTCTTTTCTAATATGATTCCTCTTGAATTCTCTGCTAGCTAGTACAAGTGCTATGCTATGTTGCCTTCCAATGTGACTATTTTGCCTAGCATCTGACCTTGAAGGATTTTGTTTTGGCATCAGTGATTTTAATTCACTTGACTGCCCTTTTTGACTGGTTTTGCGTGTCTTCCTTCACAAATTGACCTAAGAGTTGATATTGGTGTAGCGCCTCTGACTTTCTTCTTCGCAACAGTGAAAAGAACAGACGTCAGTCTCTTAGGAGTTTGGGTTTGCCGTTTCTGGAGTTGAAGTCCTGCTCTGGGCAAAAGAAATATTTGCTTTAATTTAATATTAATTTAACCTAATGAAAAGCTCATATGTAACAAAAACTAGTCCTCCTTCTCCATTCAGGGCTTGGAGACAAGCACTCAGGATGGGGGCTGAGCACACACTACAGAGAGCTCATCAAACAGATGCATCTCTATTATGGGTCTGCAGTTAGGTGGACGTGCTGCCTTTGTGAGTTTTCAGATAGCATTCATCCCCAGCTGTCAGACAGTTTATCTCTTTTGGGAAGAAATGTCAGAACTGCTGAGAAATCGTCAAAGTCTGCATACAACTACGCGGTCTATTCACCTTAATTCAAACACTTGTATTTTCCCATTTGAGAGATGTGTATGCTGGTCAGAAAATCCATTTAAACAACAAAATACCATATACATTAGCAGTGGAAATGAAGTGTATATCACAGGTTCCTGAGACTGCCAAGCACTATATGTGCTCGCCTAGTGTACTTACACCTCTCCAGCTTGATGGCAACACAAGCAAGACCAACTTTTCCAGGCACATTCAAACAAGCTTCATGTTTTAGTTTCTTCCCTGGTAGCTGTTCTTCTATAATAAGTAAATCTCTCCCCTTCAGCCACAGTCAAGTCTTTGTTAGTCTCCATCATGGGATATTTTTCCATTATGGGACAAGTTTTGTAGGTTCACAGTAACAGCGAAAATGGCAAAATTAATAGTTTTGGTATTACCCTTTAACTCAAGTCTTTGCAAAAAGATGCCTATCATGAGCTATTGTTTTCCCTCCTGTGGGTATTGCAGACATTTCACTACTAAGCTAACTGTACTCCGTATACAGTTCATAATAAGGTCAACATGCCCAGCCTCATAAATTCTCCAAATCTATCAAAATCCTTTTACAATCCACATGTCCTTCCTCAGTTCCGTGTTTGGGCAAGTCCATGAAAGCACACAGGGACAAGTCAAAGCTTTTTACCTCTTTTTGTCTGCTAAGAGAGCCCTAGCACTGCCTTGGTCTGAACACTAAAGGATGGGATTGAGCCTGGATCACAAATCCAGCAGAGGAAGGCTCCTTGTCTGCTGTCCCGCTCAAGCAGACCCAACTGGTTTGGGGCACCGCGTGTCTCACATGTTCCTACGGCTTCAGTTTGAATTATTATTTCAATATAGGACTCAAAACAATCGCACTTTCGCCAAATATCGTGAAACAGAAGGAGATAAAAGAAGGGGTTTGAACACTTGACTTGTAGCTAATAGGATGCTTCACCCATTGTGTTTAGAGTAATTCTATTTGAAATGCCTGGGGAATTGAAGGAAGATTTTTTTCATCTGACACGACACATGAAGTGGTGGGTGCTACGATGCTTTTTCTATAAGCCACATGTATCTGAGATCTCCCACAGATATTCTACAAATCATTTCTCAGTCTACTTAACATTCATTAGTGTTGTCATGATCCTTCTAGAAAGAAGAGGAGATACAAGAAAATTGTTTAATCTTCATTTTATGAATGAATTTAGTCGTGGAATCTTGTATCAGATAAGAACACTTCCTTGTGAAGAGTCCTGCTATGCAGCTCTGGCACCAAGAAAGACTATTGTGCTCTATTTTTTGTTAGTGTTTCTCTGTGATCAGTATACTAGTGTTTTCATATGGGAAAATCAGTTAAAAAGCCTGTGAAAGGCAGCAACTTTATCATCGGTTTGTAAATAACAGTATAAAAATATTTTTTAATAACTTGCTTTAGGAAGGTTTAGAACTTTATAGTGTGATTAGTGCAGCAGATACTGATCTAACTTGCTCAAAATGCAACCCAGAATTTTTCTGCGATTGCCATAAATTACCTCAGATGTATACAGATGTAAATCAGAACAGAATCAGCTGATTGTGCTCTACTGGTATAACACAATCTACTGACTATGCCATGTCTCTCAACCTTGCTTCATTTGAACAGCGTAATTGTCCCAAGTTTGTTCTTACTTCCCTCTTCCTTCTTTTTTTCCATGATTTTCAAGCATTTGCTCAGCTCTTCTCAACAAATCTTTGTAGATTCTTGGTATCTGTCAGCTCCTGACTGTAGTGGATCCTTTGGGCAGTTAAACAGAACAAATGAGATACTAATTTCTAGCGGGTAGAAGTCAGTATAACGTTTTGTCTAGCTACAAATGTACACATATAAAAAGCTCTTCTGTATTCCTGGTGTTCAAGCACATAGGAAAGAAAGACTCAGTGAATTGGAACCTTTTCATATAATTACTCTGCGAAAAGTTCTCTCGCTGTCTAGTTCAATGAGAATTTTCTAGCTTTCCAAATACAGAACAGGTTGTCATTCACAGATGTCTCTGCACCTGCAAACCTAGTGCCTAACACCACATTTCTGATATTAAGACAGAAAAAGTTGGGAAATAAGCTGCGTGCCGCCTGTTGCATCTCACCCTGCCCATGGGCAGACAACAGGGAGGAAACTCCCATTCAGAGAACAGATCAAAGGGAAAATTGCTTGTGGTCTATTTTTGAAGGAACACGGTGTTTTGAGAATTAAAATCTTTATCTGATCCACGAGCTTTTTCTGATGTTCTAAAAATATCAGGTAAAATGTAATTCATCAGAGTATAACATTTCTGTCTAGCTTCAGCAGCGCTATTAATTCAGGTCTGTACCTGATGTTCTGGTACATATTATTGTTAATATTAATAATTGTATTATTATTTAGGATAGCAACAATTGTACACACAGCAGGTCTCCTGCAAGCGTAGCTGTCCAGGTTACCAAGATGGCAAAAACTGTCATCTTTAGAAAATTAGGAAGAGGATGTTAGAATTGTTCTTTAGTTCTTGCTAGAGAAATCCGCTGTGCAGCTTTTCTCCTGGACTTTACTGTTCCGGACCCTCATATATTTCACGCTACTGTTTTCTGCTGTGAGGCTTTGGAGGTCCATGCGAGCCACATTATCAAAAATGATACAGACAGCTTTCATATTTTCATTCTTATTATATAAAGTCTTTGAGATAGCTTGAGTTTGTCCATTCCTGTAATTTCCTCTTCATCACTGTGTCCTTTTCCTACTCTGCCTAGAGTGAGATTCAGCTGAAAATGGTGCTTTGAAGTATAGGGAACAATCTTGCTATTTCTTTTGAATACCATCATTACAGGAAATCATTTTTTAAAAAAGAGCCAACACAAAACTTGCTAAGACTCATGTTGTAATGCTGCCTTCCCCACAATTAACAGAAAGCCATGCCATTGATTCGTTTATTATATCCTTGCCTAACAGACAATGCACAAAATTGGCGGCTCTTTTTGTGTCTCCACACTAGGCTTTTCTAGGCGAGTTCCCTTCTCCTTTTCTGAAACGAAGCCTTTCCTTGTGAATAGTGCCTGACTGAGAGCCCTGAAAGCTCCGTCTTCCTTTATAGAGAGCGAATTCAGAGTGAAGGTTTGCAGCGTGCGAGGGCTCACAGCGACCCGCGCCCGTGCCCACGCTGCTTCAGCGCAGCCCTCCCCTTCTGATCGGGCACTGGTTAAGCTTGAGAACTACTTCCTCCCTGATGAATCCGACAGCTAAAATGCAACTAGTACAAATTCCATTAACTTTTGTGATATGACATCAGTATCGCAGCAACTATGTTGAAACGACCAGTTTATTTCACAGAGAGTTGGGGATGGATTTTCTTTGTTATCCCTAAAATCCCTTCAATCTTATCCCTATCTTTGGCATATCATTTCTATGCGAGTAACCCTTCTGGAACACGAGTAACACCATTTAACATCTCATTGTTCTAGGTGGCCAAAAACCACATCCCTATTCTATTGTGATGCTGCTCTCACTATATTATATCACAAATCCATTCACAGCAATAGAGCACAAACCCACAGCAATTCTGGGCTCATATGGATTAATTTTCTTGTTCTCTCCTCAAAGGCTGTTCGACAGCCATAAGTTCTTTTTAGACTCCAGGCAGAACTGAGTTCATATAACCAGTGTCACGTCCCCTTTCAAACTGGTGTTTTTCAGGTGCTTCTGTGTGCACGATAGGCCCTAGATCTAATTTATCTCTTTGGCGAACTGCACAACCAGTCCTTTCCAAAGAATGAAGGCACCTATGAGATTCAGTAAAAATAAATGAAAAGTCAGACATCCAAATGTGACCTCAGTAGTGAGGCAAGGCAGAAAAGCTTTGGCAAAAAAAATAGAGCTGAAGACAAGAGGAGCTGTGCTAAAACTCTTCTTCACCAGGTCACAGCAAGAGGTATTAGAAACACAGGCAGGGAAAACCGGTGTGCTAATGTGGATTTACTGCGTTCACCAAGTCCTTTTGTAAAAGTCTATGCAACAGGAGAAAAATCTATTATTAAATAGAATGAACCGCATTATCTTATGAACTGCTCAGGGAGGAATTTAAATCTTATTTTTCTGCATCCAGCTCTTCATTACAGCTTTGGGAGGAGTTAGAAACCACAGCTCTCCTTCTGCCTGTTGTGTTTTAATCCTTTCATTCTCAAGTCACTCACTACAGCACGAAAGTGCCATAAAAGTGCTGCTGTTTTATGTCCTTGCAGTAACAAATCCTAAAGGCAGAAGGCACACTTGTTGCTTATACATCCCTCTTGGTGAGCTGTTTCCCCAGCCTGTGTCCCTGTCCCTAACCACATGCCAGCTCTCTTCACCTTCCTATCATAAAAGTCAGCACAAGGTAGGGGCAGATGGGTGCAAAATTCAACTATACTGCGAAGCAAACATGTTTATTGCAGCCGCACATACAGGAAAAACAACGTTAGAACTCTCTGTTTCATCTACTCATTCAGTTTTGGGTTAAGATGGCGTTTTATGAGATAAGTAGCCCAAATTAGGCTACAGAGACCCTTTAAACAGCATGGAGATTTTAAGGTGTTATATGTATCCAGGGTTGTTTATACCCCTTGGGTTGAGAACAATTACTGCAAAATGGTGTTAATTTTGTAGCGTGCTTTATGCTGAACTGTAGGTATCATAAAAAAATAACTTGAGATGAAGAGCATACTTTATTTTGGCATGCACAACGCAAGGCACAGCAGCTCCCTTGGGATGACAGTATAACTACGGTGTACTTACTCTAAAAGCGGCTCCATATGAAGGCCTGCAAACGTACCTCTTCAAATGTACTTATGTGCTACAACCACAGCCCCACAGAATTCTCATTCCCACAGAGCTGCAACACCAATCCAGCTGGGCATGAGACTCCAAGCACCACTCACACAAGAACCATCATGGTCAGAGAGCTTCCCTCCGCTACCGGATAGCAGCCCCAAACCCACCTCATAACTACTACTGGATTGTGCGAGGGAAATCACTTATTAGTTTGATTCTGCCTCATTCTAGAATTTCTCGTCTTCCCCATAAGCACATCACAATATGCTGTGGGGAAAACCACCAGCAGTATCACCCCTGAAAAACACAACATGGAGCAGACCAGAAAAGCTGCATCATGAGACATCTCCCAGAAGATGAAGCTCAGCGCAGAAGTCTGCACTGATTGGCAAGCAGTGTCCTGAAGTCAATATGAGAAGATAGCACAATATTGCACTTTCTGTACCATTAACATCCCATGAAAAGGTAACAAGCCAACCTCACGCAGCTTCTCCATCAGAACCAACCCAAAGGACAAGAGCAAGGAGCATAAAGTAGTACATAGGTATGGCAGGGGAAGAGGATGCTGCAGTCCCTTAGAACATCAAGTCATACAAAATCCTGTTATTGATCAGGAATTAAGACAAAATCTAGGCTGTAAGATGCATTGGTCAGAAGGAGATGTACTATTAGATCCTTCAGAAGGTACTTGGGAAACAACCACCTTGAAGTTATCCTAAAGGACTGTTATCCTAGGTGCGGAGTGTTAACTTTTAGAGAAAACACTAACTTTTAAAGCAAAAATAGATTACTTGTCAAAAGTGATGGCACAATCTACCACAGTCCTTTCCCCAGCGCTGTGTTCACTCTGGCCATGCAATATTCTGTCTCCCTAAAGTGTCCCTGCATTGTCAGCTGGAACTTTCTGTTCCAAGTGACCATGAAATATTGCTGCCTGGTATCATTTTTATTTCAAAATCAGTTGCACTTGAGTACCAAGGAAAAAAAGATCATCATCTTAGCTTGCTTTGTGGGGGGGAAAGTCTACAGAAATGATGATTAAAAAATAAACTTAATAATGTATAAAGAATATGGTAATGGTCACTCCCGAGTATGTTTAAATAAGCCGATTTAGTCACTAGGCAGCCTCTATGGTTATATTTCAGAGACAATTACTAATTTACTGGCCTTTTCTGTTACTGGAAGAACTTCAGGTTGCTCATGATTTGCATTACTCTGTCAATTGATTTTACCCAAAAATCTCTTCTGTAACTTACAAAAAGCACCTTACATCTTGGTGACAAACTGCCTTCAGAATGTTTAAGGTTTCACATTCAAAACATGAGCTGGGTGGAGCATCATAGCTGCTCTAAATTAATTAATTTAAATCAGGAAGAGGAGTTAAATAAGCTACTGGGTGGTTTCTGTTAGAAAGAAATGAAAACAAGCAAAATTAAGCGAACAATAGATACCATTAAAAGTTTTCCTTTCTGAACTGCAGAAACCTTGTCCAACCTTATTCCTAAGAGGAAAACAGGATACTGTAAAGTTTATTGGCTTTCTGCAGAGTTTAAAGTTATTTCATCTTATGACAGTCATAAAACGTAACTCCAGAGGGAATAAAAAGGTAAATAAAGAGCTGGGATTTAAATCTTTCCCTGTTTTCTTTGCCTTTATGCTTTGACTCCGGAGTAACTGGCTTGGCAACTCCATCTCCCTTGCTTATCTCCTAAAACATTTCTAGTTCAAACATCCAAATGTTTGAGCTGGACACTCACTTCTCACTGTATTTGGTGGAATCGAGCACAAGCATATGTTACAGCAGCAACACAGAAAACAGAAAAGGTTTTATATCATTTACCTAGCTCCCTGTTCCAAACGGCACATAGCAAAAATTGAAGTGGACATATTCTGAATATTAGAAGAGTTACGAGTTATTGAGCTCAATACAAGCTGCTGTTCACCATTTTTTCTTGGTACTCTACACATAACTGTGCCCCAAGACAGAAAAGAATGGTGCAGTCAGAATTAGAAGATAAATTATCAAACATCTGTTGATCATAGAAACTAAACAAAAAAATCTCCACTTCATGATGTTGTAACACAGCTGTCCACTCCTTTTAAAATTGCATTTATAAATATCCATCCTTTTTTGGTTTCAATTAAGCAGATAGCCCAAGCAGAAGTAGCATAGACCATGAATCTATACTTTCTTCTCTGTGCTCTTTGCAACATGTTTGATCACTGCTATTTTATATTGCCTGCTATAAACACTGTATCAATTAATTAGGAAAAGAAAACCAACCACCAAGCAAAACACCTCTCTTTATTTTTTCCCTCTATGTTTTAGACTCCTAAAAAACCATAACAGAATGGAGAACAAGGTACTACAATTGCACCTTCATGTCTTTTCTGTAACAGACATCCCATTCTTCTCTTGCATCCCACTACTAACAGTTCATTTGAGCATAACGGAATGGCATACATTTCTCTGTTTGTCAAAGGAGCTCCATTTACATTTCCATGGTGACATACACAGCTCTGTTCTTTGTTACTCAGGAGTAAAATGTGCAGGATCTCTGCCACATATTAGAAACGCCAGTACATGCAATTTTAATTGCAAAAAGTCCTTCTACCCTTTAATTCTATTATTTCTGTCTTGCTCACTTGCCAACCGTCTTGGCATCACCGGCTGTTTCACAACACCCAACTTCTACCAGAGAGGGCAGGAAGCGGAGCCTTCTCTGAGGCATTTGGGACAGGTCCAAACCCTTCCATCCTCCCTTTTTACTCAGTTCTTGTTCTCACACAATTCCCATTAACTGATGTGAGAATTTTGACTGCATAAACACGGCGTCTGGTTGTTCAGATCCAGCCCAGTGTCTGTAAAGCGCAGAGCTCCAGTTCTCATCAATAGACCCGTTTCAGTGAGCAAGACCCAGTGCACCTGAGTGCAGCGTGCGGAATCGGACTTCAACAGTTCAATCAGTGCCTTCCCATGGAAGGCAAATTTTCCATCCTTTGACCTGACATGTTCGATTACGCTGGCCCATGGAGTGGAAATGGAGAGACAACTCAAATACAGAATCTATTTCTGCCTCCCAGTAATAAATCATCATATTTCCCCATCAACGCAGTAAGATGTATGGACAATAAAGTGTTGTTGGCTTGACTTTTCACGGCTCACTCAAGTTACAGACTACAGAAGAAATATTGGGCCAGATTCTCACCTGGCAGGGCCAGCACGAATACAGAAAAGAATCCAGCCCATTCTTTTCAAAGGCCGTCATGTTCATCCTTTTCAATATCACTTTGCTTCTTCCTTGCAAGGCAAACACCATAGTCCTTCTCTCTAATAAGCCCCCACCACTTTCCTGCAGTTTCAGCGGGCGTGAAACCTCCCTCCTGCTGCCAGCCTCAAAAATCAAATCAATCACGCGCACATTTTAAAACATGTTTGGTACAAATGCCCCAGGCCAGAAGCACAAAGAATGTAAAATACCATAAAATAAGTATTTTTTAAAGTTAAATAAGAAAAATCGATTTTTCTTTCGGACCTAGAAATAGAAAGCATTTGAAAGTTGTAAAACATAAAAGAATCACATTTCACAGTTGTGGAGAGTAGTGAATAAATGGGTAGGGTCTATTAGGCACTGTCTGTGCATGTGGACGAGCTAAAAGCCTTTTAGAAGCTGAAAAATATCTCTGTTGAAAAGACAGAACCAAGAGATGCAAACCGTTGTAAGCTGGGATCAAACTTTAAAGTCAAACCTATTATTAGAGCAGGTCAATTAGGTTCATTTCAAACCAGGCTAATACGATAGAAAACCAAAAATCATCTGTGAAGCTGTTTTCAGGCCCTGATAAGGCTACGCTCAAAGGTAACATCAAAGGCGGGATGTTGGAATATTCACAAATAAAAAACCCAGGCACAATCAAATCAAGATTAAAGTTTCTGCAGCTACTTCGAAAAGAAAGTGTTCTGCTTTACAGAGACCGAAATACAGCAATGTGTTTGGGGTTTTTGGGTTTCAGAGAGAACTGCCCCAACCACTGTACAAGTCTTGTCCTCTCTCCACGGTCCCTGAAGAACCCGCTCCTGTCTCACAGTCTCTCTGGGTGTGATTCTGTCTCCCCTTATCCCAAATTACGTTAATCCCCTGGTCTCCTGGCTATGGTGCTGGAAGTATCTATATTACTTAGTAAAAATCGTTAAAGAAAAACACTATGAGTATCCCGGGTAATGCAGATATAAACTGGATTACAAAGTTAAACGTCTTATTGGATTTTAAGTAAAACATACTGTAATTCTTCTCTCTGGACCTCTGTGGTCAGTTGTGGAGATCAGATGCCTTCTTAAAGCACAGCTTATTTTAGCAATAGTACCAAAGCACTTAGGATTAAATACTGTATAAAAACCAAGGAGTTTATATTAATGACTGCCTTCTCCTGAGCTTATTTAAACCAGCTGAATACAGTAAAAAGGCAAAAGTACCAAAATGAATAGTATTGAGATTATCCTTTACCATTTTGCAAGTAATTGTACAGATGCAGGTATTTTGAACCATTCTTTTCCTTGTGCTTGCTCTTTCTGAATAGGAAAGCCAAGTTTTTCAGAGTGACATGGTTTAGTCCCAGCGGGCAACTAGGATCACATGGCCGCTTGCCCACTTCTTCCCCAACCAGGGGGATGGGGAGGAAAATAGGGCAAAACCAACAAAACCCAACAACATGGGTTGGGATAAAAACGGTTTAACAAGACAGCAAAGGGAAGAGATTAACAGTAATGATAGTAACAATAAAAGAACATAGGAAGTGAGGGATACACAATTAAATTGTGCACCACACAGAAGAGTGATGCCCAGCCCACTCCTGAGCAGCGATGCCCTCCCCTGGCCAGCTCCCTCAGTTATACAATGAGCACGACATTATATGGTATGGAATACCCCTTTGGGTCAGCTGTCCTGGCTGTGTCCCCTCCCAGGCTCCTGTGAACGTCAACTCTATCCAGCTGAACCCAGGACACAGAGTCACTATTCACAAATATGGGGGTTTTTATGATAGTGTTATTTAGTGTCAGGTGAACTTATAGGAATTTTTTGTTTGGTTGGTTTTTTTCCATAGCTGCTGTTTGCTGTAATTTATTTCCAGTACTACTGGAATAAGAACTTGTCCTTTTCCTTTCAGAGATCACGAGTAACTCAGTCTAGGAACTCTGCCTATTAATTCCTTTGGTTTATTTCATGTGTATCGTAGTAGTTTTTGCTGCAAGCACACGTGCTAAAAAGGGACGCTTCCCTATGACCATGTACTGGGGGTCAGCAGAATTAACATACATCCACTCAGAGGCTGTCTCATGCTGCTGCAGGGGCCAGAATACGGGCTCTCTTGCCATGGAAGGTCCTGCAGCGCCCAACTCTTGACACCACGCAAGAACGAAACCTGCTCAAATCCATCCCCGTTCTCGCCTTTCGCTCAGGCTGTAACACAGCTGTACGTTAGTTCTTGCATCCATCTCGTATTCCCGCTCCTGCCCGTTCAGCCTCTGACTCCTGGCTCCCGCTCCTGCCTCTGGCTTAGTCCTGCGGTCCCTGTGCCCAACCTGATATCCGTCCTTAGAGCTGCGAAATCCCTAGGGAATCTGAGCAGGTCTCCAAGCAGGCGCTCTCACTGAAATCACAAACTGTGCTGAACAGCTCCGCTCTTCTTGTGATAATTCCACCACAATTTCCGCTGTCATTCAAAACATATTAGCAAAGCTCTTTGCCGTAGAATTTTAACTACAATTTCTGCAAAATATCTATCACTATTATGAAATTCCCCTTCTTGCTGAACCCGAAAAGGTCAAAAATATCTATCTTCCCATGAATTAAAAAATTATAGAAGAACGTCTCAGAGAAATGACAAATAATTTCAAATAAACCATTCATCTCAATAATGCTTTTCATTTCATTATTGTTTGGATCATACTTTTAATGGATTATATTCTATTACACAAACTAAAAATGAAATGGCTTATATTATTTTTAACGCTAAATTTTGCTACCACCATTAAAAATATTGATAAAGCAAACAGATTACTCTGAAATGCTCTGATAAGTTTAAATCTGCATTTTCTATTGTGGAACTGCTCCACCACGTTTTTCTTCCTTTACCAGTTTTAATTTTGAACAGGCATAGTACTGTGCTAGAATTCAAAGGTATCTGATGGATGTTCTCAATTATTTCCAATACCTGTGGCTACAACAGGCCGAGCTGACAGTCAGGAATAATCAGCATTTAAAGATGCCTGGATGTAGGAGAGAAATGCATTACACCTTCTCAAGTAGTTACAGGATGGATGATACGTCTCACACTTGCTTTATTGCGGGGATCCTCAAGTGCCTGCTTAAATAGGAGTCATGCAAAGCCACCTTTATATTGGATATTGCAGATATAAGCTCTCTATATGGACACGAATAGACTAAATATTGCGGTACCTTAGATTTTATGACTTGGCGAGAAGCTAAGCAGAGTGGAAAGCTGTAAAAATAAAAACTTTCAGCTCCACTAAACTGAAAACTGATATCTAAGATATCGGAAATATAGCTTCTGGTTCACATCACTAAAAAACTCATCCTCCCAGAGGGTTCTTGCCCCTCATCCCAGAGCAACTCAACTACAGCTGATACGGTGCCAACGGAGGTGCAGGAGCATGATCAGTTTGCTGAGGTGGCTCAGCTCCGCATCTTCTGATCACATCTACATTTTTCAGTCTTTAATTCCTTCCAGAAAAGGTTCTGAACAGAAGGCCACTGCCTCGGGCCCACTCAAGGTAAGACAGAAATAATGAGTTTAAGGAAGCACTTCTGGAGGGATTTATCAAGTGCAGCAGTTATTCTCATCATGTAAGACACACCTGTCCTCAGCAGTTTGCAATGGCAGACCCGTTTCTGAATACGCAGTCACTGTCGGGACTGACATTTAAACCTGGTCAAGGATATTTGCTAGGTTATATTTTCACAAGAGCAATTTCTGAAGTTGGGTATGGAATATATGTCCTGGAAAAAATAGCCAGAAAGACTCGAAAAGTAAATAGCTGAATGGCTGAGAGACTCAGATGAGACCCAGACTGTGCCTCTGTTTTGGATTATGTACAAAAGGGATAATATTCAAAGTAAGTACCCTAATCGGCCAAATGAGGCAGCTGCCAATCTTTTACTTTATAAATATTTATTAGTTCAGGAAAAGAAGACGGATGCAATAGCTTGGTGGCTGGAGTAGAAGTGAGTCTGGGAATCAGATCCAACTCCAGCCAAACCCTGGTCTCAGACATTATTTTTCTCTCCAGTCAGAACTAAATACAAACTTTCCTGTTGGAACAGAACTGCCAAAGATAACCAGAACTGGAGCAAACCTAAACATACACGTTTGTCTGGGGTGTGAGGAGTCGTAACACTGGCTTACACTCCCCTTTTCTATTCTGTGTGCTGTGCCAAGCAGGAATTTAATAGATACAAAGAACCAGCCTAAAAAGTTTTGAAAGTGGCCCATACGAAAACTTGCCTTAAATGAAGAAGAAAAAAGATTAGTGCTTTCATTACTGATGTAATGCAGGTTCCACATAATCTATAAAGTTTTAAATAAAGAGAGAAATATTTTCAAGGCCATCTTTTGGTATCAGAAAATTAGAAATTGTGATGCTACCTCTAGAAAACGTGTGAGAGCAATTGTCAGAACTGTCTATTGCGCACAACGGTTTTAAATGAGATTATAACATTATGTAAGCCATCATGGGAAGAGAGCATCTAACATCAGATAGTTGATAGCAGCAGAAGTGACAAAGAGCAGAGTCAAAAGAGCATTGCTGATGCAATAAACATTAATTTTCAAGAGGAATTCTATAGCCTTTAGATTCTATTTTCTTACGCACATTTAAGATAGGATAATTCCAGTTGGATAATGAATACGGTCTTCCAGTTGAAAAGTCAATATTTAGCATCTATTGTGTTCTGGTTTGTGGGACATACTCCATTCAGATAACAGTGATTTAAATCAAATTACCTCCAGAAATATATGGAAGAAACACTGAATATGTGCCATGAATCAAAAGCACGTATTTTACAACACTAGACTTACAACAACACTCCTGCCTGCAGAACTAGGATCAGTTTATTCTCTCCCTGTGCTCGCTGTGTTGATCTTAGAAAGGGCAGCCGAAGATTCCTTTGCATTAACCCACAAAAGCCTTTTTTTTCGGTTTATCTATCAAACATTTTGAAGGCTATAATTAAATAGTCCCAGGCTACTCTAATGCTTTGTCAACATGACGGAGTTTGCATTTGTTAATTGATAATAATTCAGTAAGTGTTTAATCTCACATTTATCCCACTGTCCCTTCTCAGATTGTGGACAACCGTGGGTTCATGTTTTTATTTTGTAAATTTAAATCCCTAAGTGAAATTAACTATGATTGGAGTTATGATTATTAGGAGTCTAATAATACCATAGGGTCCAATTCTGTTGTTGCCCATGTGTAGCTTTTACATTGGATTTAGACCAATGGAACAAAACATTTTATCGCTGAGGCAATGAAAGCATGTTAATTGAGATTTGTAACACCATATTGGGGAGGAAAATATTATTATTTCTGTTTTCCACATGAGGAAACAGACATGAACAGACAAGGATGTTCACTGAGTTGGTCTCAGTTCCATTCCAGCTGTTTTAAAATGAGGAAAATTACTCTCAAGTTCTTTCAGGTACAATACTGGGTATCTAAAATACGTGTTAGAAATATATCCTTGAATGGATGGAAGAAGGGTTACAGACAAAATGAAGGAGTGTTTGTGAAATAGCTGTATTAGATGCTTTCTTTCCTTTTTTGAATATGAGGGTTAAATAAGTGACGTACTGTACCATACATTACCCTTGCTAATGGTTCAGCGCTATAACTCCAACTGGTATAGATCATTCACTGTGCTTATACACACCTCAACCATGAATGCAATAACCTGGCGGATCACTAAAAATAATTAAAATGTAAGGGGCTGGCTAGTTTGAGATATTCCTATATTCTGTTGCATGTAGCTTGAAAAATCTTTCACTGTACTTGAAGACGGATGTGGATTATCAGCTTTTATAAGCTACATGGCAAAAGATATCATTAACTTCTGGATGAAGAAGCGCTCCCCTAACCTAAAACTACAGTATCACTAACTGCTAGGAAAGGTAATGACAATCTTTACTGGTCCTGAAAGTCAGTTACATACTTCAATGAACACATCCATGGAAATAATACATAAAATGGTGCTAGGAATGCCCTTCTGAGGCCAACAGTGCTGGAGATTTCACTCCTAGGACCATCTACTCCAGTGCTGAATGCATTTCATACATGGGGCACTACCACTTATGCCAGGTATTAGTGTGGACATTTTGAATTCGGGTGTCAGGTGCACCACTATATCCCATCTATTTGAGCAGGATGTATTACCTAAATACTTCAGTTCTTCTCTACCAGCTACCAGCAGGCGATCCAATCCCAGATGGCTCAGCTGCTTCCTCCCCCTCACGTGCTGTACATTCTCAAAGCCGATATTACAGAAGAATACCACTAATTATGTGTATAGATTTCCACTGCTTTGCAGAGGATTCTTCAAAAGTTTGTTGGGGGTACGGGTTCTTTAAGAGACGCACATGAAGTCTCTGTAGAAAATCGGTTCCTACTCTCTGTTTTCTGAGAGGAGCTGCAGAGAGCAGGGGCTGTGCTGGAAAAGCTTTGTTAATAAAAAGTCCGTTTAATTTCTCCTATACTTTGTCAATCTCGATTTGCCTGAGAAGTTGAATCAAAGAAGAAAACAGCCTGGAAACAGTATAGCACTAACCCCAAGTAATCATCAACAGACCACATGAGTTTTACAAGAACTCAGGCATTTCTTTGTGAAATCATGTCTATATAGATATGTATAAAAGTTGGAGGATTTTCTTCTAGAAAAGGTAGGATAAAACCTGTAAATAAGGTACCTGCACACTGAAATGTAAGACCAAATTAAAAAGCCCATATCCCCTGCAAATAGCTTTACTAATAAGTGTAGTATATGTTTAATTGGGAAAAAATATAAAGGGCAGAAAGCTCCTCTTTTTACCCAAAATGTTCCTTCAGAAATCAGAAATTCAACAGCAGCTTGACCATACTTTACGCATCAGCTTTAAAGGAATGCGAAGCCATTTATCTGTAGGTATCCCTCAGATAAATACGCAAAACAGCAACTGATTTTCACGATCTGTGTAGACTGGAAAGTATATCTAGGTATTTTCTCTATACCAGTGACACCACAAACAATGTATATGAATAATGTCACCGTTGTGTTTTGACCGCAAAAGGTATTCAGTAGTTACAATGATGATTTCTTGGACAAATGGCATTAGCTAAATAATAACCAAACAGAGAAAATCAAAATTTGATAAACCAGTCCAAATCTCCATAAAAGAGGAAAAGATACTTGGATCATGAAAAAAGAAGTTGGGTAGATGGGAAGACAGAGACATCAGCTCAAGCGATTGTTTGGCCGCACACGACCAGTTGAAAACTTTGAACTCTATGAATTGGTGCAAAATGAGGCAATCCATATAATTTTACCCAGATTGCTCCAGATTTACAACACTGAACTCTGATGAATTCAAGGCAATCATCCTCAAACGAAGTGACATGGCACACGAAGCCCTCCCATGTATATAAGTTTTGACCACATAATTTCTGCTTTACGGTATATTTGTATTGCAAGAGTGAGAGCTGATATCACCAACCAAGAGTCTCTTCCTGTCCCTGGCTGAAGCGTACGGTACTTTCATATTGCAGATGTGAGAAGTGAGTCCACCAACCCGGGTGACAATCCCTACCTGTCACCAGCTGATGTACACGGCTCGCTCTGCACTCCCTGCCATAAATGTGTTGGTGCCCATGACATTGCCAGGCAGTGGTTACGTTCTGGTACCTCCTCACTGCAGCTATACTTCCTAAAGAAAGCCAGATAACCTTTAAAGTCGAACTTATCTGCGTCAGACCTCCAGTCTTAAGCTGAACTCACTTATGACATAGGGATAAATTAAACTCACTGGCTTCAGAGAATTACTTCGGAGTTTTTCCAATGAGCAATCAGATCTGGGAACTAAGACTTTCCGATAAAATCAAATATATGAAGCTGCTGGAAAAGCTATTTCACTACCACCTTCTCAGCTGCCAGTGAAATAAAAAGAATGGTATAGATTGGATTAAAACTCACTAAGTTTAGGTAGACTCGCCAAGCTTTCTTAATTCTAAAAGTAATTACAAGTATATTCTAGCAAGCCAGGAGATGACCTTGAGTGAAAAGAAATATTCAGAAGGTTGAGTAGTCTTAGGAATGAGTACAGTGTACATAAAAAAGGCAAACCACCAAAAGCAGTGAAGTAGCCCAATCTCTTTCGTTTAGAGAAATAAGGGGAGAAATCTGGAGTTGGGCTACAAGAAGAAACCAATACGAAGGAAAAAAGGAGTAGTATATTACCGTGATGAAGATTAAGTAACATACCCAATTCTAATGTATGGCCCATTTTGCAAGAAGGAAAATTAACATAATGTGATAAACTGAGGAGACTCAACAAATCATTAAACCTTTGTAAGAGTGGATGTTCCGAAGCATCAGCATAAATTTCAAAATCACCCATAATGAAAAGTCTTAATGAGTGAAGAATCAAATCAGGAGTCAGCTTAGGCCATTAGGTAACAAATCAGAACGAATATTTGGTTGGTGATAGGAAATGCAAATGGCATGAACTGAAAAGCACGCTGAAGGAATAACAGTTTGAAATCCAAAGGGTAAAAAAAGCAGTAGCCAAAGCAGTTCAGACAAACGGAAGACCATTAAATTTGGGCAGACAGATCTCCACAGAGAGCGTACATCACTAGGAGTGCGGTTTTTCTTTAGCTGGAACATACAGTACTAATTTCTTTGTACTTGGAAAGAGGATAAAGAATTCAATTATATTGGCTGCAAATTGGATGTGTCTTTAGTTGTGCTTTCAGGACCTTACTGTTATTTCATTTACCGCAGTTGGCACCATTGTACGTGTCAGACGTTATGAGAGCGCTTAGGTGAAATCACTTTTTGGTTCGAACGATGGCATAAAACAAGTGTGAAGATTAAGTTATCCTCTTTAGCACGGGATTTGGAAAAAAAAACCTAAAATGCCTTTAGTCCTGGACCTGTGGCCACTTCCAACAGCAGAGGGCTCTCTGTGGGAAGCGCTCTGGCTGGGAACGGTGCCCTGGAGCACCTGCAGCCTTCACCACTGGTGACCGTAGACCCCCAAGTAAGTTGGTTGATCACAAATATTTCGGAGATGGATGAAATATTGCACTGATCTGACATTTTCCACTGAAAGACCCCTCCAGAGTGATAAAGGACCCAATCTGCCATCCTGTCCCAAGAAGAGTATCAATCTATCCTGCTCTATGCAGATCATGGGACACATTCCCTTCCAACGGATACACATTTTCACGTCAAGGGAACGACATTTGGCTCCGGCACTGCACTACACAATGCAGATTTATAAAACTGTCTCAAAAGAACTTGTTTTTTGAAAAAGAAACACTAAATATTTTGGTTTAGGATTTTTCAAAAACTTTCTATTTATTCGATTATGCTTAGAACTGGAGGAGGAGTCCTGACAAAGCTAAAATGAGGGTTAGTCATTGATCATCACCAAAATTAAAGCAAGCTGCAGCAACTTCAGCCGCAGCATTTTACTGGGTAATTTTACTCATCAAAGTAGTTACAGTTGGTTGATTCAGGCTCACACTATGCAGAAACATGTTCATAGTTGACTGTAGTGAGTCTGCCGTGGTATCTTAACCAGTGACTACAGAGTTTCTGATTAGTAATGCTCCCAGATTCGGGACAGTAAATGGACAGTTTCATCCGTGCTTAGGCAGGTACATTGGGAACGGCTTATTAACATAGCAAAAATCAATATGTAGTGCAACGTGACAGGTTATCAGCCATGATGTTTTGTTTTACATGTCTTTAAATGCGGTTTTAGGTAGTGCTTCTGTATCATAAATATTGCTGTTGTAACTGCATCTCTTGGAGTTGAAGTAGATCTATGAGCATCCTTTTCAGAGACACATGTTGTAATCAATGCCTTATCTGGCAATAGGTTGTAGGTGGGCTCCTAAATATTTGTATCTGTTTCTAGAATAGCATAGCACAAAGTGTTATCTTAGTCCTAAAAATATCTGCTCCCTTTCCTAAATATCACTTCAGTTTTTTAGTTTGATCTACAATGGAAAAATAGCTTATAAATCAATCTAACCTCATACAACTGAGTCTACGGAAAAAAGTGCTTTATGGGATAAGAGGAAGATTATAGATCCTTTCAGAAGTAGCATTTCAAAAGCCAAGTACAGCTGGAAACAGACATTTTTTGTAGTAAGTATTGGTCTTTGGTAACAAAGCCTTGCTCCGGTGATAAAAGGCTCCCTAACAGTACTTTAATTGAAACTTTCTATCTGAACGTTGCCTGAAACTCTGCTAAATGCTGCTTTCTTGCTTCAATTCAAATTTTCTTAATCTTCATTTTCACATTGAATATTGGTACACTGTCTGCCTCATTATGCTAAAGAAAGATGAAGTGAGCTATTAACATGCTGAACAGCCTACGAGATGTTACGATATAGAATGTCATTCATTTTTATGAGTTGGCTGTCAGTGTGTGCTGCAATAAAGTTATAATTTCTCACTGACAATATGTGATGTCTGGAGTCACTGCACAATCCTTATTAAAATTTCAATAATTGTAAATCAAAGGCAAGCAAATATGACTTTTATGAAATGGTCGCTTCTGAAAGTCAAGGAGTACGAAGTGGTGGAATACAAAACCAGAACGTTATTATTTTGTTGTTCCAAGTCATCATCATCATCCTACAGTTGTTCTTCTCTTGCCCAAGGCAGGGTGTGCGTGGTAACATACACATACTGTAGGGTTCTCAGGAGCAGCGTGCTTACCTTGCTGGCATCACAGTGACACTGCTTGTTTGTCACTCTTCACTGACTCTACCCGTATGTGGCTCTGAGTGTCATCAGAACATTCCTAGAAATGCCTACTGGAACAATTCATCCTAGCTCTTCATCAGTGAAGTGGGGAGTCTTCGGAAGCAGCGCTATGGCTCGGCAGCGGGAAAACTCAGAAGAGATTTCAGACAGCTTGCACGCATACACTGGTGAGCAAGGGTCTCAAACCCCATTTTCTCATTACTTTCCACAGCTGTGGAAAATAAATAGCTTCTATATACATGTAGCTGTGTAATGGTTACATCTTTATTTCTACTGCCATGATTATTATTTCAAATCAGAAATGTAAGAAGTCTCTGTCACTGTCCAAAACATGGTGATCTTTCATTTTGAGCTTGACATAGCCCAGAAGATCAGAAGTTCAAGTTATTGTAAAACATGCCCTCAAAGTAACAGCTTTTTGGAGTTACTACATACAGACCGAAGTGTCCCAGTCACTGAATTGACTCCACAGGGTCTCGACGTTATTGGGCCATTTGGAATTACTGTAGCACTTGTCCCTGTTATTTTCAGTTCTATTCAAAGTCATTATTACTTGCAAATGACTCCATGACAAGCAGAATAAATGCATTCATTGAACGTTTACAAACACTGCACATGGGATAAATAGTTCTATAGATGTGTTTGGGATTTTCTTCAGCAGATTTTAAGTATCAAGCACCAGCCAGACTCCTGGGGCTCCATATAGTTATGATACAAAAGCTCGGTACCCTCCTCTCTCTCACAGTATCAGGAATGTTTGCACTACAGTGGTACGCCAACTGGCAAAAATATTTTTAGACACTTCAACGTGTAACATCTCTCCATTTCTATTACTTAGGCTATTCTTCACTATTTAAAAAATTAAGTCCAACATACCTATTTCATGAGTGCACTTGGCATGCTTCCCGAGTGTTAAGTAGTAACTTTATTTCTAATGATACGTCTCTTTTAAATTGACTAACTCTACTGAAATCTACAGCATAACAGCAACACTCACGTGTCAGGTATGATATATGACCTTCAGTGTCAAATTTCCAGTATATCAACATCTCCGATGTAGTTCCTCAAGTCCGAAGCGTCAGCACAAACAAATGCAAAGCTCTGGGCAAATGCAAAACTCGGGCTCCGGTCTTGCACAGAAATACTTGTGCACAGTTCAAGCAATTGTATTTGAAAAGGTGTCACTTCACGTCACCAGCATGCAAACACAATAAATAATGCATGCTGGTTCTCCTAAACTTGATTTATTACCACAAATGCCTTACCATTGCTGGAAAAGTTTTATAGCTAGTAGCATAAGTCAAAGAACAGCTGTCCACGTCTATCAGAAAACTCCCTGCTGGAAACAAAAAGTGATGACTAACCAACTTAACCACAGGAAATATTCTCTACAATTGTTTCTTTAACATTATGCCTCCTCATACACCCAGAATTTCACATAGTGAGATTGTGGCCTTCATACCAAGACTCAGTGAGATATGGAACGTTATAGAGAGACAAGACTTCCACGGAAACCTAAAGGAACGAGGTATACAATTCATGATGACTCAGCGCTAGTGAGAAAGATGCTATTCTAGAGATGTCAGCTGAAGACAACTGGTCTAATGAAGGATAAGACAACTCCAGCAAGCGAGAAGACTTCAGCTGGTATAGCAGCATCTGGAGATTTCTTTGGAAGGACGTGTTTCAGTGGCACTCAAAAGATCAAACGTCTCTTGCCACCCGAAACAGCTGGAAAGCTAAACATATGGTCTGATTATTTTGTTTGATATATTTGATAGATTATCATTTGAAGCAAAATACCTCAATGCCCACTCTAATTAGCATCAAACCGGTGGATGAACAGAAAATCTCTAATGCAGAACGATGGACTGGTGACTGTGCTGACTGACTTTTTGATTCCTAGCTGTAAAGAAGTTGCATAAGTCATCCAAAACATCTGACACGGACTAGCAAATACTCTCACGATTTCTGTCTGCACTGCTTCTTGGAAAAGGGTTTCCGACAAAATTGTAGGAACCTCTTTGTTTTTACGGTACTGTTTCTCAAAACACTTTTCAAATAGATTTATGAACTTACTGTGAAAAGACTTGGAATGACAGAAGTATTAGTAATAAAACATTATTTAAACAATTAAAAAGATCTAAAAATCTTGTTCTTATATACTAGTATGCAATTACTTTAGGGTCTGATATCTGTGAATGGCCAAGGTTAGAAACACAGGCTTCCCTGTGGTACGTCCTTTGAAAACAGTCCAGTGCTAACAAGTGACACCCGAGCACTTGTCACTGTGTTATTTTTCCTTGTTTCTCAACCCATTTCCTAATAACTTATTTGATCATCAATCTGTAAATGTCCCTATATCAAGGGTTAGTTTTTAAAGGAATCATGTGATGAGCAGAATAAGACAGATCTAACATATTTGAATTACAGGGATATGTAGCTTTTGTGACAACCCAGTTCAGTAATGAACGATTATTTCACAAGTTATATCGGTATCGTTAGTTTTGCCTTTTAACAGAGAATACCCAATGCTTGTGTGGTCCTTAGCATTTAAGCTATCGAGAAGAGATTGGATAAACAACAGTTAGATCTTCTAAGACTGAAGTACTTAGTATTCTTCCATTTAGCAGTAAGTTATGAAGTTTGATTTAAAAATGGTAATTCTACCAATTAGCTCATCCTGCTCAAATACGCACATACCATTGGGAAATATAAAAATGGTTTATTAAATCAAAAGATATGACTGCACTTCAATGAGCACATGGGCATTAGAGATCAAATATTCCCTACAGATTAATCCCCATGGCATCACAGGCTGATTTGGCTTGCTGGTATTACATTAGTAAACCATCTAATCCAATTTAGAGCAGGCCACGAATGTTCCATCCATTACGGTATTTCTAGTGTCATTAGAAGCAGATGGATTGAATAAGCATCCTCAGTCAGCCTGCGGCATGCAAGCAAATCACTGTGGCTTGCCCTGCAAAATATTTATTCAAATAAAAAACAAAGGAAAAGGGGAAAAAAAAAAAAAAAAGGAAAAAAAGCCATGTAATAAGATGGAAGTTCTCTGTATGATTTTGATTTTGCAGCCAGCAAGATTTCTTGGTACTTCAGTACAGAAGATGTTTCTCTCTGTAAGTCAGCAGTGCAGGCCATAGTGGATCTAAAGACATGAGAAGCTCCTTCTTTTGCAGGAAGCTCGTTTCCAAGGAAAGCCGTGGAAAAAACCCACAATAAACAATAATAAACAAAGTAGGCTGAATGAGGGCAGAACGTGATACCACTCTCACAAATGAAATCTACTGTAGGAAATCGGAGTAGCCATAGTAATAAAATCTATCAATCAAATATATTACAAAGGTTGCAATAGGAAGGATGAAAGGAGCGTCCAAACTTTGTATTCACACAAAATGAAAAACACCGAAGTGCATTAGAAAAACGGTATTCTCATTCCAAACAGGTATACCTGATAGAAAACCAGTTTTTCAATAAAGAAGTAAATACACGACTAAAATGTTGGTGACAGCTCTTGGAGACGACACAGCTATCAGAACGATTTCAGAAAAAGGGCTGTGCTGCAGCTTTGAAGAGCCAGGGATCAAACCGAATAGAATCATCCAAATGGCACGTAACCTTTGCTGCCCTCGGAGACCTATCACATCCACCAGCAGGGCCACGCACCCCTCGGCTGCGCTACTTAAGCAACCAGCCATAAAACAGAAACGCGGTGCCAATGCGCAAGCGGGTGGATACCTGCTCCTGCTCAGCAATGTGAGGGCTCTGGTGTTTGTGGGCGATTCACGAGCGTCTAACAGCAAAGTCGCTCTGCTGTCAGTCAGACAGCTCTTAATCTTGTCTGGACCCTTTGCATAATAACTGAGTTAGGAAGGAAACTATTGATTCTGTGCATACTGACTGCAGGAAGTTAACAGCTACCCACAAGTGCAGAAATGGACCTGGCAGGAATGATTTTCACGGTAAACAGTTATATATCCGGACCAAAGACATTTTTGCAATTGAGGAAAACACGTACAGATCCCAGACAGGGCAACATTCTCAAAATGTGCACAAATACCAGATGTTTCTGGAAATTCATTTCTTGGATCTTCCTTCCCACCTCCCTGAAAATACTGGAAGTTTGAACAAGTAAACTTGGATTATTAGGGGAGAGGACGCAATTGGCCAACCAAAACAAATGTTTTACATTTGCAGGTTTTCGTTCTTTTAATGAAAACAGATTTCCTTTACTTTTGAAGGAAAACAAACGCCTTCTATGGAAGGAAAAAACACCCCAAATCCAACCATCACCTCAACAAATGCTTAATTTTCTGCAAGAAAACGCTGAAGACAAAGTTTTCAACACAGTTTATTCAGAATCCTACTCAAATTTCTCTTCAAAAATTAAATCCTTTCACAGCGCTGCATTGAAAAGCTCAGTCTTAAATTAAATCCATCTGAGAGAAATAAAATGGGAGAAATACTACCAAACGCAGTAATCCATCCTTAAACACAATGACAAACTTGCACCAAGACTCTGCTCTCATTTTCCATGTCCTTTTGATCCCAACAGGCCTGTCCCTGGCGAACCCTTCTCAGCAGGACATGGAAAACCACATTCAGCCAGCCAGAGCTGGGGCAATCTGCTCTATCCTTTGCTTACACCGGCTACACTGGTGCCAGCCATTATTATTGTTATTAATAGCACAAACCCAGATTGCAGCAGTAAATCATATTCCTTCCAGAGCTGATTACTTGTCAAATGTTTATCATCGGTGTAAATGACAAATGCACCTGATCAACAAAATCCAAAGTCTTGTTCTGAAGTAAAAGGGCCTTAGCCTTGCAATTTCTCTAATGAACTTCCCTTCTGGTCCATAGTAGAACACATCAGATTTACCCAATCCAAATTCTAAATAAAAGTGCAGATGCTTTGTAGAATTAATGAGTGAGCACTATACTGAATCATAGCCACATGTTGCTTCTCTATGAAACAGTGGGCTGAAGAATTGCACTTTGTTCTTCCTTTTTGCAAGGTATAGAAATACTCCGCTCCCTTATTTTTCCCTCTGGTTTGGCTTAGCTGGGTTGGAAGAACATTAGGTGAGGACACTGGAGAGAAGGATTCAGTCCTTCCTCGTTCTCCTCTGCCTCTCAAGATACAAGTACAGACCCGCTGTTCCCCTGTCCACAAGCGGTAGTCTAACCTGCGTACTGCCTTGTGTTTCCTTGCCGCAGATCTGTTTTCCCTGGCACACTATGAAAATAGTCTTCTCACCAATGTTAGGCCCTAGGGGGAGATGCCAACATGGCGAAGAGTTGGGAATGGGGCAGAGAGGTACTTCTGATAGACAATTCTGCCTGCCACTAACTAACCTTCCCTATAGAAGTGACTTTCTGGCATTGAACGACCAACCTAACGTCTTGGGTAAATACCCAGAGAGGTAAGTGGGTGAACTCAGATCCAGATGTTCAGCCCTTAACCATTAGACTGATGGGAGAGGCAGACTGTTGTTTGAAATCTTATCACTATAAGGACATAATGGAAACTCAATTTTTGAGTGCTCACCCATAAGATGGATTCTCATTGTCGAGTCCTTCCAGCCATCAGTGAAGTTCACCGGAGCATTTGGTCTTTGGTGTCTTCAAAACTCAGATGCAAAACACCCCGAGGCGGTCACCTGACAAAGAAAAGGCACAAATTCACTCATCATCTTGGCGAAGAAGGAAAAATATTTCCTGGCACATAAACAAACAACACTTAGTCAACTTTATACATTGTTTTATACGGTTTTAGCAAAAAAAGTTAATGCAGAGATAAAACTCAGTTTTCTCCTGACGTCACTTAGCTAAGTGAAAGAAAGAATACTGGGGCAGGATCTGGCCTCATGTCTACAGCACCAAAAAAATGCTCACTCACTAGCAGGTTTTGTACAGAGCAAGGTGAAAGGAAAACTAAATGTTACCATGAGTGAGCTTGCATTTCCTGATATCTCAAAAGGCATTTGTTCCCAAAGGAGAGCATTAAGCAAAGAGGCAAAGGTTACATTCCAACGCATATTGTAAGTGCTGAATGTTACTTGTGATGGAGAATATTTTTGCTTACTCTACTTTTCTAATGAGACAAGGCACACCAGTGGAACGTTTCAACTGCTCCTCCGCAGTTTTGCTGGCTCCTGCATATCCAGATTCATAGTTGTCCTGACAGGACTATGCTGGATATGTGCAAGGGGAGCACACACAGACACTTTTTGATCAGCGAGGCAATTTCCTGGGGCAATGTGCTGATCAACACGCTGAGCTGAAACATCTGCAGGATAAAGGATTTTGTCTGAAAACCCTGTGTTTGATGCCCATCATCATGACAAAGTCATTGCGGATTCTGCTCAATGCGTTTTCTGTTTCAGCACTTTCTCGCTGTACAAAGAGGCTCCAGCAGCCTCGCAAATGTAGTTGGTAACTCAAAGTACATTTGGGAAATCAGCCAGAGAGGAAGGCTTTTCTTCTGTATGTTTTCCTGCTTTTCTATGAAGTGATGGTAAAGATACACATTTGCCACCGTTGCAGGGTTTCCCCTCAGGAAGGAAAGAAAAAAAGAGATTGAAATAACAAGTTTTTAGTATTAGTACTGCTTGTATTAGAGATGCTTAGAGCTGCTTAAAATCTGTCATGTTACTATCTAGCTAGGCAATTTTTAAACTGTGTCCTATTAACTTTTCCAACTACAGCAGTGTAAAAGTCTCGTGTATCTCAAGGTTGAGTCTGCAGAGCTGTCAAACACACTTTGTCCTAAACATGATTTGAAAATCATTGCAAGCCAAAGCCTTTGCTGTTATTTACAAAGCATTGTGTGCTAGAGACCATACAGACAAGCAGAAGACCAAGGCTCGTATACAAAAGCACTCCTGGTAGCAGAATTCACTAATCACAGTTACAAAAGGAACTTACTGGAGGCAGAAGAATAACTGAGGTGCAAGACACCCAAGCGAAGGAATAGGGAATGCTAAATAGAGAATTGTTTCTGAAGTCTTGAGTTTCTCTTTGAGTATCTATTCCATACAGCATGGTACCAGAAAGGGCTACCTGAGCTCATTCCCTGTGGGTCTTCAGTGCGTGGCTTCCCCTGCATTAAACTGCTGTCCTGGTTTTGACCTTGACGGCCACCCTGCCGAGAAGCGTCAACGCTGTGCTACGTTTGGTACTAGAGCTATTGCCAGTGTGGTCAGTGTTCTGCTCAGGTAGACCCACTTCACTTCTCCCTGGGCCTAATCTTATGAAACATTTCCATAGTCTGGCCCGATCCCATCTGGGGGGTGAAGGGCACCTCAACTTTGGACAGGGATGGTGGTGGCAGTTCCTTTGACAATGTGGCTTTCATCTTCCTCAGCCTGCAGAGGGCATAGGGAATAATCTCACACCTCCTAGGGCAATGATTTTAGCTGCTTAATTGCTACATAAAGGTTGGAAGCAGCCATACTAATACCAGAGCAACCTTTGCACACCAGCGGCTCTCACTAGTTGAACTCAGTATTGCCGGTGCATGCTCATTTTGGACTGTCAAGTGCAAGAACACCTTGTCTGTCTTTCCAGAATGGCTGCGGGGGGAAGCGAGTGCTCAGCTCACCCAAAATGGGAAGATTGCCTTTCAAAAGTGCCAAAGCTCCCTCGGCATTGAAGAGGCAGAGCAGGGCTTTTGTGCGATCAGTCACTCGTGCTTTCATGTCCTAGTACAGAATTCTTTTTGATGGACTTCAAATACTTCCAAAATGAATGAGCTAAATTTCCAGGCACTGAACCTGCCAGGCATTTTCCCTGGCAGCAAAATCCCTCTCAGCTCTGCAGACAGTGCTCAGCATACAGGATAGGTCTCCATTGCTTTTACAAACTGGATGGCAATGACATGTACTTTTGGAAGGAGTGCTGAGTAAAAGGCTTTGCTTTCCATCCTGCTCGCACCTCCCAGCTGCTTTTCCTCCCAATACAAGGGCAGGGAGTTGCCAGTACTCTCAGTAAAGGGAGAAAAGTCTAAAAGCCATTTGTGCATATAGGTGAAAGTACCTGCAAAGGGACCACTCCATCCAGATCCACTGGAATTTATTAGAAAGCACTTTAGTGACTTCAGCACACTTTCCTATCAGAAAACGTTGCCCAGAACATGCATTACAGCTAAATTAGAAAGCTCTGAATCGCAGTCTTGTAATGCAGTGAGCTCAACAGATATTTTATTAGGCTAAAAAGATGCTGTTACAAACCTATAGATCTCTTTACCTTTCTGACAAAGGGGTGCCAATGGGAGGAAAAATGGTAAGAGTGCTCTGCCAGCAACAGGGAAACCCTGAGCTCCCCTATGGGAAGCCACATGTACTAATCCTGTTTGTCTCAGTTGCAAAAGAATTCTTCAAAGTTGAAGCACTCTAAGGATTTATCAAGCACTTTTCGGTCTTCAGCTGGATTTAGCAAGCGAAGCAGTTTCAAAGCCTGTAGATTAGTACTACACAATCGGTCTCATATAAACAGGCATGACAAGGCTCAGCTTGACGTTTCAGGCAGTGACAGTTTACACGTTTCTGAAGACAAAGGTGCCATTTCACTTGCAAAACAAAGATGAAAAGATTGTTTTACACTTTTGTGAATTGCTTAGGAAGAGAAGGATTTGCCCTGTTGCTGTTGTCAGATAACTCCTACTGCACTTGTCCTCATCACAATGATGTTAACAGGATTGGCAATGCTTAACACGTCTTTACAACTTGGATAATATCTCGTTGAATGGTTAGATTTTCTAAAGTTTTTAAAGAAAACCTGCACAGATACAGTTTTGGGGCATATTTACCATAAAAATAGATCCTGAACTCTGTTACCACTAAGTGCAACTGAGTTTCCTGGAGCCTTCAGTGGGATTTCACTATGTGAACTTTGAGTTCCAAAGATTTTCTCTTAACAGAAGGAGCTGAAAGAAGCTTCTGAAGCCAAGTTAACCAATGTTTTCATCTGTGTTCACTATCAAATCTTGTGTTCCCATGCCGTGGGCAGAGAAACTTCAATCACAGTAGGAAGAAAAAGGTCAATTTCTAGAGCTGTTTAAGAGAAAGATGGAAGAACAACTATGAAATTGTGGATTTTTTTTTTTTTTAAATCTTTCACATTTGAAAAAGGGGAGCTTCATAATTAACTAAAGAAGGTAGGGGAGAAGCATTAACAAAAAAAGTTGGCATTATTTTTTCCTACATTTTCATATGGAAAGAAGTTCAACCAGCTCTGCTTGATACCTGGACGCCTAATCAGGCATAAGAATATTAAAACCCCACAGCTAATTAAGCTCTGAGCCCCAGAACACAGCATTCTTTCTCATTTAAACAAAACCTTGGTTGGGATGCCTGGAAAGTCTGAGCTAAGTGGACCACAAGCTCTGCCAGTAACATATTGCCTTCAGTGCACATACTCCAGAAGAACACTGGGGGAGAGGTATTGAGCCTTTCAACCATACAGTAAGATTAACTTTAAGGTCTATTTCAGTAAATATTTCTATAAGTGAGTAATGAATCCTCCGGTTTTGGCTGGACAATGAGGCGTGATATTGCTGAGTATTACTGCTATTCTTTATCATATATGTGGCACCAAAGCCAAACAGTCCATGAGTCAGTGGGCCTGAGTCGGGGCCCATTGTTCTAATGCAGCACATACAAGAGGAGCGATCGAGTGGTTCATCACTCACCAGGTGTAATGTTTATGTCTATATAGTTACCTTACTATTTACACCTTTGAACATTAACAGAACGTTAATGTGAATTGTACATATTTTGCTTCTGCTTTGCTACAGCTCTTGGGGTTCAAAGTACGGCTTTCAGCTAGAAGAACATCATTGTGAAAATACCGGTTGTCATTCAAAAGCCTGAAATGATCGTGTTGCAGTATTATAGCCTAACTACAATAGGTCACTGATTAGCAAGCAGTCTAGTTTTTATGGTCTGCTTCTACGAGTCCATACGCACATTTGACTCGTGGTTTAAGCGGACAGCTTACACTAACAATAGTGTGGAAGAAGTGGGCTCCTAAAGGTGGAGGTTGCTGGTGCAGCAGGGAATCCTCCACCTGTTCCAACAGCAAAGACTTCTGCAAAATTCCCAGTTCTGCAGAAAGAACTGGACTTCGTGGGCCACTTCACCTTTGGGAAGGCAATTAGCTGAAACACATGCTGCAATACTAAATTATTTCCACCCGTGGGTACCTTATAAGTAAAATAGTTCGGGATTATGGAGTCGGGTCATAGATATACGAGTAGGAGGAAAACTTTTTCGTCTGGTTACACTCGTGCAATCAGCTTGATGACAGTGGGATTGTAGAGTATAACCAAGGACTGAATTTGCATAGTCACATAGATCTTAGTGTCTTTGAACAAAAGCAGCTATTTGATAGTCTAAATTACCATTACAAGTTTGTACTTGTTCACAATGCTACAGCGAGGCTTTGAAGAAATAAGCTGACTGGGCTGTCTTGGTTGGTTGAAGCTTCACGGTTGCTATAACATGAGAAAGAAATACGATAAAAAAATGCTATCAACTTATTTTTAAAATGATTGGGTGCATTTTGTATATCACTCTGAGTGAAAGACACGATGCAAAATCACTTTTGCCAGGAATTTCAAATAAAAACTCTGGTTTTAGGTAACATTATAAACTTACAGTGAACTAGGACAACATAATAATGTGGCATGTCAAATTTATTTGTAGCTGTAGGCAAAGAAAAATGAAGAAGGAAGAACAGCTTCAACACGGTGTTACAGCACAATAAAAATTTGCTCATTAAGTTTCATAAATTCCGTTACAAAGTTTAATGCATATGTTTACATGACTAATTCAGACTGAAGCCTGTATTATGAGGCTTTCAGCTGGAAATTGCTTCATTTTACAAATTTTCATCTAAAGTCCTTTAACCAATTATGTCAAAATAAAGGCACTAAATACAAGCACTCACAATTCTCCCAGTTTCTTGAGCATATCTTTATGATTGGGAGTACGGCTTGTAGAACATCAAAATCAGATTGTCACACAGAGATTAAGGCTGGGATTTGCAGCAGAAGCTAAGGGAGTTAGGCACTCGGCTCCCTCTGAATTTCAATGAGTCGAGAGCATACGTTTCCCTTAGGCTCCTTTGAAAATCTCAGCATAAATATTAATAACTAACTTTTAACAAGCATTTGGTCATTGGTTTCAATCACCTCAAATACGCCAATGGCTGCATCCTCTTCCCCACGAGGATCTTCTCCCATGTGCAAGCTTTTGGGGATGCTCTTATATGCGCAGTATCACACAAATGAGAAGTTTCTCCTGCTATTCAGGTCCAGCAGAGTTTACATACGGTAGTTAAGATCTTTTGTGCCACCTCTTGCATCTGCCTGAGATGCCGTATTTTAAGAGCAATATCCAATTCACATCCTGTAGTCTGGTTGATGCTACTCAGAGAGAAAACATAGGAAAGAAAACTGAGAACTGAGAATAACAGGAAAGTATAGACATTCTAATCACTCCATGAGGTGATGTCAAGAGTCAAATGCTGACTCTTGACAAAAGTATTTCAATGAGCTCCACTTTCACTTTAATTATACACAAAACCTACTTTTTTTTTTCTTATACCTTTCATTTTTAATTCCAACATCACTCCTAAGCCTTAAGACCTTGGAATGTGTGTGATTCCACCCAATGCATGAGAGTTACGGGGTTTTATTAGAAGCCACCTCAGACACTGTGCCCGGGCAGTAACCATCAGGGTACTCTGTGCCTGTGGTCACTGCCATATCCAGATTGTCACGCAGTTAAGTCACACAGAACATAAAGTATATTTGTAGAGATATTATGCAAACACAAATAACAGTTGTGTATTGCTCCACTCTGCCTGTTGTATCTGAGAAGAAACCTGCTCTCTAAGTAAATCTGGCCACCAAACAGAATTCATGTCAAATGAAATGCAACGCCTTATTAAATTAGATGCTGATGTAGTCTATTCCACCATTGTCTCCTTTGTTATCTGTTCCTCCTCTTTCTGTCTCGGAGACACACTGGTTTCTGCAAGGCACTGACACTACTGAGAACACCCCACTTTATACCGCTGGGATGATGAAACTGGATGCAAATCCCACGCTGCATCCCCTCAGCTCCTCTGGCTCAGCCCTCTGGACTCAGGTTTCACCCTTCACAGGCTGAAGGATCAATATGTGATCAATATGTGAAGGTGTCAAATCTGCTTTCCTGTTATTATTTTCCATTGCTTCTTCTGAATAATACTCTTGTCTGATACTGTGCTTCCTCTCTTCCTCCCCCAAGTCACTCCATCAGTTTATAAATTTCAAGAAGTGACTCTGTTTATCCTGTATTTCTTTTTGGTTCCACAAGGGGTTGACCTTATGTCTCGCAGTCACAGCTTGAAACCTTCACACGCGTCTTGTTAAACATGAAACAGTTTATCTAACCCACATTCTGGAAAATCCTGCAACGCCGATGCCCTACAAATTGGTTTACAAATATAGTTTGTTTCATTAATTGTGCAAACGGAAGTCTGGTACCTAATATTACTCTAGCAGCCTCAGTTTAATTTCTATTATAATAACATTAGTGTGGAACCATATATATGTGTCCTCATGTGCTTTGTATTTGCATTGAAAACTACTGGCAGGAGAGTTGTGACTGCTGCACTTACACAACCAGCGAAAAGCCAGTTCAGTCTCATGATAATTCTACATATCCCCGTTAAGTCCAAGTAATTGTGTCTGCTCGCTATAGGGAGAAATTTTGCTGTCTGAAAACTATACGAAAATCAAATATTTGCTTTGATATTTGATTCTTCCATAAGTTCTGTTTTCATCCTGTTTAAACTTGTAACTGTGACAATATAAAGATGCAATAAAAATAAAATGTAGGATTACAGAGGATTGTGCAGTGAAAAGTGAGAAAAGCTGATCAAACATATTTTAGGTTAATAACAGAATCAATACATGATTTCACATTCTGTCAGCTCTGAAATTGAACAAGCTATTCTCTGTCCCCAACACGTTTAAAACACATTTCAAGGGAAATGGTGTAAATATTGAAGAAGCACCTTGCCTGGCCATGAGACAGCGATCTGTCAGTACAGACACCACTGCCATGGAGGGAAAGATAATGAACTTCTCCGCTTTTCCAGTAGGAGAGGACAGGAAAAAGCTTTACAATGCAACGAGAATTATTTAAACCACAAAGGCAAACACTTTTTAGCTATTAGGACAGTCAGATGTTGAAATAATTACTTAGAAGGGTTGCAGAGCTTTTAAGAACAGATAAGGCAAACACTTGCCGTAAACGCTTCCATAGGATTTCTGCTGCAGAATCTTTATAACCTCCTCAATTTCATTGCAGTGAAATGACATCGAGTGTACTACGCACAGGGACCCAGCAGAGGCATCTACACCTTCTTAACAAATAGGATAAGTCAACTATAAGTAGGACTCTGTTACGTTAAACACACAAAAAAAGAGGATAAGATCTCAGAGGAGGAGGAGGAATGAATAGGTTAGAGAATATTTAGGTAATTAAGATGATAATTTTAATCAGAAAATATGCAGAGAACAAGCTGAAGAAACCTCAGGCACGATTATCTATGGGAACTTGGAGACAGAAGGGCTTGCTAGAAGGATAAATCCAGTCCTAACGTTAAAAAATGGGAGAGGAGGAGTAGCTGGAAATTTTGACCAGATAGACAGCTAAACTTTGACTATTGGGAAAAAAAAAACCTAGGAATAAAATGATTTGTAAGCACCTGGAAGATGACAAGAAGGTTGGTAACAGGTTGGTAACAGCTGACATGGATTTTGTAAGAACCAATTGTGTAAAAAAAAAATCTAATTTCCTTCAATGCGGATATGTCAGAGAACAGGAACAGAAATCAACAG
Organism: Patagioenas fasciata; assembly: GCF_037038585.1. NCBI lineage: Eukaryota > Metazoa > Chordata > Aves > Columbiformes > Columbidae > Patagioenas > Patagioenas fasciata. Next base: position 24,730,942 of record NC_092531.1, read on the forward strand.
GATTTTGACTAACGAAAGCACTGTTGTGGGGAAAACAAAATATAAAACAAATGAAGGCCAAAGATAAGGAGTTGTTCCCGCTTACGCAGGAACAGTCACAGGCAGAAATGACTGACTGGGGAGGGCAAAAAAGCCACATAGTGAGTGAATGGTACCACGTAGCCAAAAGAGACAAAAGCAACCGCTACCTGGATTATACCAGAAAACCCTGTAGAGAACAAAAGCTCTGAGAAGGAATTTGGGTGAACTAGCCCAAGGGCAGAAATGATGGGGGGACAGGGTGTTTGAGGAATAGCATGGCCCTGAAGCACACAAACAACAGTTAGCAGGAGGGACAAAATAAAGTTTGAGTCCAGATGAACCGGGTGTGTAATTGTGGGTAATTATAGGAAGGGAATTTTTTCCTAATATGAAAGATAGCAAAGTTTGGGAGGAGCTTGTCTGGGGAGACTGGAAATACCTTGCTACCACAAGTCTGTAGGTGTGTAGGATGAGGTTACATTAACATCTGTCAGCACCGGCAAAAGCATCCCGTGCATCCTGCTTTGGAGAAGGAAGATGGGCTAGAAGAGGTACCTTTTAGCCTTATCTTTCTATAATTGAAGTAACTCTATTAATGGACACAAGATTTCATAAAGCTATAAACTTTATTTTTCCTACTGTTCCACATCTGTGAATAAAATCCGCTTTTTCCCCTTTACAGCTCTACCGTTTTTCAATACAGACGAAAAGATATCTGTTTCTTGCTTCCCAATGAACAGCGGGCTCTACGCTCTAAATCTGTCAGAATTTTTGTGTTTGTATTAACATAAAATATTTCAAGCTGTTCACAGATTGAATTTAATCCTCCTTTCCATAATCCAAGTTTAAATCCTCATTTCAATTATCTCCACATTTTGTAGAATCCCTCAAATGATTCAGCAGTAAAGTATTATATGTGTTATAATTTAAAACTCAGAAGTTATGAATGGAAGCAGATTATATCTTATTAAAATGTTAATTCCAGCCCTTTGAGATAATTGTGACTACAAGCAATTGGTTAATGTGTCAGAAATAAACACTGTCGAAAATAATTGAGCAAAACCAAGCATATGGACATCATTCACTTCAGAAAAATGATGGGAAGGCAGAATTACAGGAGTGATTTTCAAAAGCACGGATACAGGTAAAGACCTAGTTCAAATAAACAATAGCTTTCGTACTTCTTCATATTTTTATATTTAAAATTTACAAGTCAATTTTCCTTCTGTATTGAGCTGAAATTCCGAGGCTTGACAACACAACACGCATAATATGCTGAGCAACAGGGAAATGGCAATTTCCATGTTATCTTGGTGTGACAGCACAACTGGCACCGCAAAGGAAGCACCCAGAGCTGGGAAAAAACCCAACCAGCGACTTGTCCAGCTCCGCTCTAAGCAGATGGTGACCAAGCAACACAACATATGGCGAAGGATTTGAGGCTGTCCAGGATTATCTCCTTACAAGTAGACTTGGAAATTATTTGTCAAAGGGCCTAAATTTTTTCTCAACAGTGTTCTAGCTAAACAAAATATGAAAGGAAGCAACGCTAAGATATGCAAGAAATAAGGTGTATTGAGCTGAAGTTGTTCAACATCTACATACAGACTTATTGGAACTATTCCCATTCAACACGGAATCAAATCAGGCTCTCCTTATTGTCATGAACGGATGCACTGCAATCAATTACATTACTCATGTGAGTAAGCAGAGGAGAAGCTGACCTTTAGAGAGATAACAATAGATACTTTCCAATTAATGTTAAAGTAGGAGTATATAAATCAATCCTAAAAAGCACTTTAGATAATATTATATTAACTGTTCTCTATATAAATCAAATCAGATGACATTCCATATAGAGGAGTCTGAGGTACCATACCATTAGTGATCAAAAATCTGGTCGTCCCCTCCTGGGATTGATTCAGCTGACTATCTTTTATCAACAAACAAGTCAATGAATCAATGGCTAAAGCAAAAAGCAAGGGTGAAAATACATTATTGTGGTGCATACGAGCACACAAGTAGGAGCAACGAAAATTCAACCAGAATATAAACCCCTCACTCCTCCAGTATTAAAGTTCGCTGTTTAGAAATCCACACAGCGCTATTCCTCCTCAACTCTAGCGTTATTGTAGCATATATTTTTCCTCAAAATCTTTACTTTAAAGCAACCCCGCACACTGTTGTGCCTTTTTTCCACTGGAAAGATAACCTTCAGAATGTAAATCAATGCACTCTTGGCCTGGTAATCCAGTCTTGCAGAAAGCTGTCTCCAGCTCAACAATATCAGCAGAAAACGGCACAGAAGCCTTCACTCTTCAGTTCTGTATTCAGCCCAGCAAAGCGCTCATTTGAAATTCAAGCTGCAATATTTTTAAATGCTACTGCTCAGTCTCGCAGTCTGTTTCAGTTCTCAGGTAAATTGGGAACAAGTCAATGAAGTTGTACCATTATGACACTCCTAAGAAGCAAGTCTTTAAAAAAGGCATTAAAACATCTGGGGATTTTTGCCCTTTGAATAAACTGGTAACCACATACTAGTTCTTATTCATTGCAGAGTACTAGGGCTAGAGGGACTGTCCATATGGAGATTTGTTTATGATGGAAGAGATCACAGGGAGCGAAAGGTGCCTTCATCCCCTGTCCTCACCTTTAGTCCAAAGCGAACAACTATAGAAAGAGTAGCATTCCTCAATTCACACTTACATGACGCCATAAAAATATCGTATTAATCTATAGGAACATTGGTTCTCTGACACTCACTTTTTTGGTAGTCAGCTTAAGAAATGATCACTGAGTTATCATTCTTGGTTAAAAATAGGTCTTAAAAAAGGGAGGTAGTTACCATTAAGGATATAGGACAAACCCATATGTCAACAGTGCGGATTGCATGTCCTGACGAGCATCTTGAGAGGACGTGGTTCTGAAAAAGCATAAGAGGCTCAAGTGCTTCCAAGGTCAATTGAATTCTTGCCATACTGTGAAACATTTGATCACCTCCCCAAGCAGAGGAACTGCTACTCTTCTTACCCCTGTTCTATCTCCTCAAAATTGCAAAAGCTTTTTCTCTTATACCCGTAGTACACTGTACCACCTCCAAGGATTTCATACTTGATTCCCTGTGGCTACTATTTTACAGCTACTCGCGCCTATGTTTCAGGGTTTGAAATGGCACTACGTTAATTAGTCAAGCCCACATACTCTACAGTCCTATAAGCATAAAGCAACAACAACTCCATCTGATTTCCTTGAAAGAAACCTGAAACAGCCTTCATTTTTGAAACTTCATATAAAAGAAGTGAACTTTTCAAAATGACATTATTCTAAGAGAGCAGTGAATCCTAACACAGCGAGACAAGGATTCCTGAGGTCAGGAACATCAGCTTTACAAAAATGTCCTGAGGGATGCCTGAATGTATTATCTCGAGACCTTTCACCTCTCACATAGGCCCTACTGCCCGTCACTCCACTATCAATCCATTTCTAACATTTTACTTGGCAATGAACTTCTTGGAATGACAAGAGGATGATTCATAATATATAGTACGGCTTCCAGGAAGCTTTTTGACTCAAAGCTACAGGGTAAGTGAATCAGCCTTTTGCTTTCTCCCAGGAACTACTTATCTTCAATCTTTCAATTAAAGGTCAAAAAATGAAAGAAGGCAGCCCAGTCATCTATTATGTTTTTTCCCCCCTTTCCTATTGTAAGAGGCTCTGTTCTTTACACAGTTGTGTCTCAACCAGCTGGAGACTGTTTTCATTAGTAGAAATATGAAAAATAATTTTGCACATTTCAAGAACAAAAGGAAACCTGCACAGAATAACAGCAATTTCTCTCTCTTTTAGTTGTTAGGTAGCCCGGATCCTCCCGATAGAACCAAATCCAGAGCTTTTATTGTAAGTTAGCAAATAGTATTTTCAGAGTGACAAAGTGCAGACAGGTTTAAAGGGAAGCATGCCTCCCATTCCTGCTTTGTTAGAAAGGAAAACGCAAAACCAGAATGACGTGATTGCAGCGTAGCTCTCTTGTCTGAATTTCAGGGTAGCGGGGAGCTGAGGTGCACATGGTGGAAAGTCGCCAAGGATGTGGATTAGCGCACTGTGCCTATTTCATCACTGCCCCCAGGCCCGTTGTACCAGCTCAGTGAGCGCACAGATGGGTCAGCGGGTACACATAAGGCTCATTAAAGAATACCCTGGGCATCAAAAGTCTCCGTGCAGGTCAAAAACCAGCTCTGCTTGCTCCGTGCCAACCCCAAGAACGAGCTTAACGCAAACACAGAGTGATTGTGAGGAAAGAGAAGAGTCACTGCAGAGGGAAGCACGTGAACCAAAAACCAAAATAAAGGAAAAGCTGAGAAAAATGTGATCAGGTCAAACCAAGACAATTTGAGATTTCCTTTTATGCCATTTCTTCAATGAAAAAATTTAAGACTCCAGGTAAATCAAAAGAACATTTGGTTTGAGGCAAGAAAAGATGATTTACTTCATCTAACCCAGGCAGCTTACCTATTCTTTTGTTAACGGCGGTTTGTATCCTTATAAAAAGTATTTCACCAAAAAAGAAAGATGAAAAGTTTTCTTTGGGAAATAAAAAAAATCCTCATATTGTCCCCCGTTTTACTTTTATTCCTCGGAAACTCCGTTCATCACCGAAATAAATGAAAATCCACCCTCTGTAACATTATACCCCCTCAGTCAGCCATCGACAAGGGGGCGGAAGCTGGAAAAACCCTGTAGGTTGGAGTCCACGCTGCACACGGCTCCCAGCAGGGGAAGCTGGGCTCTGAATTCCCCCGCTGGACCCAGTGCACCCTTGGTGATGTTCAGCGGGAGCCCCAGCCAGCTCCTGCAGCTTCGGGGGCCATTGCGCCCCTGCGCCAGGGCCGGGCTGCGCCAGCTCAGACAGAGACCAACCCCTAATGTCGCTGCCTGCGACACGGAAGATCATAAAACTGCTTTTCCCTAGTACAGCCTTTACCTGTGCTACCCTGGGAGAACTATCTCTGCTCATATCTCTGTGCTCGCTAACACTGTGCGCCCTTGGCTGACTGAGCCCCCTGCCTGATGCTGCGCAGCGCCAGCGGTCGGGAGCCAGACGCCGTCCCCAGGGAAAGGCTGCAGGTTAATTCTCATTTGGTAGGGACTCGGGAGGGCTCTGGTTTCCTGCAGCACCATCAGCTCTTTTGACAGACGAGTGCGTTAAGAATAACAGAAGCTGGGTCTGCCGGCAGAGCTCTGTGCAGACGGAGCCCAGCGCGCAGGGGCTCAGCACCACCCGCTGCCCCTCGCCGCTGCCTGTGCCCGTGAGCCCCGCTCAGCCCAGCGCCTACAGTCGCAGTAGCTACAAAGGCAATATCTGGGGAGGAAAAAATGATTAACAGTCAATTCCGAATTCAATTGCAAGCACGAGATTAAATTTCCTTCATGAACGACGCTGGGTGTTAGTGTTAGTAGCTTTGTCACAAACCAGCTCCTTTTCGCTTGTTCATTACAAAGCTGATATGGGGACTAACGGAGCATGTGCAACAAACATTTGCTTTCTGCAGCTCCTGACACGGGTTCAGCTCCGCGTGCGCATCTAACAAAGGGAGTGCGGAGGCACAGGCTGCCTATTTGTCACCTGGCTACCCTTGCACACTGCTGTACCTCTTGATATAGATGAAACAGAGCTGCTGTTTGTTCCCTTTCAAAGAGGAAAATGTTCTTTTAAATCAGCAAATGATCCTTGGCACGGTTAAAGGAAAAAGTCTTTACAAAGAAAATCAGTCCTCTCCACGACCTGAAAAGAGCCGCATTCCTCTGTACCAGCAGCTCTCCTTCCCTAAAACTGCACCCTCAGTGTGAAAAGGACCCGAGGGAAGAGCAGGGCCCTGCTGAACTCCCAGCAGAACTACCCATCACCTTCCTTACACTTATGCGCTCATTTTCTAATTAATTCAGAGTCTAAGCTACATCACAAGTACCCTAAGCTATGTGCTCAAATCTATGCGCTTATGGCTCGTGTATATTTCACTGAGATTTCTGTAGGCTGATTCGGCTTTTTAGGGTTAAAATGGTTCATTTCCCATCATTTGTTGATCATTTCCCATCATATTTCTTGATGTAGTACAAGCTTGTTTGGTTCTGCTGAAATCAACGAAACTGCAGGTTCACACCACATATGCCTCTGGCTCCTTTCTAGACCAGAACAGCCTTCTCTGAATTGTACAATTAGTAAAAGATCAGACTACTGAACTTCTCGGAGCTCTTAACAACATGTGACTAATATCCACATTTCATGGAATAGGAGTCAAAAACAGTGTTTTGGTCTAATGTTATTACTTCTGCATGCTGTGAGGCTAAGACATGGGAGTAAATTACAAAGCTCCTATTTGTTACAGCAGCACTGGATTGTCCCTGTTCTATTCCGTGATGCTTTCTAAGTGTGACAGAGCCCCTATCTCCAGTGCCCCACACGGGTCTGTGCAGGGTGGCAATGCAGCAGCTTCCCCTGAGTCCCATGATCTGAGACACATTTCCCTGCACCTCATTCTGCAAAATCAAAGCCTGGAGGTTTTTTGCCTAGAAATCCCAACTCCCAAAACTAGGGAAACTGTCCAAGACTTGTGTTTGCAAGAGTTTTTAGGGACCAAAAAGAGTTTGGAAAGAGGAGACGCAAGATTCGTATTAGCCTTTCAAAAATGCTCAAAATCTGAAGATACGAGAATGGTAAAGGGAAACCTGTTCATTCTGTTTTCCTCCCAGCTGATAACCTGGCCTCGTCTTGACGATGTTCTGAAGGTCACATCTTCCCAAAACAAAAGGAGTTTTAAAAGCCACGAGTCATATTTTCCTAGGAGACAACACTGCGGAGAACGGGATTGAACTTTTCCCTGGTGCAACTCGTGGATGTGAAGGAAACAAATGTAAGACAATCACGCTAAGGAAGAATTGTTTCGAAATTCCAGAGGAAGTGCTGCCTTGGGTGAGAAAAAAGCTCAAAGATGCACAAATATCTCAGAGAATTCATAGCAGATTGGCCCAAATCAGTTTCAGTTACAACTATACAAAAGACATAAGTAAAGGAGGGACCAGGACTATGGTAGGATAAAGTACAAAGAGTGAAGAGCCTTGCTGTCACTCTAGGGTCCCCTTTTTAGTAACCTGCTCTGTAAAATATACTGAATATACTGGCAAACATCCATGCACTTTACATATATCATCCACAGCTGAGTCTAGCAGTCCAACATTCTCAACAGGCATTGAAAAGCAGTACATGTCTTCCCTTGCTGTGTCCTGAAACTCTTCCAGGTCTGCGCTATCACTTACACTGAAGTTTATACGACGGTTGAGGAATGGAACGTTTCCAAAACAAACCCAGCGCTCTGAGAAAAACATACAGACTACAGAGATGCATTATCAGCTGTAACAGTGCTAAGAGGGTTCGGAGAGGAGAACGGGGTGACATTGTATCGCTGGATTATTATTGTCATTTTAGCATGGGCATAAAAATGACCGTGGGTCAGATACACCACTGTCTGGATCGGTCTGTAATTACACCAGCAATTATCTTCTTCCTAGTGGAGTCCAAATCCAGACCCACCAATTGTTGCAGCCTTCCATATGGCATTAATTTATCACATCTTGCTAAAACATTTTATTCTTTTTGATAATGAACACCAGCAATAAAGACAGACGCTTCAAAGTGTACTGTCAGTGCTTTTACACTAATAGCTCACAGGCTCTGTAGGCTTCCTGTCAACTTCCAGAGCTCTTAAACACAGAGAAAAGGCAAGGCCACTCCAAGAGTCACCCTCTATTCACAAGGAAGGAACTAGCAGTACATTATAAGGAAGGTTTGTCTTTGTGGAAAGAACTTCACATTTACTCGGAAGCGAAAAGTTTATTATGTACCACTTAGATATTATGCACATGACAATCACTGAGCCTTCCTCCGAGCTTGTATTGATGTGGCAGGTGGCATTGTTGGTGAATGAAGAACCGCACAAGTGCTGAGTGACTCACTTTTCCTAAATATGAAGTTGAAAACTCTTTGATCCGACATTTCCTGCTTCGTCATTCCACTCTGAGAACAAAGTAAGAACCGCTTGTAGCAGCGTGCGGAAGCAAGGCTTTCATTGGGTTTAATGAATTAGCATGTTTTGCTGAACAGCTTTCTATCTTGTTCTTCACCACAGGGTAAGATACGAACGGCAGTGACAGCTGAACATCAGCGTACTCGGAGGGGCCACAAAAAGACGATTTGCAGAAAGCACAAGGAGAAAAATATCTTGTTCCCGGACCGGATTTTTTGGTTTGTTTACATAAAAAAGGGTAGATGCAGATCTTTAGTTATACTTTGTACCAGCAAGCATAAAGCATAAGATAGTTATTTGACATTTCCTGTGATGTAAGAAGCAGTTTGGGAAGTACAACCCAAGCCAGCTGTGCTTCATCTGCTTCCTGCCAGCCAGAGATGGGGAACCCGTGGTGCTCCAGCCACCCCTGACGTGCCAGGACAGTCCCCATAGGGCTCATTAGCTGGCAACGTTTCCTTCAAGCTCCTTCAATGGCTTCTCGCCCTGGTGATGCTGGAAGCCTGGAAGCACACGAGAGCTAAACGCCCTCCCCATCCCTGTGAGCTGCCCTGAGATTTTGCCTCAACCGGCTGTATTTGTACAACATCAGTGCCCCTTTCCTCCTGTTCCAGTTACACCGTGGCGATGAGGAACGCTGGCCCTGGCAGCTCTGAGGGGCCACTTCCAGGTTTGTGTTTCAACACCCATTTGTCATCGTACACTACCATTTCAGTCCAGCTTACCTGCTTTTATCTTTAATTAACTTCTACTACTAACACTTCATATATTGCTCGGAGTTTGAGGGTATGATACGCAAACATTACAATTGTTAAGCAGGTGAAAAATACCAACAATAAGCAGGGGATTTATTGTAATCAGTCAATATGCTCAGCCTTGCAACTGCTCAGTACTTTATGCTCCATAATTATATGGTTGCCACAGTGTAGCCATTCAACAGTGTTATAATTAGTGAGTAATTAACTGAAGCATTTGATGACATGCTGCAGAGCACAATGCATGTGTGCTGTTGATAGCAAAAGGATATGTAAAGCGTCTTTGTAACAATTTCTGAAACTGTCACAAACTCCCATTCTTTCTCACTTATGGTGATTTTCACAAGTTTTCAGGTGCTGGACAAGATGAGAAGCATTTATAGACGGTTTAGATGCTGCCACAGCATTCAGGCACTGGCCTTTTATTGAAATCAACCTTGTTTAGTTGCCTTTGTGGATCTCAGCCTTATACACACACACAAAATGGGCTGCCTCAATACATCCCTACAGTCAGAGTTATATATCTCCCTCTATTGGTATATTTTTTAAAAAATTATACATATATAGTACTGCTGTTTGTTCCTATAGGGTTAAAGATTAAACCTACGCTAATAGAACAGAACCCAGAGTAAGTAGTATATTAAAATAAATATTCTCTTAGAAAACACAGCTGTAATTAAAGACAATTTGATCAATTTAAAATTGTCCAGATGGGCTTTGAGTTTATAGGGTAGGTTTGCTTTGTTTTTTAAATAAAAAATTGGAAATCAGTGATATTTTTCAGCGTACCTAATGAAGGCACGGGGGCAGTAATTCGGTGCAGCAGTGAGCAGGAAAGGTGTGCGTAAAGGCATGGTGAGACCTGCCTGGTACCTGGGAAGGAAATGAAGGATGGACGGGAACAGCAGACAAGGTCTGCAATTCTTACACCAGATAAGGAAAATAATCTGCATGAGAATTGCTGAATGCCACTCTCAAAGCTGCTTTGTATTCCTTGTGCCCAGCCTTGGACTCCACACAGGACCAGCGACGTGTTTCACTTTGATATTTTCAATGCATTGTTTTCTAAATATTTTTAATAGCTTTTTAGGTTATCCAAATATTCCAGGCTATTTAAAGGCTCTTTCTTACCCTTGTGTGAAAACAGCAGCACTGTTAGCTGTGCATGTCCATACATAATCTCCAGTAACCTTTGCCAGAACAGAGCTGGATCACCTCCCACTTGTGTTGTCTTTTAAGTGAATTATTTTGCATATTTTGGTTGTGGTGTTCGAAACATTTGGTCATAAGTATATTGGAAATAGGGATGTTTCTTATGGAGTGACTGTGCCAGCTTGAATTGGATAAAACAAGCCAATGTAAGCTGTTTGCTCTCCTGAACCGAGGAAACAAATAACCTTAGTAAGCTTTGAACCCCTGCACAGCATCTACACGTCTAAACACAACAGGCTGAAGAGGCAGCGCTAAAAGCCACCTGTCCTTTTGTAACAAAGCCCTCATTACTGCAGCTTGAAGTTCTGGACTAGCCAAAACTAAGTTTTTAAGGTTTAGTATCACGTGAAGGGAGTGCGATCCGGTATAACAGTGTTTGATCAGCCATTTCGCAGGCTGATTCAGAAAGCCAGAGGAGAAGTTTTTGAAGTGAACTTGGTTGAGTGGCCTCCTGACTTTGGGTACTGTTGTAACACAGAGGTGGGAATACGTGAGAGAAAAACAAATACGTTTCTTACATTTAGAAAGCAAGGAACCCTGGTATGTGTGAGGGGTATCAGCGGGACAGTGTGACAAGTAGATGTCCCTGTTTATTTGCAAAGCAGATTCATCGGTAAGCCAGGCTGCTCACTAATGTGCCTTAGCTTCACCTTCATGAAAACCTACCAGAGAGAGACAGATTTCACCTTCATGCTCCTTCACTCCTTTTCAACCTCTGCTGGTTTGCTGTGATTGCCAAGAGGAGAACCTGTCTGAAGAACACTTGACAGGGTTCCTTGTCTACTTTTACTAGCCAGCAGATACAAGAATGGGATTGAAAGCCACTGGAGGGCCGTTGCACAGCAATGACTTGTCAGTTCCAAAGGATCAGAATCACGTTTTCACCAGTGAACCAGGATCCCAAGTCCCCTCAGCCATGCAGTTCCCTGTCTGCCATAGGATGAAAGATAGAAAGATATTTTGCTGGGGTTTTTTCAGTGGTGACCTAACAACTTCCAGCACCCTCAGTGAGGGCTATTACAAGGTTTATCACAGCTTCTCCACAAAAGCTACTGTCATGGTCTTCCCGGCTCTTTAGCTGGCTGTGCAGATGACCCTAATTATTTATAGGTATTCCCAGATTAAGGGGGAAAAATGCTACTTAGACTATCCTATTAGCAAGGTAATAAAAAATGAGCACAGGCTCTAACTACAGTGGTGTTCACAAGGAGGAGCAGTTTGCCATACCTAATGTTTCATTTTTGAGGGCAGGGTACATAAATACTGTAGTATATCAATAGCAGGTAAATCAATTGATACAGAAATTAGATGTCATGTACAGCAACTTGGCCTTTATTGCTTTTCCAATATAGCTCATCTTATGCTCTCTTCATTACCATTAAAAAATACTCGTGAAGCAGAGCTATTTTACAGGTTCTCTATTTAAAAGGCGGACTTGTATTTCACAGATTTTTTTGTTCTTGACAAGAAAGTGCAGAACATCTACCTGTGTTTATTACTTTGGGTAGGAAAGCATTTCAGGAAGCCGATAGCACTGAAATCTGGAGGCACCACCAGTAGGATGCTGATAGAGCCTGCTCTGAGGCTTTTGACAGCTCTGTCCACATCCAGACCAAGTGGCAATGGCTACAGATAATGAGGCATTTCCGAAAGGCTCCTGTCCTGGAACTGGCAACGCTTACACGCCTCATTTTTACTGAGGTAACTCATCCTCTGATTTCAGATGGAGCACATCTGTGTGTGTTGTGAGACAAAGGGTGCCTTTGCATTGCATTCAAATAGACAGGAACAGTGTCCTTTTCTGCTAAATGAGGATAACAGTTATTGTGAGCATCTTTTTTTCTGTCCTGCAGATGGACAGGTGCCCTATGGCTGTAGGTTTTCACCATTTTATCATATAGTCGGTGCCGACTTTGGTACAGAGTAGGCCTGGACACTCAGAGTACGTCAGACATACACTATATTGGCTGCTTTTCCCTCAAAAGTTCAGTTAAACAATCATATCAACCTCACATCCCAAAATCAGCCAGACCCTTCATCTCAGTGCAGTACTCATGGGATTGCTGAAAACACAGGATTTCTGCCCCGTGTCCCCAAGCCAGGCAGTCCTAAAGAACTCAGAGATAGCACTGCCTTGAAAAGAGGCTTCGCACTTCAAAGCGGCATTACTGAAAGAAAAAAGTACATTTTCCCTGGGGACATGTGGGCCTTGTGCTGTGCTATAGCAGGGGAGGAAAGAGGAAAGGCTTGTCCCACACTGAGCCCCGAAGGTCCCATGCCATGTCATGTTCCCAGGGGAAGAAGGCTGAGTTACACCATTGCTCCTGGGGGACCAGCCCATCGCACAGGAGCAGCTATGCCATCCAGCTCTTCAGTTCCTACGCTAAGCCTTTTGGCAACTAAAGACCTTTGTCAGCAAGGGACCTTTTCTCTGCAAAACAGTCAAGAGCCCTAAAAGAAGCAGCAGAACAAACCAAACGCTGGATGTGCTGCCTCCACTTGTTTCTCACCCATACGCAGTTAAGCGAGGTCAAAATAGCCAACCATTTGGAGCACCTACAGTTGGCTCTGTGGACTGTTCACACTTTCCCTCACAAAAAGAAAAATGAAAATAAATTGACATTAAGTAACTCTTGTTAATAAAAATCATTAATTTCTTACACAGCGATCTTCTAGCTCTGTAAAGCTGGCTGATGCCACAATCCTCTGCAAATCTTCCTTCCCAGTCTGGAAGGATTTGAATCAGAATAACCAGCAGGCATAAGCCAAAATACATTAGACCCTCAAGATGTTTTCTATGGTTTCACAGGAATATGGTGCTCTGTCCTAATTCAATGTCAATGACTAAAACTGTGACAAAGCTCAGAGCATAGCCATGGAAGGACCTGACACTAGTCCAGCTATTTGGTCTGTTAAAACAGTGCAACCTTGTAAAGCTTTCTAATCCCATTATGGAAATGACAAGGTGGAAAAAAAGAAGTCATCCCTCCACTGAAGTCAATGACAATTTGTAGTGACAGCTTTTCAGCAGAGCCACCTTGTCTGGGCCTGGCAAGCAGAGAAGAGCTGTAGGACAAGGTTACGTCCTCCAAGAAAGGAGCCGATCCAGGCAACCGGAATGCGCTGCACTCATTTTGCCACTTCAAGGGAAATCTGAGCTGTAACCTAGGGTTTTCAAGCCCTAAAAATACACCGAGACTCACAACTGGAAGTTTCTGTGTATGAGACAACCTGTAAAACTTACTGAAATACAACTCTGTTTGCCTAGGATCTCATAAGTTCACCTTTTCAAATGGATTTATCCTATGGTTGTTAGTTCACCTACAAGGCCATATGAAGAACAGGACAACGTGCCGTACAGTGCAGCCCAGAAAGGCATGGGTAAAATTGCATTTCAATGTATTATATCGCATTTCAACCTTCTTGAATACTTAACACATACTTGAACCCATCTGAGAAACAATATTAATTTCTCCCTATTTTTCAGTGACAAATTCATGAGCACACGGAATGATTAAAGCCAGAGGAACCTGTGGATTCTCTTCTCAGACTTTTAGACCTGAGACCTTTTTAATTTTATTTTTTTAAAAAACTCCTTTAAAAGAAATATAGCATCAGGTGCAGAGAAGAAACCAAATAATCTGCTGAAAATACCAAAAGCCGTTTTTCCTGATTCTTTTGACTAACTTGCATGCACCAAAGTAAATCAGATGGATGTCCCACACAGGACAACCAAGGAGGGCATTTTTCAAACTGTATGAGCAGCTCAAATGAGTTTTGAAGTGGTGAGGGAGACGTGTGTGTAAAATGCTATTAGAAAAATAATGGGATTTGTGTGCCTACTGTACCTCAAAAGAAGAAAGCTCCTGTACTTCATTTTTTTTGCCAGTCGTTTTATCTCAAGCGATCTCTGAACCCTTCCTGATGCTCTGATAGGTGGGAGCTGATCTCATTTACTCACATTAGCTGTCAGAGCCCTGACAGTGCTGGCAGCTCTGACTCTATGCACCCTCTGCAGAGCTGAACAGTTTCTCCTGAATAGTTGTAAAAATCATTTATTTCAGTTTAAGCTCATTATTTCCTTTCTCTTAGAAAGCGATGCAGCCTAGTGAGACTCATTTCTCCCACCCCAGATCCTCAAAAGATCGTTTCTCATTTGTTTCTATCTGAGCTGGAAGAAAATCTACAAGTTGACATAAGCAAAGTGCGCCTCGGATTTTAGTGCCAGCTATAGAAGCGTACCATGTTTAATATCTTAGCTGTGTGCCATACATGCCCTATATGATGACACATTCAAGACTGGACAACTTCGTAACTCATCAAAAAGTGGCACAGGTTGTAATTAGGAGCAGTATTTCACTCCCTGAGCTGGCCCGGTCTCTGATCCAACAAACACGTTGACCTTCTCTTTCCTCAGACTGCTGTCTCGTCATAGTGCTGGTTCTAAGAGTGCTGTCTAGAGATCGGCAAGCATTTGTGCTTTGGTTATTTCAGTGTCAATCACAGAAATACTGCTTTTGAAATGGGAACAGTGAGAAGTAAATACAAGTCTGCTCTGCTGACTCCAAGGACAATGGTACACAGTGACACCACGTTACCTTGTGGTGGCGTTTGGCTACACGAGACTTGCAGGCAAATCTGGCATAGATACAACGGATCTATGAAAAACTGCATTTTCTTATTGCTTAACAATAACCTGTTGGTCAGTATCCATGCTGCATATATGCTTGTACATCCAGGATGCACAAAAGACACATGGCAACCATCATAAACTTACCCAGAGCAGAAAAGGAAACAATCTAGCTTGTGACAAATGGAATCTCATCACAGTTCATTTCTCATAGATATTCCATTTCCCTAGCTTCAACATTTGAAAGACATTAGGATCAACAGCATCTATCACCTGTGGCAAGACACTTCCACATGAATGACACCCTGGTAATGGCACAGCTGGGTGTGGAATCTATTAGCACTTGCACTACAGAAATGAAACCATCAAGTGGGATTAGCACTAAGCTGGGAATGGCTCTATGTTTCCCATCATAATACCGAGGTAATTTGTAATACAGGAAAACTGCATTACTGTGTTTTCTCCTAATGCCGGTGCTCTTAGGGTTTGTCATATGGAGAAGCACACAGAAACACAGTATTCTACTTCTCCACTGCCTGCCATGTATATTATTAATATGTGTCACCTAACAGATGCTTCGCACATGTATCTACCGGAAAATTTATTCTGAGGCTTATGATGCGTTTTGTTTGTCCACAAGCTACAGTTAGTCACTGTACAAAGTATATTCTGCTAAAAAGACTGGTTGAGGAGAAAAACACCAAACAATTTACATTTTGCCCCGTGATGCAGTCCGGGTCAAGAGGAGCTGTCTGCAGGAGTGGATGACAGTAAACCTTCCTGAAGAACAATTAAGAATACACGCATTTGGACATCCTTCTGGGGTAGAGACCAGGGCAGGCTGCGAAAAGGAAAGAACCGATATGAAATAAACCTTAGGCAGGAGTACAGACTAAGACTGCGACTGGGAAATGCAGCAGGGACTGCCGGACACAGCCCCAAAAGTGCCTGGAAAAGTCACTGGTAGACGAAAACTTCCTGAGGGATCCAAAGGTCTGCAAAGGTCTCTGAAAAAGACGCAGAATTATTTGCAATCCAGAAACAAAATGAAAGTTGATAGACTAAAAAACAAAGCTGGAGGAAAGGGCTCACTCTTTTGTCCTCAGCAAGGACAGAGGGGTAAATTCGCCTGTAAGTGATTGAATCTGTCTCACCAAGCACATCCGAGTGCTGCCTGTTTAAAGAATTCCCCCGTTGCCATGTATCACTTTGGTTTTCTAATAAAATGCAGTTTTAAAGGCTGAGAATCCTTTTGGACAGTCTCACTTCCAAGAAACAGTTGGGCAGGACCACCTCGGTGCTCCGGCCGTGCTGGGTCCCGTCACACTGCCATGGTTTCTTCTGAACTCCGAGCAAGCCGAGATGAACTGAAGGAGACCCTGACCAGGATCCCGTGGCTGTGCTTTGGCTCACTCCAAAACACTCTCATTTTGAACGCCGCAGCTCCCATGCTCTGGTACTAATGGAAATTTGCTTGAATAACATTATGTTGCTTCAACCCTTTTGAGGTCTAATCCAGTCCCCACTGAGATGAGATAATGCCCACTGATTTCAATGAGCTGTGAATTATACCTTTTATTTCCGACTTAAGAGCTCTTTTTATTTTGTTCTTCCCTTGCTTTATCGCAAGGATTAAAATCCATGTTTTCACCCAAATCACCAATTCTGCCGACAGCGCACATCCCTCGATGGGATCACGGTTGTTCTGAGAAGCGGTACCCACAGCCCCGCCAGTCAGTCTTCATCACTCCTTCTGCACCGCTTTATTAATAAAACCTGACATTTCACATTTCAGCTGTAACATACCTAACCAGCTATTTATTATACATACAGAATAGCAAATGTAGCATTCTCTGACTCCTGCTCCACAGCGTGGGCTTTCCTGACAATAAGACATTTTGTTATTCTTTCATAACATGAATGTGCCGAACCTTTTTTCGCATCCTCTCCAGCATGCTAATAGCGAGTGGGCTTTATTAGGAGGCAGAATTAAATTCTCAGGAAACACCAGCAGATGACATGATCAGTAAGGTGTGATCAATGCTTTACCTTTTGCCCTTATTTTGATTAACTAACTCTATAGCGGAACAAAAGGGTAGGTTTTTTTTTAAAAAACAACAGCAATAAACCATGTACCAATACAGTAAGCTCTTGTCTGTTCCAGGGCATGTTTGGTGCTTCTGTTGTTCTGTACTCCCAAATCCACGTTGCTTTGATTACCAGGTTTCTGGGAGCGCATGCCCCTGATTCAACCAAACATACAACTACATGCCCAGACTTCTGTTGTAGTAATAAAACGTGCACAGAATAAAAAGTAAATCCGGCAGGCAGTGGAAGTTGACTGATGCTCAAAGCCAGCACAAATTAATGCCCATCCCAAATCCTGCTCACGCTCCCAGGGTGTAAACCAGTGGGTGCTCCCTGTGCCTGACTGGGGCTGCCTGAGGATGAACAGGACGGTGGTTTGTGACACCTCCTCAACCCTTACGGTGCCTCCACGCACGCTGAGAGCAGCAGAAGCGCTGGAAGCGAACACAGGGGGTCAGAGCTTGGGCTGGGGCTGATGTGGCCTCTTCCTCGAAAGTTGCTGAGATGGGGCCGGGGCGAGATGCAGAGTGAAGCTGCTGAGAGACCCAAACACTCAGTAACGGGCCAAGGGAAGGGAGGAATGATGGCAAATCATGCTCTTGCCTTTAGCCAAATACAGCTTCCTTTTGGTTTGGGTTAGGCTTGTTTTTTTGAGGGGGGGTGGTCTGTGTGGCCTCACAATGGGAGGTTTGTCTCTATATGTATTTTTTCCAACTCCCAGAGTTACAGCAAAGCCTTAAGTACGGCTTAGTTTCAACCCAAACCAAAGACTTTGGCATAATTTCTAGGTCTGCTCAAACCAATAAATGAGCTCAGGTTGACTTGAAATTTGGCCGAGAGCTTTGAGGTGTTTGTTGTTGCTGTTCTCTTTTTTTGAGGGGTGGGGGAGAAGCGTGTTCTTTTTTTGTGTTTTGGTTTGGTTTTGTTTTCTTTCCTTCTTTCTTTTTAAACGTATTTACTGCACTACTCCGGGTGTCAGCGTCCCTAATTGCCATTGACTTGACCACTTCAAGTCACTCTACAAGGCCTGAGCAGCCCGAGCAAACCCTTTCTGATCAACCCTCTTGTCTTCAGCAGCCAGCAGTACGCACTCGCAAAATCCCAGAGTCCCTAAAGCCCACAACACTGTAAAAATCTAAAAAATGTTAGCAAAGTTGCACTGACAAAGAAAAAACAGCTTTCAAGAAGGGATGCATGACCCCAAGTGGATTCAATGTCATTTAAAGAAAGAAAAGAAAATAAATCTACACTTCTGCTCTTCAAACATAATAAAAAGAGCCAGGATTGTTACAAGGCTGGCACTTAAACTCCAGGGTTGAGTACACGGGGCTCCGCAGCACTCCAAGGGAACACGAGTGTCCCAGGATACCGGTTGCGTGCCGGCGCTCCCGCCGCACAGCTCGGGTTCAGGGGCCGCCACGCTCACTCGCTTTCCTGCCCGTCAAACTGATGCGAGCCTCCTTCTGCTGCCTTTCAAGGGCCATCATCTGAGCCTGCTGAATCCATTTAGCCAGTAAACTGCATGATGTGTTTGGACCCAGACACACTTGGGTTTTGTTTTCTCCATTCTTCCAAACCCACACGCTGCATTTAAGCGCTAAGCTACGCCAGGCGGTGGTGAATGAGCGATTACTGAGCTCCTCAGGTGTCGTTATGCAGTATGAAGCTGGAGGCCAGAGCACTCTGCCGCCTGAGAAGTGCGGTAATCCTGTAGAAATGCACAGAGTGGGGTATCTTCTTCTAAAACAGGATTTATCATCATAAATAGAAGAAGCAGGAAACACTTGATATGGATAAGGTCACTGCCAGCCAGTCAGAAATGCTACTCTTAAGAAATCTTCACAATATACAAATAAGTCAAAACAATTACGAGACCTGCGTTATTGTACGAAGCTTGTTAGTGGAACTCAAACCACTTTATTAATAAAAACTAATGCAGTCACACAGTGTCCCTTTGACAGAAAGATCATCAAACCATCCTGGTACTGGAGAAAACAGACCAGAGGAGAGACGGGGATTAAAACAAAAGAGACTCTGCAATGCTTCTAGAATACGTAGCTGACTACCAGGAATAGATATTTAGGCTCTTTTCCTTCTCTACTCGTCACAGTCCTATAACAACAATGGATATGCAAAACCACCATTGGTTTTCAGCCTAGTGGCAGGCGGCTGCTGCAACAGCTTTCCTTGTCTTCTGCACCATATGAGGCAAATTAAAAAAACCCAGTTCTTCCCATTTCGTTTATAATTCTAAAAATGCCCCCTGGTGCGACTTATTTTATTAATGGTACAGCAATCAAATTAATAAACATTCATTTTGCAGTGTTGGCTGAGACTTGCAGAACCAGGATGCTGTCTTCTTAAGCACACTAAGTACCTTCTAATCAATAGAATTCAGAGAAAGAATAACTAACCTAACTCAATTGATTGTCTAAAACCCTCTATTTGTTGCTATTACTACCGACAGTCCAATCCCAGTGCAAGAACCTTCTCTAGGTGTGTTGAAAGCACAGCCCCAGCCTACAGGTGTCCTACAAATCCAGGAGACACTTATGAGAACAGGACCTTTGGTCTACCTGATTTAGAGATGTGTCCAAATGATGTGGTTACTTACTTTGGCAGTTCAGGGCATAGGGAGCCTGTTTAATTTAACAGAGTCCATTGATATTCCTGCTACACAACAGAGAGAGGAATTTACCCCAGTAAACAATTTCCAAGGTTGAAAGGCACGCTTTATCTTTTTAACATTATGTCTTTTAACAGTCTCCTTGTCCTTAGTGGAAGACAAAGATCCTGCATCTCTTCGCATGCTAAACCACCATTCTGTTTCCCGGCTCAGTTGTAGCTCCTGCCAATACGTATAGGTTGAACAGATGCTAATTTTCCTATCTCCAAATGAGTACAGACAGTCATACAACTACCTTGTCCTCATTCCCCTTTTCCCCCAAGATTACTAATAAAGAGTCAATTGCTTGGCTACTGATTGAACCACGTGCTCTAATTACTTGTTTAAATGATGGCAAACACATTAAACAAGTATTAAACAGCATTTAAATCAGTGCTCTTTGAAGACAGAAAGACAAGCATTGGAGGCATTTATTAAACACCAAATTAGTCCTAAAATTAGCGTGACTTTTGAGAATTTTCATTTTGCAAAAATGTCATCCTGGGTTGTAATAAAACCCCAGAACAGCTTTTAGAAGACTGAGCTCTAAACAGGGCAGTTGACATCCCCTACAGTCTGGGGTTTCTAAGGGGAAAGCTAACGTGAGAAGTGTTGCCTACAATGAACTGAGAAAAACATAGATCCCCCTGGGCTTACACATAAGGACACGGATAAGTATCCAACGTAAACTCATATACTACTTTTTTCAGACAACATGGTGAAATACAGCAGTGCCACACAACATGACTACATCAAATACATAGATGCCACAGGACTAAAGCCTCATCCCAAATAGCCAAGAAACCACATTGAGACAACGTGCACGTGGGTTTGCAAGAGTGCAGCGGTGCGGGCAGGTGAGCCCAGCTGCAGGAGCACGGCCAGGAGCTGCGGAGCTGCAGGAGCACACCTGCGGCCAGGCTGCACAGAAACACAGAATGTCAGGGGTTGGAGGGACCTGGAAAGCTCACCCAGTGCAATCCCCCATGGAGCAGGAACACCCAGCTGAGGTTCCACAGGAAGGGGTCCAGGCGGGTTTGAATGTCTGCAGAGAAGGAGACTCCACAGCCTCCCTGGGCAGCCTGGGCCAGGCTCTGCCACCCTCACCGGGAAGAAGTTTCTTCTCAAATTTAAGTGGAATCTCTTGTGTTTCAGTTTGCACCCATTACCCCTTGTCCTACCATTGGTTGTCACCGAGAAGAGCCTGGCTCCATCCTCCTGACACTCCCCCTTTCTAGATCTGTAAACATGAATGAGTCCCCCCTCAGTCTCCTCTTCTCCAGCTCCAGAGCCCCAGCTCCCTCAGCCTTTCCTCACACGGGAGATGCTCCACTCCCTTCAGCATCTTGGTGGCTGCGCTGGACTCTCTCCAGCAGTTCCCTGTCCTTCTGGAACTGAGGGGCCACAACTGGACACAATATTCCAGGTGTGGTCTCCCCAGGGCAGAGTAGAGGGGCAGGAGAACCTCTCTGACCTACTGACCACCCCCTTCTAACCCACCCCAGGTACCATTGGCTTCCTGGCCACAAGGGCCCAGTGCTGGCTCATGGTCACCCTGCTGTCCCCAGGACCCCCAGGTCCCTTTCCCCTACACTGCTCTCTAATAGGTCGTTCCCCAACTTATACTGGAACCTGGGGTTGTTCCTGCCCAGATGCAAGACTCTACACAGGCTTGCTGGGGGACAGTTTCCCTCCAGAGAGCAGATACAAGTAGCTTTTTTATCATGTCCCACTAATAGAAATGATAACCTGCGAATCACTCCTGGGAATGTACTGGCAGGAACACCAGCAAACTAAAGTACCTTCCATTTACCCTACGGAATCCCATCCATACTGTCAGTGCTGTGCTCCCCACCACTGCCAGGTCAGGGTTGGTGCTGGCAGGGTCTGTACCGCTCACATTTCTATGCAGAGTGCTGAGCTTGGCCCAAAAGATTTGAGCTTTAATTTAATGCTAAATCCAAATCAAAGAATGAATGATTTGTAACATCTTGAGATCCATCCCCTTTGCTTTAAATAATACATACCTTCAGGACAATACAACATATCCACTTCTAACCTTGTTATCAATTCCCAATACAGCAAAGCACATATACAACCAGGTGTGTGAGAAATATTGTGGCACGGGTGCTAATTACTAAGCCATGCCAGTTGTTTGTCAATTAGCGGGTTTTATTTTCTTGTGGGAAGGAAATTTCTAGAATACCGTGAAGAACGCACACACTCCCCACATTGTTCATGCCTGGTAGAGGTAGATTTGGATGACTGCTTTTTTCCTGTTGCCTCTTAACATTGCAAATCAAACTGCAATCAGAATAATGAGGTGTCAGTGGCTGAAACCGGAGCTGGTACTACATATTGTCGAAGATCGTTCACAGTAATCAACTAATGATGACATTGCTTCCTCCACCATGCTAAATAAAATTCCCCTGGTTGTGCAACACAATTACTACTAATAACCAGAGAAACCTCAGTGTGTTTAAGGCGGTTGTTTCACAGATTATCTGGAGACTTATTTTAGAATGAAGTGGGAAGACACATTTACTGGATGGAGATTATTCCTTAGTAATTAAGCAGACATTGTTCCTGTGGGTGTAGGATATTTTCCAGTATCACGAAGTATTTTTCTTCTAATGATGCAGCTGAATTTAAATGGTGATTTTTGTTTTTC
The DNA here is from genome assembly GCF_037038585.1 of Patagioenas fasciata. Classification (NCBI taxonomy): domain Eukaryota; kingdom Metazoa; phylum Chordata; class Aves; order Columbiformes; family Columbidae; genus Patagioenas; species Patagioenas fasciata. The sequence goes on from NC_092531.1 coordinate 24,753,062, forward strand.
TTATGCTGATGAAGAATAACTTAAATATTTAAACAATTTAATCTCAGAAAGAAAATAATGGGAAATGATACTCAATAAACAATCTGATTAAAAGATTTACTATTAAAGGAGGGTTGATGAATACATATTTATTGTACAACAAAAATACATTGACTCCAAGAGAGAGACCCCTCCTGACTGTTAATAAAGGTTTTTAAAAGCTATGCAGGCCCAAACGCTGAGAATACTTTGTGCTCTTTAAGTCGGGAGCTAAGTCGCTTTGAAGGCTTTAGAAATTACTTGCTTATTGAACTAAATTTTGCCCAGATGCAGCAACGTTTTTATACTGAGATGACAACTGGGAAGACGTAATTGTTATGACACGCATGTTGCGCGACTTATTTTTGAGGATATTAATCACAAGGAAAAAACAAGAAAAACAAAAAAACCCCAAGCAAACAAAAACCAAAACCAACAAACAAACAAAACCCCAAACCAAACCAAACCAACACCACTAAACAGAAGAGAGCAACATTGAAAGAGCTGAAGTCTCAAGGTTTAATAGAGCTACGCAACATTCAAAACATAAGAGAAGGAAAATTCAACTCTTAGCTATAGCCAAAAATATATCCCAATGATTTGACTGACAATTTAATTCCTGAGGTTAGAAAAGCAGGATAGCCTATGGGCACAATTTTATTACCTTTTCAGATGTATTTGGACCACCGTTATCAGCAGATTTCTTTCAAAAGACTGACAACAGCGAAGAACAGAGCATATCTCAGCAGCACCCCATTCATTACACCGGCACCGCGCCATGCAGAAGGTGGATTTGAGTGGAGAGAGACAAAACATTTCAATAAGAATAAGAATCACACCGAAGAAGGGAGAAAACACTGGCCCAGATCCTTCAACCCAGTGATATTTGACAGGTCCCATACAATATCGCAGAGCATCGTCACTATACAAGTTGCCTTCAAAATTCAACCGCGAATGCATTTGTTTTTTCCTCAAAATAAAATGGATAAAATCCATAAATTTTATTGAGCTGCATTTCTTTCCTGATATAGATGAGAGGGAAATAGAAATATTTCAGATTGTATTGCATAGTAACCTGGGCAGCAGCGGAGAAAAGCTCTTGAATACCTGATTAAGCCTAGTCCTTTCTAGCAAAATGATTAAAACAGCGCTTAACTTGAAGTACTTTGCTAAATAAAGTGTTTTGCTGAATCAGAGCTTTCACAAACACTTTTTAACAGCACCAGCTGCAAGTCTCCAGACTTTCGCAGGCTTATCTGAACTGAAACCCAACTGAAAGCCTTGCAAGTCTTGCCCATTACTATTTCCTAATGCTCTGTGAGTCGTGCCAGTGACTCCTGGGATCCAGATTTGGAAAGCATTTTGAATATTTTATACCATAAATTTCCCCTTAAAGAAAACAGATGTATGCACATATTCACTTGAGTTCCTTATAATTTGAAACAGTATAATTTTAAACCAATCTTATTAGATACAGATGAACAAGTTTGTTTTTATCCTGGCAAACTGCTGTTTCTATTATTCTTGTCCTTTGCTTCTAGAAATCTTCTTGCATAGCATTTGTTTTCTTGAAGTGAGTAATTACTCTTACTCTGCCATCTTGAGACAGACCCAGCAAACAGGCCTATTCTGCATCTAAATGAACCTTTTAAATATAAGGCACGAACTGTAAACAATAGACTCCTGAAGGCTGGCACTCATTTACATGTTTTCTTTCAGATGTGACTACAGGTATCTCATTCCATTATCCTCAATATTTCATGGAGTTGTCTCCCTTTCTTTTCCTTCCTCATGTTGCATCCATTGGCAGATTCAGAAAGAATAAAGTCTTTATGAAATGAAGGATGGCCTGAGGTGCTTTCTGCAGCGCTAAATCAGGACATTTTAATCATAATTTATTTCCACATCTGGAAGACTGCTTGGAAGCACTTTCAGATGCTGATATATTCTCCTTGCATTGTCAGGAACCAAGTAAAACATTGGACTGGAATCAATGATCACCAGCAATGCACAGATGAATGCCCATAGCAAGCTACGCTTTCAAATTATCAGCTTGCAGAGCAATTCTTCTTGCTTATTTTCTCTGGTGTCTGTCTGCGGCTAACATCTGTTCCCAGCTATGGCACTAACAAAGGCGTCTCCTTTGACTGTTATTAACGCTCGAGCTCACAGTGCCACTGGGGTGCACTTCTGGGGAGCAGCTGGCACGGGGACTCTGACAAGGTCGCTCACAGAATAGGCAGTTTAAGTCACATCTGCCCATTTGCCCAGTTTGGCACCTCTCACAGCTTCTGTTGACGAGGCTGGTGAACAGAAAGCATGAGAAGCACAAGTACTTCTGTAGAAATCTTTGAGAAAAGGATCATCCCACGAAAAACAGTCTCCCAAAATGTTCAAAGAACTCCTTCAGCATGGGATTAGGAGTTTGGGTACTTACACTGCTAATTCCCAAGGATGCCAACAGTTTCTAAATGCTTAGAGACTTCTACGAACCTGTGTCCCAGGACAGTCTCAACATCTCTAGTCTGTCTCTTGACATCTAACCACTTTGATCTCTTTTCAGCTCTTTTGTTAGCCCCCTTCCTTAAAATGCCTTTCATCAAGAGCTGGCATCTTAAACACTGGGGAAACAACCAACTATTTACATTTCTAATAACCAACTCATGCAAGTAAAGATTTATCACAACTGAGACAGGATAACAACAGTGTTTTTTTGTTTTGTTTGTTTTTAAATCTCTCCCCATTGTTCAGAACCAACTGCCTCTATCAGTGGTACTTTGGGAACATGTCTTCTCTCACGATCTGAACCCCAAAGAATGCAGCCTGTTGAAAGAGAAGAGTCGATAAAGCTCTACCAAGAGCTCAGGAAGCTGTGCTTGTGCGCTGCGAGGAATCCAGCACCCAGTGCTTGGGGCAGAATGTGCCTGGAGAGGAAACGGAGAGGACAAGAAGCTGTGCTCTCATGTGCTGTGCTCCCAACCGCAGAGCTGCTCCCCCCTTCCCAACGCAGAACAGCACAGGGCATGTATAGCAAACTCCCTCCCTGCCAGGTACCGAAGCATTTGGTATATCCCTCTTTATAACACACCTCCACAGCAGTAAACACCTCCCAGATAACCAGTCACAAATCCAGCTGAGAAGACAGAAGAAAGCCCATACAATTTTTTCCTAATCTTTTGCCCTTTCTCTTAGAATGATTCAGTAAGTTGTCAGTGACATCACTAGTGCAGCTTTATCAGCCATACCAGCTGAACGACTCTTCCTTGCTTTCTGCTTTGCAATGTCATTGCGGTGCTTGAAAAAATTAATTCTAACGAGGTATCACGATGACGGGACATGAATGGCAGGCTACACAAAGGCAGAAAGTGGAGAACCATGACAAACAGCAGGCCAAAAGCTTAGAATAAAACAAGTGCACCAGGAGTTTTATTTTCCTCCCTGAGAGAACATGGTAGCTTGACAGCAAATGACAACGGCGCAGAAAGTGAAAATAAGCGCGTCTATATGTACACGGCTGAATTTTGAGATCATTTTGATGAAATAAGTGCATTTGTATTTGTATAACAAAACCTGGCAGAAACAAAAAGAGATTTAGAGCAAAGACAGAGACTAATTCTGGGCAGTAGCAGGAGAGTTAACAATGTGCAAGCAAGAAATCTGAGCGGAAGGAGATGCTATTTCCACACAAGGGAATAAAGACGATGAGAAGAATGGGAAGAGGAAATAGGGTGGCATTAAACAGAATCTGTGTAATTAAAATTGCTAATAGCCTCTTGGAGGCTGTTTCCAAAACAAGCTGTTTCCTTTAGACAATCAAAACATCATGAAGTTAACTACGTGCAAAGCCTGATCTCTCCCCATTGCAGACACTGGGTTAGAGCGCTCCTGGCTCAGGGCTGCGGGGTAGAGAAGAAACAGCAGCTTCTTGTTCCTCTCCTACACTGGTATCAATGGTGATGAATTTATATTTGACATCCTATCAAATAAATATCTCCCCAGGTTCCTCTTTATTCAGTTTGGCCCCGTGACAATTTTAGAGTAGACCCTACTTTAACTTGCATACATGAATCTATGTCACTGTTATATACCAGGACCTGACGCTGACCTCTTTTATACAAATGTAAAATTGATGCTGTGTGTCGCGGTCTTAAGGTCAGCATACACTTCTGCACTTTTGCTGCCAAGTGCAGACTCTGGTAGATCAGCTTTATTTTCTTTGTTTAAAAAAGATCATCCCATTCTATATGGATTTTTGTTTCTTTCCTCATGGTCCTGGAGAGATTTATGAGTGAATTTTAATTTAGAATGGTCTGGTAGATCCATGAGTCTCTCTCAAGAACATGACACTGGGTGCGGGCACCAGCTGCAGCTCCCATAAAAAAACATGGGAGGATGGATCTTTCTATTAGATTAGACATCAGTGAAAATGTAACATCAACAGCACTGTAACCTCAAGGACCTGTTCTAAATCAGATGATGTACTGAGAAGATGCCAGTATCATCTCTAAATCATATTGCCTCACTCGAATGGACAGCAATGATGCCTACAAGTAGAGACTGGACATAGATGATTTTGAACTTTAGCATTAGATCAAAGTTCTTGATTTATTTCAGCGATACCTGTTAGGATTATTCTATTCAGTGAAGTGCTACGCATACTAGGAATAGAAACATTCAAAATAATTTTTGGCTGCTACGCGAGTGTTGAACAAAACTGCATTTTTTGAAAGATTCAGGTAAACTCATACAAGCACATTATGCCCAACAAAGTAGGGGTCTGTCTTTCAATGGAAACACAACTTATATTTGGTCATCTAGGACAAAAAAGTGTAGTTATTTTCATAATTTCCCCCTCTTAATTGTACAACTAAGACCCTTGGCTCATTCTGTCCAAGATTTTGTCCAGTCTATGAACTATCACTCTCTGCAGAACTGCATCCCCTCACTGAAGTCTGGCTTCATTTTCTTCTCTCTTCCAGCTGTTTTCTTCTCAATCAGTTTCCAGACCTGACTGGATGCAGTGCTCAAAAGACATTAAATTACAGTTGTTTGGGTTTTTTTTCTCCCAACAAAATTAGCAATTGTGAGTTCTGTTTACTCATGGATATTTATACTCCATTCTTTACGTTGCCTAGAAAAACAAAAAGACACTATGTAGCCTGTAATATCTTATTGTGATAATCAGAGTAGGATAATCGGATGAACTTCTTTACATATCTGTTGGCATAACATCAATACGGATGGTCTGGTTTGAATACTGTTGTCTCTAAAATGTGATTAAAGGAGGTGCCTGGTCTGACGAAAATGATATAATATGTTTAACTGTGAAAGAAAAACATGTATTTTCCCCAATGAACTTTAAAAAGTAATAATTCATTGCATCAAACCAGAAAATAGTCTGACAAAAATAATGGCGTTACAAGAACTCATGGAGCTTTTGGATAGAAGTACAAGAATATAAGCTGCCCTTTCAGTTAAACCCATGCAAACTCTCAGTCATTCATCATGAAAAACAATATTAATCGCATTTCGGCCACTTGACCATCACCAGGAATATCTAAACATCCTCTGGGAGATTGTTGTGTACACACAACACAACAAACTTCAAACCGCCTGAGCTTTTGAACCACCAGAAGAGATTTTATTGGGCAAACTTACTCTTGTCAAACTTGCTCACTTTCATGTTCATATATGTTTTGATAAAAGTTTCTGAGGGGAAATTAAAAGAGCCCTGGTGCAGTCTAGGAGACGTGTGCCTTATTTATTCAAGTAATCTTTTTCCTTACACCATTAGCAGTCATTATGGAGACTGTGATCAATTTTAGGACCTCCATTTGTGCTTTCTGATGGCAAAACTTCATCAGGCAAATTTGCTGCCAGGAGCAAGTCTGGAGGAGGACTTGGGCAGTGCTGGTGTTGTTCCAAGAGACACAAACAGGAGGTGGCCCTAGCTCTGTAGCGCACAAACCAAAATAGAATAGGCAACAAGCTTACTATAATAGAGCCATAATAAAATAATAAGCTCACCAAATACAGGATAGAACTGATACTAAGAGAACTTTTAATCTTTTTTGATCTTGTTGGCTGGTTTGAGAGCAGAATCTGGCTTACCATTCAAGCATATTTAATAGTGAGAGAGGAAAAAATTGTCTATAGCTGTTCACAACGTCCTTTTAATTGAATTAATACCATAATTCACCTTGCTGAAAATGAAGTCTCTTCACTTTTTGACACTGAACAAAACCACCGCTTACTACCAATACTTATCTATGTAATTACAGAGAAACAAACCGCAGTTGACTCCTATGGCTGTACGAGTTCTCTCCCACATGTATGGATGCAGATCTGGCACCGGATGCACTCCTGCACGTGAGCAATGAAACAGATGAAAATCTCCACATGCGGTGTAAATGAAGAATAGCCACATAAACAGGAGCTGAAGGACTAAAGTGATTTATAACTTCCAGAATCAGTGTCTTTGCCATACTGAAGCTATACTGTGACAGAATGTGCTCATATTTCTAGGTTCAGAAAATCCCTTTCCATTAGAAGCCTATTAAAAGAGGTTTAAGAATCATCTTTCACATTCCTTTTAGTCTTCATTCACGTGTATTATATATTTGGTTATCAATTATGCCAATGGAAATCCAAACACAGATATCAGAATCTATGGAATAAACCAAGATTTAAAAGAGGAACCGGGAACACTTTAATTTGCCGAATTTAAAGTCTCTCCCCTTCTACTCCAAAGTTTAGGAAATAAGCCATGTCCGACTTTTATGTCTTCCTTGTCCTCTGCAGAACTTTGAACAGAATTAAATCATCTTGACTCTTTTTATGGGAAAGGGGCCCACAAGACTTATTTTCAGAGACACTGACTCCATGGTATTAATATCATGAAAATATGCTGGGAAATGGTATTGTATAGGGTCTCAGTAGTGCTCAGGAGCTTAGGTGGCTGGTAGATTTTTGAGGAGCAAACATCAGCCTCTGCAGGCCATAATCCTGGCATAAATAAGCTTTGCGAGCACACCTCATTAATGATCAGTCCCATATCTCAAATCTGCTTCTCATGTCCAGGTGTGACTCGCCCTGGCATCTTTTCCTCCTCTTCTACACGTGCATTAATACTGACACACCGCTGTTGAGACAAAGTGACTTCATGGATGCTGCATGAGAAGATCAGAAAGTACTGTGGGGACTTCAGAAATGGTGTTCACTGATTTCACAGGGTTGAAGCTTCCCCATTAAGTCACATCATCCCCTTAGAGAAAGAACACAGGCATGTTAAGGGGCAAAACCAGCTTCCTCGAGGTAAATAAAATTGTAGAGACAATGAAGGGACTGCAAATGGAACCTCCTAAAGAATCTAGCTAGGTATTCCATGCATATACTGTGCTCGGATTTCAGAAACCTATAGAATGAACCTTGTATGGAAATCCTAACCCTACTGAAATCAACAGTGAAACCTGGCCAGTGGGATCAAAGCTGATCAAAGACTCACCATAAATAGCACTGCTGACTATCATATTCCAAAACGGAATATGACCTAGCTTCCCTCTGATTCAATACTGAAATAAATGAACAGCATTAAAATCAAGTTTATAGGAGCCCAAAGAATAAGTAACAGCACGCATGTTGTCTTGCAAACAAACAGCAGTAACCCTCTTTTCGTGTATTTTTTTTTTATATGTATTCTCTTGAATGTTTCTATCATAGTTGTGAATAACAAAGCCTACAAGCAATGGTGACAGCAGGAATTGTTTGAAGAAAAATTGTAACCATTACCGGTTGTGCAGCATCGTTTGTATATTTAAACATTCTGCTGCCTCTTCTTGGACAGCTCAGCCCTACAAATTCTTACTCATTCTTACTTCAAGCAGATGTCCCCCAAATCCAATTGCATACCGAATTGCAAGAATTGATGAAAGCCTTTAGAAATGAATTAAAGTTTTGACAGAGAAGCCGTTGGTTTAGGGCTTAATCGTGCAAGGTTCAGAGCACTCTGGCCTCAAACCAGCAAAGCATTCAAGCGTGTGACTGCTTAAACTCGATGGGACTCCTCCCGTGCCTAAAGATAAGCATGAGTTTAAGTGCCTTGCTGTATGAAGGCCAGAATGCTCAGCCAGAATCAAGACTTTAGCCGCTTTGGTCATTGCAGAGTAATTTGCTATTCACATTTTGTGTTCAAGTCCTGCAATCCAAGGCTTAATGTCCTCAGCTTTTGGGCTTTTTGTGAAGTACTTTTAGCTGATATCCCAATACCTGCCCAAGGCTTCATAAAACAACAGTCAAATGCAATTGAAATAAAATGGTGAAAATCCTAGGAGCTCTGTGTCCCATCACAGATGCCCAGCTTCAACTCTTCCTGCTACTTTTTCAGGTATGTGGTGTCTTCTGTTATTTTTCCTCTGGAGCTCACTCAAAGACACGATATTCCTGGCCAAAGAACCTCTTGTCCAAGTTCACATGATAGCTGGAGTTACAGCATTTCCCCAATCTTTCAGACAAACCCACTTAGCCATCTGCCCAAGTATATCCCTGCTTACCAAGGGACATCCAGGAAGAGTCCAAGCGGAGGGATTCCCAGGATCTGTGCTCTTTTACTTTCCTTGGTGATTAAATCCACTTCTAACTGATGTAAACTACAAATAAGTTAGCTTATTATTTAAAATGCATTGTTCAGGTTTCTAGTATATTTAGTTTTTACAAATTTACTTTGCCTATTGGGAGGACTTTATGTGAGATAAGAGTAGTTTTCCCAGACGAAAATAAGTATAAATAATACTATAAATTTATGTCAAGGGAATTAATATGGTGTCATAGATGCATACTCTACTGTTACGTTGTGTTCTAGAATGCCATGATGTTGTTTGCCTAAGTGACAAAACGCTGGTGGTCTTGCTGAGGGGAACTATAAGAGATATTATTTTAGGAAAAATGATACTTGGAGCAATTGTGGATATTTTCATAACCTAAAACCCCATTAAACAAGCAAAGATGCCAAAAAGTAACTTGTGTGTAATTCAAATTTGTTCTTTCACACTAACGTTTATTGAACTTTTGAAAGGAACAAACTTTTGGTTTTTCCCAGAAGATGAAACCTAAAAATGTCTGTGATATTACACAAACACTAAATGAAGCCATGAAACACATTAGATAAGAATCCTCTGTCCCCACCCTAACACATCTCTCTGCAAGTTCCTGTTGTTTTCTATGGAGAGATGGACGAATTATTGGAACAAAAATGTCTTTATGCAAGATGTGAGCTTGATTATTATTAAGTGCTGTTTTGCCAGAGTTACGGAGTACTCACTCGTGTTTTGATCTCTGCCTTAGTTAAAATTCAGAGCTAGCTAAATGAAAAACAACACCAACAGTTGCAGTTGTCAACTAATACATAAAAGATGGGTTTGGTGCAAAATACTGTGCATATATTGCTTGAAAATACCTTCTAAAAGTTGCTAAGGGTCAGATTTTCCACCATGATGTTCAGATTCTTTGTAGAGTGATTCAAAATGGGAACCGCAGCTCCTCTTAAGCTGCCGCTCGCTTCCCATGAACAGCCGCAAAATTACCTGCTGCTGTTTGCCACCCAGCCCCCCGCATGCAGAACTGCAGAGAAACCTGCAGTATCAGTCCCACAGATCCTGTATGGCGCATGCTAACCACCACGTGGCTTGAAATCATATTTTTGTAAGAGTCTGCTGTCGTGGAACACCACCAGACAACACGGTCTTTATTGGCACAACACAATCAAACCTGACAAACAAGAAAAGTGAAGACTTCCCAGTTCTCAAGGACTTTCATGCTTGAATGTGTCATGTGAGAATGAAGAGGGAAACATGCTCTGAATGTTGCAGGAGGCTTAAAACAAATCCTGTTTCTAAAACAAAATTACCAGCATATTTGCAGTCACGGGTTACCATCAAATATTTGCATTTTTACATTTGCATTTATTCAGTTACAGTAGTAACTACACAATCTGGAGAAAATGACAAATATTACAGAGGAGTTAATTTCCGTAGTTGTTGAGGGAACTGGAAAGATCTTACAAGAATTATTGGAAGACAGGGATAAATTTGAGTTTGCCAGGGAGGCTTTAATAGAACCAGGAACAATTAAGACGTTTGGATTTTGACTTCTCCCACTCTGTGGTATATGCAATCTTTAGATAATGTTATACATAACTGTAAAAATGACAAAAGTCTATGACTTATGTACTGTATGTTCTATGTAGATGACTAAGAGAAATCCCTCAATCCCATATTATTATCATTTATCAGTAATGCAAAATTATCTAGCCACTTCCAGCAGGGAACGAAGCTCTAGTGCTGGAGATGCATATACAATATATGCACTAGCACGTCGAGGACCACTCAGAAATCAGCGCCAGACTGTCTTACGTACTATATAAGTATGTATTAAAGAGGGTGCCCTCCCCAAAACAGCACATTCATCACACAGATGGGTAAAAAGATTAAGGACACGGTGCTAGAAACAATTTACCTTGCAAGGATGAAGTGATCCTAACTTGCCAACAGGTAGATAGCATTTACAAATAAACTTCATAGCTTCCAAACGCCAACCAAACATGGTGGTCACAGTTCATTAATCTTCTCTAACTTATGTTGCTTTTCCTCAGTAACACAGATACTTAAAGAGCGAGATTTTTTGTTTCAGACTTCTAAAATGTTATTAGCCGCAAACAAAATCTGAGAAAATTTCAACAGATGTCAAAAGTAATTTCCACTTAAATTCCCTTCCCGAGCATGATTTACATACAACTTAATTTGAATAGCAGCTGGGTTGCTGAGGAAAACTCTTCTTTTTAAAGAAGGAAATACAGATAACACATTAGAAATACAGATAAGGTATTAGTGAAAAAGCAGCCACATTCAAAGGGGTCATTTCCCTCCTGTTCCAGTGGAGCAGGGGGCACGGAGCTGTGGTGTCTCAGCAATTCAACCCAAGCAAATACTTGGAAAAAGACAAGTGCAATTGGACCACACCGAGCTTCATCAATGCCAAGACAAGAGAGTCTGTTTCAGGAGACGTATGAATGGTGCACATCCCAGCAACTATAGAATATATAACAGGAAAACCAGGTAGTGCTTCTTAGGATATACGGCAGTAGGAAGAAACAAGAAATGACTAGCAGAACAAAAGCTTATTCATTTACATGATATTGTAACTATATTCAATTTCAGTCTAGTAGGAAGTAAAGGATTAGGGCTTTAATCACCAGAAATTTTTTAATGACCTTGCCAAACTGAAGAAGTCAGGATTTGCTCTAAGGTTGTAAATGAGGGTGCTTTCTCAGTCCGTGTTTGCTTGCTCCTAGCAAGGAGATACACGAAGAACGCTTTACCTCTCTTCTCTTAGGACTACACGATACCCAGAGATGACAACGATACAAACGGTTCCTTCCCTCTAACACAGCAACCTTTTGTAAATGCCTGTCCCTGAAAAGTCATACAGCAGTGTAGCAGAGAGTATTTCAGCCGTGGAAGAAAGAGATGCAGATTGCTCTGTATTACTGAAGGCAAGAGACGGTTTTCCATCTTGACAGCTAGCCTGACCATTTATTGCAAGGGCAGAGTTTGTTCCACGATGCTGGGGCATACTTTGTAGCTACAGCAAGCAGGGACTCCGGTAGTCTAGGAACCTTCTGCAATATTACTTATGATTATAGGAAATCAGAATTGATGACAAGATTGAACGTTCCAACCTTACGCCTGGAAAGTCTGTATTTCTCTTTCTCTGTTTTGCTGCCAAACGAGAAACTTAGCAAGAAGGATGGAGTGATTTGGCCCTGATGGATGAAGAATACTGGCTGTTCTCTTCTACAACGAAAAGGAAAAATAGTTGAAGGATCTATTACAGCCTGATCAATGGCTTTATCCAGGCTCTGCATGGACTATTAGGTGTTTCATAAATTCCCAAGCACCCTGGGGATACAAATGCAAGAACCAAATCTAATTTTAATGTAAATATTCATAAGCATAGTCAAATAATATTTATTTGTATTGGTATTTCCCTGTATGGAAAAGAGCCCTCCACTTGTTGGCTCTATTCATGAGCAGTGGAAACAAAGAATCAAGGCGTCCCTCCTCTTCAGGAGACAATAGGAATTTTTGCTCATAACAGACCAATCTCTTCATATACCACATCTCCATATGGGAAACAGATGGCCGTATATTAGAAATATGGGTGCTGACCTTCATATATGCTCAAGACTCACAAGCCATATTTAGGACTCGAAGCACATTTGATTCGTGACCTCGGTGCAACGGACTGGAATTCCAGCAGAACACAAGGATTATTCAGACAGCTTCACGCTCCCACCCGGCAATGGTGGCACCCTGTCACAGGCCAGTTAGCCGGCAGATTGTGACTTATTAATTTAGCTTCACTTTCCTAATTGAGATGTAGCACAGTGTGTTATTGTACGGTGAAATAAAATGATCCCGGACATGTTTTATCAGGTGGAAATGGGAAAAAAGGTCATACTAGTGACTTAGGGAAAGTAAACACTTAAGTTATTCTATACATGCATAATATTTCTTCATTTCTGTTTACTTAAAAGAGAAAAGGAAATGTTATTTTTTATAAAAGAAGAAATTAGCTCACTGAGGGCTTAATTATCCTTTCTTCTCCAATGGGAATCAATGCTATTGGCAGCTTGCAGGCCTGTTCTCCTGACAAATCAAGTTGTTGGCTGAGGCGTGAAGTGTTAGATTATGATCGACTCAGCGTGACATTGTGATTCATGGCTACTATATTACAGAGGGAAAAAGGGGATTTATGCTTCATATCCACTTTGAATTCATAGTGAAACAAGTGAATCATTCTGTTCAACCTCAGGAGTTCATGTTCTATACCTGAGGGCTGAACAATATTAGAGGCTTGAACATTTTAAGGAACAAGGGTGATAAACCACCACTGTGAAATACTGTGTCTTTCCCCTCATGCTATAAGTTCAAAGAATCACTTGAAGTAAAGATTTAATGAGTGCATTTCATTAAAAGAAAGAATGAGAAGGTTGGTAAGGATGGACATGAAAGGTGTATATTGGTCAACTGGAAAGAGACACTTTCAGATACATAAATAAAGAAGTAATTCTGCAGTCTCTCTGGAAAGCCTAAATTGTAGGTCTTGATGATGCACAGCTTTTTAAATTTTTTAATTGTTTTTTAATTGTTTTTTTCCTGAATTAGCCATTAATAATACCATTCAGTTCCACCACCGTGTGGTATAACATTAGGTACGTTTGTATTTCTCTCATTTCCTATATTCCCAGAGCAACATCTGGAAACAACTGCAGGCACAACTGGGATTGGTGCAGTTGCTATAATGAACGAGGGCACCAGCACAAGCCTCCAGAGACACATGACAAGCCATGCACTTCACTGCACAGCATTAATAGGGTCAACAAGTCCATCTATTCCTCCTGAAAGGACCATCCATCCTCGCAACTCACCTGTGAACAATTAACTGTGCAAAACCAGCAGTCACAGCACCAAAAGCTGGAGGAAGATGCAGCCAGTCCCCATAGAGCTCTATTTCCATTAATTTCAAGATCCCCTGTTTTTTAAAACGCACAATTCCCATTCCTTTTCCTATAGCATTAGGAAATGCAAGGCAAATTGAATTTCATCCTTGCAAACACAGCCTGACTGCAAAAGTAGAACTAAAGTCCATCTCTAAAATGTCAGCACTGAATTCTTACTTCAGTCTTAACTTTATAATGAGCAGAATCAACACATGGAATGTGGTGCAATGAAACTAAAGAAAACCCAGGCACCTGCTCCTTTTGGGGTTAAAATTATTCTCTCTTTTCTAATTAAACGGAAGTGCCTTTTTCAGTATGAATTTTCTCCACCTCTTGGTTATAGTTTTTGCAGAGAGGGGCAAATCATCTGAAGGACTTGGAGAAATACCAGCAAAGATAAGGCTGAAAAATCTCTCTCCAATTCGGAGATAACGGTCTTCTTCTGTATATTTATGATTTTCAAGAGACAGGGATTGTTTGGGGTTTTTTTAAATCTGATACTGCTACTTAGAAGTAGCAAGGAAAGGAGCTTATTGTTATTATTTGTTCTGCACCCTGAGTGATGAATGTACTTTGCGGACAAGTCTTTGGTAGAGGATGTTCAGTATTCAATGAATTGTTAACAAAACCAGAGGCCTCTCTGTGCTTCTGCCTGACTTTCTTGAGGAAAAAGGGGTGCTCACTGTCCTCATACCACGGGTCAGCCTGGACCTGCCGATTTAGTGGCTGCTGTTCTCAAGAGGTCCCTTCTCCTTGCAAGCAGCCATGTGATAAGTTCACTATTGAGATAGAGGATAGAGGGTTCTACTTAAATCATATGTTGCAACTGTGCCATTCCACTATGACAATCTCTGACCCTTAACCTGACGAAGAGATGCTAGTTAGTTATATACCCACCCATAAACTGGAATAATCTGCTCCTGGGAGAAGCAGATTTAATGATAAACTTTCTGTAGTGCACAATATAAGGTCTCATAAACTCCAGCTGAAGAGGAAAGGCTGGCTTCTTCATAAAGCACCATAAATTTGCCAAAGTCATTCAAGTGTTGCTTTGATCATGTCTGAACTTCAAAAGCTATTTTGTAAAATCATCGGTGCCTTTATGGCACAATATAATGCTGAAATATAATTACTTGGAAAATTTGCCCAATGACAACGTGTCAAAACCGTGTCAGAAAATGCATCAAGGCTAGATCTTCCATTGGCATGTGTCAGCTTAGATAGCCCATTGATTTTAAAGGAGCTGAAGAGATTGCTATCAACTTACAATCTTCATTTTCTATACCTAAGCCTCTGTCTAGCAGGTCAAGGACAATGTGGAATGCTAGTCAACAAGAAGATGAGATCTGAAAATTGCATAGGTGCACTGGTTGCCAAACAGGAGCCTAAAATAATATGTTTGTAACTAGTAAAGCTCCCTGCAATAGTCAATATAGCAGCTGAGATCCTATTCCTCTATCTGGTTACAGACGTAGAAAATTTATCAGGTACCTCCTACATTTCTAATACTGGCTGCAAAGAGCAAATGACATTCTGACTAACTTACTGGATAAGATTTATGTCATCTGAAGATTAACATCAGATCTTAAATATCTCCAGAAGAAAGGTCCTTGAATCCGTACTAATCACATTGTCTACCCCTGAGTTAAAAATCACAGTTAATGTAAGCCCAAAGCGTCCACCTCTGTTCACACTGATGTCACTTCAGCAGTGGAACCTCTGAACTTCCAGTGGGATACACTAACCTATAACTTGATTAACTGGTGCAGTCAGTGCTGCACTGTTTCTAGAATGTTTCCCCAAAGCTACAATCAGCAAAAGTCTTAATATTACTTTTTTCTAGTAAGTATATTACTGAGTAAAATTATGCATCCTACTATAGCAGCCGGTGACCTCAAGTTGGACAGCTGTTCGGGGGGGTTCTGTACACTATATACCAAGAGGCCAGCCCTACCCCACAGAACTTAAAACACATAAAACAGAAAAGCCAGCGATGCTGCACCTGAGCTAGAGGTAAAATATTCCAGCACTAAGATGGGCATACAAATTAGGGCATAGAAATCACTCTTCCCACATTAAACTTCAGTGCGCTATTCAGCTGTACAAAGTAGGCTGTAAGAGACCTTACCTAAACCTTAATTCTAGCTTCCGAAAATAAATAAATAAAATCAAATGGTAGTATTAAGTTGCTGTTAAAATTGGCATGGATGTTCTAGGCTGGCACCAAAAAACGCAATTTTAACAGTCAACAAGCACCATTGGTTACTGAAGTGAGGAACGTATGCATCTGAAACGCAGACATGAAAACATCCATCTCGGTTACCAGGGCCTCTGAAGGAGCTGTAAGCATTGTTTATAAGTCTTTGGAAGAATTAAAAGGGACTCCTCTGTTTCTAAGACACATTTTAAATTTTATTGGTAGTGACAGTTCGTATTTCTCTTGATGTCTATAAATATATAGATGTATATATTTGTTTGCGTGAGTGCATATACATTCATACATAGGATTATCTTATTAATATGTGTTTCACACCTGGCATAGAAGGTTTGGAATTGCCCATCTTTAAAACTTGAAATGACACTATTACTATGGAGTTGATTGCCTTGAAAAGTTTGGTTCTTTAAAAACAGAAGAATAAAGCACATTCAGCCACCGAGGTATCTACCAAAGCAGCTGGCACAGCTGTTGTACAGTGACAGCTAACAGTTCTCCTCAGCTGCGTCCATGCTACTTCTGTATTTGGTTTGTCCCTTTAGAACAGCAACTACACGTTATTTTCACGCAAAGACACTGAAAAAGGGTTGAAAGTTCCAGGTAAAAGTGTTCATGGGAACCACACGTCCAGCTAAAGCAAGACAGAGATTGTGATGGAATAATCTTGAAATTTCTGCAATCTGGGAAGAATATTTATTGCTGGTTCAGGATATATGAACACTACAGGCTGAGGAGGCACTACTGAACACTCACAAAACCGCTCCAAGTTAGAAAACACAAATGAACAAAAAGAAGCAGCCCCTTCTTTATCCATCCTCTACTTCTACCTCCTCTCCCCCAAAAAAAACGAACCCAGCAAGGTACCAGAGATCTAAATATCTCAAGAAACTTGAAACATTAGAGTAATGAATATAATCAGTCCAAAGACATTGCTGCCTATTTATATGTAATGTACAAAGCAGAAAAAGAACACATTTGTTCACGCAGGGAATGACAGTTCTGCTCTCCTGAAGTTGCACGCTGGAAACAATGACAAACAAGCGAAGTGGCAGCATTGTCATCCCTCTTGGTTACCTATAAATGGACCGATGCAGGCACGCCTCTGCTTTCAGGTGAGCACAGCGATCGCATCCTGGGACACTCCAGTGAGCCCCGTGCTCCCCATCTCACACTCGGAGGAAAGTTCACTTTGCTTAGCTCACTTATGCGTTCCTTGAGATAAAGGGAGTTCTAAGGTTCTAAGTTCCAACTTCTTTTAGTTCTAAGGCTGATTTCAAGCCTTCTATCACACAGAGGTGTGGGATATAGTACAACATTGCTAGGAGAAAAGCCACTGCTGGAACTGGCAAGCTATACAGATCTATAGCTCTGATCCCAACCACAAAAGAATAAACTATAACATGCAAATAAATCATTAGATATTGCTATTAATTTCTCTATTTTGTCTTTTGCAGCACTAAATAAATTAAGGGATTTTTGATGAATCTTCCAATTATATTTGTTCAGAAGCACTGGCAAAACTATCTGCGCTATTAATGAGATGCTTCGTGCAAATTAATCATTAAACTGGACAGTCTACGCCTCAAAAATAAATTTGTTTTGCGGAGTGTTTTTATTAGCACAGTCAGTCTTTGGAAATTACAGTGTTTCTTGGAAGATCATCATAATTACCTTGAAGTAACTGGCTATAAATGTTATAAAGAATTTGTTGCAGAGGTTGTAATCCACAAAGCACTCAACCGGACTGCAGCCTGTCAGCTCACCCTTGCACATCTCAAGAGGAGAAGGAATCGAACTTCATAGCTGGGGACAGCAAACAAGGCCAAGTTCAGCTGAACTCTGGTGTGTCCCACGACACTGAGGAAGGAAGTGGGAGTGGCGCTGGAGACAGTCATCTTATTATAAGTTTAAGGAGTCTAAGGTCACTGGAAGTCTACTGGAAATGAGCTCTTCATAAAGAGCTCCTTAGTTATCCAGGGAGTTACCAGGTTTTCTTTCCTGCATTCAGCATAACATGGGAGGGGTAGAGAACGTGCAGGGGTTTTCAACCTCAGCTAAATAATATGCAATAAAGAAATCTAATGCAGCAATTAATGCATCCGAGGAGTGGGTATTGTGAACACATTCTGCATGCAGACTTTGCTCATACATACATAGGTTCTATCAAACAGTAGCATGCATATGAAGGTTCATATTTTATTAAGGAGCACAAACACATATTATTGCTGCTCCCAGTATTGCACATATGGCAATGTCTCCTGGCAGAAAGAGCACTTCTTGCTTCACAGAAATATAATCTAAATACACAAACTGCAAGGGAATTATGAAATCAGAAGTAGCCATCAGATCCTCTTAGCATCACCACATTGTCTGGAGCTAATTGCTACATCCCACAATTATGTTTTTCCCCTAGACATTTGCCTAATCCTATTTCGTGCAACGACTGTTTGTATCATTGCCTTATATTTAATACAGTATAGCTATTCTCTGTGTGCAGACACTCTACCCATTTTCCTTTAGGATTTGACCCTTTCTTGGCTTTAGTTCTTGCCTCTTGTTCATGTGTTTGACAGAAGTTCAAATCATCTTGTATCATCTATCCTCTCAAACCCCTTAGGAATTTTATATACCTCGAAAAGGTCATCACTTTCCCTCTGTACTCCACAGACTTTAGCCTTAAAATCTGAGAGGTTTGTTGTGGGTCTTTTTTTTTTTAGTAGAAAACCTCATCTTTGAAGAAGTCTCTAATGTTCTGTAACATTATGCTTGCCATGCACTTTATGTATTTTCCTGATAGTCTTTGGCAAACTGATGTATTATTACTGCCCTTTACATGTGTCCCCATAAGTTGCTTGGATTGTGATACCAGTCTCCTACTTGGCAAATACAGATAAAATAACACGAGTCCCTTTAAAAAAAAAAATAATAAAATAAATAAATAAGTTGGTCTTTGATTAGTTTTTAACAGCTATTGTCTTCAATGTGACAGTGACTGTTTATACTGGCCTCATATTTAAGGCAAACTCCTAACAGAGATGGTGGAGTTCAGCTGAGATAAAATCCTCCAGGAAGCTACAATCACCTTATCTCATCATTCAGCCTGAGCACTGCAGGACAGATCTGCCCTCAGCAAAGCCCTTTGGTTCTGCTCATAATGGGCCCCCCACTGCCCCGTCCCATCGGCTGTTTGCCCCTCCTATATTGAAATAACCCAGTGTATTTATGTTTTCTCTTGTTTGGAGAACAGGCGGCTGAGGGCCCAGCTCAGTGCTCTCTGCAGACTATAAAACACCTCTCCTTCTTCCTCTCTTGTACAAATATATTTATCTGCAGATACAATACCGAGCATTTAGATTCCCAAAGATATATACTCTGATTTCATACTAAGAGGCTAATTTGTTTAATGTGACTGTTCATTTAAAAAAAAATAAAATAACTAATTCGACATTACCAGAACTGTATCATACTGTAAACTGCACTGTGAACTCCAATGCTATACTGCAAAATATATTCCTATTAAAATTCAGTGAGTCTTTGATAGGAATTTATGTCTGAAGACAAAGATGAAGATACGGTAGCAATCTTTAGAATGCATCAATGAAGTATTTAGGAGAAGGTAAAAAATGTAGGTCTTTTGTTTGGTCAGCATATTGTGCATATTTTGACCCAAACTGCCTCTCTTCAAGACAGCACAAGTTTTTAGAGGGCTCTGCTGACCTGTTACCTGATTTGCACAGTTACACGGCAGAGAAGGATTTTTGTTATGTGACACAATGGCCAACTTCAGCTCCTTCACCATACAGCAGTAATTACCACTCAGTAAACACATTTCTTGAGCCTAGGCCCACAAGATTTCGTTGCTTTTTGTGAGTCAAGAGTGGTAGCTTTGGGAATGACTTAGAGCCTCATCTCCAAGAGTTGTGTGTGACATAAAAAGGAGAAAACAATCACCCTAGAAAATGTTACTGATGTCAAAAGCCCAACACATCCTCCTATGAAACCTGTGCAAGTCGTATTAGTGCTTTAGTCCTAGGTAACTTTAGTACCTGTCCTTCCTACTTCTCAGCATAGCAAATCTGACGGAGCCGGACCAGACTCTATTACCCCCCAGTAAATCCCAGACAGGTAAAATGGCTTTCAGAGCCATTAATACAGATGCATGCGAAAAACAATAAAACAGGAGGTCAAAGTGATGTTGATTTATCTTTTCCTGCTCTTCTCTCTCTCCTTTTCCAAATGCACTACGCAAAACAGATGTCAAAAATGAATCCTTAGGTCTTTAGATTTTGCTTTTATTGCCCTCAGTCTCCATCTTTAGTGTTACTTAGGCTGCGGCAGAGTTTCCCAAGTGACCAACTTTAACCGCATTACACTATCAGCATGTCAGAATCCTGTCAACTGGCAGATGCTACAGGATTGTAATCGTCTAGATCTGTATAAATATATTAGGAAAAACACCACAAGAATGGCTGACAACCACTCTTTGAAGGACTCCTGGCTGTGCACAATAGTATATAGAGCAGCTCATATAATAATAAAAATGGATCAGGTTTTACAATATCTGTAAAATCCTCAGGACTAAAAAGCCCATAGCAATGGGGCTCTGACCCTCAGTGGGGTCTCTGGACAGTGTTTTCATAATGATAATTAATCAATAATGATAGCAGTCCTAGCCAGGGGGGAAAGAGGCAGAAGAGAATGAGTTCTTCACCAGTGAAGAGTCTGGTTGGGACTATGCAACACCAGTAGAGCCTTCTCTAACCGGCAAGAGGTCACATTGTCCTTTCGGTCAACTGCCTTGATGAAAATATCACAAAGGGATTTTACCGTATTCTCATCCTAGCAGGGAGAGCCTGTGATGAACGGTACATGGGATTCTCCATGTGCACTATGTGCCGGTTCCTGGAGGAACAACGTTCTGCATTCTGCATTTGCTCAGGAAATGCTTCTCTGATCTTCCCGTGTTGCAAACCCAGCGTTTGAGAGAGCAGATTGCTGCGTCATCCACACCGCACAAACCATTTGTAGCCATATTGGTCCTCACCGTGAGCATATGTGAGCATTTTTCAAATGTCACAAAAACTTGCCATCTTAAGGATTAATATTAAACACCTTGTAGCATATGGAGGCACATGAGAGAGGGTCCTTATAGATTTTAGCTAGGTACTGCATGATTTGCTAGAGGGCTGTGTTGTAAGCATCTTTAGTGACTGAAGATAATAGATATTCATGTGGTTAGAACCAGTATCTCTCTCCACAAACCTAGCTTAATTAGGTTTGCTGCAATTTTCTATGATAATTCAGTTCTGCCTTTGCCTTTTGGCTGGCAGATTGTCCCTGGAAACCTCTTACAGAAATTCCCATTGACTGCAGCAATTCTCAGTTAGGGCAAAACTGATCTCGGCTGCCTTCCTGCTGTTTAACTCAGTCAACAAGCCATACATAACTCTCCACAAATAAAAAATACCAGTAAGGTCAGAAAATCCGAAAACTGGCTGTTTGACACCAGAAACATAATGATAATATAACTAGTTCTGCCAGGACTTGCATCAGAGCATAACAGATGAATCTTTCCCCAGCCACTGAGTCACCTTGCCAACTTCTTTTCAATTAGTTTCCTCCTTATAAATCAACAGTGAAAGATCACTTTTCAGCTAGAAGGTATTCAAAGAGCAATATACCATCAGCAGCCATAAGACAAAAATACGAGGAAAATAGCAACACTGACACTTTTTTCCCTGCTCAGCAGATATGAAACTTCTACTCTCTCCTCCAGTCCTGGGACTGTACCACATTATATTATATTTCCATTTTAATAGGTGCGCCTCCTGCCTGCCCTTCCTACTTCAGGACGATCACTTCTCTAAAGCACATGGTTGAAATGTGTCTCCTCAACTTTCGCTTACCTGTGTTTACGAAATTATATGATCCCTCCCCTCTGTTCTTCAGATCAGTCTCAAATTCATATCTTATATAGAACCCTCTTATGTCTAAATCAGCAAAGCTCAGTTTTGATTCAACCAGCTCGATTTTCAGTCACAATAATTATTATTGTTGCACTAATTCTGCCTTAGGTATAATTCTTTCACACTTAATTGGAACTTCAGGGTAATTTGAGCTGGGTGAAATTCCTTGTGAAACTATCACATTGCTTATGTGCAGCATACAGCCCTACACTGTTTTGCTGTTATTGAGGTCTGAATTCAATCTTGCTCAAGACTTTTGTCAATACACAGAGTGCAGAGCATACAATAAAACAAATAAGCAGTAGGAATAGCATTCCCAGTTTCCCTGTGGATTTGTACCCTCCATGCTCTCTTGCATCCCTCTTCCCCTGCGGTTTTCCACTGTTTTCTGGAGCATCTGCCCCAGCCAAAGAGCAGAACATTCTGGAGCCTCTCTTGGCTGTGTATGTGCCAGGTGGTTGCTGCCTGACCGCTGCCAAACAGAACCAACGGGGTCTGAAATCTGCCAGCCACTTCTGCAGGAAAACTCCGATCTCCATTTTCTAGTTTGCTGCTGATTTTCAGGGCCTATGTAAGAGCCTTAAGACCTTGACTCTTCCTTCAGAGCTGGTTAAAACCGACCAGCAAATTCAGAAGTTATCAGGACAGATGGACAGCATGCACACAAAAGTGTCTTTTCTATCTAGGCTACACAGTGCCTCACTTCAGATCTGGTTCTGAACAATTTCTATATAGTCTTGCTGTTTGGCTGCTGTAGCACATGTTAACCTGTCTTCTGTGCGTGTGTTTCATCAACACGCATTTACCTCGACTCACTGAATACCACCGGTTCCGTTATCTCTGGAGAAGATCATACAGCCTCTATGATTAAAGCAGAGTTCTTTGGCAGAAAGCAAAGAAGTCATCTTTATTTTTGAGTGAATGCGTATTTTTGGTATCAAAACAATGCCTGGCATAGAATAGAAACATAGAACAGTTTGGGTTGGAGGGACCCTCAAAGCTCATCTATTCCACCCCCCTGCCATGAGCAGGGACGTCTTCACCAGCTCAGGTTGCTCAGAGCCCCGTCCAGCGGTGGCCTCGGCCGGGATGTTCCTCATGAAGACGAAGCTCATAATATAATGATCGATTATAATCATAAATTTCTACTGCCTTAGCTCATCACAGATGAATAAATCTACTGAATAGGGAGCGCCAAATAGAATTTAGAGACCGGCAAATGCAGCTATTGAAGAGCAGTCGTGAACGATATTTGAGCACCTTAAGCTAAATAACGCCAATGGGAAAAACGGCGTGCTAATTATTTTTTTCACTGCGCCTACCTGGGTTCTGTATAACATCGTAACAACGATTGCCAGGACTGTGGACTAAATTGCACACATTTTCTTCATTTAAATGTTACCTGATGAATAGGAGTATTATAGGGATAATGCCTCTTAATGACAAAGCTAATCTCCTATGTAATAGTTGGTGGTGATCGCTGCTTGTGTTATTCAAAGTAAAAATTAATTTTTCTGTGCGCTCAACTTCAAAGGATTTCATTTGACTAAAGGAGTTCATTTGACTAAAAGAGAAAGAAACACAAAGGAGGAGACAAGAGCATGAACTCTGGATTGAAAAGGAGGATAAACTCTGATTATTTCAATGTTTTGTACAATCTAAAGTTGTTAGAAAAAACATAAAGCATTTCTTATATTAAATGACTGATTTGAGAGGAAAATGAAAATGCACACGTTTCACAATGTGCAGATGGAAAAGTGCGAGGCTTTCAGTAATGATAGCTCACGGAAATATAACAAAAATACACCACAAACCCAGACGCCGAGTCAAAGCTGTTGAATTGCCATTGTTAGTAGCCTATAATACTACAGGATTTATTTTTCATTTGAAGAAATACTGTTTTCTGTCCACAGCCAGGTATGTTCAGAGAGATAGCTTATTATGCAAAATGCTATGATTCATACCTCCTCCTGCCCCAGTCTCGCTCTTTGCTGTGGATAATGCATCTGAGAAATGATTTAGCTCTAGCTGAGAGCAACAGGGCCTCATATTTGTAATGTTCAGAGTCCTGGAAAGAAGCATCGAGGAACTCCCTGCCTCGGGAATTGTGTGCAGGGCAGCAAAGCAATACAGATCTGGATGTGCGCCCATTTTCTCTGGGGATATCATCAGTTAAAGATACAGAAAACCTTAACACAGGGAAAAGAAATACAATCAATAAATTAAATCATTAAATACAGCTGTTTTCTTTTTGGCCCCTTCCTCTCCTGACTTGAGAGATACCCCTTAGATGCCTTTGACTTGCAAGCTCTGAGACACTGGAAAGAAGGAAAGAAGGGGAGGAAAGAGAGAAAGAGTCAGCATAAGCACACTTGCTAAGTGGGGTTTTATAAAATATTGCAGCTCTCAGTCTTAAAATGTCTGAAATGAAAATCTGCTGCAAGGACATAATAAAAATAAAGCTGCTAATGCGCTCCCCTAGGAAGAAGGAGCACATGCTGCTCCCTGGTACCCAGAAGCCATTATTTCCACTGAGAATAAAAACAACTTACGCAGTAAGATGAAGCCTCAGCTTCCAGAGTTGATT
Organism: Patagioenas fasciata; assembly: GCF_037038585.1. Lineage (NCBI taxonomy): Eukaryota > Metazoa > Chordata > Aves > Columbiformes > Columbidae > Patagioenas > Patagioenas fasciata. Next base: position 24,777,403 of record NC_092531.1, read on the forward strand.
TAGAGATATCAGGAAACTTTCAAAATAAGCATGGCTTAGCATGTAATTAGTGCAAGGAAAATGCCTCTATTGAAACAGTCCCCTGTTTTATCATTTACCTCCTCACCCAGGAGGGCTCATATCTGACTCCACCAGCCCTGCAGTGCCCCATTCAGTCACATTGTTATCAAAGCACAGCAATCAAACGTGTCTCACTACAGGTGACACTCAACAAGCATCAGGAAGCAAGTAGTTTCATAGATATAAATACATATTCCAGCTACCTGTCTGTCCTTAGATACAGTTATCTAACAACCTCAAAAAAAAGGAGCCAAATTGCCCAGTAAAATTCTTCATCAGATACCAGAATTGCAAAGTTTATATGAACTTACTTCCATGCAATAAAATCCACAAGAGCTGTAATTAAAATGCGCGATGCAAAAATATAAACAACTATATTCCAATGTTAAGAAGGCAGTTTGCAACCGAACTAGTAACCAAATGTTCCTCCTAAACCTTGAAGTAGATTATCAGGTACTGTGATCAACCTAAGAGTGAACATGAGATCGTAATTAACCAGCGACATCACATCTCGTTTTGGTTCTCCCATACCCACGTTAACTGAAAAGCAATGGTCTCATTTTTAGGGAAGAAAAGCAGCTCAGAATCAGAGCCCAGATTTCCTGAACATGGGGAACTTGCACAGAACCACAAATCCCAATACTCCACTTAACATGTAGGGATCACTACAAAAAGACAAATAATCCCACGTGAAACTGCAGCCCTCGCCTGCTCAAGTAGGAAAAAATATTGGACACCAAAAACCTAAAGAAAACAACAAAAAAAGCCCCATCAAACGAAAAAAAAAAAAAAAACCCAAAGAGCCTGAAAAGTTCCCAGGATTCATCAGGCTCTGACTGTCAGAGGTTTTCTTACTAAAAGATCGGGATTTGGTGTGGGAAAAACAGTATTGCTCCCATTTTCCCACCTTCTCACAGAGGTTCTCCCTCAGTCATTAAAGGACAACAAGGAGATGAGCTCTGCTGCGTTTACTTCTATTTAAAAGACATAACTAAAAGTGTATAAAAATGCCAATAAAGTAAAACCAAGCAGGAATTCCTCCCAAGATTTTTTAAAAGCAGCAGCAAAATTAAAACTTGCAAAGATGCTCACCAGAATGTGCTTCCACCTCAGCCCAAGACAGTATTACCAGCACAGCACTTTTGGGTGCTTTACGAGAATCCTCTACAACATGAAGTTCTTTAAACTTAAATTGCACTTCAAAGTTTCATTTACACACTGTAAAAATGATATAGTTAAGTTTTCAACAGGGAATGAATTATTCATTAAAGAAGATAATGGTGCTAAACCCATCCGAGGAGCTATAACATTAGCATAAAGAATGCCTTATGTCACATTAATTTCAAAACCAGAAAACATACAACACAAAAGATACTGAACCATGGATTTGTTTTTTGGTTACATTAAACAAAAAAGCAATTATTCTTACAGCAACCTTTTCATAGCATTTTAATCATACTGGTAGGTATTTTACAAGCCATTTGATCTTAATTATTAATTGCATTAGGGGAGGCTGGGTAGAACATGCTTCTACTCTAATTTTATTATCTTTGCCTTTGATTTTATGCAAAGATACAAACCAGGAAGTGCTTAAAAAGAGAAAAGCTTTATTTTTGACTTTACATCTCAGTGACATTGAGAAGTCAGATAGAAGAAAACACAAAACCTCTTTAAACCAAACAACCATCACAAAACCACTTATGGAAAATTTAGCGGGAGATTCCAAAAGTTTTGGAGAGGTTTAAAAACTAACAAAGCAAACAAAGAGACCTCAAAAAGAAACAAAACAAAATAAAACCACCCTCAAACAAAAAAATAAGGTGAAAAGAAATATTTTCTCCAAAACTAGTCAGCTTTAACAAAACAAACAAAACAACTGAAGCTCTCCACACCTACATAGATGTATCAGTGAGAAGTAACTTTAAGGAATTAAATCAGTGTCTGTAAAACAGCTCCTCTTAAATTCGGGTGGCAGTTAATTCTATTTACTGACAGAACGGCACAACAATTCCTTAGCTCCTTCTTGACGTAACTTCCATAAAATGGACTCACTGATACTTCCCGGTGATTGTTCAGTTTTGAAAAACTAGTGTTTTTAAATTACTTTGGGTAAACAGACTGCAGGATTAAAATAAGATAATTGTTTGCTTTCTCCTATACTGCTCATCTTCTCAACTTATTCATTCCTGTTGTTGTGCAAAGTAGCTGCTTCATCAGTTTGCTAATAGAGTTTAATCAGTAGCTCTTCATCCATTTTGGAATTAAAAATGGTTTCACAGGTCTTTCACCCATTTCTTATAACTTGTTTTAGAATTCTTTAGGGTGAAACCAACGGCAGGTTTGTCAGCCAGGTAAAGAGATTGTATTAGAAAGCAATGGCTGTAGCAATCAGAGAATTCGTGCTGGACTTCCCTTACATTTAATTACTATTTACTTATTTTATTTACATTACTTACTATTTAGATTTACTTGGCTTTTCCAACCAATCTGTTCAGCATTAGGAAAAACTTGGATGATTCAGATTCTGCGAAGCTGATGAGACAAATTCAAGACAAGCATGCAAAATATTTGCTTTATCCAAAGGAGTGAAGTATTTGGATGACACCAAAGGTGGGTTTTTGCTGTTGCAATGCCTGATTCAGTCTCGCAGTCTCTCTCACAGACAGGAGTGAAGGTTTGCTCCCCAAATCCTTCACAGAGGGTTGAGAAGGTTGTCCTTCATTCCTAGCACCCAAATGTAAGGTTTACATAGCTATTTCCTTGAGCTAATTTGTAAGCCACAGGGTATAGGACAATAAAACCCAGAATCTTCCAGCTATGAAGAAAACTTGGTACTATGGAAGAATATCTTTTGTACTCCCTGTCGCATAATCCCAGGACCTAAGGAAACAACACTGCAAATGAAACCAGGATTAACCATGCTGTAGTGCTTCATTCTATCCATCCGGGATTTGTGGCAAAGTTCATTCCTTGCCACAGAATCATTCTATGATACTGCTTGTTTTAGGCACATTCCAGATCGTGTAGCTCTAGGAGCAGCCTCAAACCCATGAATTGCTTGTACATTCATTCAGCTTTCTCTTCCATAGCCTGCCCACTGCTTGCAATGGTAGCCCTGGGAAGTAGAAAATAGCCTATTTGTCTCAAGTGTTTGTTAACTGAGGTTGCCCCTTCCCACACCGTTAACTATTTCAGTGCTGAGTATTTTGAGAAAACATTTGGTCTATGTGCTTGCTTGCAGTTCTATGAGAACTTGCCATCCCCTCAGACCCCAGCCTCCTCACCTCACTCATCCTCCTCTCTCTCCTTCTCAGCAACTTTTGCGAAAGAAAAATTATTTGCAAATGCCTGAGACGCACCGGCAGCAAAAACGGGGAAGGATAAAACCAGTTCTATCCACCAGCTCACAAAATAGCACAGCAGGCACTGTGCCAGTTGCAGTACACCTCTCCTCATTTAATTAAGAACTTCATCCATTTACATAATCTGCTATACAATTCTGAAGACTGCATCAAACAATGAAGTCTGTCTGTATCTTGGGGAGTACAGACCTTCCCCACAATAAGTAATGAATGTTCCAGTAGCTCCAAATGAACCCCAGGTGTTTCTACCCAGTCTTCAGTCACTGCAAATCCTCCTCTGTAATTACCATTCAGAGACATCTTCAATCAGGTAGTATATTTTAGCAGCATTAAAGGCCTTACATGAATCCAAGTTCCACAGAGACTTTCATGGGTTTGAACAGGCTTTAGATCAGGCACTAAATGTACAGATTTGGGACTGTGTCAGGACATAAAATGCTGGTTAATGTTGGACGGAAGTCACAAATAACATAACACGATGGGAAAATTTAATCTCTCTTTTCCTGGACGTTCAATACTTTGAAAAAAGGTGATAATAAAAACATGCAATAAAAGAGTCAGGTATATAGTAATCTGATGGAGTAATAGAGATGCTGATTGAAATAATTAACAATTAGCAATAACAGAATACCGTCAGTAGATAATATTTTTGTGTTTCTAGATACATGCTAAAGACAGCTGGTTTTGAGAGGTAAAGGCTCTGATAATTTGATAATTCACTACTTTACTGACTTCGGTTCTATTACACAAAATGATGGCTGTTTAGATACAGCCCTTGTATCTGATGAATAGCAATACCAAGAATAAGAGACACTCACTCTGTCATGGAACGACTGTACAGATTCATGACCTGAAATTTATCACAGTTTAAACAACTGTGACACACGAGGGGATTCAGGACCATGAACAGAGCCCTTTAGACTCTGACCCGGGTTTTGGGGCCTGAATTACTGAAACCATGGAAACTTTGGGCATAAATAGCTGTGGGTGCAACTTATTGCATTTAGACCACCCAGGCACATGCACAGAACTATGACCCTTATGATTCCAACTCCCCAAGGCAGACAGATGAAGCAGAAGGTATAGTCTGTGTAGCAGATCAAAATACAAGCTCGGGTAGCAATAGGTAAAAGCTGGAGAGATTTACAGACTGAGGTTAGATAAACATCTTTTAAATACTTCTAGGTCAGATTTACTTAAAGTCACCCAAATCTCTCTAGTCTAAAAATCCAGCTTCTTTGTGAAAATTCTGGCCTTTAGCAGAAGGCAGAACAGCGGGAGATTAGCCTGTCTCATAGCACTACAGAATAGTAACAAAGAAGAAAAAAGGAAAACAAAGGAAGAAAAAATTCATAAGAGACTATACCAAAAACATGGCATCTCTTTCTCTCTCTCCCCCACTAACTTCAATATGCATGAACACATGGTTTCTTCTATCCCTCACAACTTCCACCAGCTTCCAGTTTCATTTTCAACTGCCAGCAGACGATTATCAGTGTAACGAGCAGAAGGGAAGTAGAGACAAAGCAGGTAGGCCAGTTTAATTAACACATGGGCAAGCAGAGGTTTATTTTGGTACTCTGGTCTCTCCTGAAGAGACAACGCTCCTGCTATCACACCTTATTAAACATGCATTTATTTCATATTCTCCCATAATAGTCTCCATAAGGAAAGGAATGAATCACAGTGCGTATTTTGTGAATGATTTATAAAGAGGTACTACAGATTTACGATCTGACTCGCAGGTTCCTGTGGAAGTGCCACAGTACTTCTGTGACACGGAATTTTAAATGGTTAAAAACATTTATTTCTCCTTAGTATTTGACAGTGAGGAACAACCTGTCTACCTCTCTCAGGTGCTTACACACATCGCGCTATGGACATCAAAACCTTTCTCCCTGCAGCCCTGAGGAGAAAGGACATTTCTAGTTCTGGAACATCTGATGAATAAGAATATCTCAATGCTTCTTGTATCATATGAAACGATGAAGGGATAACTAACAGGCAATTTTCAATATCTGCCTTTGTGTGGGAGATAATAGGTTCAGAGAACGGTAAGGTAGACACTATGATGACCCACAAATAGTTCACCTTGAAGCATTTTGCTGTTTGGGATTCTCCAGCCCCAGAGATTGCCAGCTTATCTTGAGTCTAGCCAAGTTATCCTGGTGAAGCCAAAAAAAGCAGCAAGAAGGATAGGAGATAGGTGATAGGAGAACAATGTGCATGTTCCTGAAGAATATATGTCAATATGCGCTTCCTTCAAGCCACACAATTTGAAATGGGTTTTCTGTTTCAGGGGCATTTCAGGCTCACCTTGCTAAACCTCCTGTTCAGCACCAGCCAAAACCAAACCAACCCAAATCCAAACCCAAACCAAAACCCAAACAAAAAACCACAAAACCAAACAAATCACCCCCCAAACCACCACATACACACACACCCCCCAAAAAAAAGCTTTGTGAACTCAAGGACAAACATCTCCCTTTGTGCACTTTTTTTTCTGTGTAGATCAATTTTGCAGTTTATACATAATTTAAATGCTGTCTGCACTGATTCTTCCATAGGCATGAGGATATACTATAAAGCATGATACACATAAAATATGTGAGTAGGGAAAAAATCACAAATAACCACCACAAAACAAAACCCAACCAAACAAAATAACAAACCCAAAAAACGCAAACAAACAAAAACCAATAAAACCCCAAACCAACACATAAAAACCAAAGAACCCACAAACCTCTCAGCAATATCTTTCTCTGGGGTAGGTGGGAAGGTGTCAGACACGTTTGCTGCACTGCTCTGCTGGAAGCAGTGAAAAGGGACATGGAATGGCTGCTGTGAGCTTGCACTTGGATGCATCCCCAGAAGTTACATCCTAAATACAAGCTCATTTCTACAGTCTTTGCAAATTGCTTTGTGTTCCCAAGATGCATACGGTAAATTCAGCCAATATGTTTCCTTGTTGGCCATGCATTCGCTAGAAAAATTAAAAAAAAATATTGCTTCATGCTTCCTTCGTGTGGGTTTGCGCTTTAAGTCAAAGGGAAGAAAAGAGCGCTATCATATAAACTTTTCCCAGATAAATGTAGCAAGGATCAATTCCACATTGTACAAATAACATGGCATGAATTGCTGCAAAGTGTAGACGACCTGCCAGTGACTAGAGGAACTTTGTACAGTGAGATGTCCTCAGCTCTTTCAAGTGGGTTTCAGATAAGTTTCTAAACCATACAGAAATATGGGGCTTTTGGTCACAAGGTGCAAAATCTCAAGAGTAAGAGACGCGCACCTCCGGCAGCTTACGCTCCCTGCAACTCTAAGCCCAGTCTTGCCAGTCTGGTGTTTCCATGGGAAGCTGAGCTTTCCCTATGAGTCCAGGGAGCTGCACAGAGCTCAGCCCCGAGGGCCACTGAAAACTGGTGGGTGTGAAGGGGATGGGTCTGCCGCCTCCTCCCTGTTATTAAATATACGCAAGTTCCCAGGCAAAAATCTTCGTTAAGTGAAGTACATATCAGAGAGAGAACAACCACAACATGTTTTATTGCTACTGGGAATTACTGAGTTGATTGAATTCTATCTAACTTCTCCTTTTTCTATATAAGTTTTCGTCTTGGAAGGCAAGAGAGAGTAGAGAGGAACAGGTGTTGATGGAAAAAAAGGAACAGAGGTTGCCTGATGGAGGCCTGCGGATCAGCCACTGCCCAACAGAACTGATCAAAACCAATATGCAGACACACACACGTCTGTCTGCTACCAATTAGGAGTGAAAAGGATCCCATATGATTGCATATGACATATATTATGTATGAACAAAGAACTTTTGTTTTCACTTAGTCATGTAACTTCTGAAAGCCGAACATAATTCTACCACGGTTGTTCTTTCGGACTACGCAAACCTCGTTAGTTTTATGGTAGAGCTTGGTGTATATACAGGTTTCATGACATAACTGAGCAGTGGGCAAGACCTGAAAATGCAGGAGGTCTTTGGAGTCCCCTGCTTTGCATCTTGTAGATCGGATGATTCAACACGCTGACACTTATTATTTTTCATTTATCAGCAGCAGTTGCTTTTCATGGACACTTTGACTATATTCCCTGTGAGTTATTAAGTCTTTAGGTGTAACTCTTGACACTCATCTCTGTCTCTCAATGGTTTCATTCTAGAAGAATCTGTTTCCCCTAGAACACTCTGATACAGAAACTAGTGCCTTTGGGCCACCAAAAAATCTTAATCCACATCAGGTTTTTAAATACCTATTAATTAGAGCCAACAATCTTTTTGAGATATGTAACTGAGGCATTTATGGAATTTTCTTCATACCACATTGCTGTCACAGACAACTAATTTTGAATCACAACTTGCAAATTTAAGGAAGTGTTATTTACAGGAATTGCATATTAAGGGATATGTAAATCACATTATTAGAGCGTAGTTATAGCAATGAAAACGCTAATGTTTTATGCCTACGTTCTAAACTAAACTAAAGTTACCTAGAAATAAAATATTCTTAGTAATGACAAATCTTTTATTAATGTTAGAACTATAAACTTAGGGAAACTGTAGGACTAAAAGGGTCAAGCACTTCATTACCGTGCACAGTTTTAATGTTCCTTGTACTTTATAGATAGAGGTATTATCTTCATGCAAGGCCTTGTTCTAACTTAAATGCTTTTTCCAGCTCAGCCATTGACATGCTGAAAATCCAATAAGTTTTAACAATAATAAAGGGTCAAGTGTTTTCGTGCAGAGTTTAATGGAGACTTTTAGACAATTTAACATCCTGCAATGATGCCATGAAAGGCAGCTCAGCCATCACAGCTCTGCTTTTTTATTAACCATATTTCTAACTAGCACCGTTCTACCGGCTTCTGACTGCACATGAAAATTACACTGATGTCTCCTCTTATGGCAGGAGGTGATAATAGACCTTGTTCATTTTTAAAGACCCTTATGCACAGAAGAGAATCCTTGATAAATTTGGCGGTTTAGCCCTTCACTAGGTTTTTACATATTTACATGTAGAGTAATATTTTGATACAACATTCCTATTAAAATCCATGGCAACGAGTAGAGACTAACTTATGATATGTATGTATTTGGAGTCACTTATGGCAGATAGGAACCTTGCAATACCACCGTTCCTGGACAATCTGTCAAAATACATGTTTTGAAATATGACATCATTATTGTGCTGCTGAATGGTATGAATATAGCAGCTGCCAGTTTGCAACCAGCTGAGGCAATCTGACCTTTTTTAATAGCTGGCTATGTCAAGAAACCAGGGAACTGTAAGCCATTAGAGTATCCAGAGCTCCTAAAATATGTGCTTCTACCTTCAAATGGGATATTACTTCATGCTTATATCAAAATACCAGGGTAAAGCAGGAAAGAGCAATGCACAATGACTTGAGGAATGCAAAGAGCTACAGTATCAACATTTGCCAGGTTACGTTAGGACTCCATCACAAGAGAGTACCATTCGGGAACGGTTGTTGAGACGAATTCCTGACCCCTTAAAATAAGCTTTGCTGCTGATTACACTGATGCCAAGACTTCATCTGCATTTTCCTTATTCCTTTATGCTCCTTAAGCAAAAGAAGTGGGACTCATATGGCCCCTGAGTAACTGACTGCAGCTCCCTCTCCATGCTGTGGTTTATTTACACTGGTTAATATTAGAAACACACAATGGCTTTTAAAGAAGTGGCAAGAACACTCCAGGCCTTGCTGCCTCCCCACTGGAGTAACGTGGCAGATCCAAATGAATTACGGAGTATATGTGCTCCCCTCTACCACTGCATGTTTTGAGCAAGAGAGAGATTAACAACTGAACTATCACCTTACCTGTTTCTAGCAGTCTGATGTCTACATTGGTGTGAAGAATCAAACAAGGAAACTCACTGAATGTCCACTGTGATTTTTGGTGTCTGCTACCGTTTCTGGGTTAGTTCTGTTAGTGCACTGTAATTCTTGCAGTCTCTTCTACCTTCCACATAATCAACCGTACTATAACTTGGCTCACCTCTTCTCTCAGCTACACAGAAGCAACTGCAAAAATCAATACGGTGACCTCAAAATAGAGGAGAAGAAATTATATCTATTTGCTTTGGCCTCTCATCTACTAAGAACAAACACACATTTCCAACATCATCAGCAAATCGTGGCGCTTCATAAACACACCTTCTCCAAGCCCATTTCTGTTCTGACAGCAATGAAAAGGTTAAGAGTGAGATCATGTCAGCTTGACTATTCAAGGTTTTGCCAGTTCGGATCACAACCTTACATTATTATTTAAATGTGGCTTTTGTATTTCATTATATACAAAGCAATTATATTTGCATTTACGATGCACCATAATTGTAAGAATATGACATTGTTCTGATGATAATGTTCATTGATCATTCATAATGCAGTTGGCTCATGCCATGAATCATGACACTCTTATCACATTCCTCATTTTACTTGCTATTAGATGGCTTTATTTGCAGACTGATGCTTTAAACCCATATTTTTAATCTCTAGATGGTATAAAATGCCTCCTACCATCCCTTAATGTACATCACTATATACTTTCCCAAAGGTGAGCTATTGTCAAAGTCCTCATTTAGTTCTCATAACAATAAAGGTTTTATCTTGGAACGTGTATGTTTTGGTGCAAACTAATACCAAAGATGGCCAGATTTCTTGCTCAACAATATGTGTTTTAGACACATTACAGAATTTGGTGAAACTAAGAATTTATGCATTTAGGGATATTTCAACATTCTAATTTGTTTTTTCTCTTGAATTGGGTAGAATGATCAAATATCTACATTTTTCTTGGGTAGAAGGTTCTTGGCAACAAGCAAAGAAACAAGGAAAAAAAAAAGAAAGTTGCAAATCTTACGTTTTGCAGAAAGTCTTTCTTCTGTCCAAAATCATTTTGACAATGTCTACCTATAATGACTGAATATGCTACGTTCTTCCCACGGAAGTGGTTGAGTCACCATCCCTGGAGGTGTCTAAAAGTTGGAGAGAAGAGGTTCTTAAGAACATGGTTTAGTGCCAGCGTTAGGTTATGGCTGGACTTGATGTCTTGAGGGTCTTTTCCAACCAAAATGATTCTATGGTTACAAACATAGGTAGGTTTAAGCTTTGCATTCCTCATGAACTTCAGCTGCCCAAGGAAACTTTATTAAAGAGAAACTTGCCACAATATTTAACAGAAGATAAAAAATACAGCTCAGCTTTGATGAAACAGAAGACTAAATTCTACCAGCATGAATGAAATAATTTACAATTGTTATTGCATAAAGAGGAAAAGATGGTAAATATATTGATGAAATAATCGCCTATAAGAGATTCCTTCAGCTATTTTTATTTATACAAACATCCTCACAGACTTTGACGAACATCTGACTTGACATGAGGAGTGAGCTGTGTATTCTTGGCCACACTTTGGTTGCTAGTACGAGATGCCACGTTCATAGGACCGAGCACAGCCAGGCAGATCCTGCTCTCGAATATTATCTGCACTTCTGAAAATCAGCCCTGGTACACTCCAGCAATTACATGATTTCCTCAAACCATGTAATTTACTGGTAAGATTAATTTTTACAAAGCCCATAGCACAAAGCTTTTGAAACATTCAGAAGTGCACTGTTTGGATTTTTGCCTTTAAATGACTCGCTGACACAGGGGCTATAGATATCCTCTACTGGCTGCAAGGAGGAGGAAAGATGAAAAGAAATAGCATTCTAAAGCTATACATACAACTCGATTAGGGTCTATAAAGTTGGAAATTCTTTTTTCTGGGAAGTTTGTATTTGTTTGCCTGTGAGGACAGCACAGGGAAGATTGTGAGGCAGCAACACAGGGATACATCTCAAAGGGAAAGGCAATGCAAAGCCCTCAGTTGCGGAAACGCATACTTCATACCCATATTTCAGATATACTCAAGATCTGCTGCAAATCTTCCTGAAGATTTCCATTAATATTCCACAGTTACAACTAAAGGTCCGATCTGACCTACAGAATATCCGTGGCCCTGGGCTCACTGCTGATCTGAGCCAAATGCATCTGCAAAAACCCCTGTCTTATAACCTGCAAAATGTGTGGGGCTTATTTGTTTGGTTGGTTTTTTTGTCGTTCTTTTTGTGTTTGCTTGTTGTTTTGTTTCTATTTTTTGTTTTGTTTTTCAGTCTCTATCAATTCCAGATACACAGAATCCACCGAGTGAGTTCTCCTGAATGTAAGGTTGTTTTCTTTAAGGTCAGATTGATAAGCTAGCAGCTAAAGAGATGTTCCTAGATAGTTATATTATTCTTGTAGAATAATAGTGATTCTTTTGGGAAAAGCAATGTTTCTGGGAACAGCCATGGAAGTGAGCCAGTGCTTTGGGATCTGTGTGAAATCAAAGCCAACAGATTAATTGGCAAGGTATCCTTGTTGGTGGTAAAGGATGACACTGTGCAGTGCTGTAGACACCCATGTAGCTGGTCACTGTTAATAAAATCTCTCTGTTTATGATGACTTTTGATGAAAGCAGTAAGACAAGTGCTCAAGAGATTTCATGCGAGTCTCATGTACTTAAAATCCATATTAAAGTTTTGATAGTCAACATGAAAGCTGAGTAGGTATAAAGCTCTTTTAAAATCACTTTGTAGAGGAAGTATATATATATAAGGAACTGTTTTCTGTAGTGAGTATTGGAGTCTAGATAGGACTTTATGCCATTTACTTGCCCCATACCTTTATAATTATTTTAATTTTTTTAATCACACTAAGGTTCTGTCTGTAGCTTTATAAACAACAAGAAAATGACAAGAGTCATTTTCTTCTCCAGCACCATTATTTACTTTACACAATTCCCAGAGACTCCAACCAAATCCAAGCCATGGGTATCTGAATATCATAGCAACAGACAGAAGAAACGCCATTCATCAAGAGTTTAAAAATCAAAGCTTTTGGATCAAGATAAGGAGAAAGAATGAGAAATACGCAGTCCCCAAAAGGTCTCACCCTGTAGCCACAGACCCTAACGTCTCCCAGGCTGCGCAATGGGCAGTGCCAAGGCACAGCCGCCACTCAGCTCCGCTCCCTCTCCATGGCTCAATCCAGAACGGATTAAAACGTCTCCAGGAGCAACCCAGAGCCTGTTTGCACTGGGAGATAAGTGCTCATCACCCTTCCTAATCCAAACAGACTTCAATAAGCAATGCCAAAAAGCTACCTTATATAAACAAGGACATGAGCCCCAGGTAATATTAATGCAATTACATTGAAACAAATACTTTTTTTACCATCTGTGCTTTTCCAGTGGTAGCTTTGGGTGCAGAGTGTGGTACCCCTTTTAGACCAAGTCTAGGAAGGAAGACAGAGAGATTTAGTGCAACAGGACCTGTTTTTCAGTAGAATGTGCTGTATCTGTTTGCATTTATTTTTCAAATAATAATAATAATAGTGGGAAGAACATGGTAGCTAAGGAATTATGTTTGCATTATAGTTTCTTTTCTCCAACCGTAAGACTCGGTGAATTGTACCATGGAGGCTTCATTTTTCACTGTGATTTTCTTTTTCACAGTTTACAAATTGTCTATTTATAATTACTTTCAATTAAGTCAGCCTTAGCCAATCAACAGACCATAAAGTGAACTTCAGCAGTTATGAGCTGTGCTTTGTGACAAGAATTTATCCTTACATTAAATGTAAGTTCATTAGGAAATCTGAGCTCAGGGAATTACAGGAGCTAAATACAAGTTTTAAATGCATAGCAACACAGATCTAAAATGCTCAGAGTTCTCCACTGCAACTCTCAGTTAAGTGCAAGGCCACTGATGATGACTGTTCCAAGTGGGTTCCATTTGGAGCTCTGGTACATTTTTCACACAAAATACAACAAAGAATATGGTGAGAAATGAGTGAGAACAGGCATTGTTACTACAGAGCTGACCTAACACACACTTGTGGCTTAGCATTAGCTGCATTCCTTGGTAGGCTTTAGGAAACTCTTTTCTTCCAAACATATTTCCCCAAAACCCTTAAAAACATACTCCAGCATTTGCCAAACTATTAAGCTCAACTGTGAGTTTGCATAAAGCTCTGAGGTTTTAGTCTGACTCCCAGGAAATCAAAGTCAACCAATAAGCCAAAATGTAAGAGGAAGTCAACATCTTAAAATATTTATCTCAGAGAACAGAGGAGCTGAAGGAACCACTTTGTAATAGTGATAAATGGGATACAAAGGAATATCAGCTTCCACATGGTGAGCAAGATGTTGAAAAATTAAACAATATTAGGAAGGAACACAACTTTAAGATACTGGCTCATGAGTATTTAACCAGGGAAATGTAAAAGACTCCTAAGTATCCAACATCCTCTGCTGCTGGGAGAGTGGGTGATAGAGGCAGATCTGTTCACATCAGCCAGGAGCGTGCGGGATCCAGCGCCAGCAGCGCTGACCACAACCCTCACCTGTTCAAGGGCATTGTCCAAGTCACCTTTGTACCCATTGAGAATTCACCACTAATGACATCGTCTTTCAGGAACCCTGAACCTTAACATCACATTTACTAACAGTAGCATCATCACCCATTCTCATTTGCTCACAAATCACAGTAGAAAATACTCCTGGTTGGTACAGAGCTACATATGTAGTGATATGAAAAATTAACACAGTGAATGAAAAGCACACCAGCGCACAAACCCCATGTTCTAACAAATTAAAAATAAATCTATTTTATAAATAATACATGATTTATGTGCTACAAAGCCTGAAGAGCAACCATCTCTGCATTAACAGCACTGACAATTTAGGAAACGTGAAATAACTTTGTTTTTTCCTTTTATGTCTTGCAAAGAGATTGCGTAGTCTAATCTTCCTGTCTCGTTAAACCAAAGGAGACACACTTTTTGAAATGAAATTCACTCAAAATAACAGTAAAAATTCTGTGACTTGACTGACCCTGCTATTCACCCCAGTACGTAGTGGGAAAGAGAAACTTAAAAAGCCAATGGAGGGCCCATAGCAAAAGTAGCAGCAGGTCCTAAAACAGCAACAGCTTTACCAGGATAAGCCACAGCACTTAGAGACACTAAAGCTCCATTAAGAACACGCGATATCCGATCTTTTCCCTTTGGAAACAGAGTGGTATGTATTACCCAATCAGCAGAATTACCTGACCTTGTTGCACCAAACGAGTCATTAGAAACATCAGTTTGTCACATAGCAATGTTGAAAAAATAGTATAAGCTCGCACTTCGTTGTGTAAGGCTTAACCACATGGTTAACACTGACTGTAACAGGAACTTGGTGACAAAGTCCTTGTGCATTAGGATTTGAGTGTAAATTCCAGACAAAGCTTTCAAAATGCCAAAAAAAGACTAATAGGTTATGGATTAAACATCAGTAAAGTAATTCAGCCCGTCAACCAACTGCTAGTCGAAGTCAGGAAGACATGGAACTGAAATGCATTTGCTGTTGGGGCTGAACAATAAGTTGATTTTTTTCAAAGAGTTTCATCTAATAAAGCTGACTGTCTATGGGCTTGGAACTACCCTGGTTACTAAGCTAACCAAACACACACTTCCCCAACAAGCAAAGTCAACCTAGTGCCAAAACCTTAGAAGTTTGCTTTAAAGGCCAGCAATCACTAATACGTCTTCAAGTTTGCTCACTCCTTAAATAGTTAAAAAACCACCCCCCCTAACTCTCATTACTTTAGAGAAAATGAATCCTTTTACCTCTGATGGTAATGTTTAAACCCCTCAATTGGGATACAGCTGCAGGAACAAAAGTGCTACCAAAAGCGTATTATCAGCTCTCTTGCATCTTCCTGGCAATGCTTTGTGCTTGAAACAATAGCTCTGCTGAAAGCATTCTGACAAGATATTGTTAAAAAAACGCTTGTTCTGTAGCATGTTCCTTCTTGTTAACACCTGCCCTCTTTTCCTTCGTTGTAGCTTTGACCTAAAGCAATTGAAAAACGAATGGCAACTCTGTATTTTCAAAGGAAGAAATCGAGGTTTCAGGTGAGTTTCAGCTAGTTCAATGAAGTATCTTTTAAGACTGTAAGGATACACTGCAAATGAAATTATATGACAACTCAGATACAGATAAGTACTGTGTAGAAATGCATATACACATACATCTATATGTACACATCTATATGTGTACATAAGTATAAATGTAGTGGTATATATATGTTTGTACAGCATGCCAAATGGACAAGACGAAGGAAGATGCTCTTAGAAAGGTCAAGCCACTTGTTTGGCTGAGAATGTGCAAAAATCAATCTACAAGGGCAACTCCAGGATCCAGGAGCCTCGTCTGACAAACACTCAGTCCCTGTGGGTTTAGTAGGCATTTGCAGTCAGTACTTTTCAGATGCGGCTTCTGAGTGCAGCAATGCAATCTTGTGTTCAGAAGTAATCTTAAAAGCTATTGAAATATACTAAAAATTATTAATTTACAGACATGTGATCAACTCTGAGACACGGACACTCGTTTTGTCCCTAACTTCATATCCTCAATGGACGAACATCTTATGCAAATAAAGGGAGCGAGGGGGAAGTTCTTTTCTAACCGAGGGAATGTGCCACCATGGGGAAGCTGTGGGAAGCTGCAGTAGACGAACCTGCTTTCATTTCCTGGTGCTCATCTGCTATGAATGTGGGGATAGAAAATATCCCCCTATATTCATTCATGAACTGGTTTATGAATGACTCCACAGTATTTGTGGTGACAGCTGGAGGTGCAAAATGCTTGCCAGGAGAATCCTCCCTTTGAATGCAATTTACAAAGGGAGCCATATGCAACCCAGAAACAGAGGGCAGGGCGAACCCCAATCTTCCGAAGGAAGCAGACATTGCTTCATCTGCACAAAACCAAAGAAAAAACTCTTACGCAGGAAATTGAATTCTTTCTCGCTTTTCAGAGAGATTTTGCAGGAAACATTCCAAGAAAAATCAAAAGCATTTTCTGCTGACTGCTTAGTGAATGTAATAAATGGGGGAGTCTTTGCACTCAGCTAATTATTCCATCATCTTTAAGCAAGCTGGGGAACTCAGTGCTGCACTCACTGTGGTGCCCAGGAAAACTCATGAAAATGTGCATGGCTTCCTCTGCATTGAGTCAGGGAGAAAAAACACTGACTTTCCCCCTTCTGCTGGGGGACGAGATGTGTGCTGGGTATGGCACCAATTAACTCGCACCATAGAGAACCACATTCACAGTCCCAAATGGGGACTCACCCCGTTTCCAGGAGGCTGCTGTCCGTATGCTCTAACGCCTGTACACACTCCATCATGTCTGAAACACTTCCCTTTTGGATTTGCTTATGCTGGTTATTTTGTTAAAACACTAATGATTTTTAAATCTTTCTATTTTGATGGTAAAACTAATTAACAAAGCTTATTATAGGTAGAAACACAAAAGTTTAGTAACAACAAAGGATCAGGGAAAAAAAACTCCATGGTTTCTATGTTTCAGTTTATCTTATAGAGTCATCAATACTTCCATTTTCATTGCTATTTTCAGTTTATTCAGCTGGATTCCCATGTTTTTATAGGGGTCTTTTCCTAAATAACAGAGGTCATAATGACGAAGTAGAGTTCATCTTCATTTATGAAGAATATAAGCAGACACATTTCCTAGATGGTTAAAGCTCTGTCTGAATTCATCCCTGTGATTCTCCCTCACTTTCCCATGGCGTGTTCTCAGTGGTTGTTATTCCCGATTAAAACCAGCCAGACATCTGCATGGAACACTAAGAGTGCTCAGGACTTCTTGATCCATTTTTAGCTATTTATGAAAAAAGAAATGAAGCAGACAGTTCACCTTGAGAGAGGAAACTTGCAGGAATGGTGTCAATATAAAGGTTTGCACTGTTTCAAGTTAGAAAAGGAAGATGCATTAAATGAACACATGAAAGATTATTCATAAATTCTTAATTTCCAACTTTAAAAACCCAGGCCTGAGATTAACATGGTAGTTGCAAGAGGCCGGTGAGGTCAACAGGAAAGATGGTGCAAAAGCAGAGTCTGAAGACCAGAATCTCCAGGTATCATACAGACTGATGGGGTGCAAGTAGAATTACTCTGCAAACAAGTAGTCTCAACACACAAGGTGCAATATGGCAACGTGTACAAAGGTGGCTACATTAGGAATGGATAAATTCCCTCTTCAGCATAAGCTTTTGAAAGTTGAAGTATGGCCAAGCAGACAGATAAGGCTGTGCCACGCAGAATCCTTCCCAGCCCAGAGCAGTTTTCGGCTGCCGTCATCTGCCATTGTTCGATATGGTAAAAATCTATTGAAAAGTAATTATTTGTGTCAACAGCTATTCTTGGGTGAAAGGAAGAAGAATGTCCATGGCAGACGAGGATTTTAAATAGCCTACTTCATCATAATAATGTGAATATATGCATACATTCTTATATATTTGAAGTGATCCAGGGCAAAAACTGGAAGTTACAACCATGGTATAAATCATCCATCTTAAACTGTGTTACATCCAATGAAGCACCATCAGCTCAGCTAAACTTTAGTTGAGGTGACTTAAACTCTTAACTCCATAACTGTCTGTTTACATGAATCAGAACCCAAAAGCACAACAGGGCACACTGGGGGTTGACTGTGTATCTCTGACAAGCCAGTTTACAGTTCTTGATGCACTGTTACACTTCAGGTGACTGAATCTGAAGTTAGGTACTGGGAACTAATTAAAGAAGCTTCTTTTAAATTCATGGAACACTGTATATGTGCTTTTAATGATGGTGTTAATAAAGTCAGCCTGAGCTCAGCAGGCAAGCTGGTAGTTTATCATGCATCTGAAGCCATACTGTACACATATTAAACAAATGATCCACAAGATCTGGACCATAAGTTTAATGCAGTACTTCATAATGAGGGGATTTTGTTTTGTTTTGTTATCATTTAGTCCTTGATAGAAGCACAAGATTTCTCAATATTTGTCTTCCTTTTTGATAAGCTCAGTGCCCTCTGTGAACAGCAACATCATCCAAACACACACCGTATCCAACACACCGTACACACCACAGTCAAATAATGCAACACACTACTTAATTTGTGGACTTTTACTTTCCTAACTCCTAATAAGAAGTCAATTCTATAAGTGGCCTCAAATTGTCACAGTACCTTCTCATATTTCTCATCTGTCTTTCTAGCCAACCACCTCCCTCTATAGTGCTTTGAAGAAACCATAGCACACGTACACCAGCCCAATCTGATTTCTGCCACGGGACAACTTTTTCCAGCCTAACATTTCTTTTCTGTCCTGTGGACACATCTAAGTGAGGACACAACCAGATGCACAGCACTGCAGGGCAGAGCCTAGGCAGGCATTAGCTAACACAGCCCCTCTGGCTGTGGCACGAGCTTTACTCTGAACTTGAGCTTAGTCCCCTTCCCTGAACAAGGAGAGCTCTGTGCAAAACTCAAACTGACCTTGGCCTATCAATTTTGGCAGTAATGTGTCTCAAGCTGAAATGGGAGCTTATCTCTGAGTATTAAACAGAGAACAAATGATTTTTTTTTTCCCTCTTAATTATTTAAATCATTGTCCTTTTCCCTTTAAAGTCTCGGTGTGGATGTTTGGATTATTGCAGCCAATATTACTAGAACTGTTGTATCGTCTCACAGCAACGCAAGAACCTGGGGATATCAGTTGATTTTGTGCCTGTTCGATCTCTGCTTGGAGAGCAGAGCATTTCAGAGTCTTCGGAAAATATCAGCGAGCATTTTGGGAAACACTACCAAGTGCTCAATGGAGCTCACACTGATCTTCCTCCATTGCACAACTGAAGAAAACAAAGTCAATCTAACACAATGTCAGACAATCTGAGGTTATACAAAATCTCTTCTTTGTTATCTAATACTCGCTCTGTACTCACACGTCCATCGGAAGGTTATTTCTTAAATGAAAATACCGTGTTTGGGCATCAAAACCGAAAAATGCAAGAAGAATAGTACTTCTTATAAGAACCTGTATCCTGAAATCTTACTATATCCTCAAAGAAAAAGAAAAAAAGAGAAATTAAGTAACAAGACTTAACAAGCAGTTTTTTCTTTTTTTTTTCTTCCAGCAAAGGTCGCCAATCCCGCAGCAGCAAATTAATCCCCATTAGTAATGATATTTTGTCTTGATATATCATGACACTTTTGATTTACTGTGTTTCCAGGATGCAGGCAGCAAATGTTAATGATTCGGTTTGCTGGGAATTTATACTCCTGCTCATTTCCCATTTGCTGATCAGTTGCAGCTCGTCAAGACTTGGCTGCTTTAACTAATGAACTGACGGCCTCGCAGGAATAATGGTGTGCTCTGCAAGCTTCATTTTTTTCAGGCCATCTGCAAAAATGCAGGTTCCTCTCTGAAAAAATATTCCTGGCAGCCAGGAAGGAGTGATTATGATCATATAAATGTCACTTGTAATTTGTATTTCACTTGTTTAATAGTGTTACCACTAAATGATGGTTTCTGTAGAGAACAAAACTAATTATAGTGAATTCGGCATTTTTAGGGGAAACTCGTGAAGGCAAGCATACCTAGTTTTGTTCATTTCTGTAAAATATTCTAATAGAAATTATGTATTTTTACATTATGATTTATCTGCCCAGCTGGTCGAGTTTGAATTAGAGCTACACAGAATGTCTCTCTGGGGGCTTGTGCAGACAGCAAACATCACTTTTCTTATACACAGTAAAAGCAAACCCCATTCAAGTCTATTGCAAATGTTGCACCAAAGGTGTGGGGAAATCTTCAATACCCATAGCTATAAGAGCTTTATGAATTATTCTGTGAAATGGGTTGTGATCTAATTGCTGCTTTACTGCGAAAGTTTGATAAACACCTTGCTGAACCTATTAGAAGAAAGGTCAGTGCAATTTTCACGCAGACTTCATACCATACTACGTCTGCATTTAAGCAATGCTTAAGTCAGCAATAACAATGAAGTTTAGGCAACTCCATCCCTGAAAATCCAGTGTAAGTGAAACGGAAAACCTGCAACTACACCATGTTACACAAAGACCAGATTTCTTAGTGCTCCTGGAGACCCCGGTGAAGCTCTCACAGATTGCACCACAACGAAATCCGCTCTGAGCTCCAGGAGTAGCCCACATTCTCTCTTTAAGTCCGAATTGTTTATTTGGATATTCTACAGATTTTGCCTCCAGGAACAACAGAATTGGAAGTCACTTCCCCAACTGTATTCCTGGCATTTCTATCTCATGAATTAAGAAAGGCATTGCCTTCAAACTTTCAAAATTAATTTCTTCATATGTTAACAGAGCTAGATGGAAGCTGTCTATGGAAAATAAATGAAAAGTAGCATCTTTTCGAAGCTCACCTAAAATGAGAAAAGCAAAAAGAAAATCTGACAAGCTTTCCCCTCACCTCCCCAGTCTCATTTTCCTGAATGCAGCCAAACCCAACACAATGCTGCTGCACTGCTGTAAACAGCTAATTACAAAGTACTAATCTGCACAGTCTGTATCTTGAAGCCGATCGAATAGCCCAAACACCAGTTTATCTGCATTAGGCAAGGCGACTGTCAGTCCTGGATGGGCAGTGCTCCTCTGGCCCTGCCGTCCTGCTTGGCTGAAGGCTGCTTGGGTTTAAGGAGAGAAACAGGGGCAGGGAGAGGAGGGACCCATCGAGAAAGGTGCTAGCAAAGGAAGGAAACGTTGGAAAGACAACACTCACTAAAAACACAACTTTAAACCTCTCTCGTGTGGCACTGACATCAAGACAGTTGCAAATTATGAATAATAACTCCAAGCAACGCAAGCCATGAGGCAGCTTGAGCTGCTGGGATCCCCCAAGCAGATGGCCTGACACATTCAGAATGCACGTCCCTCAGAGAATCCGCAAAGCTTCAGAAAAAAGGGGTATCTGCAATGATAGTTTTTCTGTGAAATGGTTGCTCTGACTTCTTTACTGAAGATCGGTGCACTTGAGATGCCTCAGGACAACGGATTCCGACCTTCTCCATGTAACGCCGTGTCTGGCACAGCCCTGGGCAGCATGGGGTGCACTCACCGAACACAGAGGGAAGGCTGAGCTGCTGCAAATCCTGGTCTCATTGCCACACCATGGGAGTTTCACCCCTTCCCACCCCCATCAGAATTTCAGGCAATGTCAAACCACCGCAAGCAGCACGGTTCACAGGAACACAGCCCCTAGAGATTCTGCCAAACTACGTGTTCATCCTCAGCACAGGGGCTGCAGAAAGTACTGCTGCATGCTCACACGTGTGAAAGAGTTTTAAACCATGGGTAAGAGAACAGGAGGTTGGTTTTATAGTCCCTCACAGAATAAGGGTGGAGCTTCGTCATTAAAAGAGAAAGAACCCCAAATATTAAGCAACATGCACCCCATACCATGCAGGAAACATTTCCTTTGAAATCATTGCTCCAAGACCAGTCCTTCAATCTGCACAAGCAGAAAGCTCAGCAAAGAAGATCATATTATGTGTGTATACACACTAGATGGATATGCTATACTGCTTATGTTAAAAACTCTGCAAAGGAACCTCGGGATGGTAGTTGTTAACACATTTTGAAGATATGGGTCTCTTCCAGGACATTCTACAAACCTCCTCAAAAACTTATTTCATCATTTGCTTTCCTCACCCCTCATAGTAGAGAAATATTTCTGTCTATTTGTATTCCAGGTTTCCATGTGCAGAAACTAAACAACAACAACAACAAGAAATTGATGTAACTTTATAAACTCCAGCTCTAAGTACAATGAATTAAAAATACAGGGACTCTATAGATCTTGGCACATACTGTACCCAAAGAGACCATTTGTGATTCAAAACCAAACCAAACCCAACCAACAACGAAACCAACCAACCAAAACCAACCAACCAACCAACCAACCAACACCAACACCACAACCCCCAATACAAGCAAACCCCACTAAACCACAAACAGGCCTTTGAGGTTTTTTCTTCGATTGCCATTTTAAGGAAAGAAAAACAAAATAAAGGGTGTCCAGAATATCAAACATTTCCATTAAAAAATGGTGCGTGTTATTTACCACCCACAACCACAACTACTTAGGTTTTTTTTAAACTTGCAAAGAACTGTAAGATAAAGTGGTTTCTGTGTAATTCCTGACCTAACTTGTGGAACAAAAAGCTGCCAATGTTCCTTTTTGCTCTTTACATTTGACAAGAAAATTAAATTCATTTTTTAATGTAAAATGTTTAAAATAGCTTAATGGAAATAACAACTTAAAAGTGTGAAATACCCTTTAAAACAATTTAAATTAAACATCCTTGTCCTTCCTTCAAGGCATTACCTTTAATTGATTTAATCTTAATTTGTTTCTTCCTAGCGCAGTAATTGCCATCGATTCCAATTAATATTCAGCTGGCCTTTTCTATAAATAATTACCGGCCAATTTATTTCTTTCAGATCAGACTTTCTTTTGCTGTGGCCGCTATTTGTGGTTCTGGGATACTGTACGATAGGTGCAGGAACACTCCCACAGAGCTGGGTCAGACTCAGCTGTGGCAATACCTAACACTTGGATGGGTTTAGACCCTGGTGTAGCACAAAGACCTGAGCCATGCCGTGTGTGCAGCCTGTACTGGTGTCAAACCGGCAGTCTAAGCCCTGAATCCTCTTGCACACAAACCAGCCCGTCTAAAAAGACGGAGTAAAAGTCAGAGGAGGAGATGGTTCTGCTCCTTTTCCATTCAGTGGCACGGTGGTCAGAGCACTTGCCAAGATACAGGAGACTTGGTTTCAGCCTGAAGGGACTCAGGACCATGTCGGTCAAAAGGGATAGACCATGTTCTATCTTTTGCTTCTCAGCAGTTCACTCCCTCAGGATGCGGCTCAGCTCTTCACACTCCATCCTTGCCAGATGTCACAAAATCTGAATAACCAGTGGGTTGTATTCTCCTCACCTGTAAAACTACCCCCGCCATGCGCCCAGTCCTTTTGCCAGTCATGTACAGGAAGATGTCCCCAAAACTCATCCTAAACTTTCAGAAGTCTCTCTGGCCTGCTGTTGAGTGGAAACACAGCTTCTGCTCACTTGGAGCTTCACTGTACGTGTGCATGCAGGATTCTGAGTGTGGTTAGAATTGGCCGCAGAAATTATTACACTTTTAGAACTTGGGTGACTGCAGCACTCAGGATCGCGCCATTTGCAACACACTCTGCATTTCTATTCCCGCTGATAAAAAGGTCTTCTTATTGTTAACATTTCAGTGTTTTTCTCCCTTACCAAGTTCTCACTCATCCTCTGACCCCAGATCTTGTACGTGTCCTGGCAGGCAGATCTCATTACCTAGCTATTAATTCAGTACTTTTGCCATTACCATTAACTTATCAAGATTTTATCCGGTTACTCTACTTCAGTAAAACTGAATCAACCCCCTGGTTTTAGGTTATTTCATTGTTTTCGACTAAATTGCAATACAGCAGATTTTAATCGAGCCTAAAATATAATGTGTTGTAGTCCAGGTCTAAGGAAAGTACACAGCAGGAGTTTATTGTGCTGGGGTCTAAATTAATAAACAGCCGTGTTTCTTTACCCCAAGACATTTCAGTTTAAGTCCTCATTTAAGTGGATGAGACACTATTTCTAAAACATTTGAGTTTCAAAACAGGTTCCTTGTGCGATTTATAGTTGAGTCCCGATGAATTAGACATCTAACCTGAAGAACTGCTGTTGTAAATCTCACTAAATGTCTAAAAATAGATACCTAAATAGCTTAATAAATCTGGCTTCTACTCCTTAATATCCATATTTCTGGCCAGTAAAAACACTGATGAAAAATGGGAGCTGCACTGATGGCACTACCTGTTTTGCAAATCCAGCTGGTGAAGAATCTTGCACAAATAAGTAATCAGTTAAGGTAGCATTTTTGACATTTATCTTGATTACCACTGATCCCTGTAGAAAGCTTGCAAAGCATAAGCAAGAACACATCATTCCTCTGATGGGCCCAGAGCACAATAGGTTTGCAGGCCAGTATGCGTGGAAACCAAGACTGTGGCTGGAGGGAGAAACCTTCACCCGTAGGAGCAAACTGGAGTACCGATATTAGTTGGTAGCAATAGATTAGACAGGGAGAAAATGTCACCTCTCTCTGAGTTACCAGGGTAGTGCATTCTGAGAGCTTTTAGTGAAAGTTGCTACAGAGAAGCAAGGCATTGTTGTATTTTATCTGAACTAAATCACTTCTCTCCCGCAATGAAGTCCTTGGTTAGGACAAACATTCTCTCCTCTGCTGCATACTAGGGTTTGGTGAAAGGAAAATTAACAGCTTGTGCCACCCAGTGCACAAATCTCCCTTTCATCTTGTAGCTTCTTTAACCCCCTCTCTCAAAGCAGTCATACTGCAGATTCATTTCCTCTCCAAGCAGTAATTCTCATTCTATCCTTAGAGTAAGCCACGGGGTTTCATTCCTGCTCCAGGGCTGCGGTCTGACCTCCGTTATTCTGCGCCAAACCCATCAACGTGGACATTGCGATCTCCTTACTGCCATAATTGTGTGGGGCCAACTTTCTGTCAGCTTTGCAAATGGCAAGTACTTTACATGGAATGATATGATACAGGGCATCAAGAAATGTTGAGTTCCACAAATGAAGGAGGGAATCCTACTTTTCAGCCCTCTAGAATTTCTGCAGCAAGAAGCATTTAAGTCCAGGCTACCAGCAGCACTCAGATCTACAGAAACTGAGGTGTCCCAACCATATTTCATAACTATGACACATCTATTATTGGAGCTCAGAAATTCAGGTTGAAAGGCCACGTCCAACATGAGAAATTCTTGTCAGATGACAGGTCCATCTAGCTAGAAAATGCACCTTAAATTGACAGGTCACTTGTCACCCAAGGAAAGATAGGTAGAACAGAAAAAAAGATTCACTGCCAGCAGTGATGAACAGGAGAAAACATCCTCAAGGATGCCTCAGTTTTGAGAGTCACTAGGGAGAAGAAAAAAGTCCTTTCCCAACCATGGTCTCTCATGTTCTTTTCCATCCAATGTATGCAAGCAAGCTACAATCTCCCAGGATCACATTGGTGGCCCTGCTGCGGGAAAGGAGAACAGAAATCGCTGTCTGATGTAGAAGGAGCACTCACAACTATTTGATTCTCATACCTCCTGAAACGGTGATGTCGGGTTTTCTTTCAATATACCTTAATCAAACTGACCAATCTTTGAGATTATAGCTGTGGTATGGGACAAAACCACACCTTGAAAAAGAATTTGAATCAATGAAGAGAACAAGAGGTGAACAGAGTTTGCCCTATAAAGAAAAATCACCCATGGATTTGCTTGTGCTTCAGATTTTCCCCTGGAAGCTCTTAGAAAGAGACAGCAGTGACACGAACTGGATTCCTCTGTGCGCAAGCCCACTGCAGATTACGAAGGGTTTTTCATGGTCTTGTACTATTTAGGAAAAAAGAGGAAAGAAAGTATATATTGGTCATGATTTGGGAAATTCTAAGGTCTTTCACGGATTATAACAGGTTGGGGCTCAACAAATTCCTTTTACTGTATGTCTTTTCTGAACAAGTTTCTAATTAAACTAAAGAACCAAAACATCTGCAGATTGTACACCAGAAATACTGCGTTTCCTTGCCGATCGCTCCAGAACGTGCTGAGCCTATGGATGGACGACTCCTGGTAATACCTGCAATCGTTTGTCTTCTGAACATTCACACATTTCTGATCTTCAGCTGAACTATTACTTAGTAATAGACATAAAGTGAGTTATAATGATACTTCTTCATAGCAAAACAAAATATGTGGGATGATGGGTAGAGTCGTCATATCCGAGCACAATGAAATCTTATTCCAATATAGGTGTGTAGAGAGACAATAGTGCTAGGGTCAGAACATTGCTTGTTACGAAATACATCCAACTTATTTATATGAAACAATTTCATCCCCTCCTCTCCTAGCCCCAAAATAACTGATGCAAGCAAACGTGTATAGGAAATAAGATGATGTGATTCTTTGGAGTCATTTCAGGAAATTGCAAATGTTTCTGAAATGAAAAATCCTTGCAAAGTCAATCAGCCAGCGCTGGGAGGTCAGCAGGGAGCTCTGCTGTGTCAGCCCATTTGCAGGAGATGCAATAATGCACTCATAGACCAGCTTTAATCACAAGGATCTTTATTAAAGAAAAAAAAAAAGGCAAACACCCCACAAACAAACAAAAACAATACAACAAACCACACAAGTGAAAAAACAACACCCAAACCAAGTATCAACCACCACCACTATTATTTCAGACTTGCAACAGCTTTTCTGAGGTATTTTCTCACTGGAAAATTAAGCTGAGCAATGACTCGATGGCAGCCCTGTCTTCTGTTCTATAGTCTATCCTAATCTATCTCCAAAAATTATTGCATTTAAATTCTTGCTCCTGCTCCTCTTGAGAGCAGTAGTAAATCTGACACTGACTTGAAGCAAGCATTAAATAGGCTTTTTGTTTTATGTGTGCAGTGTATTCAAACTAAGCCTAACGGTTTCTAAATTCCACAAGTTTTCAAACATTGTGCATGCTATAATCCAAATGTAATTTATATGAATAGGAATAGATTCACAATCTGTTTTCTTTCAGGCATGCAAAGCGCTAAATAATAATTCCAGGACAAAAAAAATACTTTTTCAAAAGCAAGAAACAGCGCCAAGTAAAACAACACGGATGTAGAGGTATAAGTACATAAGAATAAGACAGAAGAAAAAGTGAAATTAAGCAGTATTCAAAAGCATATAAATTTGA
The DNA here is from genome assembly GCF_037038585.1 of Patagioenas fasciata. Classification (NCBI taxonomy): domain Eukaryota; kingdom Metazoa; phylum Chordata; class Aves; order Columbiformes; family Columbidae; genus Patagioenas; species Patagioenas fasciata. The sequence goes on from NC_092531.1 coordinate 24,804,596, forward strand.
CTGTAGATAAGATTTGTTGGAAAAGTGTCTCTGACTCACCACTGTAACAAATAAACTGCCCCTTCCACCGCCTAGCTCCCTTTAGTCATCTTGGATGCAAAGTGTTACCCATCAAAGCGCAGGCACTGCTGGAGCAACTCAGGGTATCTGTTACAAAACCAAACAAAAGCCCCCACAACTCCCTAACTTGCTGAACCACGTACAGAGCGCTAGAAGAACTGCTGCTGATGAAGCACTTACACGTAGAAATCCTACCACCAAAGTATGGTGAGTTTAGATACAGAATCCTTCAAAGCAACAGAGAAACAAATATTCCTTAATCTTGCCCTATCCATGGTCTGTGGAACATAGGAAGAAACCCTTGGCAGCTAATTAATACTGACAGCTAAGCTATTCATGCCTGATAAAAGGAAGACATTTTCCTAAGAAGATCCAGCCTAGCAGAGTCAATGCAGGCGGTAATCTTGCCCTCCCAAGGTACCCCAAGGCATGAATGCCTTTCAGTGCCGATATTGGGCAATGAATTGGCCACCCAGCACACACAGACAGTAACGTCTCTGGGGTAAGAACCATCCACTACTCTCTATTTGCACAGTGCTTAACAATGAGATTTTATTCTTGAGGTTTCTTAGTCGCAGTAAGCGTAATAAATAATGTGCTGGACAATTGGGAGTAATGTTCTTGGGAAAGCTGACATTATGTAATCCAATATTGACAAAAGTAAACTGATCCATATGTTTAAAGAGAAATACATACATCTCCTAGGAAGGCTGCTGTTAAGATAAGGAGCTTGAACATTAAGCAGTCTAGATTCTAACCAAGGGAGCAAAGTAGTTTTGGTCCAGAAACGGAAGACTAAAGATTCAACAGCTGAAACTGCAAGGACTTTGTTCTGTTATTTGTTGTAAGAGCAAGCATCAAAAACTAAACTGCACTGAAACTTAAACCAACCAAAAAGGGGCATGCATAGCTAAACTTGTGTAAGAATTTTATGGTATCAGCTTCCTAATAAGGACTGGGACATGAAATAACCTGTGGCTACATAAAACAAAACAGTCCTGTTGGGGAAATGTTACTGTTCCCACCAAACTGGTGATCAGAAAAAGTCACAAGAAGGGAGGAAGAAAAATAATTCCCCAAACAAAACCCAGTCTCCCAGTTTCTCAGTGCTTTCTCAGTTTGCTTTCCTGGATCCCTGCACAGGTTAAAGACCAACAGGTGCCATTGGGGAATGCCACCTCACCTCTACACAGCAACCTGCCCTCTCGAGTCTCACAGTTTCCAAATCTGAGTTCACCAGCAAACCTGGCTTGTACCTCATTCCAACCATTAAGGTCTACAATGGAACAAATGTTGAACTAGTGAGAGCAAAATCAAGAAAAACACGATTTTTGAAAGACATAACTTAAGCAAAAAGGGCATAAGAATATCTGAAAACTCAATGAAAATTCAATGGGAGAAGGAGGCTCTTCCTTCTGGTATTTTCACAGCTCTAAGTGAGACTTGGAGCTTTGGAACACCCCGCTCACACACCAAGTTCCTCCAGACATCCCTGGCTGCATTACTAAAGACAAAAAGGCGAATCCCAACAAAGCTATCACCCAGCCATTGCTCTTGGAGAAGTTACCCCAATTTCAGAGGAATGCAGCTCCACGGATCTTGTCATTCATGTCCGCACAGGCAGGAATATTCTCTCATAGGAGAAATTATTAAATACCTAAATTGACCTTTTGTTTGTTTGTCCACTAGATTTGAATTACTTTGCTTGTTTAAAAACTCACCAGAGTAGGAACTTTATGAGCAAAGGCCCTTGGAACCAAAGTGAACTTGGAATCATATTAGAAATTCAAAGAGCCAGAGTAATCTAATTCAAAAGAATGCATAGGTGACTAAACCAGTTCTCACATACAGAACATCATTTAAGAAAATAAGCAAAAAGGTGAAAATAAAGTCAAGGCACAGATTAGTTTGGAAAAAAATAAAAATAATCAAAACCTATAATGATATATGGATGAAAAAAAAAACCCACAAGGTAGAAATAATAGAATAATAATAATAATAGAGCTCTTTTTATTTCCTTTGCTCAGGCCTTCTGTAAAATCTTGTGAATGAAATGAGTATTTCCAGGAAGCAGGCATCTCTCACCATAGTTTAAGCTCTCCTTTATCATTTAAAATGGGATCAAGAACGGTTGCAGCTGACAAAAGTGTTTTATCTCTTCTGAAAATCTCTACTCTGAGATACTTTCTGTGTGTAGATGCCTTTCACTTCAGCATACATAAAGCTCACAAATAAAGAATTTATTGTCTTTCAGTGATAAGTAAGTTCAAAGAGCACCAGGAGAACAGACAGGTGAGAATAAACAAAACCCCAGTATTTTCCATATACATATGACTGGTCACAGACTGAAGATTCAGAGTCACAATGCTGCTGAAAGGCCCGTATGTACACACCAAGGGAAAGGAACAGAATCTGGAACACAGCCTAGATAGTGTTAACAGGTTTTTGGTTTGGTTTTGGTTTTTCTCCACATAGCATTTTTCATTCTGTGGGCCACCCCTTGATTCGCAAGGTCTCTTAATGCATGTGAGATGAGACTGACTTACCCTTCATTCTCTGCTCCAATTCTGAGATATTTTTTTAATATCCTTCAAATAAATGTCATCTGTGCTCTGGCTTGGAAGCTTGTAAATAAAGATGATTGTCACCTGTGCAACATATAACTCTTAGTTGCTCCATGTAGTTGTAGAGGAGCTGGCAGGCAGTTGTGATAGGGCTGAAACAGAGGGCGGTGAGAAAGACAGAACACATAGCGCTGCGCTTGACAGAGGCCAGCAGGAGATTTCCGAGCTGTCCAGATTCCTGAAGAATTAATTGTACCTTCCTGTTATCTGCTGAACTTTGGAAATATCACTGAGTACTGAAAATCTAGCAAAGACATGAGACCTCCCACTACTTCCCCTCAGTCTAAACAGAAGAAAGAACAACATGTTATTGAATGAAAAAATACTTGAAATGTTACACCTGTGGCAACAAGAAGAGCGTGAGGGAAGGAAGAGGAAAAAGAAAAACGTCGCCTGCAATTGAACTTTCTCTTTTGCTAAAATCTTCACAGTCTCTAACTACACACCTAAGCAGCTTGATCCGCAGTTCATGTAGATTTTTTCCTGGTCTCATTGAAAAGAGGACAATCAAATAAAAATTTAGCAACCATCGTAGTGTTTGGTACAACAGCTATTTTTTGTTTTTAACTTAAACCCTGAGAAATCATCAGAGAATTTGAAGCTAGAAACCCAGACCCAGAGGGTACATTTTGACATGGAAAGGAGGAAAAAAACACCCTGGAATCTCTCACGCTAAAGTTTTTTGCTCCCAACAAGGCTGGTCCATTTTAAACCTGCTGCTATTGTGGGGTACAGAGTTGACGGCCAGCAGGGCTGTTGTCAGGGTTAGGAGGGCACTGGAGAGAGCTGGGTAAGAGAACAACCAACCAACCAACAACAAAACAACAATAAAACCCACTTTCAAATGAAGACAGACAAGTCCGAGCCTGCTACTGCAAATATCCCCCATCTCTCTTCCTTGGGAGGGCGTCATTTTTAATTTCTTCAGCCAAATCCCATTACTCAGCAGTTATCATGTTTCAGGCTCTCCCCAGGAGATGGGGGAACAGGCATTTCACACTATCGGTACAATCCATTTCTGGGCAGACTTGTCAGCCACCGTGGTTTCTGGGATTCACGCCAGCGGGGATGAGTCTGCTTGTCAGTATGAAAGCCATGTATACATAGGCCATAAAATCATGCCAACTTTTTTTTGCTTTTCTTTCCGTTTGCCCTTCTATCACAATTTGCTGAAGCTCTCCCATTAGCTAGGGTTGTTTTCACAGAATCACAGAATGGTTGGGGTTGGAAGGGACTTCTGGAGATCATGTAGTCCAACCGCGCTGCTAAAGCAGGTTCACCTAGACAATGTTCCTTTTACATTGAATTGTCCTTGGAAACCACAAGGGTTTATAAGTTCAGGGAAAGAGGAAGAAAAATAGAGCATGGATTTGAACAGGTTTTGCAGACCCAGCAATGGTTCCAGAGGTCTGAGAATCCCCAGACTCCACAGGAATCTCTCAGTTCTACTCAGGATGCAAAACTGACAGAGCTGCATTTTATTGGGTGCTACCCTCACATGGTGCAATTTTTCTTCCTTAGAATTGGGGTGTTTTGGTGCCAGAAGCTGAGTTTTGTACTTGACACCCACAGAGGATAATCTGTTTGCATATAGTATTGATACCACTTTTGTGTGACATATGTTTGGATGTCTCACTCAGAATAGGAAGTCTCAGGCAGAGGGGAGGAGGAGGAGCAGCTTTTCCACTGCTTTTGGGTGGAAAAAAAAGAGTTACGAAGCTCCAAATGGTTTTTATTCCTCTGAAGAAAAAGATAAACAAGGGCAAAGTATAAAGAGAGAAGAGACAGCGGTAAATAGGAGGACTTTATAAGTCTGTATGTGCATGGTTATATGCATAGATGTATACACACTCTCATCTTATGAGTAAGAGGCCAGTCTCAAAAACCCAAGATTTCTCCAACTCCTAAATGTTAAAAAATGACGGCAATTTCACTAAAGATGGTTGAAAGCCAGATTGACTGCTGGTTGCAGTGAACTCACAGAAATAGCTCTCTGCTTTCCTAGAGCCATTTTAATTGCACCAGCTACCAAATATGACCCAACCAAATTTAAACGAACCACATCAAATTTACAGACCTCTCCTTTATCTTTTTGTGCCTTATATTGCCACTCATGCTACAGTGATAACTGCATTCCATAGGAGAGCTGCAATAATACACAGCTGAGCGACCATGACGCCCAAGAAACTGATGTGGAGGGTCACATGAGTTTTGAAGATGTATCAAACATTCAGGTTTCACTAGACCTGTAATAACAGCAGTGTTTTAAGTCCTTTCATAATGGGGATTGCCCTCTGTTGGGGTTTCAGTAGCAAGGACATGTATGAAAGAAGAGGTGGGTAATTAAATGTTTGAGAAGGGTCACCAAGGAGAACTAGGAGCCAAACTCTTCAAACTTTACCCTGTCAAACTCCTGGTAAATAGCAATTGCACCCAAGTAAGTAAGGCAAGGGAAATGGGCTTTCTGATGGGTACAAGGTACAAGCCTAAGCAGGGGCAAGATAATATAGTGGAAGTTTTCTGTGGCAGGGAACACCATTGCTGAAAGTGGAAAACCAGCTGCATTGACTGTCTTGAGGTCAGTGCTGAAAGGCCTCAGAGAACATATTTGTAAGAGCAGAAAGGTTTATGCTGCAAATCAGATATATTGGAACAGCTTCCTACCGTGCCCCTGCAAATCAGCAAGGCACTAGGGCAGCAGAAGGGGAAGAAGCAGTGATCAAGTTCTTGGTGCATATCAGTGATAAGAGTATCTGCGGAACGAGTTGATAGCCATCAATTCTTTCCTAGACACCTGTACCATGAGTGTCAGAGAGGTGTGTGGTGGGCCAGGCCCACAGAAGAACTGTCACTTGCCGCAACCTAATATTTCAGAAACATTTGAAAGAGCAAAAGCATCCAGTGGGGACTGTCTAGGAACTGATACAGAGCAAATGCCATTCCAGCTCAGCTCTTGCTTTGCCAGATATTTAATCTAGGACATTTGTGTGGCTAATCAGTGCCACTTGTGCCAAGATAGTATTATTCGTTAAAGCTCTACCCACCATTGTCCCCACAGCTCTTGGACATGCGGACTCTGTGAAGGGGAAAGCAAGGAGTTTCAGAGCAAGGCCAGAGCACACATCGATGTATACATGGCATTCAAATAACTGAAAAAGCTGAGGACAGTGACAATGAAGAAAAAGGAAGAATAGTATTGGGAGACATGAGAACTCATTTCAAACGGGAGGAGAACAGAATATTTATACCTTCTTCACGATGTAGATGGAAAGCTACAGCAGCCTGGTGGAGAACCTATAAACTTAATAACCTCGATCCATCATTTCTCCCCCTACCCACCACCCTGCTTCTAAATCTCTCCAAATCCTTCTATCCAGGGATCCGTTCTGTCCATTTGCTCTCTGCTTTATCCTCTTTCTCATCTTAACTCGGACCATTTTCTACTAAAGCTTTTTCAGTGCAATCACAGATAGGCAGGGGAAGATGATATTGTTTTGAATGTTTTGTTCACCAGAGCATCTTCCAGCAAGCTAGAGCTCCATGGACTGGACAGTGAAGTCTGTGCACATCAGTACAATAGCAAAAGTTATTCTACTACTCCATAGATCATGAATAGGAGAACACCTCAGATGCTTTTTTAACCAATGTCTTAAATTAATACCTTTTCTGGTTGAAAATACGTTCCATTATTATTCTTTTTTTCTCCTATCCAGCTGTAGCAAGATTGGGTTTGTGCCATTATCATTCCCAGATTTCCATGCTCTTCATTCCCAAATGAGCATTTCAAATGAGTGGGAGGTATGTTAGGTAGGGTGAGGACAATATCTTCCTTTCTATTCAAGAGCTTGCCAACAGAAGCATATGTAGGCTGGGCTGCTTCCAAAAGTCTCTTGAGCATATGGAACACCAGTCTATATCACACTCAGACCTCCCGCTTGATTTGGTACATTGGCAGAGTTCCCACAACAAGCACCTCGTTTCACAGTCAGAATTCTTTCCACCATTATGGCTATTAGTCAAAGCAGCCACAACTAACATGTAATACCGGGAACATATTTTTGTTCTTTGATTAGTGATGTAGGGAGTTATAGACATCCAAGTTTAAATTACAAAGTACCGTGAAGGAGGGTTGCCACTACTTTTTATTTTATGATGATGCTGACAACATTAACTTTGACTTTGCTGGCACAAATCAATCCAACAGGCAAGCATCAGCACAAAGCTCACTCCAGGCAGGTGCTGGAACTTTGGAAGTTAACTGCAATGTGATCTATTTCAAAGCCTTTAATAAATGATGCTAATCTGTTCTCAATGACAAACTTGGGAAAGGACAAAGCTCAATTGGCAGATTGGTACATTCTCCAATCTGTCCAAAACTGCCATCCAGCATTTGATCTGGAGTCTGTATATTACACACGCTGAAGTGACCTTGAAGTCACTTGGTTTGCCTTAGAGCAATAAATGGGAATGAGCCAATACTGGGGTATGAGGTGGAGGCATTCACACCTGAATCCAATTTTTCTAATTGGCTTTTCTTTCTCTGACTGTTCACTCTCTTTTGATGGCTCCCAAAATGTAAGTGTTGAAAAATATTACTGTGGAGTTGAATTTCATCCCATAATTTCATCTCTGCACAGTGAAACCCCTACCTGCAGTTACTGCAAATGAGCATTCCCACATGAAATCAGTGTTGATTTACACCAAATGAGAATCTGCAGCAGTCTGCATCTCACCACTTCATACACTGAAGAATAACCCAACAGGCTTAAAGAAAAAAATATCTTTAAAGAACCAAGGTAGTACCAATCGCACCTACCATGTTTTCCTATGAATTCTTTCCATTGCAGGCTGCCATGGCTGAGGAAGGGCAGCCACTCACTGTACTCTGGGCTGCTGCTGCTCTTATAGTCTCCTTTTGTGTTACAGAAGGCATCCTGGAGTTCATTTTTGAAACACTGAAACTGTTTTAAAAGCACAGGTTATAGCAAACTGCACCAAAGTAAGAAATGCTGAGGAAAAACAGCTTTCCCAAGATTTAGGATTATGTCCTCTCCACCTTCCAAAGATTGTGGGTATGTTTGTGTTGGTTCCTGTTTTACTATAAACTCTGGGTTTGCAGGCTTTTCTCACAGTCTCCTTTATTTTGCTCTCATCAGATCCTCCAAAACCAGCAGTCCCAAGCTTCTATCCCCTTTTCTTTCAACTGTTCCAATGTAGAAGGTGCAAAATGGCAAAGGCTATGTTTTCTGGATTGAAGGAAACTATCAAACGTGGGTCTTACAGCCATAACAAGCTGGCAGGGGAAAGTGAATTCACATGAAAATACTTCAGATTGAAAGAACCTGGAATTTTGGGGGGGCTTTTCTTTACCTTTTTGACTCAGTTTAGTTTCACTGTTACCCTCTGTCACATGAAAGATACTGTGTTTTACTATTTCTTTCCTTTCCTTGATTACACTGAAATCCCAAGATTGTAAATACCCAGCTTCACCTTCTGTTGCATTCTCTGTGTCTCTTTAAAAATAAATAAAATAAATTCGAAGCAGAAAAGGTTTCAGAAGTTCATGAATAAAAAAGCATTTTCTACTCGCAAAGCTCTGCTCCTAAGAGGTTTACAAGATCTTTCAAAAACATTAATGACTTAAGACTTATTAGAACACTGTGAGTGGTGAAATGTGATCGAGTCCTTCAGTTAGGAGATAATAGCTTGGAGAAAGCTCACTATATTTTCCTATGTCTCTTTGGGCAAATTGTTTAGTACCATGTCCATAAAGATACTGCAGCAATTAATTCCCCCTTGAAAGATATGGTAAGTTAGACAACAAAATAGAAGCTCAGTGTTTAAAGACCTCTGCAGATTTCAGCCAGTTCATGTGTAAAATGCAAAAATTCAAAAGTTGTGGGTAATAGGAACAAGCACGGGAATAAATTAAGAAGAGAAACTCCCAATCTAGGGCACATGTATCTTCCCACTACCAAAAGCAAAGAAAGGAATCACATCCCATTGCCAGAAGGCAGCAGCGAAGCCAAGAGAATCAAGTGACTTGCTATTACAATTGAGGTCTGGAAAACACGGTAGTCTTCTGCCTCTCCCCTGGGTGCTTATAAGACATGCACGATACCTCCATAACTAACAATCCCTATTTTTCTTCTGTTCACTGGAGCGTGCTTTTTTAAAGTTCATTATATATCAACCAACTGCATGTATTTGCCATTTAGAAGTGTCAAGAAAAACAAAAATGAAGTGGAAATAGTCCTTGGTGTCGGCACAAACCCCTCTGGCCTTTCAACCTAAACACAGTATCACTGCTTAAAGAGATTCCAGTTCTTCCCTATGAAATGCTGTTTCTACAGCAGGATGTCTCCTCAGTCAAGCAAAGTAAGCCAGGAGGCAAGTGTTATGTGGCTACATATGCCACCAACCCCATAATGTTTAAGTGGCTACCAAAAGAAAGGGATATAGTGGAGGACTAGTGAAAGAAGAAACAATTCTGAGGTCTGATGGAATCATTTGCAGAGCCTGTGGCAACTAGATCATTTTATTACATTTTCCTCTTTCATTATAATCAATATTTCTGAAAATGGGCTGTGCTTGCTGCTCTCCAAGCTCCTATCACAGCGAGACATCTACGAACTAAGGAAAACAGGCAACACATCCAATACAAACAAAAGAAAATGAGCAGAAAATGGAAATGCCAAGGCTGTGCGGGCAGCCTCTTGTGGTTGATGATGATGATTTGCTTGAAATGCTTTATTTTGCTACATTACAACACGATGTGTTCCATACATGTCCAACCGGAACTTTAAAACCACACATACACACACACACACAAATCAGGTTACTTTTCTCTTTTTAGCTGCTCTCTTTTATGTTAAGGATGTTGCATGTAAGCACAATTGATGCAGCTTCTGGTAAGACAGTAAAAGGCATATTTAAAAGCTGTGCTTATGACTGGAATTCATGCAGTACAAAGACAATATAGGTGCCACAAGATTGCCACTTTAGTTAGGTACTCACACCGGTTTTATCTAGACAGTTTATACATAAAGCAGCTCTGAGTCAGCAGTCTTCTTGTCTTACATTGAAGGCTCGCATTTTGCTCTATTAGCAACCTCGCCTTTTTACTCAACGCCATACAATATGCTTTCAGAACACTGAAGTTAAGGCTTGAAGTTGGGTGAAAATCTCTAGCTCATGCGCCTATTCACACCTACAAACACACATACCTCTACTTGCTAGAATTGGCATGATTCACCACGGAGATTTTGGCTGTCTAGAGAAGAAATATGGAAATTGTCTTCACTGCCAGCTTTACATTCAGGCGTTTGGACACACCAGAAATGTATACAAATGTTAACTCATCTGGCCTGCTGTGCCAACCAACAGCATTTTCTCTGACTGAAAAGGTGGTTTCCTTTGAGGTCACAGCAAAGGAAATGCTGGCTCTGTATTGCCACAGCGCTACTGAAAAACGCTGCCATTTAAATTCCTCTGTTCTTGAAGAACTAAGAAATAAAAATACAAACCCACTCCATAACAGCATGTAATAATAAGCTGTGACAATATTTGTATAGTGATTTGCGAGGCATTAGACAAATACTTTATTTTCCAAGTGCCAACAACTATGTTGCAGCCTCATTGTCTAAAGGCTTTCTTGGCCTTTTCTTGTTCCATGGGCTGTCTTTTTGTTCCCTGTTTGTACAGTTCTTAGCACAGTGGGATCTAGTTGAGCAACAAGGGCTTGCAGGTGCTGCTGCAGTACAAATAGAAAGTAATGATAAAGTGCGTACACAGATTAGATTTATTGAACTTGTAAATATAGTCTGTTTTGTACAGACTGTTCTGTACCAGAGCTAACTTGGGAGTCAATATCTGAAGAACAGTCCCACTGGAGCTTCTGTATTTTATCTATTAGAGCATCTTACCCTTCAGCTCAGATCAGTCCTTCATGGGAGAAAACTCCCAAAGAAGTTCAGACTTCTTTTGATATTTTTTTTAACTATCACATGATAATTGCCGCAATGTTCCCCAGTGCCTGCCATTTTGCACTCTAATGATACTTCTCAAGTGATCAAAGGCACAAAGCTAAGCACACCCTCTGGGGAAAGCAACGTGTTTCCCAGCTTCCTGCACTGCACCTTTTAGTCTCCTGTTGTCTTTTATTATTGAAATCAGTCATTAGAACAGTCTATGCTGCTCTGAACATCATCTCACACAGTGGCGTGAGTTTATTATTTTTATTTATTTTTAACTGATCAAAAAAAGTGAGAGTGTAAGAATTTACCTATAAAATGAAAAGGCTGCAACTCCCATCTTCCTACCAGATGCTTCTGTGGATGTATGCATTTCCACCTACTCTTGAACCACTACTGAGCCATTTTCCTACAGCTTCATAAAACAGGCACAGACCTCATGTGTGTGCACGAGTGGGGGGGTGCGTGCTCGCATGTGTTTTGGTGATACAAAAAACAAGGAACGGAAAGCAAAACCATGCAGTGGCAAAGTGCTACGCTTTGCATGGCCATCGTGTTGTATGCAATGGCCAATGGATTACTCCCTGTCATTTTAGTATTCCGCAAAGCAACACCGACAGCTAACGATATCAAAATGAACCCCTCCCCACTCTCTGCAGCTGATTCACAAAGACCATCCAGCTCCTCCAGACCTGTGAAGCTGTCAAGCTAAAGCACAGAGCCAGTTCTCAATATGCACAGATCAATTAGTTGCATCCATTTTAAGTGAGATGCACAAGCTCACTCAAGAGAAGTACAATCTGGACCTGTCTCTCCCGCTATTTAACCAATAAGCCCTAGCTGAAATCTATCCTAATTGGGCTTACACACTATTTTACAGTTTAGCACCAGCCTGATAGTTCATTCTGGAAGGGGAGAAACACAGACAAGGAACTCGTGGACATCTCCTACTCAGCAGCAAACATATTGGGACTGAAGGGACTGCCGAACTCTCTCAAAGGGAGCAAAAACAACCCACCCACCACCCTAAAAACCACATCTGCACTTAGGAAAAAAAAAGCCCCCCATAATCACCATTCTTGAAAGGTTCAGCAGTACTCAAAGTACTCACTGGAGATGTTATTTTATACAGGCATAGTCTATTTTATTTTGACTAATCCTTTGAAAATTCTGAGCTATGAAAGTTAGGCAAATATACTTCTCATAGTCCATTAAAAAAAGAGCCTAAGGAGGTTAGTCTCAAAACACTAATTATTTTCTCCTGTTGAAACTAGGGAATAGCTGAAGAGCAGACTATTACACAACACCTTAACACCAGCAAAGGTTCAGGATAAAACTGATGGTATTTTTTCTTGTATGGCTCCAGTATGTCTTCATTTGTCAAACTGATCACAAAAGTCAATAAATCAGAAAATCTAGTAGAATCCCTGTAAATAGAAACTAAAAGCTGTAGCCCCTTTGACCCCAGGCTCTTTGCATTACCAGAATTTCTGACAATAAATACAGGGTGTGACAGCATCAATGAGCTTTGTAGCTTCCCTATGGACACTGGCATAGCAATATGTAACGTGAAGACATCATTCAGTACCTCTGAGTTATTAGCTCAAAGGAAAGACTAGAAAAAATTATACCAAAATGCACTTAAACAGGATTAGGTAAGGCAGAGAACCCAGGGCACTTTGCAGTCATAGGCTGGTAACCTTCATTAATCACAAGGGCAGAAATGCACAGAAGAAGATGAATTGTTCATAAAACCAAAACTTGGCCAAAATGTTAAATAATATATAAGTATAGCACACTCAATACCAAACCAGCACAAGATGCATATGATTCTATAGGCTATTTGTTAGAAGATAAAAGAAAATGATGTCCCAATGGAGACTTCTGAAAATTAATGAGACTGTTGAGTATTCCCATAGCTGAGAGAGGTTGGTTTGGGTTTTATTTTATATTTTACAAGATGGATTGCAAATGTGCTCGAGCAAAACGCACAGTCATTTTTATACTCTGCAGAGTATGGTGTGAAATGTAAGGAGATAAACCAGGTTGTAGCCATGAACCTCCAATCAAAACAGGACAATGCATTATATTTGAGCACTTGTGCATTTCCACAGCATTATAAATCTCCACAGTATTTCACTGCAGGTCTTTGCTGTTATTTTCTCTCTTGTATTTCTGCATGATTCATTATAAAACCAATAAACCATCAACAAAAAAACCCAAAATATAAAAGCAATTTTTTTTTTTTAGTCTGTGTTTCACAGCACATATAGCTACCATTATTTTTCTTAACCATTTTGTCCTTTTCCCAGCAATAACTATGCCCCCTCCTCGTTTCTAGTAGTACTTTCATACTAAACTGAAATCAGCTGGGCTTCTTGTTCTTCTGGTCGCTTCCTTATTTACATATCACCATTGATAACGCTTCTAAAACAACTTTGGAAGCAGGGTTTAATCAGTTTATAAATACCTTATATTAACATACTCTGCGAGAGTGCTGCTTTGAGGTTGCTAAAGGACTTTAGGCATAGAAACAACACATAAAATAGAAGGTACCCCCCATCTTGCCAACATACCTCACACCTGACACCAGCTGTACATGGAACACCTCGGTAGCAAAGGCCAGCAAGAGTGCCAAATGCTACATGGAAAGCAGCCCACAGAAAAAGTGACTGGCACTCCAAAACCTCATTTCCCTTAAACCACTCGCTAACAATCAGCTGATAACAACCCTTAGTCATTACTGTTCTTCCTCCGGAGTTAAATACGCAGCTGCTTCAAATCAGACACTAAATCCACTTTCTAGTCAACAGATCAATTTGAGGTCCTCCACTGAAAGTGCGCAGGATTAGAACACACCGTATGTACTCAGCATTTGCTAGAAGATATTCAAAATAATCATTCTAGGGAACACCACCTTACGAGATGAAAATTTATAGACAGGATAACAAAGTATTGCTTTTACGTCCTGTAAAAAGTACACAGAATGTTACAACTCATTCATTAATTACTACCCAGTATGCCGAGTCTTTATAGGAATACCACGTGAAAATGGATCAACTTTCAGCCCAAATATAGAAAATTTCACATTAAGAGCTAAAAAGTCTTACCAAAAAGGTGCAGCAGTGTTGAAGCCAGCTTTGTAACAGCCCTTTGAGAACCACAGCTGCCTCTCTTTGCCAAATTTAAATCCACACCCACAGAGAGGCATGCTGGGTAAATTTTACCAGTTCTGTCAAGAATTCCAATTCTATCAAGGATGGATGCTATAGAGAGGGATTTCATTTTCAGACAGCTTTTTAAAGCAAGTGTTCATTTTTGGGGACTAGGGATTTAAACAAATTGCTTTGGTATTGAGAACTTTTAGAATTCTGTTCCTATCCCAAGAGTGAAGCTACAAATTAGCCACTGCTAAAACTCCAGACTTGCCTCCGGCTGTCTCCTGATGGATAGAAATTTATTAGGAGACCTAGAAAGTTACAGCCTCTTTCCGTATCTGTAAACAAGATCTTTTTTAGTGGCCTAATTGCTCAATAAGGAGCGCAGGAAAAGGATTAACCTTGCCACGCTCGCCTCCTCTGTGCTCACCAGATGCAGACTGCAAAGCATCCTGCAATGCTGTATGGAATATGCCTCTATATAGAACGCAAAGGGAGTCAGAGAAGACGCAGAGGGACAGCTGCAGAGCACATGGGCTTTGAAGTCAGGGGCAAGAATGATTGTAGGCACCTGTGAAGATTATAGGAATATTACACACAGGTGAGGGACCATTGTATCAAAACCTGCAAAAACATAAGACTTAATATTCAAGGAGAAAAAAAACCCAAAACAAAACCAAAAACCACCAACCAAAATAAAAGTGTCTTAGAGCATTCGAAACATCTGGATATAGCTAGCAGATATGGCACGAGACCCAGGGGAAATCCCCACATTTCTGGGATGAGAGTTGAAGGCCAAACAACTCCATCTAGGGCTCATAAAACAACACTGGAAACCTATATTTAGGCAACTGAATCTCTTACAAGGAACCCTGGAGAGACAATGTGGCTCTCCATGTAGAGACATCGGTTTTGGCCTTGTCTACAAGTTGTGTCTTGATTTAAGGCAGCTCTTCATAGGACTATACATGGGCCACAGGCATCTGGATTAGCAAGTCAAAGGCAGCAGCAGCATCCCTTGTTTGCTACTGGCAGCAGAAAAAGCAGTGCCTTTGTTTCCCATGGGCCAATGTACACATTTTATATGTACTGCTGACCTTTTTTTTTTCCTTTCGTTGGCCAAAGAGTCAAATCTAAAGAGAAAAAGTTTGAAAGTTAGAACTGATGATTGAATTAGACTGGACGAGGAGGAACTGAGGAGTAAAAGTGACCTTCTTACTGACAATCAAAGAAATTGCCATATTTACTCAGCTCAGCAGAGCAAATGATGGCAAAAAGCAGACGAGATCCTCCACCAGAGCATGGCAGCATCACTCCACTGGCTTCAATATACTTTAACATAATAGCCAAGTAGCTGGCCTCTAATGGATTGCAGACACATTACACCACTAAGGATCTTCACCCAGAGAGAAAGACTAAAACACTGAGCAATTTAACAGTCTTACTTTCATTTTATCCTGATTTTTTTTCCAATGTAAACATCTTCAAACATAAAAAACTGCTGACAACTAGTATAGCATATTGTGCAACACGATATTGAGAGACAAAAAATCCATCAGACATTACGACAGGTATGTATACTCATAAATACGTTGCTCAAAATTAAAGTGACACGAGTATTATGTGTGAAAGAACAAGAGCTGCTTGCTGGGTTGGAAAAATAACTGGAAAGGCAGAGGGCAATGACCATGCACGAGAGCTGATGCAATGCCAGCTCCCTCTGGGCAATACCCCACCAGGCAACGGCAGGCTAAGGAGGCACTTTGAGGCATAAAGCAAACCCTCCTCCTCTCCCCAGCTACACTACCTGGCGAACAGGAATTACAAGCACAGATGACTTTCCTGGTTTGCTTTGATATACGGCACCTTCCCCGTCAAAACAGGGTCCAGTCAAATTGACACCTTATTTTGGGGATAAGAGTGGGAAGAAGAATTGTTTGTGGTCCTTATGAAGCTTCCAATTAGCCCTAATAAGAAATATTTTGCCCTGATTTAAAGCTTTGTTTACACTTTGAGTTGTTTTCAACAAAAACCCAAACCCCAAATCCCCAAATACTTCTTTTAAAACATTTCATCTTTTCCATATGCTGATCAGTTTCTAGCCTAAACTATTGTCTGAACTCAATCTGAAAGCGGTAGGAATTTGATCTCCTCAATATTCAAGTGTCTGTGAGTTTACTGTTCATCAAGAAAAACAATCGCTCGGATCTTGTTACCAAGAAACCTAAAGGAGAGGAATCACAGCGCAGTCATAGGAATTGCATGCTGTGGGAGGGCAAAGAAAGAGAGATCTATATAAAAATTGTGAACAAACGTGCCACATGGTAGTACCCCTGGCATCAAGAAATAAGAAGAGGGAGACAAAACCTACGTACAAATTAGGTACAAGGTACCCATCATTTCAGATTATAGCAAGAAAAATAGTTCACACTAAATAATAGAAGGACTTGCTAGGAAAATTAAAGGGTACATAACACAAAGAATGGATTTGAGATAATAGCATCACTCCAAGAACTATATTAATTTAATTTGCATGAAATCCTGAAACATCCCAGGCTGGTCTCACTGGGACAGATCTTTATACTGATGGTCAACGGGTACTTATATTGATGAGTGTACAGCTGCAAAAGAGGGAATTAGTTGTAATTCATGCTCCTTCTTCATTCTCAGAAACACAACCAGTAGGTTAATAACTTGAATTTCACCTGTGCAGACTTTGAGTTTTCCTGTTCTGCTTCAATAGCTAGTACCAATGATAGCAGAAGCTCATTTCTAGAAGCCGAGTATTTTGCGTAAGCACGTAAATATTGAGAGGTTTCCGGAGCTTGTGAAATGCTGGAGATGTTCCGTGTGTGGGTGGCAAGGCTGCAAGGACATCTTATTCCACCGTATTTTGTCATACCAGATGTTGCCGAAGTGGTGGCGAAGGAGCGTGGAGATGGGCACACATAATTTGTTTTGTTGAGGATCTGGCCTGTTCTTCATTGACTGAAACCTCCACAGGCTCCTGGGCTTTAACACTATGTCCTTGGCCCAAATTTCCCTTCCTGCTGTTAAAACACCTCATTTGTTTGTTTTAGGTGTCCTCAGATGGTCGCCTTGTGCAGGTGAGTCCCTGTGGAGCCGAGCCACAGGGCTGGGGGCATGGGGACAGGCTGCCACACAGCACGGCCTCGGCGCCAGGGAGCTCCACTGTGACCTGCTGCTATGGCAGGCGGAAGGGCAGGTTCAACCCCTTCCTTTTGCACAAGATCAGGAGGGACATCACCAGCCCTGCTCTGATGACAGGGAGGGGAGGTCTGTGTAACACCTCAAGCCCACACTGCTCCAGGGAACCCTCTGGGGTGAAGGGGCCGGGAGAAGACAAGTCCTCTGGGTGCAATGGCGCTTCGCTGGCTTCAGGACCCCTGAGGCACCTCACACTCTCCTGACGTCAGGGAGGTACAGGTCACCGTATCACCCTGGTGGACCCAAAAGGCCCCTGAGACCCTTCCAAAAGAGAGAGAGTGGGTGCCAGGAGGGCGCAGCAAAGGTGCTGGGGCAGCAGGAGCTGGTGCCTCCGAGTGGCCAGAGCCTGTCCTTCAGTCCCTAGTCCACCCCAGCCCGAGGAAAGCACCAAGAGGCACTGACTGAACTGCACATCATGCGTGCTTTGTGATTTGAGTCTCTCACAGAGCCTGCATCACCTGTCAGGGCTGTTTCACCTCTTGAGAAGTCACTTTGCAGCTTGTTTTTCCTCCTTTATACATCATCACCTGAGGGTGTGGAAATCTTTCCTGAGGCGGCTGTGCCTGACAAGGCCAGCAGAGCCAGGCTGGGACCCGCCTTGGAGCAGCAGGAGGCCGCCTGATAACGGAGAGGGATCCTGCGGTTTATCCTTCACCACAGCTCTGCCTCGCAGCGCAGCCACGATTCACCCGGACACCACGGGAACGGAGGCACCGCTCTGACCCAGCCTGACGTGCTCCAGTGTCCACAGCCTCGCAGCAACAGCGGGCAGAGGGGCGACAGTGCAGCACAGAGCAGGGACGCTTTGGCGAGGGGAAGGAAGAGCCGTGGTGACGTCTTCACCAACCTGACACCTCTGGGAGCAGCTGATGCTTCAGCCTCCGATTAGCGCTTCCCCGGCCCAGATGGCATGGGGGAGAGCAGATGCTCTGTGACTCCTTATGCTCCTGGAGAGGGTCATCTCTTCTACACGGCCCTGGGTCTGGAGAGAAAAGGTGACCCCGACTGGGGCCTGTTTTCCTGCTGGCAGCTGATCAGTGACTGCTCTCCGGTTCTGCTGTGCTGACTTCAGTTTCAAGCAAAGCAGCACTAATTTGCTTAGTCTCCTGATGATCAGCGTCATTATGCATGCTACTCTCCTCTTCAGTTCCTTGAGCCATGTTTTACAACATGCGGGTCCAAATCCTTTTCTGCCCCTTTTGTGTATATGTACTTACACATCTGTCCAACTAGACAGATGCTGATTTAGCAGAGCTGGGAGTGAAGAGAAGAAAGGGAGAGGAGATAGGCCCTCAGTGCAAGCCAGTTTATTCCTTGCTTGTCTTCTTGGGCTAGAACTTACAGAAGAGAAATTACAAGAGACTCTGAGAGTGATCTAGTCCCATCTCTAGGACAAATCACAGGATCACCTCCTCTTCTGCCAGCCCTGAGGGTCATTTGTCCAACATGATCTTAAAAACCTCTGATATTCCATTCCCTGCAACGTCCCCAGATAACCAGTTTTAGTGCTGACCTATCTTTATTGTTGGAAGATGTTTCCCCATGTCTAAATTCACTTGCAAGAATGACACATTAGTCCTTTTGCCATGCCCAGGAGTTGTGAAAAAACGTTTAATTCCTTTATTTTCCCAGTTTACAGTAAAATGCTGGTTGTGTCTGTGTGGGCAGCCATCAGAGTGCCTTGGGTACCCAGACCCGGGGCTGCACGTACAGGTTGGCTGTGTCCCAACAGTGGCAACTATCCATCCCATGCCCCTGGTTTATCCAGATGGGCAAACACACTCAAACCTCTCTCAGTGGCAGTTCCTGCTGCTGCCACAGCGCAACAGCAACAAATACAAAATACAGAGCAAGCACTACCTGGGACCCCAAGGATTCCCACATCTTGGTCTCTATGTGCCACGCAAAACAGTAGAAGACAGTCTGTGCTATGTGTTATCCAAAAGTCTATGGATTAATCTCATCCTCTCAGCCTATGCACAAAGGTGCATTTGTAAATATCGTTCAAGACAGCACTCTTTATCTTCATAGTAGTAGAGCTACTGTTATTTAATAAAGTTTTCTTTAAATTTATGAATATTGAATACAACCCATTTACAAATCTTGTGTATGTGTAGATATTGCAAACTCCAATGATTTATGCACCTTCATTGTGCAATCATTTGTTAAATAGTTTTTAAATTGAATACAAACACTATCCATATGATAGTGAT
Organism: Patagioenas fasciata; assembly: GCF_037038585.1. Classification (NCBI taxonomy): domain Eukaryota; kingdom Metazoa; phylum Chordata; class Aves; order Columbiformes; family Columbidae; genus Patagioenas; species Patagioenas fasciata. Next base: position 24,823,852 of record NC_092531.1, read on the forward strand.
ACATATGTTAAG